>NW_026947487.1:85762500-86465000 GCF_034190915.1 Cavia porcellus
GAAATGTCTCTATTCTTTGTATCCTAAATCTTTATAGAAATTCAAATTCAAGCAATTTTATTTTTATTCCCTTGAGGCTCAGTGTTGTTCACACTTTTGTATTTCCTTGTAGCCAGCATTTTATTTACAATGTATATTTCAGTTTCAAGATTGTTAATTGCTTTTGTACCACGTTTTATGAACACATTTTTTTTCACTTGTCATTGGAGGTCAAACTATAAGCAATGTGTTTAGCCTTCTGCTCACCCAATCATATTCAGCCTAAAAAAATACTTTCATCTAAAGAAATTCCCTGTGGAGTTGGAAACAGCTGTTTTATCCTACTAGGCTGCCTGCAGAGCGATACTATTTTCCTTGGAGGAAAGGACACTCAAGTTTCGAGAATCTAGGTACTGCACCATTGGGGAAAGAGCTGAATAGAAAATAGACCATCTTTTCCAGTTCTATTGTGTGGAACACAAAGAAACTTTTTGTTCAGACTCTATGTCGTCCTCCTCCTTGCTCAATCTTTAGTCTTTTAAAATTCTACCCTTAACTAAATGGGTAAGCTGCAAAAAAGATTAAACTTAAAAATATACCAGGAATACAGAATGAAGAGAGGTGATTGATCTTTGAGTAGGCATCCAACAGTGCAATGAAATTCTCAAGCAGGTTCCTTTTTATTTTAAAATGAGTTTGATTCAGAGGGATTTTATAGCTGCTAAATCATGTAGTTGGCAGAGATTGCGTGTGCTTCTCACAGTTACTTTGAAAGATGTCAAATTTGGCAAAGGCAGTAAAAATACTGAGATTTACTGAGCTTGCTTTTCCCCCCCTCCTAGAGGATGCTTTAAAATCCAGCATGCTCAGAAGTAATACAGAAGAACAGAAGTGTGCAGAATTGCAGGTTTCACAGAAAGATTGTGGCTTTCTCAGTGTGTGACTACATCTTTGGCAAAGCCCAGCTGCCTATGCTTGTTGCTATAAAAGGTTCCTTTTTAACCCCAGTGGTCTTCAGGATCAATACCATTGGTACCGGAAAGCTGCTTATTTCCAGAATGACAGTTACTGAACAGCTTTGTTTATCGTCTAGATGAGCATATCTCTGGCTTGGTGGGTATACCTATATAAATGTGCAGCCACATAGCTGTATTGCAGTTATTCAGAGTGTGGCTCTGGAACTAGCATGCCTATCAGTCTCTAGTGTCCTGCATAACATTTACAAACCCTAGTTTTACAATGTAGTAAAGGAGTTAGACTTTTATCAAGCTGCTAGAGAACTAAGATGCAAAATGCTTACGACAATAAAAATTCATAATTATTATTATGTTCCATAAATGCTATTTATTATTACCATTATCAGTTTGTAGAATGGAATATTATTCATAAAGTTTGCATTTTCTCAATACAAATGATGAATTATTACTGCTATACTTATAATACAATATCTCACCTCTCTTTTATCTAGAAGAAAGTGGGATCTACTCTCTGTGGCCTCTAAGCGATATTCTGCTGTTATCAGATTCACATTGAAATTATTCTCTTTGTAAAAAAATGAGTTCCTCCAGTTAATTTTGTTTCTAGAGCTAAGCTCATGATTCCTTAAATAAATAAAGCACATGTCACTATACAAGAATATGTATAATATAACAAGAGTGTGCACTTAACTGTTCTGGGACTTCCAGAAATTGCTCATCCATAGCAAATTATATATAAAATCTATTAATATTTACAGATCAAACAAACTTTGATTATAAGACAGGAAATCATGCTGGTTCTATAACTCAAATAACATCTATGTCTGATATTGTGAACTCTTTAAATATGGCTACTTAGAATAGCTATCTACTTGTGTGCTAATAACCAAATGTCTTAAGTATTTGATTCCTATGAGAATTCTATGAGTCTTAAACCTCTGTCACTTCCATTTCCAAGGGAAGAAGCATTCTTATAATAGAGACAAATTTTAATTAGCATGACATTTGATTTGAATCCCTTAAGATTCACTGACTCACTTATTCCCATACAAGTAAAAAACAGCATAAATCTTTTACAAAATTAGTGCGTGATGACTGCTGCTGCTGCCGCTGCCTTCCTCCCTGTTACTGCCCTGGTCATGTTGAAGCACCAGCTCTCCTTGGACATGACCTGTGGAGGCTGTATGGATGCTATATGCTGCCTCCTCAACAAGGTGGAAGAGTGAATTCAACACTGAATGCCCAGCAAGAAAGTCTGTGTCAACTTTGTGCACAACATGGACAGCTTGCTGGTGACCCTGAATAAGATGGACAAGAGTTGGACCATTTCCAACATGGGTACCAAGTAGCCCCCAAGGGAGCTGAAGCACACAGTCAGCTGGCTTCCAGACAGATTTGGGACCTGGACTTCTGCTCAGTGATGCAACCCTGCCCCTTCCTCGCATCCCTGAAAAACAGTCAAGCTCCCTTTGTTGGAGAAAAAAATAGTGATGCTAATTTTAGAGACTTGGTACATAGATATAACATATCTGTATCATTTCAACTTCTTCATTCTTCTTTGCATCAACCCCTAACTGCCTTCCATATCTCTAAGAATTTGTCTTCTAGTTTCCTATAGTCTCTCTTTCATTTGTTCATTTATTTAGCATATAAAACATCATAAAAACAAAACATGTGATATTTAACTTTATCTTTTTTTTGTTAGCATATGGGCTCATGTTCCATCCATTTTTCTGCAAAATGAGATATCATTCTTTTTTGTGCCTGAATAATATTCCATGGTGTATATACTCTATTTTCTTTCTGCATAAATTTGTTGATGGACATCTAGGTTGTTTCTAGAGCTTGCCTATTTTGAATTTCATTACTGAAAACATTAATATGCATGTACTGCTAAGCATGATGTCTTTCACTCTTTCAGGAATACATACAAGAAAGGTATAGCTGGGTCAAATGAAGTTTTTATTTTTTGAGAAATCTCTATTGACTTTCATAGTGGTTGTACTCTTTTACATTATTATCAACAATGTAGTGAGTTCCTTTTCCCACATCCTCATCAGGATCCATTTGTGTGTGTTGTGTGTGTGTGTGTGTGTGTGCGTGTGTTCTTTATGGTAGTCATCTTGACAGGGGTAAGATGGACACTTAAAGTTGATTTGTATTCCCCTGGTTAGCATAAGTCTTATTGATTGCTATAACATTACCCCATGGCACAGTTCTTGATACATAGTACATAGTCATAACAAAATAATTTCATTATTTATTTGTCAGTAAAATATATATCTTTCAGTATGATAAAGTAAGTATATCCTGGTTCCTTGAAAGGATGCTGAGAATGTAATGAGGTTGAAAAAAAGGCTATTCAAGCTTCAAGGAATACTTGAAAATATGATTAAATTTCTCTTGTAGGACTAATAGGGATCAGAAATTAAACTAAAACATCACAGAAGGAAGTGTTCCTTCATTCACACAGATTTCCAGATGGCAATCACTGCCTTATTGTACTTTAAACAGAACCATCCCAGTCAATGTCCCACTAACTGTCATAAACCACCTCTGATTATCCTGACTACCCTCAGCTTCTCAGAGCTTTCTGGAGCCTTCATCCTAATATTACCTTTCTAAAAAACTTTTATTTTAAGAAAGACTTAACAAAGAAAATGGGTAGATATAATACATACTTTCAAAGAAAAAATAAACAAAAATCACTAATTGATGTTTACAATATTGTCGTTTTGCAAATAGTTGTTCAAGATACAAAAATGGAACATGTAAAGTGGGAATTCAAACGGTGAGACTGCAAACAGTTCTGTTCAACTATCCAACAAAAACTTAGTAACATGATTATCAATCCTATACACCTAAACACACATGCAGTTATCCATATCTTCATTTATGTTGAGATTAAACAAACCAAAGTAGGCTAAAATCAGTCTTAAGAAAGAATAATAGTATTGCTGGATTTCACATCATGACACTACGGGATCAGCACTGGGTACTGTAATGTCTCTTTTTCTTCAAAGTGTTTGTTCATTTCATCATGTGTTATAAGATCAGTTCCCACAAACTGCTTATAGGTTCTATGCATGCATGAGTCTTAACATGATTTCTATCCTTTCTGTATTAGAGGGAGAAACAAAACAAAGCAAGATAAAACAAAACATATTCCTATAAACACATGAAATGAAAAAGACATATAAAACCACTGTACAAGGAGTTCTACAGTGGGTACTGTGCTGTCTCTTGTTATCTTCAATAGAATTGTCTATATCATCAAACATAGTATAATTGAGTATAATAATACTTAATAATACTAATAAAAACAAAACTTGGGTTTTGTATGGGTACTGTACTGAATCTTGTCATCTTCAGTGTAGTTGCCTATACTCTTGGACTTGATACTATTAATCATAACAGTTTTGAATAAAATCTGTCGATACCAAACAGCAATCAAACAAACCATATTTAACTAAGATCAGTCATGATAAAACAGTACAAGTTTTACAGGGCCCCAGATTAAGTTAATAGGAAATTAATGATGATTACTGTATCACATCCTGTTATTTTTGGTATAGCTGTCTGTGCCCTCAGATCTAGTGCAAGTAAACAAACTGGGACAGAATAAAATATATCTAAGCAGAGCGGTGCAAGTAATGTGGGTTTTAAATCCTGATACACTGTCAACAATATCCTCTGCCATCTTTTTTAAAAGATTATTCCTCCCCTTTCACTCCCACAGCGTGCACTGTGCATTTTTGGGTCTCACCAACACCCTCAGTATTTAGATTGGAAGGCAACCTACTATTTACCTAAGTGGTTCTGAACCTTCTCCCTACTGGACTTGATTCCTATACCTATTAAATCCTGTCTTTCCAACCTATCTACAAATACTGGTCTAGTTGCCTCTATTACTCTCTGGTTCCTTGTCACATAGAGCATTGTTTTCTCATATTTGATTTTCAGTCCATAAACCCTGTTTCAGGTTAATCATACTTCCTATAAATAGCATCTTGGTGGATCCTACCTCCTGGTCTACTCTGTGTTTCTCTCTCTCTTTTTTTAGTGTATCAAGGCCATCTATATTAGACATTATAGCCACTCTTCTCAGCCTCATTTCTGTTGTGCTCTTTTTCTGCCGTAAGCTGTCTGCTTTTCTTCTTCATTCCACTTTCTGCTCCATTCATTGAGGCCTATCTGCCACTGTTCCTGGAATCCTGGTACTTTTCCCTCTCTCTTGAATATCCTTCAGTATTCTTTGTAGAGTTGGATTGGTGGTTGCAGATTCCCTCAGTTCCTCTTTGTCTTGGAAACATCTTGTTTCTCCATTAATTTCTAAAGACAGTTTTTCAGGGTACATCAATCTGGGCTGGAGGTTATTTTCTTTCAGGGCTTGGAATACTTTGCTCAAATCTCTTCTTGATGTGATGGTCTGTGTTGAGAAGTCTGCTGTGATTTTGATGGATTTTCCTTTATAGGTTATCTGTTTCTTTTCTCTGAGGGCTTTTAATGTTCTGTACTTATATTGAATTTCTGGGATCTTGATAATTATTATATGCCTGGGTGTAGCTCTGTTTTGGTTGTAGGTGGCTGGAGTTCTGTATGCCTCATACATCTGAATATCATTTCTTTTTCCTATGCTTGGGAAGTTTTCCTTTATTTTTGTGAATAGCCTTTGTAGTTCCTTTGTTTGTACCCCTGCTTCTTCATTCACATTCTTTATTCTTAAGTTATAGATTCTCTTGTCGTTTTCTAGCCTTTGCATTGTTAATGCCTGTTTCCTTGTTACTTTTAAGAAATTTTTCCTTTCCTTTCCAATGATCCCACATTGCAAACCTGTCTTCCAGTTTGGATAATCTGTCCTTAGTTTCTTTCAAGCAGTTTTGCCAGCTTTTAATGGAGTTTTTTATTTCCTGGGAATCTCTTTGAACCTGCTTCAGGTATTCTGTTTTCTTTATATTCTTCATCAAAGGTTTCTCTCCTTTTTTTGTGCTCCTCCATTCTTCTGTCTGTGTCTTCTTCTTTTTTTTTTAATCAGTACTGGAGATAGAACTCATGACTGCCTGCTTGCAAGGCAGGTGCTTATGCTGCTGAGCTAAATCCCCAGCCGCTTGTCTGTGTCTTCTTGAGAGGTACTTAGCATTTCTTTTATTAATCTACTTATATCTTACTTTACTTGGTTAAATATTATACTTTTGGACTCGTCTATGAGGTCCTGAAGATATCTCTTTATGTCTACTGATGCCGTGTCTGATATTGCATGTTTCCTGTTCTCAATGTCTTTTTTATTTACCTTTTCTGGATCAATGTTCTCAGGGTTGGAGGCTGGGGACTTTTTCTTGTTGCTTCTTCTTCTCATGCTTTTGATTTCTTCCATACAGGCATATAGTGGAGGTCCCAGTCCCTCTTCTTGTTGGTTATGGTTCTTCTGAAGCATGCTGGCTAGGTAATCCTGCCCACTTCAGTATGTTATTGAAGTGCAAACAGGGGTGGCATATGCTGGTTCCTTCCCCCCAGTCAGTCAACCTGCTGAGGCCTTCACTGTGTTAGTGTGCTCTGTGCATAAGGAATTGGTTTGGGACAGCTTATTGGGTCTCAGTCAGGGGGATATGACCCAGGCCAACCATACCCCACCAATCTCATCTGGGAAGGGAACAACTGATTGAAATCACTGCTGTTTCTTGTTCTTGCTAGTTCTGCCCAATTCCAAAATGTCATCCTGTTGGTGCCCCTTTCCTTTGGAAGGTTTTTATTCCCAGCACTCACTGCAGGTCAATGCAGGTCTCTTGCTGGCTCCGTTCTCCATTGGGCTCGCCGATCTCCAACTTCAGTGTGACTGCACTTCAGTATGACTTTCATTCCAGCGAGTCAGAGCAGCAGGAATTCCGGTGCACGAGAGCATAGAATTTAGCTGCTTCAATATGAGCTCCAGGACTGCATGTTTGACTGGTTCTTTTGTTTTAGTTTCTTCCTGAGTCAAGAGGATCCATCTCCCTTTGTCTGGGACTCCCCACGATGTGTTCCATTTTGGCTTCTGAGTTGTCTGCCTCAGGGAATCTCTGTATTCTGCTTTTATCTATCCACCATCTTTACCAGAACCTCAAAAGCACTTACCATTGTGCAGCTTGAGGGTCTCTTAGTGTCTTTTCTGTGCAGCCTGTAGCTTGTTTAAGTCACAGAAAGCAGGGATATTCTCAGTAACATGCTCCAGACCCTAATATTCCCTTTTAAGGCAGTAGTCCAACATGTTGATCCGATACCTTCAAGTCAACTTCAAGGTTTAATTTGCTGCTTGTTCTTTTGGTCTATGTTTTGGCACACATAGCTTCTGCTGCTCTAAAACTGGCCCAGTGGTGCAGTGACTGCCATCTGGAAATCTGTGTGAATTAAGGAACACTTTCTTCTGTGATTTGTGAGTGTGCAAAAAATTTCAGATTAGGAAATAAGTAAAGACAGTAAGTAGCAAGTTACTAGATAGGGTTGAGACAGAGCCACAGATACAGTGGACAACTTTCCTAAGAAAAGAAGAAATGGAAATTAAGGGTAGCAACAGTAAGTCTATATATATATATTATTTTATTTAATATCCACAATAAGCCTTGAAGGTACATGAAAACAATCTGACATAACAATTTAGAAAACTGAGACTCACAAAAGTGAAAATACTTTGCCAAATTCACCATGGGTGCTAAGCACTGGAAGCAGGGCTCACTTGCATAGTATTTCCAGCATCTCTCTTACCATGCAATGTTGCTTCTCTTATGCTTTTGGTTCTGAAAGATACTGTAAAGTAAAGGACATTAGAACTTCACTAACAAGATTTTAAGACTAAAGTGCTAGATTTTGAAATAGAAATAATTGTCTCTACTTTTAAGATCGACACTATGAGTGTAATTAATTATTAAAATCCTTTGGACACAACTAGAGCCATTTTTTTCACAAAGAATTCTGTGACTATGAGATCTTATACACTGTATTTAAAAATAGTCCTTTGTCTCTCTGTGTTCTATATTCATGGATTCAGCCATGAGTTGAAAGTATTTTAAATACATGGCATGTGAACTAAACATGCACAGATTTACCATTATTCTCTAAAAAATAACATAATTACTGCTAGCATAGAATTTCCATTATATTACACATTAAAAATAGTCTAGGTAATTTAAATTTATATGAGAGGATATGCATAGACTATAAGCAAACATTACAATATTTAATATAAAGAATTTGAGCATGCATACATTTTAGCATATTCAGGAATACTGGAGCTGATCCTCTAGAGATACTTAGGAATGAAAGTGTTTATTCCTTGTGATATCTGTCTTGAAAATCTGGATTTTATTTTGAGCTTGGGAATCATTTCTAACTAATGGAAAGAGTGGATGCATGGAAGGAAAAATGGAAGGAAATATTATGCTTCTACATATATTAAATGTATTTGAGTGTAAGAAAATATTATTCTTTTCTTTTGAGGCATTAATATGAGTTACTTTCCCCCTTCTGTTCTAATTGAAGATATTCCACTGTACTTTCTTTATCATGAAGAGATTCAGAAAAAATGATGATGTGCAGTTTCTAAAATTTATTTCAACAGAAAATGTATTTCTTTCTAAATTTTAATAATCTTTAAAAATATTTTTGGTGAGCAAGCAGATCTGTGTTAATGGTGCCCCCCTCTAAGAGCAAGTATGCTTGCATGGGATGCTTTCATGCCTCAGCCCCATGCAAAGATATGATCATCCACCAACTCAAAGTTGGTTCTATATTTTGCTTTCCCTTGGCATGGGACAGCAGAGACAAGGATTAGCCAAATGACCTATGCTTGGAGGAAACTGCCTGGAGAGAGAAGGGAATAACCAGATTCCATGATTATTGACAATAAGTTCAACAGTCTACAAGATATACATCCAGTATAGGCCAGAGGGCTAGTCACATTTCCCAACTACCAATGAGAGCAAAGACTGGCCTTGTTCTGGACTATAACAATCTGGGATGAATGGATAAAGGGGTCATATGGTACAGGTAAGGTACCTCAAAAATCCAAAGGCCCTAAATAACTAAAACTAGGAAGAGAAAATTGTGACTAGCTAGGTCCCAGGACTGAAGATCTTGAAATAAAACCACTCACTTAAAGACACACTGATTTTTTTAAATCTGATTCAATTTTGAAACATTTTTTTCTATTTTTAAAATTATTTTATCATTTCTTCATCAGGTTTTTTGGGAATTTGGGTTCTTTTCCTTTTTCCTCCTCTTTAGTTTTTTTATTTTTTCTCTTTTCAATTTGTATCTCTTACCTTTCCTTTATTTTCTATGTTTTGCTCTCTTTTATCTTTTTCCTATCCATTCTTTCCTGTGACTGTTCTATAAAGCTGTTTGTTTTCACTTAACCTTCAACAAGACCGCCTATCTCACTTTTCTTTCCTCTCTCCCATATTTCATTAATTTATAAAATTTTGCTTTTTAAAAAAATTCTTCGGTTGCCCACTCCTTATATCTTTGTTAGTATAACTACTAAGTTTTATGAATCTCTACAGAAATAGTTAACTTCATTGTATTGCAGTTAAATACTTTTCTATTGGTAGAGGTAAAACTTCAATTAGTAGATTTTTCTCTTTTTTTTTATTTAAGGAGAAAAGAAAAGAAAAAAAAAACAGTGAAGGGGTACAAGTTATACAGATTTACAGAAGAAAAAAATGTGCAGTAGGAGGTCACTAGTTAATGGATTACATATTGCCATCTTAGAAATAATTGTTCAAGTCACAAAATTAAAGCTTGTAGAGTGGACATTCCAACAATGATACTGCAAACAGTTCTGTTCACTGATCCAATAAAACTCTGTGATACCATTTTCTATCTCATACATTTAAATATACATGCAGTTATATAGTTTAGAGCACTTTCTTTTCCTCTCTTTTGTACTGTGACTATTACACATTTTGGGTTTCATTGCTCCCACAGTTCTTACTGCTTTTTTGGAAGAGAGTAAAACCAAATGTGACATAACAGAACCGAATCGGTCAAGTCAAAAGGGTGGATATAATAGATAACATAAAAACATAATACCAGGTGATCAACAATGGTTACCATAATGCCTCCCGCTATTTCTAATAGAATTGCCTATATCATTAGTTGTAATACAATTGAACAAAACAGTATAGAATAAACCCGACAAAACCAAAACATTGGCGATATTGTAGGTCTTCAAAAGTAGATAAACGTCAACGAGAATGGGCGTTATAATGAATCTCATTATCTTCTCAGCTGATGCCTAAACTTTCGAACCTGATACTATCCAGCAAAACAGAATAGAGGAACCTGAGTCAAAAACAAGATGGTGAGAGTAATACAGGGCTTCAAATCGAGATAATAGAAAGTCATAGTGGGTTACTATATTATATCCTGCTATTTTTTCCCTTTAATTAAACGGATAAAAATAAAAAAGTAAATAATGGAGTGGAGATTGAGAAAAAAAAAAGAGGGCATAACAGCGAAACAGGGCAGATCAAAACATAACCATTTAAGCAGAACAGTGTTTCACCACCAGATATTTTCGACCCAAAAGTAGTTACCATATTGACTCTTTCCTTGAAGTCCTTGAGTACAACTTCGTATACTGTAGCATTAAGTATATCAAAACAATGTAAAACCATTTAAGAGAATGACAGCATTATAGAGTATTTAGAATCGACTAACAGAAAATGAACAATGGTTTCTGTATAATCTCCTTGTCTTTAAAAGGTTTTTGCTTATACTATCATACATAATAAAATCCAATAAGATACAACCTGTTTAGACCATTGGAGACAGAAGAACAAAAGCTAGATGAGACTTCAAAACAAGATGGTACTAAATCAGTGTTACCTATTAAGATGTCATTTTCTCCAAAATAGCTGTTCCTATCATCCAATCGTCTCTGTCTCATTTCTGTTGAGCTCTGTTTCTGTCAGTAGCTGTCAGTTTGTCTTCTTCATTTTGTTCTCTGCTCCATTGGTTGTAGCCTCCCCGCCACTATTTCTGGGTTCTTTGTATTTTTCTTTTTTTAGAATATCCTGCAATACTTTCTGTAGGGTTGAATTGGTGGTTGCAAATTCCCCCAGTTCCTCTTTATCCTGGAAGCACCTCATTTTTCCATCAATTTCCAGGGACAGTTATGCAGGATATCTCAATCTTGGCTGGAGATTATTATCTTTCAAAGCTTGAATTATTTCCCCCCACGCTCTTCGTGATTTGATGGTTTGTGAAGAGAAATCTGCTGTAATTCTGATGGGTGTTCCCTTGTAAGTAGTCTGTTTCTTGTCTCTTACAGCTTTTAATATTCTGTTCTTGTATTGAATTTCTGGAATTTTTATTATTATATGCCTGGGTGTTTCTCTGTTAGGGTTGTAGGTAGCTGGGGTCCTGTATGCCTCATACATCTGAGTATCTTTACCTTTTGCTAAATTAGGAAAATTCTCCTGGATTATTTCTGTGAGTAGCTTTTGTAGTTCACTTGTTTGTGTCCCTACTTCTTCTTTTATGTTCTTAA
The DNA here is from genome assembly GCF_034190915.1 of Cavia porcellus. Lineage (NCBI taxonomy): Eukaryota > Metazoa > Chordata > Mammalia > Rodentia > Caviidae > Cavia > Cavia porcellus. The sequence goes on from NW_026947487.1 coordinate 85,773,982, forward strand.
TCCTTAAGTTATGGCTCCTCTTATCATCTTCTTGTCTTTGTATTATTGCTGTTTGTTTCTTTGTCATTTTTAAGAAGTTTTTCATTTCATTCTCCCATATTACAAGTCTGCCCTCCAGTTCAGATAGTCTGTCCTTAGTTTCTTTCAAGCTGTTATGCCAGTCTTCGATAGACTTCTTAATTTCTTGATAGTCCCTTTGAACCTGCTTCACATACTCAATGTTTTCTCTGTTTTCTCCATCAAGCAATTCTCCCCTCTTTTTCTGTTCTTCCATTCCACTATCTGTTTTTTCCTGGGTGGTGCTTAGCATTTCTCTAACTATTCTGCATACTTCTAGCTTCAGGTCGTTGATAACTTCATTCCTGAATTGGTCTATGAGGCTCTCTAGATGGCACTTAATGTATATTGGTGCGGTGTCCACTATTGCCTGTTTCTCAGGATTCGGGGCCGAGGAGCCTTTTTTGTTGCTTCCCTTCCCCATATTTTCTCTTCCTTATAAAATGCAAGCTTACAAAGGAAGCCCGGCTTCCCTGCCTGTCAGCCACAGCCTGATCAAATTGCGCTGGCTAGTTGTTCCCGCCCACCGCTGCGCACCAGGGAGTCGCGGAGGAGGCAGCCTACGCGGGAGTCAGTCGCTCCTCCGGGCCACCGTCAGGCTCTGGGATCTGGGTTAGGCCAGCCTAGGGAGTCCGCCAGCAGCGTCACTCAGGCCAGGGACTTTTCACCAATCCCGTCCGAGAGGGGAATGTGTGGCTGGAGTTGCCATGGCGCCCTGCTCCTACAGGACTGCCCGAGCCCAAAAAGACCTCCGCTGGAGTCAAACTGTGGTAGGGGCTCAGTTTTCTCGCTCACCTTGCCACCAGTCAGTTTTCGTGTACGCCTTCTTGTCTGTCCTGTTTTCGACTCCGTTCGCAGACTCCCGTTCCCGAGCTTCTGCGCGTCTCTCCTTGCCGAGCCGCTTGTGGAGGCAGCCAGCCGCCAGGCGGCGGGAAACCCAAATCGCGGCGGGATACCCAAATCGCGGTTTCCAATGGCGTGTAGTCGAGCCTCCACACCGAGCCTTTTCTGTTCCTATTTTAGCGCCAGGACTATATTTTAAGTTGGTTTCTCTCAGCCCAGTTCGTTCCTGAGTCAGCAGAGCATATCTCTACTGGTTCGTGACTCCTTAGTCCGCATCATTCCTGGCCTCTGAGCCGAGTCTTCCAGAGAGCCTTCGGTAGTTGCTGTTGTCTGTCCGCCATGTTCTCCTCCTCTCAGTAGATTTTTCTGTAGGTTAATAATAGGTTAACATTTGGTTTGTCATAGTGTTCATGTAAAATAATTATAGAGTTCTTTACTGTGGTTAAAGGTGGTGTATTATTAGTCCTTAGTACCTATCAACACTTTATTTTATACCATAGTTGATATTGATCTTATTACTGTAGCCAAAGTGATATAGCCATTTTATATTAATTTTTTTTTCTTAGGATGCCAATATCTGGATTGCTTTGGGGTCACTATCAATACTATGGCTTATTCATGGAGAATCAAGTAATAGGCCAAATATGCTGAAACTTCCATACCTAGAAAACAGAGATTGTTGGATCCTGGGGCAGAGACAAAATCCAATGGTTATCCACACCCAGAGAACACTAAAAAGTAGACATTGCTGAAAGAAGTCTTCACACTATAAACAAAGTTTTCCACTACAATGAACTCACAAGCCTCAATACAAAAACATAAACATAAAAATTTAAGCTAGAGACACCATTTGAAATTGGGCTTGGAGAATCACCGGTAGCCACTGAGGAAGTCTTGGTGCAGACAAATATGATTAGAGAAACCTACCCCTCATCTCACTACCTCCCTAGGAACCTAGGTTAGGAGAAACTCAAGCACCTGGGACTCCACAAGCAGCTTCTCTGGAGGAACCCAGTAAAATGTCAGATGAAGGAACAAAGGGCAATGGTAATGTTTTAACCCACACAGAACAAGTCTAGGAGATGCAGACATGAAAGAAATTCAAAGTGACATACTTGAAATTTCTGAAAGGCTGACAACTGAAGTGAAGAAACAACTTTGTGAAGCTGTAAAAGTAATCATATCAGAAATAATATCTCATGTAAAAGAAAGAATGAAAAACACAATGAAAGAATTTCTGAGCATATTTTAAGAAGACACAGGTTTTTAAAAAGGAGCACAAGGGCCAGGGATTTAGCTCAATGGCATAAGCACCTGCCTGACAAGTGTAAGGTTGTGAGTTTGATCCCTGGTACAAAAGACCCCTAAAAAAACAAATTACAAAACAAAGCAAAAAAAAAAAAAAAAAAAAAGGAACACAGGAAAATGATGGAAATTTTGAAGGAACAATATAGGAAGGAATTACAATGTATGAAGCAGACTGAAGATGATATCCAAGAAATTAAAAACTCCATTGAAAGCTGACAAAACTGCTTGAAAGAAATTGCATAATTTCAAACTTTGAAGACAAGATTGTAGCTAGCAATCATGAAAGAAAAAAAAACTCTTAAAAATTACAAGGAATTAATAAATAACAATTTGACGACTGCAAGATGATGCAAAGAAAAATAATTTAAGACTGACAGAGGTCAATGAAAGAGTAGGGATCAACACCAATGACATAAAAAGACTACTTACAGAAGTAATAGTAGCAACTTCCCAAAAAGGGGAAAATGACGTGATATACAGATGAGAGTCATATAGTGCTCCAACTAGCAATAACTGAAATAAATCTACATTCATACATATAAAAATCAAGATCCTAGAAATTCAACACAAGAAAAGAATATTAAAAGCTGTCAGAGAAAAGAAACAGATCACTTACCAAGAAAAATCCATCAGAATCTCAGCAGACATCTCAACACACCATCAAGTCAAGAAGAAACTGGAATGAAGTGTCTTGAAAGAAACCAAATTTCACACGAGATTGATGTAACCTGAAAAACTATCTTTCAAAATTAATGGAGAAATAAGATGCATCCATGATAATGAACAAATGAAGAAATTCATGACCACAAACTAAACCCTACAAAGAGTGCTGAAGAAATTCTAGAGTGAGATAAAAATGACTGGAATTCCCAGAGCAAGAATAGAAAGAAACCACTAGGCAGAGCAAGCAATTAAACAAGGGGGGTAAAGCAAATAACTAACAGCAGAAAGATAACATGTCAAAGATAAGCCAATACATATCAATTATAACCATTGATGTAACTGGTATAATTCACCAATCAAAAGAAACAGACTGGCAGAGTGAATCAAAAAATCAAAATCCAACAGTATGCTATATACAAGAAACACATCTAACTCAAAAGCAAATTCATAGACTGAAAGGTAAAGGATGGAAAATAATATTCCATGTGACAGGAAACCAGAAAAAAGCAGGGATAGCTATTCTGTTTACACACAAGGTGACCATCAAACAAAGAATGATCAAAAGAGATAAAGGAGTCACTACATACTTGTTAGGAGAAAATTTCAAGAGGAAGACATAACAATCATAAATACATATGGACCAAATATGGGAGCATCAAATTATATAAGACAAATATTAATGGACATAAAAATCAAATAAACAGTAGCACAGTTATAATGGGAGACTTTAACATCACAATGTCACAGACAGATTAACTAGACACAAAATCAGCAAAGAAATAACAGAACTAAATAAAACTTTTGAACAAGTGATTTAGTAGATATGTACAATGTTTCACCCAACACAGAATACACATTCTTTTCAGCTGTACACAGGCTGTTTTCTAACATAGATAATACATTAGCCCATAGAACATGCTTAAGTAAATGCAAAGGAATAAAATTATCCCTTGCATATTATCTGACCATAGTGCAATGAAATTGGAAATTACAAATAAACTCCCATAAACCCATGAAAATTAAATAGCACCATATGGAACAACCAATGGATCACAGAGTTAATTAAAGAAGAAATTAAATAATATATACAATCAAATGAAAATAAAAATACAACTTACTAGAGCCCTGTGCAATGCAATGAAAGCAATCCTCAGAGGCAAATTTAAAGCAGAATAAGCACATATAAACAATCTAATGCTACACCTCAAACTTCTAGAAGAGGAAGTGAAGCCCAAAGCCCAAAGAAGAGAGGAAATTATAAAGATCAGAGCAGAAATTAATGCAATTAAGACTAAGAAAACAATATAGGAAATTGATGTATTGAAAAGTTGGTTGTTTGAAAGAATAAAATTGATAAACCTCTAGCCATCTATATAAAAAAAAGGAAAGAAAAAATTCAACTTCATGCAATAAGGAACAAAATAGGTGAAATCACAATGGATCCTGTGAAAATACAGAAGATCATCAATATTTACTTTGAAAATCTTTAGTCTCATAGCATCCAAAATACAGAAGAATAGGACAGATCCCTAGAAACATAAATTACTGAAGCTGATCAAGAAGATGTGAAAGTTCTGAAACCCAGTATCAGTTAATGAAGTTGAAAATGTAATTAAAAACTTTTCAACAAAAAAATCCCATGTCCTAATGGATTCACAGCTGAATTCTACAAGAAATTTAGAGAATGCTTAATATCAACACATCTCACACTCTAATTAAGGGAAACAACTCTCCCTAATTTATTCCAGGAGGTAAATATTACCCTGATACCAAAACCAGAGAGAGACCCAACCAAAAAAGAGAACTACAAGACAGTCTCCCTAATGAATGTAGGTACAAAAATCCTCAATAAAATACCAGCAAACAGAATACAGCAACTCGTCAAGAAGATTATACATCATGATCATGTGGGATTCACCCCACAAATGCAGGGATGGTTTGACAAATACAAATCAATAAATGTAATACACCATATCAGCACAGCAGAAGAGAGAAATCATATGATCATTTCAATAGATGTTGGAAAAGCTTTTGGTAAAATTCAGCACTCATTCATGATAAAAACATTGCAGAAAATCAGAATAGATGGTCTTTACCTCAATCTGATAAAAGTAATCTATGACAAACAACATCCAGTATCATTGTAAATGTACCAAAATTGAAAGTTTTCAACCTAAATTCAGGTACTACAAAAGGATGCACATTATCACCACTCCTATTCAATATAGTTATGGAAACACTAACCAGAGCAATTGGACAAGAGAGAGAAATAAAAATAATTAAAATTGGAAAGGAAAAAGAAATAATTATTTGCAGGTGACATGAGACTTTAAATAGAAGATCCCAAAAATTCCACCAAAAAAACTTCCAGATTTAATAACTGAATTCAGCAGCAGAGTTCAAAAATCAATAACATTCTGTACACATATCACAAACTCACTGAGAGAGAAATTAGGGAAAACATATCCTTCCCAATAGAATTCAAAAAATGAAATATTTAAGAATCAACCTAACAAAGGAGTTAAAAGATTTATACATTGAAAATTAAAGTATTCTGAAAAAGATGATTTCAGAAAAAATACTAATAGTATCCCTTACAAAACTAGAGAAAAAATTCCTAAAATTCATCTGAAACCAGAAGAAAACTAGAATAGTAAAGGCAATCCTGGGCAACAAAGGCAAGTCAGGAAGCATCACAATCCCAGACTTTAAATTATACTACAAAGCCAGTGTGATGAAATCAGTACGGTATTTGCAAAAAACCCCAAAACAAACAACAACAACAAACAGACCTAAGAATCAATGGCACAGAACAACTACAAAATTTCTCAGCCACCTTATCTTCCATAAGGGACCAAACATGTTCACTGGAAGAAATGCTCTTTAATACATTGTGCTGGAAAACCTGGCTTTCCATATGCTGACTATTAAGACTAAAACTAGACTTGTGTCTATCACCATGCACTAAACTAAAGTCAAAATGGATCAAAGATCTAAATATTAAAACAGAAACACTAAATTTGTTGGAATACAAAGTAGGTGGCAATCTTAAAGACATATGGGTAGGCAGAGACTTCATGAACAAAAACAAAACTGCAAGGGAAATACTTCAAAGAATCAACAACTGCATCTCATTTTATTAAAATGTTTTTGCATGTCAAAAGAAATCACCAACACAGTGAAAAGAAACCCCATAAAATGATAGTAAATTTATCTAACTGTCCCTCAGACTGGGATTTCTATCTAGAACATAAAAATTGAAAAAAATCAGGCCGCCTGTTACAGTTTATATTCAGATGGCCTGCCCAAGCTTCATGCAATCATGGAAGTGGCTGAATCCAGCATTTTTGATTGATTTGTTGTCTAGTGCTGGGATTGGTGATGGAAGTGTTGTAACCACCTGGAGTAGAGCCAGCATAGAGTGTAAAGGTGGGAATAAGGTGTGTCTTTTCACTCTCTTGCCTGGTTCACACTTGCTTCAGGGTGGCCATGAATGGCTGTCCTGCCATGCCACCTTGCTGCTTGGAGCCAGTGGAATATGGATTGAAACTCCCCAAACTGTAAAAAATAAATCTTCCTTTGATTCACTTTGGGCATTAGATATTTTATCTCTAAAATGAGAGAAACATAACCAAGGCAAAATTTGGTACCAAAAGTGGGATCTTTGCTATGACTATACCTGATCATGTGGTTTAACACCTTCAAGAAATAGCTTGTGGGAAGAGTTTGGAAATATTTGGAGATGTTGCCTGAAAAATGGTGCTGGAACAGCTTAAGCCATTTCATAGAGGAGATTCTAGTGAGAGCTCAAGAGACCAGAAGGCTGATAGAAAGCTTACCAGTAAAGACCAGGCTCAAGAAGTTTCTGGTGGGAAGAAGGACTGCATTGGTTGTTAGACTTCACATGATGTATATTATGGCTTGGCAGAAAGTTTGTCTGCATTTTGCTCATGTCCAGAGACTTTGCCTGAGACTGAGATTAAGGACAACAGACTGATTAATCTGGCAAAAGAAATTTCAAGGCAGTCAAATATTGAGGCAGTGGCATGACTGTTGTTGGGGGCTTTTAGCTATATTTATGTTGCCAATCAAGAGCAAAGAGCCCAGGAGGATGATTTAAAATGTTGTAAGTTTGACCAGAAAGCTGTGGACTGTAAAGACAGAGCTGAGACCTTGACTGCTGAAAAGGAACAGAAAAATAAAAAGATAGCCTGGGAGCATCCCAGGAAGCAGCATGTCTCCACCCTTTGCAGCCTCAAAACTGCAAAAATGAAAGACTTTGCTTGGAGGAAAAAAACCACAGAGCACAGTGTTACAGAGTGGTAATGGAGGCCACAGGAGGTTCCAAAATGATAGTGGCTGCACCAGATTCCAGAATGGTTGTGGCATAGAGAAGCTGTTCCTCACAATCAGGTTCAGAGAGCTCAGCAATCCAGGCATTTGACCCCAACAATCAAGAAAGAGGAAAGCCTGGCTACTGCTCCAGCTGGCAGCAGACCTTGGCAACATCTGCACGGTGCTGGTTTTAGGTAAATAGAGAATGCACAAATTCTGCACTTAAGGCAGCAATTTTAGAAGGCCTGGGAGGCCAGGCAGTTTGCCCCTGAGTGGGCAATATGTGAAGCTGTGAGTGTGAAGTCAAAGGCACAATGGAGAAGTTTGGAAGAACCAGGAATGTGGATCATCCAAGGAAAGCATCAAAGGCTGAGCAGGATGAGCCTAATAGAGAACCTGTATGAACTGAGACCCCTGGAAATGCTGTGGGGGTGGAGTCATTCAAGCCTTTTGCAACCAGACTGCTTCAGATTCTGAGCATGGAACTCCAGGAATTAATGCTTGCTCTGATGGATTTGGGACTTGCTTTGGTTCCAATGCTTTGTGTTCCCTGTTTATAATTTTTGGAATGGTAATGTTTACCTTGTGCCATTGTATGTTGAAAGTGTTTAACTTTGTTTTCATTTGTACAAGGGCTTGCAGCTAAGAGTTTGCCTTAAATCTCAGAGGAGAGTTGAGACTTGAACTTTTCAGCAATGCTGAAACTATACTTTGGCAACTCTTGGAGATGGACTAAATGTCTTTTATATAAAGGATATGCATGAGTTTTAGGTGTGGCCAAGGGTGGAATATTATGGTTTATGTTCAGATGGCTGTCCTCCAAGCCTCATGCAATCATAAACACAGCCAAATGTAGCATCTGTGATTGGCTTATTGTCTGTCTAGTGCTCTGACAGGTGCTATGAATGCTACACCTGCCCAGGGATGGAGCTGGCATACAGTGTAAGTGAAGGAAGAAGGGATGTCTTCTTGCTTTCTTGACTGGTTCACACTTGCTGTGGGGTGGCTGGGAACAGCTGCCATGTTGCTGCTTGGAGCCAGCTGAATATGGACTGAAACCCCCAAAACTGCAAGAAATAAATCTTCCCTTGCTTCATTTTGGGTGTCAGATATTTTTTCTCAACAATGAGAGAAAAGTAAATAAGACACCCCTCAAATTCAAAGACCTAATCCAAAAATGGGCATCTAAGATGAATATCACTTCTCATATGAAGAAATACAAATGGAAAATAAATACATGAAAAAGTATTCAACATCATTAGCCATTCAAGAAATACAAATTGAAATAACACTGAGATTCCATTTCACTCCAGAAAGCATGGTTGTCATCAAGAAATCAACCAACAACAAATGAGGCAGGGCTCTGGGGAAAAAGAAAACCTTTTCCATTGTTTGTGGGAGTATAGACTTGTTCAACCACTATGGAAATCAGTCTGGAGATATCTTAAAAAACAGGATTAGAGATCCCTTTTGACCCAGCTGTTCCCTTCTGGGTATTTTACCAGAAGAATTGAAAACATCAAACCACACTGACATATGTTCATCTATGTTTGTAGCAGCACAATTTCTAACAGCTAAATGTTGGAAACAACCCAGATGCCCATCAATTGAGGAATGGATAAAAAAGATATGGTATTTTTATACAATGAAGTACTACTCAGCTATAAAGAAAATGAATTTGAAGCTTTTATAGGTAAATGGATGTAACCTGAGACCATATTCATAAAGAAATAAATCATACTCACATGTGTAAACATAATATTGCCTCCATGGTGTAAGAAACTAAAATAGTAAATAAGATCCAAAAGGTAATAGATGTTGTGAAAGGGAAAGAAACTTCTCCAAAGGAAAGAACAACTGGGATGTGGAAAAAGAGAAAAGAAGGAAGAAATATATATATATATATATATATATATATATATATATATATATGATAACTGAGGTAGTTGTACTTAATTCTATTAATTTATGGAAAGAAATTGTGAGTGCTTATATTATTTGATCTGTTTTGCATGCATTTGTCTTGTAATCTGAGCAATTATTTCAAACATAACATTATGCAATATAGTGACCATTGTTAATTTCCTATCATCTTGTTTTGAAATCCTGTAACATTTTCATTGTTTTGCTTTTATTCTTTTATTTTCTTTTTAAAATAAAAAATCTGATGATATACTGTATGTGTGAAACACATTAAACACCCCAAAACTCAGACTAAGTTCAAAAATGGAAAAAATATTCTTTGTAGTAGGCACATACACAAAAAGCAGGTATCGCTATCCTATATTCAGACAAAATGGACATTAAGCCAGAAGTGGCCAAAAGAGGCAAAGGCAGTCACCACAAATTGGTTAAAGGAACAAGCCATCAGGAAGAGAAAATTATTATTAACATATGTACAACAAACAATGTCACATTCAACTTTATAAGACAAATACTACTGGACATAAAAGACCAGATAAATGATCATATATCATGACTAAGTAAGTGTTATCACAGGTTTGCAAAAATGACTCAACATATACAAATCAATAAACATAATGCATCACATAGAATAAAGAACAAAAAATCACATGATAATTTCAATAGATACATGAAACTGATTGACAAAACCAATATCATTTCATGACAAAAAATACAGGGAAGGGAATAGGAATAGAAAGAATATCTTAATCTGGTAAAAAACATATTTGTGACAAACCAACATTATGGAATATAAAAAACTGAAAGCTCTCATTTTGAAATCAAGAACAAAGTAAAATCTGTCACCACTCCCATTCAACACAGTACTTGAAATATTATCAAGAGAAATTAGGAAAGAAAAAAAATTAAAAATGTGTAGGAAGGAAAGAAGTCAAATTATCATTACTCACAGATGACATGATCCTTCACAAGTAAGACTCCCCAAAAATCTTAAAAAGTTTCCTAGAGATAAACAAATTTGTAATGTAGTGGGATACAAAAATCAGTACAAAAATATCAGTAGCATTCCTGTATACTAATAATGAACCCACTGAGAAAGAAATTGGGGAAAAAAAATGATCTACAATACAATCAAGAAAAATTAAATAGGAATTAACCTAAGGAAGCAAAGACCTCTGCAAAAATAACTACAGTATTATGAAAAAGAAAACTGTGGAGAATATTAGAAGATTGAAATATATCTCCTATTCCTGAATAGGCATAATCAATATAATCAAAATGGCCATATTTCTAAAACTGATATAGAAATTTAATGCATCCCAATCAAAATATGAACAGTATTCTCCCAAGAACTGGAGAAAACAATTCTAAAATTCATATGGAACCAGAAGAGTTCTAAAACAATAAAAGCAACCATGGACCACAGGAGCAAAGTGGGAAGCATCACAATCCTGGACTTGAAGTTATATGATAAAAGTACAGTGTTGAAAACAGTATGGTACTGGCACAAAAACAGACATGAAGATTAAAAAAAAAATGGAATAGAGGGTGCAGAAACAACTCAAGCACATTAAACTATTTAATGTTTGACAAAGGAGCCAAAAACATGCATTGGAGGAGAGATCACCTCTTTAATGAATGCTGTTGGGAGAACTGGCTATCCACAAGCAGAAGACTGAATCTAATTTGTATCTCTTACTTCATACTGAGATAATGTTAAAATAGATCAAAGAACTAAATATGAAAACAGAGACACTTAACCTGCTGAAAGATAAATTTGGTAAGGCTATTGAAGTCATAGGCATAGACAAGAACTTTCTGAACAGAAACTTGGTTACACAGTAAATAATACTGAAAATCAACAAGTAGGTTTATATCAAATTAAAAAGCTCCACATCAAAAGAAGCAATCAACAGAATGAAAAGAAAACTTATAAAATGGCAAAAAGTTTTGCCAGCTATTCCTCAGAGGATTAATATCTGGAATAAAGAACTAAAAAAATAGGCCCTTTCAAATAAAAGACCTAATAAAAAACAGGGAAGTGAAATAGACACTTCATAGATGAAGTCCCAGTGGCCAATAAATTCACAAAGTGATGTTTCACATTGTTTGCCATTGGAGTAATAAAAAGTCAAACAACAGATGCTGTTTTATCCTGGAAAGAATGGTCATCATCAAGAAACTATATAATAAATGTTGGCAAGACTGCAGGAAAACAGAACCTTTTTATGCTGCTGATGGGAATATAAACTAGGACAACCACTATGGAAACCAGTATGGAGCTTCCTCAAAAATCTGCAACTGGAAACTCCATTCCCCTCAGCTATTTCCCTCTTAAGTATCGTTGTAAAAGACTTAAAGATATCACGTGGCAATAATACCTGCATAACAATATTTATAGCAGCACAATTCACAGTAGCTAAATCTTGGAGAAGCAGCTCACATGTTCACGAACAGATTAATGAGTAAAGAAAATGTGGCGTTTATTCACAAGAGTACTACTCTGCCACAAAGAAAGAAAAACTTGAGTCATTTACTGGACTCACGTTAAATGAAATAAATCGGAGTCAGAAGTTTAAAAATTACAAGCTTTTTCTTATGTGAATACCCCAATTTATAAATAAAGAGCAAAATAAAATAGGAAGTAGGGACATGGATCTTTCTCAAATAAGAAGAGGATCAAGGGATGGAGAGAGGGTAAGTGAAAGGGGGTGTAAATAGGATAAATAGGAATTAAGATGTATTAATTACATGCACCAGCTTCCCACAAGGAATGTAAACATTATCTACTGCAAGAATGTACTAATAAAAACAAATTTCTAGTACCTTCTGTCCCATTATGTGTGGATTGTACTTTTATCACTTTGTCACCAGTGTGATTAGCAAATTAGAAGTACAAGAAATAGTCCTTCATTTGGTACTTGGCTGAGCTTGCTTAGGATCATGAAGAGAAAAATATTTTTCATACTTTCTTCTAGAAAGTAATACTTATCACAGTAAGAGTAATGTGAATGCTTTCTTGCCATTAAACAGGTCTGATGCTGGGAAAATTTAATGTATTGGGATACCTGTTCTTACAGTGTCTCTTCATTATTTATTCATTAATTCAGATTTGGTATTAAGATATTACTAATGTCATCCACTAGGATAGGGGACTAGCTGGGATCCAAACGTGTTTATCTGTTCTTCATGCTTATGTTTCTTTTACTGTATGTGTCAAACTTACTAAAATCTCTACAAAAACCTGTGCTCCCCAGTGAGCTATGAGACAAGATGGAACTCCATGTTATTGCCTAGAACAGTGAATTCCTAAGGAACATTCAGTGAGAGAATTTGGGTATAAAGGAGTTCCAGCTGGAATTGTGGTCAACCACAATGAGCTGAAGTCTGAGGGAAGCTGCATGAGAAGTGGAATGTTTGCTCATATTTTAACAAGAAGCAGCAAAATTTCACACACAAAAGTACCATTTGACACATAACAAGTCTGATGTTGAGTCAAAAATTCTTCCCTGGAATCTTCCTGCATCCCTTGGAAGTCTAAATCCATTTTCTCTTTGGTCCTTATATCTGTAACCATTCCAAGTGGTGTCTAGCAGGCGTCTCTTTCCAAATGAAACTGTAAACATATTTTCTCTCTCGTCACCTCATGCAGGCAGTTTCCTTCTGTTGCTAGCTCAGGGGTTATCTCTTTTTAGTCACAACACCAAGCAGACATTTTTTGTAGGCTTATCATGGAAGTTTGCTCCACGTTTTCTCTTTTATTGAAACAAGCTTGTCTAATAGAATTGTAATGCACAAACTCATCTTGCTATCCTGAAATATTTCATGTCGTATGAGCCTATGTGGTGACTGGAATGTTTTCTCAGCCCTCAGAAGTGGCTGTTCTGTGATAAGACTCCATTTTTGGATAGAAAACACTAATTACTTGATTCCTCATCTCTTTATGTCTCTGAGTTTCTCAAATTCAGCACTACTGACTTCTAGATGGCTGGAAAATTTCTTGCTGTGGAGTGCTGTCCCATGCATTGTAGGGGATTTGGCTGCCCACTAACCACTAGATGTTAGTGGCACCTCTAGGTAAGAACACCAACAGTATTTCCAGAGGTTGCCAAATGTTCCCTGGAGAGTAAAAATCACACCTAGTTGAAAAATCACTGCTCTCTTATCTACTTCCCTCCATTACAATAGTAATTGAAGGGTCATGTTGCTTGTTAAATTTATCAGTCATAGCCATGGTACTTATGGACTTTTGTGCATTTGGCTAAGGAAAAAAAATTCTACACTGGATTTTTTAGAGACAAAACTTGAGTTTGTGTAAATTGTTAGATGTGTGCTATCTCTTTACCATTTAGAGTTAAACTATTGTCAAATCCTGTGCATTTATCCTGGAACTTGCAGATGGAAAGCCAAGATGAGGGGAAATCATCTCAACTTTATAAAATGAAAACCTAGGAATAAATTGTATTTAGCTCCTGAACAATTCTGGCTTCTGGGTTTCCACTGAAAGCAGTAATAAATGCTTCTTTCAATAAATGCTGTCTACTTCTCATAATGGCAGAAGGTCAGAACAATAGCAGGGAGGTCTTGTTTGTAGAGATGCAGTTTACAGATTAGTTGTACTGATGCCAAATAAGGAGACAGATTCAGTTTCTCCTGAGGACTGACATGAATGGCAATCCTCTTCATTTTCCCTGTGGGTTTTAAAAAACCACATTGAGGCAAATGATCTAGCTCAGGCTATGGGACCTTCCCAGAGAATTCTGAATTGTATCCCAAAATGTATACTGACTCACTGAACTTCAAGTAGTTGTGCTAAGGCTTGAGCAGGAAGAATGTCCTGGATTCAAGTGGCTTGTACATCACTTTAGAAGACAAAAGCTTGATATATGACATGTCTGAAGACTTTTATTCTCACTGAGAAGTCAAGTTCCTCTTTTTCAAGGTTATTTCTACTGAATCACAATTTTATTTTGCACTTTGCCACTTTACTGTTCCATAATTATTTGACTCTATATCTTGTGATAGCCAGGGTGATGGTCAACTCAAGTTTGTAGTTCCTGTCTTACAGAATTCTTGGCATAGGATTGCAAGAGTTTTCTGCTGCATTTGATGATAGGAAACAATAAAGGGTTTAAAAAATTCTTTCCTCTTTGAAATCTATGTCACTTCTTTCCTCTCTCATTATCCTTTCCTTTTTTCTTTGTTTCCTTGGTTATTTCTACTCTTTAAAACTCTTAGTCACTGACATTGCTTACAGATTGTCCACCTTGCTTATTCTGCATCATTCTTCTAGGTGATCTAGTTATTTCTTATTTATTGAACTGTGATATTGTTGATTCTCAAGTTTACTATCTCTCCATTCTACTTTCCCCTCTAGCTTTACACATATGAAAGCTTTACAGATATGTCCTCCTAATTTCCCAAAGAAATTTCAGACTTTGATGGATCATCATCTTTTCCTCACTATAGTTATACTTTTTTTTTATTATTCTACACGCAAATAAATTACCCTATCATCTTCTTAGTCATTAAATCAGAAAACATGGGGGTCACCACTATCAACTAGTGTACCCACAAATAGCTTTTTTGAACCTGAATGTATGCTAAAGAGGGGGTGAGAAAATCACTGTGGGGTCCCTAAGTAGCCTCAGGGCTTGCTGCCAGAAAAGCCAACCCTCTGATTTAGAGAAGTGGAACTTTCAGCCTCACCCATGAACTCTGCAGAGAGAAGAGAGGTTGAAGATTGAGTTCAGTCACAGAGGCAGGGACTTCATCAATCATACTGATTCAGTGGAGCCTGGATTAAAACTCTAAACCATGAGGTGCAGACAACTTCCCAGTGGGTGGATATATTGATGTATTACTGTTAGGATGGCACACTGACTTCAGAGGACAGAAGCTCCTGTATTTGGGACCCTTCCAGATCTTGCTCTGTATAACTGTTCCTCTGATTATTGAATTTATCTTTTATAATGAAAAATTAACAGTAAGTATAATGATTTCCTAAGTTCTGAAAGTTGTCTAGTGAAGTATTGAACCTGAAAGTCTTAATTTGATCAAATTGTAGAACATTTAGCTAGTATGAGAGAATTGTTGGAAATTGTAAACTCACATAGATTTGAGAGAGAAGACATAGAAACATACTTTTTAAAAGAGGAATAACAATATTTTTGTGATCGTGTTTCTTGAAACTACCACCCTTAAATTAAAATACTTTATGAAATAGAACAACCAGACTTAAAAATACTTACTAATTAATCTGTATTTTCTTTGCTATATGTCATTTCTACACTATTCACTTGGTTAATGGAGGGCTAACATAAAGTCACCATCTTCATATTTTTCTTTATATTTGATGAAGGATGGTAGCTATTAATTAGCACAAAGAAGGAAATTATACTTAATTATATACTTATTTAAATGTTACACCGTTTGCCTACATTATCTTCTTTACTTGTATGGGCAGTTAGCTAACCTGAGTGTTGCTTTCATCATACAGATGAAGGATCATACAACTGAAAAATATGGTACTGCCTGTATTTAAACACTAGCAATTTTGATTCTAAGGTTCATTCATTTAACTTTTTTGAAATACCACCAAACTCCAACTCTGTGCCCTTTTATAAAACAATGTTCATGCATGATGGTTGGCCATTGGTTATCTGGGTGTTTTAGTAGCAGTATTATTAAAAGGTCTGAAAAAAATTCTCAATAAAATGTTGGTAAATACAATGCTACATGTCATTAAAGGGAGCATACATCATCTTCAAGTAGGTTTTATCCTGGAGTTGCAAGGAGGGTTCAACATTTGCAATCAGTGAATGTAATAGGCCACAAAAACAGAAGCAAGGACAAAACCAAATGATTATATCAATAGATGCAGAAAAAACTTTTGACAAAATACAACACCCATTTATGATAAAAAAAAAAACTCTGAAGAAAATAGGTATAGAAAGACCTTACATGGTTAGGGAAGGGCGGCCATTTATTTCAATAACAATTTATGACAAACCAATGGCTGATGTCATATTAAATGAGGAAAGACTGAAAACTTTCCTTTTAAAGTCAGGAACAAGGCATGGATAACCACTGTCACCACTTATGTTTAACATAGTTCTTAAACATTAGCTAGATTAGGCAAGAGAGAGATATAAAAGAGATAGGTATAGGAAAGGAAGAAGTCAAATTATCATTGTGGATGATATGATACTCTGCATGGAAGACCTAAAGATTCCAACAAAAGACTCTTAGGATTATTAACCTATAACATCAATGTAGCAGAATATAAAATCAACACAAAAATAAATAGCATTTTTAAAAAAATTTATTTTAAAGAGAATAAAATTCAACAAACAAACCAAAACAAAGAGTAAAGTTAACCAAAACAAGGCAGTGAACGTAGTATATAACTTTGAAGCATGATAATAGGAAATCAATAATGGCTACCATAATATATCCTGTTTTCTTCACAGTAGTGGTCCATTCCACCAGACACTGTAAAATCAAACAAAATGGAATGAAACCAATTAAAACAGAACATTGAGTAAAAAAAAAAACCAATAAATTAGAACAAGACAAAACAGTGACATCAATATTGGATTTCAAAAACAAGACAGAAGGAAATAATACTGTAATACTATATTGTATACTGTTTTCATGTTAGTAGATGCTCAGACTACCGGCTCTATTTCTGCAAAGTTAATCAAACAATACAAGTGTTTGGTTGTTTTTGTGCTTCAGTTACTATCAATTCACCCTGTCTTCTGAGCCATCCAGTTGCTTACAGAGTTGAGGGAAAGTTCTTGATTCTCACTCTACGTTCTGGTCTGCTCATGGGGAGGGTGAGTTGTCTTCTATCCTCCTGGGCCCACATGGTTTGTGCAGCTTACCAGAATGGCAAACTGGCTTCTTGTTGTGGTCCTCCCAGACCAGTATGGCTTCTGATGACTCACAGGGAGGGCAACTGACTTCTCTCTTTGTAGGCTGTGCAAGGTTTACATGGCTTAGTGGAAGAGTGAACTGGCTTCTTTGTATAGTTCTTCCAGACCCAGCATGGTGTCTGCCAATTGATGGGAGGGATGAGCTGATTTCTCTGTTCTTGTACCATGTATGGTTTGTGTGGCTTACTGGAAGGATGAATTGGCTTCTTGGTAGGGTCCTCCCAGGCCCAGCCTAGATAGCATTTGTGTACATAATACCTGAATGAAAAAAGAAACACTGAAAAATGAAATTAAGAAAATAACACTATTCACAATAGAACTGAGAAAAAATAAATACCTAGGAATTAATCTAATCAAAGAAGTGAAAGTCTTCTACAGATAAAATGCCATGTTCTGAAAAAAGAGATGATGAAGGCATCAAAAAAAGAAAAAAAGGAAAGATAGTTCTTGTTATCGGATAAGCAGAACTAATATTTTCAAAATGACCATACTCCAATGATAAATACATAGATTTAATGCAATCCCTATCAAAATACCAAAAGCAATCTTCACAGAACTGGAGAAGACAATCCAAAAATTCACATAGAACCAGAGTAGATCCAGAATTGCAAAAGTAATCCTGGGAAATAAAAGCAAAACAGAAAATATGACACCTGACTTGAAGTTACAAATCTACAGTGATTAAAAACAGCATGGTACTGGGACAAAAACAGACACTAGGATCAGTGAGACAGAATAGAGAATGCAGAAACATGTCCAGACACATTCAGCTATTTGTTCTTCAAGAAAAGCTGCAAATATATACGCTGGAGGAGACATAATGACACTGGATATACTGGCTATTTGTATGAAGAAGATTAAAGCTAAGCCCATATCTCTCATTGGGTGCTACCCTAAAATTAAAATGGGCCAAAGACCTAAACAGTGAAACAGAAACAACCTACTAGTAGATAAACTAAGTAAAAAAGCCCTATTATAAGACTTTCTGAATAGAACTCCAACAAGAAATAACAGCAAGAATCAACAAATGAGGTTATATCAAATTAAAAACTACACACAAGATAAATAAGCGTACTACTAAGTTTTTTTTTGGCTCATCAAACAGAATAGTTTTTACTGTCATTGTTTGTCTATTTTTTATGCTTTGATTTTGTAACTTGAACAACTACTTCTAAGGTAACAATATATAATTCATCAATGAGTGATTTCTTATTGTTATTTTTTGACTAGTTATTTTTTGAAATTCTGTATTATTTCTACCCTTTTTTTTCTGTTTTGATTTTTTCCTCCTAAATAAAGTAAAAAAAAAAATCAAAGAACCTTCTACACAGCAAAGAAAACTATCAACAAAGAGACAACCTATAGAATGGGAAAAGTTTTATCAGCTATTTGTGAGACAGAAGGCTGATATCTATACTGTGTAAAGAACTAAAAAATTTAGACATCCAAAATAAAAAATGGGCAAGTGAAATGAATAGACTCTTCTCAGAGGAAGTACAAATGGCCAATATCCTATGAGAAAATGTTCACCTCTGGTCATTAAAGAAGTGTGAATTGAAGCAATGCTACGATTTCATTTTATATCATAAAGAATGGCAGTCATTAAGAAATCTAACAAATTTTGGCATGGCTATAGTTGATGGGAATGTAATATAATAAAACCATTATGGAAACTGTTTATGAATACTTATAAAAATCATTTAACTAAAGGGTTATTTCCCTTTTTAGTGTCTCCACAAAAGAATTAAATAAATACATTATCCTGATGAATGCACAACAATGTGTATAGCAGCACAATTCATAATAGTTAAATCGTAGAGGCAGCCTATGTCCTTAAACAGATGAATGGATTTAAAATGTGGCATTTATATATAATAGAAAGCTGCATGGCTACAACATTACTTGACACATTTGTAAGAAAATGGATACAGTTATAAAACACAACCTTAAGTGAAATAAGTCAGACACATGTACTATATGGTTTTTCTCATTTGAGTAATGCAATGATCAAATAAAGAGCAAAGTAAAAGTTTGCTAAAATAAAACAGGGAAATAGATCTTCTGCAAATAGGAAGGGGTCCAAGAGATTGATGGTTTGTATGTAGTGAAGGGAATTAATGGTTAGGTTAGTTTCTAAAGCTTTCAGGTAGTAGCCAAGAAGGCCTTGTCCTTCTATGATAAGTATCATGATTTAACTTCTGGAAAGGGAAAGAGACAGAGAGAGAGAGAGAGAGAGAGAGAGAGAGAGAGAGAGAGAGAGAGAGAGAGTCAATGAGTTTCCCCCACATAAAATTCAGTGAATATTATCTTTCTTAGAAGAGCTCTTTTAGAAGCTCTTTTAGAAGCGCAGAATGCAGTGGCTAGGCTGACTGACTACATTAAATGTAATTATAGATTCAGGAGCTGGGTCATTCAGGTACAAATCTTTCTTCAAAACCCTTCCATTTCAAAAAATGTATTGTCGCCTAAACCAAAATTGGTCTATTCTAATCAGTTTCACTGAATAGCTTTCTATCTAAGGCTTATAGGTTTCAATAACTTCAGGGGACAATCTGGTAACTGAAGATAGAAATTCTTACCTCAAAGGGGCATTCACTAAAAATTACAGACCCCATGGGTGATGCTCTAGAGAGTCTCTACCAATACACTTTTCCTCTCCAAAATATGGGGCACACATATAGTCATTGTGCAGGTGTCTTTGTGTATGCTCAATGAGCAAATATTAAAAGTGTAAGCATTGCATAATTAGGCACTCTCAGCTCTGATTATAGAGCATATGATATAAGCACATATGCTAGTTGATGTTTTCATATCTTTAACTCATTTTTAAGATCCTAAACTTTTAGAGCACGTAGTAGTAGTAGCAGCCATAATAGTAGTAAGTAGTAACAATATTAAATTTATTGTTATAAAACTATGAGAGGAATTAACACTAATTCTACTCTTATCAAGAGTACAATTAAGAACAAAATTGATAGTGGATAATGTGTCATGTACTGCCCTGTCAATACTTATTCATTTATGTTCTCCTTATAACTGATCCACCAGGATTAGTGTTATTTTATCCCAGTAGTTAAGGAAATTTCAAAGGCAATGGTGACTCTAGTGGATAGAATTTGGGATGGACATAGGAGAGTCTGTCTGTAGGAAATCAATAACACTCTAGTTAAAAATACCAAGGCCTAATTAACTACATACATAAGTTAACAATTAAGTCTAGAGTCAAGAGGTATAAATAAAGAATCAGTGTATGTTTGAGTCAGAAAAACTTGGTTTTAAGCATTCTTTTGAAGGAGATGAGTAAAATCAATGTCTAAAAGAAAAAAATAGAATTCATAAAATTGTCTTTTAAAATTTTATTTTCTTAGAATATGTCTACATTTATATTCCTTGTGGGAAGTTGTACGACATCCAAATTTTTTTTAAAAATTCCCTTTCTATTCCCTCTATCCCTCCATCCTCGACCCATTTCTTGATCTCATTGATTTTTCCTTTTTGCATATGTTTGTACTACATTTTACATTCCTCTAGTGGAGTAGGACATTTACACTCCTCTTCCTCGTGTGGAGTAGGTACATGTACACAAATATATCAATTCCTTTTCTCATCCCCATTCCTCCTCTCCCTTCCTCCTGCCTCCTTCTTCTGTTAAAAATTTTTGAATGCCTGCCATTCTAGCTGTGTGTTTAGAATTTTAAAATATTGACTGAATGTGGTGGCACATGGGTGTAATCCCATCACTCTGAGAAGTTGAGGCAGGAGAATTGCAAAATTGAACCCAGACTGGGCAGTTTAGTAGTCTAGCAAGAACTTAACTCAAAAGTTACAAAACCCTAATAGCTCAGTTCGAAGACTCTGAGTTCAACCCTTCCTCCTGCAGAAAAAAAAAATTGTAAAATGTTTTTCAAGGAAAGAAAACATGAGAGATCTTGGAACACAAGAGCTAAGGACCTTGTTGTCCGACACCTTCCCATGCTTGAGCTGGTAAGAACAGGAGACAAAAACAGAGAGTAAAGAGCAAGGGAAGAAGTGGTTAGAAAGACAAAACAAGGACTGATTACAGAAGTCCAATCTTTTGTCACGGGTATCATAGTTGAAGAAGAAGCAAGCCACCTGAGTTGTTAAGAATGAGTTCACCTCTGAGAGGGTGGCCCATTGTGATAAGACTAGACCACAAGCAGAAATATAGGAACATCATTTCCCACAGAACTCAACAATGTCAAAGGCCAGGATCTCTGACAACTAGAGCTCAGTAACATTAAAGGATGTGTGAAATAACACGGGGAATTAGTGGTGAAGGTAGAATTTGGCTTCAGGTTTGTGTGGATACAGGTTCAGAGGATTTAGTATTCCCAAAGCAAGAGCCAAATGATAAGAGAGGTGGAAACTAATGAGGAGCAACAGAGATCAGCAATTATTATGTAACTAATAGTTTGGCAAATCTTTCTTGAGTGTTTTAAGCACCTTTGAGAAGGTATAGGTGTAACGGGTTACAAATCAGTAAGTTGACACATTTTGTAATCCCTGGGTCCTTTTTACCTCAGTGTCAGTACCTGCAAGCTCAGTAAACAGTTGTTCATGGATCACATTTACATAACCACACTCTGACAATATGGGACAAAGACAGCACTTTTTTTGTACTTTTTAGATTAGGAATGAATGGACCTTTTTACCTCCCTGAAGGTGAATTTGGGTAAAAAAAGATGTTTAAAATCAAAACTTGATGAAAAAATAAATCAATTTCTAAGAAAAAGGGGGCAAGTAACTAATTTGAGATAGTTAATGATTAAAATATATATACCAAAATCAGAAAGTATTGTACAGGTAAATTGAACACTGAAATAACAATGAAAGAGGAGTTTTATTGCCAACTAATCAAATCTCTCTTTAAGTGTTCTTTTGCACTAAAAGCAAATTTATAGTCTCATTGGCTTTTTTGAAAAAATCTTTTAATTTACAAATGAAAATTGTATGTATTTATGATGTACAGCATAGTTTTGATGTGTATATGTTTTCATTTTGAAGGACTAAATGAAGCCAATTAGCATATATATTACCTCACTTTGTTGTTGTGAGATCCCTGAAAAATTTTTTAGCAATTTTAAATACAAAATATATTGTTATTTACTACAGTCACCATGATATATAATAGATTTCTTGAATTTATTTTGCCTGTCTCATTAAAATTTTATACCTTTTGATTAATTCTTTTTTCTCAGAAAATACATTGTCAGATTAACTCTTTATGATCAGCATGCAGAATTTTCATGATTGAATTTTTTTGTTTATAAAAATATCCAGTAAGAGACAATGCCTGAGTTTGCAGGGATATCTCATTTATATGGTGTAGTATGGGAGCTAAAAGAGTGGAAGTGGAAACTCCACAGTTCACTGAAAAATACCTATCGTTAATATTTACTAAGCACTTGTGAAGCCTCGGGAATTGTGTGAATTCTTTTTCTCCAGTACTGGAGATTGAATGTAAGGCCTCATACCTGCGAGGCAAGTGCTCTATCACTGAGCTACATTCCTAATACTGAGCTCATTCCTTAACTATCAGAGTTAAATGTGAAGAATCTGATATGTAGAAAGATTAATATCAAATAGTCAAATAATTTAGAAGTAGATTCTAAAAAGCCAGCGTCTACATTGCTAACCAACGATATATTCCTCATTTTCTTATCAAATTGAAGACAAATTGTCATTGTAGACCTTTATATTCACCAGTTGCTTGAGTAATGTAAATTGAACATGGACCAAAATCCATGTGCACTGGTGAGGCCTCCCCCTACCGAGAGGAACATGACTGAGCCTGTAAGACCCCAGTGACACAATAGGGTTCTGGCTGGAGTGCACACTGTAGACAGGTGGGTCTGGTAGCCTGGAAAAGTCTGAATCTGCAGTAACAATGTGAGGTAAGGATTGGTTCACCTCAATACTCCTAGGCTAGACAGCCTCAAAAGAACATATGACCACAGAACTTGTCCACAGGAGAAATTCAGGTGACTGACTCCTTGATACACTGTAATACCCAGCAACTGGATGAACATCAGGTATATAGTAGGACCCAAAGACAAACATGATGGACAGTTGAGGCTGTTGGGATTGAAAAGACCAAAATATTAACCCAAGAGGTGAAAATGATGAAATGAAAAGGTAAAATGCAACCTCAAATGCCGATCCCATATGGAACAAGTACACAAGGACACGGGCAGTGACATACCTGAAATTTCTGAAGATAGGAAGTAAAATAAAGAAACAAATCCATGAGGCTACAGAGGACATCAGGTCAGAAATAATCTCTCAGGTAAAGAAAGAAATGACAGCCTTAATGAAGGAGCTAGAGAAGACATAGACATAGACAAAAAAGTACAGCAACATGGGAAAGTGATGGGAACCAAGAATGACCAATATAAGAAAGAAATAAAATGTATGGAACAAATTCAAAGAGATATACAGGAAATCAAAAATTCCATTGAAAGCTGGCTACACCACATGAATGAAACTGAAGAAGGCTTTCAGACCTAGAAGACAGGATCACACCAAGTGATCATGAAAGGAAAGAACTCTTAAAAATAACAAGGCACTATGAAATAACAATTCAACAACTCCAAGATGATACAAAGTAAAACAATGTAAGACTGTTAGGTATCAGTGAAAATGTAGCAGTGAACACAAATGACTTAAAAAAACAGAAGTAATAGCAGAAAATTTCTCAAGCATAGGAAAAGAACCTAATACACCGATTAGTGATGCTTATAGAACTCCAAATAACAACAACCAAAATAAACCTATATGCAGACATATAATAATCAAGATACCAGAAATTCAGCATAAAAACAGAAGACTAAAATCTATTAGAAAAAAGAAACAGATCACCTATCAAGTAAAGCCTATTAGAATCAGGGTAACTTCTCAACACAAACACTGAAGTCAAGGCAAGCTTGGAGTGAAGTATTTCAAGTCCTAAAAGAAAACAACTTTCAACCTAGATTGATGTACTCTACAAAACTTTATCTCAAAATTAATAGAGAAATAAGATACTTTCATGATAAAGAACATCTGAAGCAATTCATGTCCACTAAATCAATCCTAGAAAGAGTACTGAAAGACATTCTAGATAGAGATAAAAATGGCCACATTTCCAAGGACAACAACAGAAAGAGACCACCAGGCAGGGCAAGCAATTAAACAAGGGAGAAAAGCAGAGAACCAACAACAGGAAGATAATTTGACAAAGTTAAACCAATATATATCAATTACAACCATCAATGTAAATGGCCTGAATTCACCAATTAAAAAATAAGTTGGAAGAATGGATAAAGAAATAGGATCCTGCATTAGGCTGTGTACAAGAAACACATTTAACTTAAAAACACACACACACACACACACATAGACTGAAAGCCAAAGGATGGAAAGCAATATTCTATGCGACAGAAACCCAGAAAAAAGCAGGGATAGCTATTCTGTTTGCAGACTGTGTCAACTTCAAACCAAAAATGATCAAAAGAGGTAAAGAGGGTCATTATGCACTTGTTAGTGGAAAATTCAAGAGGAAGAGCAAACAATCAAATATATGTCCACCAAATATAGGAGCACCCAACTATGTAAGCCAAGTACTAATAGACATAGAAAATCAAATATGCAATAACACAATTGTAACAGGGTACCTTAATACTCCATTGTCACAAGGAGACAGATCAGCTAAACAAAAAGTCTGTAAAGAAATAACAGAACTGAATCAAACCTGTGGACAAATGGTCTTACTCGCTGTTCTTAGTGTTCCCGCAAACAACCTTAGAATATACATTCTGCAGCTGCATATGGGTCATTTTGTAAAATAGAACATGCTAGCTCATAGAACATGTTTAAAGAAATGCAAAGGAATTAAAATTATTCCTTGCATATTACCCGATCATAAGGCAGTGAAATTAAAATCAGTGGCAAAATAAATTGTAAAAACTACATAAACATATAAAAATTAAATAACACCCCCCTGAACAACTGATGGGTTACAGATGAAACTAAAGAAGAAATTAAACAATATCTACAATTCAAAGAAAATGCAGATACAATATATTGGAACCTGTGGGATGCGATGAAAGTGGCTCTAAAAGGGGAATATATAACAGTGAATTCTCACATCAAGAAAATAGAACAAGCACAAATAACCCAATGTTGCACTTCAAGCTTCTGTAAAAAGAAGATCTAGTCAAGACCAAAGCTCATAGAAGGGAGGAAGTTATAAATATCAGAACACGAATTAACACAATTGAGACTAAAAGAACAAAGTGAAAAATTAATGAATTGAAGAGTTGGTTCTTGGAAAGAATGAACAAAATTGATATGCACCTCGCAAATGTTATCAAGAAAAGATAAAACACAAACTCTTGAAATGAAAAATGAAAAGGGTGAAAGTACTACATTCCTGTGGAAATTCATATGATCAATATCTACTTTGAAAATCTTTACTTGCATAGACTGGAAAACACAGAAGTGGAAAGAATCCTAGAAACGTATGAATTACTAAAGCTGGATCAAGAAGATACATAAAGTTTTTGAACAATCCAATATCAGTGACTGAAATTTAAAATGTAATTAAAACTTACCAACAAAGGAAAGCCCAGGGCCTGACAGATTCATGGCTAAATGCTACAAGACGTTTAGAGAAGATTTAGCACCAATACTTCTCAAACTCTTGTAATGAAACTGAAAGAGAAGCAATTCTCCTTAACTTATTCCTAGAGGCTAGTATTACCCTGATACCAAAACCAGAGAAAGACCCAAATAAAGAGAGCTATAGGCCAATCTCCCTAATGAACACTGATGCAAAAATTATCAATAAAGTGCAACCAAACATAATGCAGTAAATCATCAAAAAGGTTATAACCTATGACCAAGTGAAATTCATTCTAGGAATGCAGGGATCAACAACTGCAAATCAATAAATGTAAAACACCACTTCAACAGAGCCAAAGATGAAAATCACAAGATCATCTCAATAGATGAAAAAGCTTTTTATAGTCCAACACATGTTCATCATGAAAATCTTACAGAAAATCAAATAAAAGCCATTTTGACAAATGAACACCAATACTAAATGGACAAAAGCTGAAAGCTTTCACTCTCAGAAACAAGACAAGGATGTCTTCTATGACTATTCCTATTCAATATAGATCTGGAAACATTAGCCAGAGTAATTAGACAAAAAGAGAGAAATAAAAGGAGTAAAGATAGGAAAGGAAGAGGTTAAATTATCATTATTTGCAGATGACATGATACTGTATATATAAGACTCAAAAACTCGATCAAAAGGCTACTAGTTAATCAATAAATTCTGCAGCTTAACTGGATACAAAGTCACTACTCAAAAATCAATAGCATATCTGTACACAAATGACAAATTCACTGAGAGAGAAATTATGGAAATAACATCTTTCACAATGTCATCCAAAAATATGAAGAAATCATTCTAACAAAAGATGTAAAATATCTATACATTGAAAAGTGTAGTAGTCTAAAAAAACAAAGAGATTGAAGAGGGTGTTAGGAAATGGAAGGCATCCCTTGCTCTTGGATAGGAAGAACCAACATTTTGAAGATGACCATATTCCAAAAACATAAAGATTTAATGTAATCTTGATCAAAATGTCATTAGTGTACCTTACAAGTCTAGAGAAAACATTCCTAGACCTAGAATAGAACCAGAAGAGAGCTAGAATAGTAAAGGTAATCCTACGCAACAAAGGCAAGGCAGGAGGCATCACAATCCGTGACTTGAAATTTTACTGCAAGCTACTGTGATAAAATCAGCATGGTACTGTGAAAAAAGCAGACCTGAGGATCAGTGGAATAGATTAAAAGATGCAGCCACAAATACAAAGACACCCGAGACCTTATATTTGAGAAAGAGGTCAAGCATTCACTGGAAGAAAGTCTTTTTAATAAATGATGCTGGAAAAATTGAGTTTCACTGGGGCTGGGGATTTAGCTCAGCGGCACAAGCACCTGCCTTGCAAGCAGGTGGCTGTGAGTTCGATCCCCAGTACCGATAAAAAAAAATTGAGTTTCACATGTAGACTGGTACTAGACCTGTGTCTGTCACTATGCACTAAAGCCTAAATGAATCAAAGATTTGAATACTAAAACAGAAACACTGTATCTATTAGAACACAAGGTAGGTAGAAATCTTGAAGACATAGGGGTAGGCCAAGAGTTCATGAACAAAATGCAAACCACATGGGAAGTACACCAAAGAATCAACAACTGGGATCTTAGATTTTTAAAAAGTTTTTTCACATCAAAAGGAATTATCAACAGAATGAAAACAAAACTTGCAGATTGGAAAAATAATCCCACTGTCCTTTAGACAAAGAACTTATATCTAGAACATATAAAGAATTGAGAAAGTCAGGTCCCTCAAATTCAAAGACCCAATCCAAAAATGGGCATCTGAGACAAACACGCACTTCTTAGATGAAGAAACACAAGTGGCAAATAACACATGAACAAATGTTCAGCATCACTGGTCATTCAAGAAATGTAAATTAAAACAATATTGAATTTCCATCTCACTCCAGAAAGTATGGTTATCATCAAGAAATTAACCAATAACAAGTGCTTGAGTGGCTGTAGGGAAAACAAACACTTTTCCATTATTGGAGGGAATGTAGACTGGTACAACCATTGTGGAAATCAGTGTGGTGATTTCTCAAAAAATTATAATTAGTGTTCCCATTCAATCCAGCTAATTCCCTTCTGGGTATTTTCCTAGAAGAATTGAAGACATCCCGCCACAGAAATTTATGTGTACCCATGTTTATAGAGGCACAAGTTGTAATACTTAAATCTCAGAAATAACCCAAAGGCCCATCAATGGCAAAGTGGATAAAAAAGATGTATTTTTGTACAATGGAGTATTACTCAGCTATAAAGAAGGATAATCTTGAGGCTTTTATAAATAAATTGATGCAAACTGAGGCCATACTCACCAGCAAAATATATTAAACTTGCATGTGTGAATTTCATATTGTCACCTTAGTGTAAAAAACCCCCAAAACAAAAAACTGAAAGTAATAAGATACAAAATGTACAATATATATTGTGAAAATGAAAGGTAAATAATGTGCTGAAAATGATATCCCAAATGGTGAAAGGTTTCTGACTTACTTAAAAGCTAGCAAGGTACTCACCCTTAGTGTCATGGATATTGACTGAAGCTATGAAGCCTCTGGTTGAAGGCAGAGGAAATTATTACAGCAAAAACAGTAACCAGAACTTCACATTTCTTTGTGTTGTTTCCTTCTCTACTGTGCAAGTCTAAAGGTATTAGCTTAAAATGTCCATGATGGATACCTTCATACAGAGGAGGTGTATCATAAGAGAGAATCTCTGGGCTCTGGGATTTACCACTTTTAGAGCAGATAAATGCATGCCTTCTCTTTTTTAGGAATGGGATAAGGTGAAGGGGTGACACTAACTGATGCTTTAAAGTTACTTTCTACAAGCACAGTCCTGAAAAATGGTTCAGAGAAAAACAGTTCAGGGCCTTACAATCTTAGCAATCCTACAAAATTTATAGGCGTACTCAAGTCCTAGGACAGATTGCCTCACCCACGTTTTACTGCTTTTGAAACACTGAAGTGTCCATATTAGTATTTAGTATGGTTCGTCCTTTCTGAAATTCACATTGGAGCTTAGTTACTATCATGGAAAGTGATATTAACAGGAAGGGTGAAATTCAACTATGGTGATATTAGCAGGAAGGCTAAATTCAACTACGGTGTTTGGAGGTAGAACTTTTGAGAAATGATTTCATCCAAATAAGGTGATCGGGGTACAGTTCCCATAGTTGAAAAAGTGATGACTTTAAAAGACAGACAGAGAGAGAGAGAGAGAGAGAGAGAGAGAGAGAGAGAGAGAGAGAGAGACCCCAAAACACATATATGTATTTTTCTCATTTCTTATGATATTATGCCTTGTGCCTTTCTGGGTCTCTCCCAGTGAGGCCATCACCAAATGTGGCTCATTGATATTAGATAAGAATCATAAGCTAAAACAATCTTCTCTTCTATCTAAATTACTCTGTGGTATAGTGATATTAGCAAAAGAAAATGGACCAATGCAGTATTTCCATAAATTATAAGATAAATCTCACACTCCATTCTGTGCCCCACTCCTATTTTGTCAGAAGCAAACTGAGTTAGATAGGGATGGGTCTGATTGTTAGAAATACCACCTCTGCTTGGGAATATTTCAGAATTTTTCAGGCCAGTTAATAGTGCAGAGATAGGGGCTGGGGATTTAGCTCAGCGGCACGAGCACCTGCCTTGCAAGCACATAATCAGTTGTGAGTTTGATCCCCAGTACCAACTAAAAAACAAACAAACAAACAAAAAACAGTGCAAAGATGGTGGAGAGTGCATGGAGTGTAACTAGTGAGACTCTGGAATCATATTTGCTTTGATATTGTTGATGACATCTTGTATTTTAATGCGTTGGACAGAAACATCATGGATCATAAGTCAAAGTGATGAATATACACATAACAATTCTAGAGTCTTTGAAAAGTTTATGCATAATCAATATCAATATCAAGATTTATAGATATTTATTGAACATCTACTTTGGTCCAGGTAGTTTGTTGGAAGTTTTAAATTAAGATGTTTGCCTCCTATTGCTTGGGGGACTTGAGTTCTAGCAATATTTATCACTAGATGGGTTTTTGTAGGAGACTTTACTAATGTTTGCACATTTGTGTGTGTGTGTGTGTGTGTGTGTGTGTGTGTGTGTGTGTGTGTGTGTTTGAGACAGGGTCTTGCTTTGTAGCCCAGACTGGCTTTGAATTCTTTGTGTAGCCCAGGCTGACCTCTAACATGGCAATCCTCTTGCCTCATCCTCCTGAATGCTGGGATTACAGGTGTGTACCAGCATGCCTGGCATGCACAGTTCTTTATAAGACAAATTTTTTTCATGAACATTATTTTGTATGATCCCCTAAGTAACCTGAACATATCAATATTACAAACATTAGTAGCCTACATATAAGGACACCCATTGTTGGGGACCACAAATTCACAATGGCTCATTTTGCATAATTTCCTAAGGGATAAATGAAGGCTTGGGGTTACCAGTATCACCAATTTGAGATTTCCTGTTGACTCTTTGGGATAAACCATTCGCTTTCACCCACTAAGACTAAACCTAAGACCACAAAGTTTAGAAGAAACACTCCAAGGAAAGATTATCTTTAGCATAAGATCGTCTCCTCGTCTCCACCCTCTTGCATCCCAGAATTATACTTGCCCATTGCTTCATAGGACTCAGAGTTTTCTGCCAAATTGAACCTTTTGCTAGCCCCACCTATCCCTGTATACACCCAATAAATAGTGACTGTCTTGGAGATCACTCTCTTGGCCTATCTGGAGTTATCAACCTTCCAGTCACTCATCTTGTATTACTGAATTTGTCTCTGTGTTTTATGCTTTTGTGGTATCCTTAACACAGGCAATCAGGGCTCTTGGCCAATACAGGGCATGACCAATATTTATACCAACTGATTTACTAAAGACAATATTGCTATGAGAGACATTCACAAAATAAGAGATTGCATTTTTTCATTCAGACTATCTTTTACTGACATCTATGCTCTAGGGACTGTGGTAAATGCTGAGTATTCAAAGGGGATTAATATTTGAGACTTCCATGTTCATCTGTGTTAGTTAGTAGGTCTGTGACCTCAGGGAACCCATGAAAGCCTGGACATGGAGGTGCTACAGGCTTAGGCTGCTGCAGCAGAAATTATAAAGAAGAGTGATTTGCCCTATTGCTTAATTCAAGTGGAATTCTTTTCTTTTCTTCATCTTTTGATTAATTTTCTGCCCTCCAGATTCCATTTATGATCTTTGTCTAGGCTTTCCAGTCTTCAGTTTGCCTCTAGGGACTTCTGCTTTGTGGTGCATATCATCATTACAATTATTTCACTTATTTATGTGCATTTATGTGCATGTACAAAGATTTCTAATTAGATTGGATGTTCCACAAGGGAAAGGTATGTTTCTTCTGCTTTAGTTGACCATATTGTATTTAACATGTAGCAAAGTTTCTGGCACATATTGGCACTAACAATTAGTTTGAATGAAATAATGAATAAATGGGAAAGTACCATCAATTTAAGATATACAATGATACGTTGGCTGTTGTTATAGCTTGTGTGCCCCCAAAGCCTCATGTGGTGATGTATTTTTCAGAGGTGGCTAGATTTGGGGTATATGATGCTGAGATTAAGGGTATGATGCTCGCATTAAGAGTGCCCCATTCTGGAAATGAGTGCTACCCACTCAGAGGGTTGATAGCCTAGATGCAATATGAGGGGCAGAAGGAAGGCTTGCTGCTGCCGCCTTCTCTTCTGTGATGCACCTCTGCCATGTCACCCTGCCATGGCACCAGCCAATTAAGGACTGAAGTCTCTACAAACTGAGTCAAAATAATCCTTTCTTCCTTTAACCTTGGGTATCAGAGGTTTTGTCCCAGCAATGAAAAAAGTATGATATTCGTTGGACTCAATTTGTTTGAAATGTATGCAAACACAGAAAAGTTTGAGAAATGAACACATTATTCCTGTAAGAAATAATGAAATACCAAATAACTGGTTCTGAGGGCCAAAAATTACACTTATGAATTCATTTTTCTAGGAATACAACAAATTTCCCAATGATGTCTTTCTTTAACTCTGTTCTGCTTCTCACAGTTTTCCACTTAGCTTTACCTGCTGGTATCGCTAAGCTTTTTCCAGAGTCACAGTTATGATATTTTATGCAAGTAAAAGGCAAAAAGAGGAAAAGCCCAATAACAAATCTTTGAATGCACTAACACAGCATTATATGTTGTCTGAGTGAGAGCAGTCCAAAGATCGAAGTGTTACCTCTTTGTGTCCACTGTGAGATGTGAAGCATGACTCACTCTTGACAGCATGGGTTTTTCAAATTGGATTTTCAGTTTGGCTATGGAGAAAAGTTATGAACACAGAGCAGGGTTTTTTTTTTAAACATTGTTGAGTAGTACCATTCAAGTAGTGGAAAGTTCAAGCTTGGTGCCATTCAACAACTGAGATATCACTGCATATTATGATAGAGTTTATTATCCCATTTTTGAAATAGGAAGGTAGACTCCTAAAACCTAACAGAGTTAACCTGTAGTCCCAAAGCTTATAGCTGACAGAGCTGGAATTGGAACCCAGGACAACAAAGAGCTCAAGCCAGTGCTTCTGACAATATAGTACCTCAAAATATCTTTTTAGTGTCTTCAGGAAATAATTTTCCTCCAAGCAAAATTTTTTTCTTTAAAGTTGTATCCTAAGCAAATCTTAGATGGATCTATAAGTTGCCTTTTTCACAGATATGTAGCTTGATCCCCTGCTTTGTATTTCTTCCTCTTCTATTTCTAGTTCAAGCAGGACACAGCAGGAGATGACCAGGAAGGAGTGATAGCAGGGGAAGAATCTATAACTAAACAAGAGAGCAAAACCAGTCAGTATCCTTGGGCAGCGCCACCTGGACTGTCCTTCTAGCCAATGCAAATATGATCTTCCAGAGGTCCGAGCAGGTGGTAATAGGGGCTTCAGCTACCGCAGCAGCAGTCTCTTGGGGGAGAAGTGAGGAAGACTGTAGAGAGAAAATTTTGTTGCATGGACTGTTGTTCCCTGGGCAGAGACCGCAGGCTTAGTCTTCAAAGTTGTAATGTTGTTTTGTATGTTCAGAAGCAGTTTGGAAAATGCTGCCGTGTCAACTTTATTTCTTTGCTCCCTAGGGATACTCAGTGGTTGTCTATAAATAATCCCCTGGAGGCTGAAAGTTACTGTAAGGTGTTCACTGCACCAGGCTTATTTCCAGATATATGGGAACCAGAGTTTTTTAATTAACTTCATTTTTAAAAGCTTATTTTTTTACTTACAAAAGAAATGCATAATCACTGTAGAAACACTTAAAATTACAGACAAGTATCCAGCAAATAAAATTATAGTATCTATAATTCAAGCTTTATCTATAATTTACTCTAAGTGTCTCAAGAAATATGTTCAAATCTTTGTTTACTAAAATGTATTTTTTAAGAGCGGTTGAGCATTCGAAATATTAGGTATCTTATGAGGCATCAGTACCCTAAAACTCACGGCTGCATCCTGTCTGTTTCTGACTTCAATACATAATGTACAATTTTGGTGAATATAAGTGTGGTGAATATCTTTCCCAGACTTCATGGGTTCATAAGTCAGAGTTTTAGGTTTATTTATTTTTACTTTCCTGGAATTACTGACCAATTCTTTTCAAGGGCTTAGTGAATAATTCTACCATTCAAAAAACTCTAAAGTCAACTTTCCATCAGAATGTTATCTACTGATGGCAAGATCTACAACTGAACCCCTGAATGCTAGGAAAAATGAATCTAAAATAGAATGTGTTGGTGAATGAATGAATGGCGGATTAAGTAAATTCTGTTGGTTAAGAGGATTTACCTTGACTTTAATTTTGTTTACACAGTTTGCAGGGTAGGTATGGAATACTTTCATAGGGGTCTTCCACCTGGGTAAAATTTGCCTTCCAGCACACATTTCACAATATATCATTTGATTGGGTTTGATTGTCACGTCCTAGAGATTGGCTGTGCTCCGGCATCTAGTATGTAAAAATAAGGGGTACTGCTAAACATCTTCAGAAGCACAGGGCATCCCTTCACCACAGAAAATTATCCATTTTCCAATTACCAAATGACATTAGCACCTATCCTGAGAAACCCTGGTTTGGCGTAAAGGTGGGTCATTTTCATTGCTTTTATAGGGAGAAGGAGGGAAATATAGAAGATTCTTATTGTGCAAAGTGAATATGTACAGATCATGCATGGAAGAATCCTTTGTGCAGATATGTAAGATTATAAAAAAGACAATAAAACAATGTCTTCTCTTCTATTAAGAAAAAAACATCTTATTTTCTTGGCACAGATGGTTTTAGGCCTGTAAATCTGCCATTCTCTCTGTAATCACATGGAGAAAGGGGATGATTTAAAGCAGTTATAAGGTTTATCTTGCAGAAGGAAAGTGTGGGTGTCTGAAGAAAAATAGTAAACATAAATTGTGTTTTACATCTGAAAAACAAAGCCGTTTAGAGTATAACACAGCTTCCATCTAACTATGGCTGTAAGGAAGGTGTGTAAGATATGGTCAATGATTTTAAATGATTGATGAGGATTTCTGTAAAAGAAACACAAAGGCCTGGGGTAGAAGCAGGACTTTCTCATGTGCCATAATAGCATTTTATACCATTTTTCTTACAGTCAAATAAAGTTCAGTAGTACAGATAGACTGTTACCTTGTATTAGTGCTTCCTAGGCTGCCTGTCAGAATGCTTTTATTCAAGAGACAGATTTATATTTCACAAGGAAATGATTTCTAAAACTCTTCCATTAATAATTGTTCATTGAGAGAAAAGCCAGATTTGGTCATTCCACCTATAGTTTGGGAGATTAGCCCAGAATGAGCTCAGTACATGTAATACTTTTTTTGATATTTAAATAAAAAATAGTGATTTAATCTTGTGAAAAAGAACATAAAAATGACTGGTTTCTTTACAGAAATTTCTACTTGCTGTTTCCTTTGGTTTTTATGTGGCCCTGAAATCAGCTGATTGAGAAAATCCCTAAGAATCCAAATTGCTAAAGTATGTAACTGCTGGTGCAGTGTAGTTACCAATGCGCACTCCCACACACGCACCCAAAGGGTACCCATAGAAATTCATACGTGAAGCAAAAACTGGTGAGTAGGAAGAATTAATATAGTGTTTTTTCAGGACAACTTTTTCTTCTTTGTTCTCTTTTTGGTCTCCATTTCTTCCACAGCAAGCCTGGAGGAAGCACCTACAATGTTCTTGGATTTGAGCTAGTATCAGATAACAGAAATTAGCTCAGTTCCATGTGTGCGGAATCATCCAGCATGCTGTATGGACATAATTGGTAAGTTAATATGAGTTTTCATGTAAAGAATGTCCTATTAGAAAAAGAACAGGTTGGAAACTGGGTTCTTTTCCAGTATCATGACTTGTTAGTGCTGGAATCCTGACTTTATCCTTTAAATTTTCTTGTAAAATTCTCTTCCAGATATAAGGTCATATATAAGTGAAACTCATTGTTTAATGAAAGAGTAGCCTGCATAAACCATTAGCTGAATTCCTTTTAATAAGTGCTCAAAAGGTAACTACTCTGAACTAAGCATATATTGAAGGGCAGTGGAGACTGAGATACAACTTTGCCCTCAAAGATGAAAACAAGAAAATCTGTGATACAGAATGCCTAATGTAACAGAAGAAAACTATACC
This sequence comes from Cavia porcellus, assembly GCF_034190915.1. Lineage (NCBI taxonomy): Eukaryota > Metazoa > Chordata > Mammalia > Rodentia > Caviidae > Cavia > Cavia porcellus. The sequence goes on from NW_026947487.1 coordinate 85,809,416, forward strand.
TATGGTTTGCTAGTGAACACATGTATGCCCACATGTTTCTAGTACATATACAGAGGTTAATCAATTTAAATGGTCCCCGGGTAGAATATCTTTCGTTTGCCTTGACAGGTCCACTTTTTAACCTCTTTTGCCTAGTTTCATAGCATGTGAAGCTGACCTGAGACTGTATCCATGGGACAAAGGAGGGAAGAAAGTGTGTTAGGCAGTTAGGCACCTCATTTCAGCCTTGTTCTTTTTCTGAAGCTCTCAGCAGCCACAGGATGACCCTCAGCACAGAGCCCCGCATGGTTTGATCCCACTCTCTCTTCTTTCTCCATCTAACTAGGAATGGAAATGGAGCTTCAGGAACTGTGATCGTTTCAATGAGATCTGTACTCTGTTCTCAAGTTTTAAAATAGTCTATTTACTGAACTCTCCTTTGATTGTCTTAATTTCTAAATGCCATATGATTCTAGTTGGGAACCCACTTGATTCAGACTCTACATTACCTTGCAGAAGGTGCCAGTGATTTACTGAACATCTGTTGTGTACCAGCAAAGACCAGAGCCTCGTAAGTTTTCTGTCAATATTCTAATAAGAATGATTTCTTCATTACAATATATATAATTTTATCCAAGTCTGAAAGGTTTATGACATGTCTCCAAATTTTAGCTCACAATAGAAATGATGCCACATTTTAAGGCTAACAAAATTTTGGGGCAATACACAATGAGGTCAAGGGAGTAGATAGGGATTTAATAATAGAAAAGATGATGATGCTAATGGAGATAAAAAAACTTTCAAGTTTATAGAGCATATTGTGAACCAAGTATTTACACGGCTTAGCTCATTTACTTTTCACCTATGATGCTAGGGATAGCAAACCTATGATGGGTAGCAGGTAATATTATTGTCATTTTTAGTATAGGGTATCATGGTAGAGTAACTCAGTTATAATTTTTTGTCTCTAAGTTTTTGATAAAGACACATACAGCAGGTGCTGAAGTTGTAGCTTAATGGCAGAGGACTTGTCTAACACGTGAGGCCCTGGGTTTGATCTCCAGCATTGCAAAAATTTTCTGTTTAAAGCCAAATGAGGAGGTTGATCTACTAAAGACCTTTGTGTTTAATAGTAGAGTTTGTTATTTTAGTTCCCAAAGAATCTTAGCGTTGGGGAACCCAAAATTTAGGATTATGGATGGACCTAACACCTGCCTTATAATGCCAGTTATAAATCTAACATGCCAGTTTTATTGCTACATGACATTCAGCAGGGCACCTTCCATCTCCAGTAACCTCTGGAGAAAGGGTAAATGTAACTGGATTAACTTCACATTTTCTACCAGCTCTGAGTTATTTTTTTTAAAGTGCCTTATAATTTTGGTCTTGCTAGATCATAAGTTTTAACATCTTTTTCTCTGCTTCAATAATGATTAAGGCTTGCATGTTTTGATTTCATTTTTTAAATTACTGAAGTCACCGTGATGACTGCAGTTCAAAAATGAAAGTTAAAACATTGTCATATACATAAGTGGTGAGATAATAATTAGATGACAGTCATGACTGAGCATATTACAGACTGCAAAGATTCTGTGAATCAGTAAGTCAGTGAATGAGTCTTGCATGTAGTATTGTCTTGTTGATATGGATAAATATTACTCCTGACATGTTTGTGCCACGTTAGATGTGCCATGTTTGTGGTCTTGCAACATCAAGGAATTAAGTTCTGAGCTGAAGGAGGAAGTTAGAGTTGTGTTGAAAATCGGGAAAAGCAGAATATTTCCTGGATTTCCATGGGAGATTCCATGTTGGTGACTGCTGAGGCCTTTGTCAAGAGTAATCTATGCAGCAAAATTGCAACCTGGGTACAAGGTAGGTTAAATCATAATCACCCTATAGAATTATGAGTATAGTTAATTAACTAATATTAATCCAGTAAGTAAAGCAAGTCGCATAGCAAGGGTATAGGGAAAGAACAAGGGCATTTTTGGGAAAGGAGGAAGTTTGCATCTAGATGTTCTAGTCATCCACTTATGCGTCTGATGTCACAATCCTGAGGTCTTCATTATTTTATGCTTACTTCCTTGAGGGCCCACCCATCTCTGACTCCATATTTATTTTTTTCTAACTGAGCTGTCTATCACAATATCAAGGAAAATTATTACTATATTTGTAAGGGAGTGGATCTTTGAGAAAGTCAACATTGCAGAGGGTATAATTGTTTCATCAATTGCTCTGGTACTTTCCAAACTCTATCCTTAAAGTTAGGCGATCAGCATGAAAATTATAGTGTGTCTTTTGTCCTCAACCTTTATGGAGAGTTAATGTGATAGTGAATTGAATAATGTGAAAGTATTTCCTGTCTGACAGCGGTTTAGTACATTACATGTTAATGCACTGTCTTCAGGGAAGTCCAAGTCACTCATTGTGTTAATTAAAGAAAGTAACAAGGGAAAGCAATTTTTCATTTCCTTTTGATCTTTACTAAACAATTACCATTTGCCAAACTTTGTTCCATGATAAAGATAACTCTACTTTATTGATTATCACCTTCCGGAGACAACCACAGTGCATATCATCTCCACAAAAGGCATTTCTTTTGTTTTTCCTTTTGAAACTTTCCATTTCATTATCTTTCTCATTTTCCTTTCCTCCGTTCCTCTTGACCTCTATGTGTGAGGCCCTGCATTTGATCTCACACACTTTAATCACATTTTTCTGGTTTAGATGGATTTATATGCTGCTTCTTATTAAAAATAAGAGGGAGGCTGGAATATTTATATGATGACTTAAAGTATTTGTTTACTTTATTTTTAAATTAGCAATTGGAAAATATAGAGGACTTACTTATTTACCCAAAGCAGTATATACATTAAGTCTGATTCTGAATGTACTATTTCCTTGGCTATTTTTGATTAAATTTACCAAATCCTTATGCTACTTTTTACTTGCATATTCATTTGCATAATTTCTTATGCCCTCTGAAGCCAGATGGGGTATAAATCTTAAATAAATAAGTAAATAAATATCAAATATAATGAAAGATTACTACTCAGGTTAGTTTGTAACATAAAAATAAACCCTATAAGCATATAAATATATGTGAATTTTGAAATAAAATATTATCTGCTTTTAGAGCAAAAAGTCACATTAATTTTATATCATAACATGTTATCTTTGAAAATTCAATTCAGTGAGATAAATAATGAACATATCTAAATATGTGGAAGTCAAATATCTTTTTGCTTCTGCTGAATTAAAAAATATAGATTTGCAATGTGCACTTAACTGAGTTAGATTTTTAAAGTCTGGAACTGGCAGATTTCCCCAGAGTTGTATCAGGTATCAGAATCTAGGGTTATTAACATTACAAAGAGCACCACTGTCCTACAGTGTCCCCTTTATCATTTTGAGCAGCTGCCTCAAGGCAAAGCATTTAACCTTGGGAAATGTGATAGAAATTCTGGGTAGTCAAAACTTGCTAGTGGATTCCCTCAACTGGGATCTACTGTAAAGCCTTATTTAGCAGCAACACAGAACAAAGATGAAACTCTTATCATTTGATGTTTATCATTTCCATTCAAAATCTCCCAAATAGCATTACTTTTACTTATAAGCAGAAATATTCCATTTGCTGGTAGAACATTGTTTATCCCACTGAGAATGTTATTACAAAGAAAGACCTCTGAGAAAGGTGTGCTACATATTTATAAACGTAGGCCCACAGATTATTTCCTTCGAGGTGTCTTAGAGCAAGATGCTAAATTTGACTTTTACTCTTTTTTAAAGAATGTTACTCTATTTTCTATTTTGGATGAAAAAAAGCTGTTACTTGCATGATTATTTGCTAAGGATTAGAAATCACTCAGAAATATGTGGGTAACTGAGAATGAACAGGCTTAAAAATGACAGATGGCATTTACCATTGACATAAACCTTTGGAAGAGCAAATTTGGCAAGATTTCTCAAGAGACAGGAGGCTTTCTATAGCTTTGATTAAGTAATTTTGATTCTAGGACTCTGTCTTAGGGAGATTTGATTAATTGTGATGAGAAAGGGCTACTATTTTATGCCAAGAGAAAACTGAAATATGTAAAGTTTTAGCAGTTTTCTAAGATTTCACAGACAGTGAATAGTATAGTCAGGTTGGTATAGGAGGAAATTTAACACCCAACCTGCTAGATGTCAGATATGCTGAGTTCATGTCCCCTGAAACTGAAGAATGAATTCCAAAGGACAAAAGAGGTTAAGAGTAGGAAAATCTTCCTGGGGACTGAGAATTGCTCCTGAGAGCCAGGACAGATTTTAGAAGTCGGTAGCTGCTAAGGCCATTTGTCAGGGATAATTTATACAGCAAACTCACAATATGGGTCGAACTGTCATCACTTACAGGATTACAGGTATTGCCACGTGTCTAATATTGGTCCAGTAGGGAAGCAGGTCACATAGCAAGGGTACATGGAAAGAACAGAGGTATTTTGGGAAGGCATGGTTCCAAGGTTCTGTTTAATCACTTGGGTGACTGATGTCTGTCTGGCCTTTACTGGACCAGGTGGCACTAATTATATTGTAATTCCAAGTTATTGCTTATCCTTTAGTGGAGTCATATAAGTGTGGCTGTTGCAGCTTTATCTTGAGGCTTGGTCTTCTTCAGATGCACCTCCAGCTACAATTCTGGTGTCTTTGTTTTTTTCTGCTGACTTCCGTGAGGGCCCTATGCCTCTCTGACTGTGTACTGATTTCTATCCAATTTACCTTCCTACAATAAGGTTATTAAGCTAGGAAACCTAGTATCAGTGTTTGAATGCATACTCATTAACCCTCAACACTTTGTGTAAAATTTTATGTTTAAGTTATTTTTTCCATTATATTTATGAAGATCTGGAAGTTTAAAGTAGAGAGATGATTAGAATTATGTATCATAGGGACAAGGATTTAGCTCAGTGGCTCAGAGCTGCCTGGAAGTGTGATGTTCTGAGTTTTATTCCTGGTACCCCCTCAATAAATAAAAATCAAAAAAATAAAATTATGCATCATAAAATTATACCTAGAAAATTTTTATATTGACAGTTTTGAAAAAATACTCATATCTAAGTATAGGATAAAAAGGCATTTATGTAAGTTACAAATAATAAAAAGATTAAAAGAAATACTTTATCAAAATGCCAATAAATCTTATATTTAGATTGTCCAAGTATGTTATTATTCTACTTTCTCCCTATATTTTCTACTTGTCTCCAATGAATGTATATTTTTATAGAAATATAATGAATGCATTAAAATTTGACACTTATAATCACATCTCAAGGATATTGAAAACATGTCTTTAACTTTTTAAAGTTATAAATTCCATATTTCTCTTTATTGTTCACTCCATAGTAACACAGAAAGAGAAAACATCAACCTTCTCCTTCAGTTTTAGTAGGTATGGCAACAATCATAAGCTTTCTTAGTACCAGGATCAATGTACTAATCTATCTGGAAGGTTAGAGAAGAGATAAATGTTGCCTCAAATCACAAATGGGTTCCTGCTAAATCTAGGGTTTAAACATATTTTTATATCCCCTTTTAAATTTGTGACTATTTGTGTCTGTGGACTCTGCCTCCTCAAATAGTGACGTTTGTGTATGATTGTTTATCTAAGAAATTAAAAGAAAATGCATTCCTTGACATTAAATTCATAATAAAATTTGCACGCCCTAGCATTTGACCTCAGCAATTAAGCTGGTAGAACAAATTGATCAATTAGCCAGTTTACAATAAATTTTATTCAGAGTCAACTGAAAACCAACTACTGTTACATTTTCTAGGCAGATGGGAAGCACTTCATTTTGAATGCTGTATTCCTGATGCTCAAAGGTGAGGCTGGACTTTTGCTCTACCTGACATCCAGACCTCACAATACAGATCCTATTTTCCCACTTTCTCCGTTAACCTTTTCTCTTACTTCTTTCTGGTATAGGAAGATTATCTCTTAAATGTTGCTGTATTTTACCTCTGTTAGCTTTCTATTTTGTCTCTAAGATCCTGCTGATATACTTCCCCAATAAGAAACTTAATTTCCTCCTTTAATGTAAAATTCTGTTTCTTCATATGCAAATACTGTATATCATTATCTATGTCAAATTAAATGTTTAAAACCCTTTAATTATTTTCCCTCTCCCCTCCCTTCCTCTCTTCTCTCTCTTCTCTTCTCTTCTCTTCTCTTTCTTCTGTTTTTTCTTTTTTTATTCTGGACTCCAGATTCTTACCCACCATCCCATACTGCATTTTCCTTTCTTTTTGAAATAGTTCAGTACTGTCCAACACAACTTCCTGCAATGGTGGAAATGTTCTGTATTCACGAAGCCCTTTCCTGTTGTCACTGGCAACACGTATCTGCTGAGCTCCTGACAGATGACTAGTAAAACTGATAAACTGAGCTTTAGATTTTATCTAATTTTAGTTAATATAAATGGAAGGAAGTACAAGTAGTGGCTAGTATCTTACGTAGTACAGATTTAGTGTAAACTGGCTTGTAGATTAATAAAAATCCTAAACTGTAGTTATGTTTAGGGGAAAACTGGAGCATACCAAAACATTCATTTTCACATTCTACTGATTGTTTTGGTTTTCTTATATCAATTCTCTTGTCTTCATTTCCATTGTTCCTCTTGTCTTCTTTTTGGACAGAGTTCTTTTCCGCGTAGTCAACAGGTCGACAGGGTGGAGAAATCTTGATTGTTTCCTTAAATAAAATGAAGGAGGCAATTGAATCAGAGAAAGCTTCAGATATTCTCATTTACTCAACTCCATCTTCCAAGAGCAGAAATTCTATCCAAAGATAAAACAATTAAATTTGACAAGAAGGCATCTACTATTATTCAAACCAGCCAGTAGTTTCTCTTCTTTTGTGTAAGCTAGTTTAATATGAGCTTCTGTCAACTAAAAAAGTTCTTAATTCATATGGCTAGCATGAGGTCTCTGAATGCTACATGTGAAATAGTGTGGCATTGTGATTATTGAGAAGTGTTGTCTTCTTTTTTGCCTGAATTTCATCTGATATCATGCAGAGTGATACAGTCTTTCACTGGATCCATTCGCTTAGCACATTCATGGAAGTCCTGTGATTCTCATGCTTTGGAGCAAAGAATTACTCAGAAGAGTCCCTGGTTTCTCTGGATGTTCTGTCTTTGGATCCCATTAAATACTCTGATAGTTGTGAGTTGTTTTTGGAGCTTATAGGTGCCTCACTGATATCTCCCTTTGGCTTGATGCCACATGATGGGATCCTAGGTGCGTTGCAGCGTGGTGGTTTCCAGGCTGGGCACAGCTGTCAGCATCTCTTTGCCTTCGTTTCAGAGAATCTGATACTATTGGCAAGGGATCAGAAGGCAAAAAGACAATAACTGAGGTTTCTTTTTAGCAAAGGAGAGATGGAAAGATCATCTTCCAGAACTTTTCTCTACCCCAGGTGTTTTTGGGCAGTTTTTCCATTTCACTGATGAAAACTTGGACTTTTTTTTCTTTATTTTTTTCCTATTCACATGTCCCAGCTCACAGTGGGGAAACAGAATTGTCTCATTTTTATTACATTACTTGCTGTTTTAGCACAATACTGTGCTTGAAGTCATAGCAGAAAGAGACAGCTGTTGTACAGAAAGCGCATGCCCTGCCTGCTGGGAACAGACTCTCCACATTCATCCCTGAGATTGTACATCATCGTATTAGTCTTTTTCTAAAAGGCAAATGGAAGTGGAAGGATTGTCCTGATTAGATTTTCAGTTGACTAATAATGTCTGGCTCATTAAAGTAGTTGAGAATTGCAGTGAGACAGCCAGAAGAAGCTGAAATCAATCTATTCGGTTAGAGTAGGATGCAGAAGGGTACAGAAAAAGAGACAAAGAAGGATACTGCATAAAATGGCAAAAGAGTAAATATAAGAGTCCTACAGTCAGTTAAAAAATTGGTATGTAAACTCTAAAATTTATTAAAGACCAAAATAGCCATCAGATGCTATTAAATGTTCACTATAATTATTTAATATAAAAATAAATTACATAATATATTTTTAACAATTACTCAGAAATTTAATAATATTGTGCTACCTACAATTAATTTTCATAAAGTATTTTCATTTTTCCATTATCAAAGTCAAGATCTATCATGTTGGTGGTGTAGGGTTTGCATTGCTAGAAGCAGTTTGGGAAAGGTGATATTGGATGATTTCTTCCCTTATTAAGATTACATGTTCCTTCTTTTTCTAGGTACAAATAATTTAGTCTTCCTGATTTCTGTGTCTCCATATTTATATGAGGTGATGTTTGTAACTTCCAGAATGCATTTGATTTCAGACAAATATCCTGAGAGGCTAGAACTGAATTAAAAAAGATTTCTATAGGCAAAAGATCCCATCAATAGTTCTGTTTATTTTTTAAAAGTCTTTTTTTTGGAAGGTCATACTGGGAATTGAGAGCACTGAGCTACATTTCCAGTGTCTTCCTTTATTTTTTTTGAGATGGAGTGTAAGTTGCTCAAGCCGGCTCTGATCTGTGTTTCTCCCATCCCAGCCTTCCAGATAGTTGGTATTACAAATAGTTGGTATTATAAGCATATGCCACCATGCCTGGTTTGTTTTCTTTTTTTACTGAAAAATTTGCATGACACAATAGCTGTTCTAATCTTTTTAAAGTATACAATTAACTTAATACTTGTACAACGTCATGCAACCGTCACTACTACCTTAGTCCAGACTATCCCATCACACATAAAGAAATCCCAGCACCATTCTGCAGCAATTCCTCATTCCCCTTTCTTCCCAGTGACTGGGAAGCACCAATTTGCTTTATGTCTTTCTGGATTAGACTACTATGGATATTTACTATAAGAGTGGATCATACCACATGTGGCCTTTTGTGTTTGATTTCTTTTGCTTAGCATGTTTTCAAAGTTCATACTTGCTGAACTTCTATGTTTTTTTTTTTTTTGAGGCTGAAAGAATCAAGTTTTCAATGTGGGTTGAAGAATAACAATATTAATTTAAAGGAATTAATTTGAATTAACCTTAGCTATATTGAAGAATTTTTCTTATTTCTTTCATAGGTCTTGTGTACATCCAAGAATATTTATCTGTTAGAATAGAGGGTAGTGTTACTCTTAAGCACTCTTCAGATACATTGTCCATAGACTGGTGGGAAAATGAAGAGGTAAATATAAAAAATAGACAATAGAGAATAAAAGGGTAGTTATAGTGGAAATTTAAATTAAACTAATTTATAGCAGCCGAGGCTAAAATTAGTTATAGCTTGAGCTTCTTGGATGACAAGATGGAAAGCGAGTTAGTGCCTGCATAGCTCTGCTTTCTGGTAAAAGTGTTTATGTGTTGCCTCGCCTTAAACTCTAATGGAAGGTAACTGTGAATCCTTGTGTAAGAAATGCTGAATAACTTAATGTAAAAATGTCTTTGAAAGCCACAAACTTTTTTTTTATTTCTGTTGTCATAACTATTGCTTGGCTTGACCCATCAGTTTATTTTCTTATGCCCACATAAGCTTTTGCATAGGTCAAGGAATTTTCATGATTTCAAGTATCCTAGTTTACTAGGATACTATTCCAGACCTAAACCTTATCCCAGGCTTTCTTGGGTTGATGATTTCCATTTTCAAAGGTGATATTTATCAAACTTGTAATAAGCAGTTTTATTTCACTCAATTGTTGACTGTAGAAACAGGGACTGTGACACCTAAACCAGTAAAGATGTGGACTTTGAGCATGAGATTGTGATATTTGGTGAAGTAGATGGACATTTTAATGAATGACATCAAGTTCATAATATAGACATAGGACACATACAGAGTTAAGAGTCATGAATAGACAGTGTGGTCTTTGTAGAAGGTAGTCTAGGGTAAGAGGTATCCCCTCACATCTGCCAACTCAGAGAGAAAAAGTAAAAGGGACTATGGAATTCACTTAGGGTCACCTCTGTGTTTCTTCATTTGACCTGTAATTGATTGCTTTCTTCCCTTCTCTTTTTTTTTTGTTTTTTTTATGATTTCTGCTTTTTTTGCTTAATGGCCAGTGTTTTCTGGCTTACACATTAAAATAACAACCAGAAAAAGATAAACTTATCTTTGCAGCTAGCATTTTAGATTAAATGTAATTAAGATGCACCTGCAGTGCAGGTATTCTGGGTCACAGTGCTCTCCCATCACAAGGCCAGCTTCCCTACCTTCATGTTAAGTAAGAAGTCATATATTTGTTGCCCCAGTATGTCTCTTTAAGGAATATTCCAGCCTTAACATTTACAATTGTGTGGATATTTTCTAACTACTCTTTCTGACTATAGCTCTTCATGACTTTGTGAATTTCATGTAATATCCCCAGATACTTTAAGAAATTTATGTTTTTAGATATTGTTGCAGAAAAGTTTAGAGATGATTTTATAAAATGCAAGCAATACAAAAAAATTCCCAGATTTATAAATAAATGGAAAAATCAGGGCAAAGAAAAAAGTGAGTTTAGGGATGGGGATTTAGCTCAGCAGCATAAACACCTGCCTGGCAAGTGCACAGTTTGAGTTCGATCCCTGGTACAAAACAAAAAAACAACAACAACAACAACAAAAAAACCCAGTGACTGTAGAAAACATAGGAAGAACCAAAGCTGATTAAAAGCATAGCATATTGTGAGTTGGAGAAGAGCACCTTTTTTGTGTCTACACTGGCTAGCAACCTTTGAGGAATTCCAGAACCAAATCAACATTCGATTCTCCTTGAATTACTTGTAACTTTGTCTTTGCATTCATGAGATGGTGAGCTTTGTTTTGAGTCTTGTCCAATAAAACTTGGTATGCACTATTAGGTCACAAAGTTTTTAGAAAATGTCTGTGTAAATTTCCTATACTTTGAGAATTAGCATGAGTTATTAAAAGAAAATTTAATTGCAAACATTTAACTGATCCAGAATTTGGGGAGTTGTCAGGAAAGGAAATTGTCTTACTTTTCTCATTGCTGAGACAAAATACCTGGTGTCTAAAGTTAAGGGAAAAACGTTTACTTAGTTCTCAATTTGTAGTGATTTCAGTCCATAATCAGCTGGTTCCAAGGCAGTGTGGCTTGGCAGAGAACAGCTTATGGTAGGCAACCTGCAGCAAAACAAGTGGAAGACAAGCCTCTTTCTATCCCTTATATTGTAAGCAGTCAAACCAGGGGACTGATTCAGTATTCACTCAGCCTTAATCCTAGAATCCTCAATCCTGGCATTACACCATGAGATTCAGTCACCTCTGAAAAAGCCCTACCTGTGACTGCGTGAGGCTTTGAGGGGACATCTAGACATGAGTCTTAAATAAAGTAAATGAGAATTTAACGGCTGGGACTATGTCAGAGGGTGAGCTTTTTAAACTGTTATGGCCCAGATTCAGAAGCCAGACCCTGAGATTTAAAACACTATGTTACAAGGGGGCACTCTTGTGGTTTGCTCAGATGTCCCACCAAAGCCTATGCAGTCATGGGACGGCTGAGTCCAGTGTTTGTGATAGTCTAGTACTGGGATGGGCAGTGTTAGTGCTGTGCCCGCCCAGGGGTGGATAACCAACATATAGTATAAGGGAAGGAAGGAGGTGTGCGTCCCCTTTTTGCCCTTTGGCTTTTGTGGTTTGTAGTCTCCATGAATGGCTGCCCCTCGGCTACACCACCCTGCCTTGGAGTCAGCAAAGTGTGGACTGAAACTTACAAAGCTGTAAGATAAATAAACCTTTTCTTCCTTAATTTTGTTTTTTTTATTTATTTATTTTTTTTTATTTTATTTAAGGAGAAAAGAAAAGAAAGAAAAAAAAACAGTGAAGGGGTACAAGTTATACAGATTTACAGAAAAAAAAATGAACAGTAGGAAATCACTAGTTAATGGATTACATATTGCCATCTTAGAAATAATTGTTCAAGTCACAAAATTAAAGCTTGTAGAGTGGACATTCCAACAATGATACTGCAAACAGTTCTGTTCAATGATCCAATAAAACTCTGTGATATCATTTTCTATCTTATACATTTAAATATACATGCAGTTATATAGTTTAGAGCACTTTCTTTTCCTCTCTTTTGTACAATGACTATTACACATTTTGGGTTTCATTGCTCCCACGGTTCTTATTGCTTTTTTGGAAGAGAGTAAAACCAAATGTGACATAACAGAACAGAATCGGTCAAGTCAAAAGGGTGGACATAATAGATAATATAAAAACATAATACAAGGTGATCAACAATGGTTACCATAATGCCTCCCGCTATTTCTAATAGAATTGCCTATATCATTAGTTGTTATACAATTGAACAAAACCGTAAAGAATAAAACCAACAAAACCAAAACATTGGAGATATTGTAGGTCTTCAAAAGTAGATAAAAGTCAACGAGAATGGGCGTTACAGTGAATCTCATTATCTTCTCAGCTGATGCCTAAACTTTCGAACCTGATACTATCCAGCAAAACAGAATAGAGGAACCTCAGTCAAAAACAAGATGGTGAGAGTAATACAGGGCTTCAAATCGAGATAATAGAAAGTCAAAGTGGGTTACTGTATTATATCCTGCTATATTTTTCCCTTTAATTAAATGGATAAAAATAAAAAAGTAAATAATGGAGTGGAGATTGAGAAAAAAGAGGGCATAACAGCGAAACAGGGCAGATCAAAACATAACCATTTAAGCAGAATAGTGTTTCACCATCAGATAATCCTGACCCAAAAATAGTTACCATATTGACTCCCTCCCTGAAGTCCTTGAGTACAACTTCATATACTGTAGCATTAAGTATATCAAAACAATGTAAAACCATTTAAGAGAATGACAGCATTATAGAGTATTTAGAATCAACTAACAGAAAATGAACAATGGTCTCTGTATAATCTCCTTGTCCTTAAAAGGTTTTTGCTTATACTGTCGTACATAACAAAATCCAGTAAGATACAACCTGTTTAGACCATTGGAGACAGAAGAACAAAAGCTAGATGAGACTTCAAAACAAGATGGTACTAAATCAGCATTACCTATTAAGATGTCATTTTCTCCAAAAAAAGCTGTTCCTATCATCCAATCTTCTCTGTCTCATTTCTGTTGAGCTCTTTTTCTGTCAGTAGCTGTCAGTTTGTCTTCTTCATTTTGTTCTCTGCTCCATTCGTTGTGGCCTCCCCGCCACTATTTCTGGGTTCTTTGTATTTTTCTTTTTTTAGAATATCCTGCAATATTTTCTGTAGGGTTGAATTGGTGGTTGCAAATTCCCCCAGTTCCTCTTTATCCTGGAAGCACCTCGTTTTTCCATCAATTTCCAGGGACAGTTGTGCAGGATATCTCAATCTTGGCTGGAGATTATTATCTTTCAAAGCTTGAATTATTTCTCCCCATGCTCTTCGTGATTTGATGGTTTGTGAAGAGAAATCTGCTGTAATTCTGATGGGTATTCCCTTGTAAGTGATCTGTTTCTTGTCTCTTACGGCTTTTAATATTCTGTTCTTGTATTGAATTTCTGGAATTTTTATTATTATATGCCTGGGTGTTTCTCTGTTAGGGTTGTAGGTAGCTGGGGTCCTGTATGCCTCATACATCTGAGTATCTTTACCTTTTGCTAAATTAGGAAAATTCTCCTGGATTATTTCTGTGAGTAGCTTTTGTAGTTCACTTGTTTGTGTCCCTACTTCTTCTTTTATGTTCTTAATCCTTAAGTTATGGCTCCTCTTATCATCTTCTTGTCTTTGTATTATTGCTGTGTGTTTCTTTGTTATTTTTAAGAAGTTTTTCATTTCATTCTCCCATGTTTCAAGTCTGCCCTCCAATTCAGATAGTCTGTCCTTAGTTTCTTTCAAGCTGTTATGCCAGTCTTGGACAGACTTCTTAATTTCTTGATAGTCTCTTTGAACCTGCTTCACATACTCAATGCTTTCTGTGTTTTCTCCATCAAGCAATTCTCCCCTCTTTTTCTGTTCTTCCATTCCACCATCTGCTTTTTCCTGGGTGGTGCTTAGCATTTCTCTAACTATTCTGCATACTTCTAGCTTCAGGTCATTGATAACTTCATTCCTGAATTGGTCTATGAGGCTCTCTAGATGGCGCTTAATGTATATTGGTGCGGTGTCCACTATTGCCTGTTTCTCAGGATTGGGGGCCGAGGAGCCTTTTTTGTTGCTTCCCTTCCCCATATTTTCTGTTCCTTATAAAATGCAATCTTACATAGGAGGCCCGGCTTCCCTGCCTGTCAGCCACAGCCTGATCAAATTGCGCTGGCTAGTTGTTCCCGCCCACCGCTGCGCCCCAGGGAGTTGCGGAGGAGGCAGCCTACGCGGGAGTTGGTCGCTCCTCCGGGCCACCGTCAGGCTCTGGGATCTGGGTTAGGCCAGCCTAGGGAGTCCGCCAGTAGCGTCACTCAGGCCAGGCACCTTTCACCAATCCCGTCCGAGAGGGGAATGTGCGGCTGGAGTTGTCACCGCGCCCTGCTCTTACAGGACTGCCCGAGCCCAGAAAAACCTCCGCTGGAGTCAAACTGTGGTAGGGGATCAGTTTCTTGCTCACCTCGCCACCAGTCAGTTTTCCTCCTTGTCCGTCCTGTTTCCGACTCCGTTCGCAGACTCCCGTTCCCAGAGCTCGGCGGGCGCGTCTCTCCTTGCCGAGCCGCTGTGGAGGCAGCCAGTCGCTGGGCGGCGGGAAATCCAAACCGCGGTTTCCAATGGCGCGGGGTTGAGCCTCCACACCGAGATTTTTCTGTTCCTATTTTAGCGCCAGGACTGTATTCTAAGTTAGATTCTCTCAGCCCAGTTCGTTCCTGAGTTAGCAGAGCATATCTCTACTGGTTCGTATCTCCTTAGTCCGCATCATTCCTGGCCTCTGAGCCGAGCCTTTAGAGAGCCTTCAGTAGCTGCTGCTGTCTGTCCGCCATGTTCTCAGGAAGTCTTTTCTTCTTCCTTAATTTTGAGCATCAGGTATTCTATCCCAAAAAGGAGAGAAAAGTAACCAAGACAGGCACTGTGGACAGGGATGCATCTAGGAGTGGATCTGGGCCATTGTTATGGGAACACTGTCATAACAATTGCTATGACCTTATGCAGGGTCCTCTAGTTTTTCTTGGTTCTTGGAAAAGTTACAGTTTGAAGATTTGAAATTTTTTGTGACTTTACAGTCTGTGTTTCAGAGTATATGCTTTTTCTGTGGTTCCATTTTACTAACCTGTCTCAATTTTTCCTCATTTTTATTTTTTAACTTTGAGTTTTAAACACTTTTGTTGCAGAGTAAGCTTTAAGTGCTATTTTTTTGGAGAATGGCTGGAGCTTTAGTTAACTGTTGTTGTGCTACAAATAACCCAGACTTAGTTATGGGAATCAATACCCATTTTATTTTACCTTTCTCCTGGCAAAGTTGGTTTTTGTTTTGGCTTGGCATAACACAAGTATATTCTGACCATGTATTTTGCTTGTCATAAATTCTGATGTGAATTTTTTGATGTTATTTTTTCACTTTAAAGAATTAGTACCACATAATGATTCCGTTCATTGTGGGAAGTTGGTATATGTACATAATACATCTGAATTCTTTTTTCATGTCCTCTTCTTCTCCTGCTCCTCTCCTATCTTGACTCCCTTCTTTTTTGTAAGTGATCTTATGGATAACACATGTTCAGAAGAAATATAGTCAGGACACATGAGAATGGATAGTTTGTCTTTGGCCCATGAACTCTGGGGCTGGCAAGACTTGAATGGCTGGGATCATGGGGGGTTTCTTCGTTCATATACTAGGGCTTGGGCTGGGACAGCCTCCATCAGCTTGATCTTTTCCAGGAGGACAAACATCCTGAGAGGAGTTATTCATGAGGGCCAAAACAATACTGCTTTTCCATACTCGATTCACCGAAGTAGTCACAATCTTCCCTCCTTGCTGTAGCTTGGATCTAGAGTGCTGTCCAGAGATCTCTGAATTAAAGGCTTAGTTCGAAGTGTGAGGTCCCCAACTTTAGGTCATTGGGAGTAAGGCCTTAAAAGTGAATTGTGGAACCTTGTTTCTCTCCTTGCTTTCTTTTGCTTCCTGATTCATGATGTAAGTTTTCACTTTGTGATCCTGCCATAATGTGCTGCCTTATCATAGGTCTAAAGCAATGGGGCCAATTGATCATGGATTGGAACCTCTTTAAGTAAGAGTTAAAATAACTCTTTTCTCTCCATAAGTTATTATCTCAGGTATTTTGCTACAGTGATAGAAAACAAATGCTCCCCTCTATTTTCCAGAATCAAGGAAGGAGACATAACATCAATCTCTCAATGGGTTAAATGCAAAAAAATTTGTGGCCATGATTTTTGAACCATCATAGCAAGATGACTGTATACTTATGTTTAGTGCCTTTGTTTGTGCAAAGAATGCTGCTTACAGTGTTACTAGCAGTACTAAAAGTAATCCATCAGGGATTTACAACTTCATCTGTAAAGAACTAGATGGAAAATATTTTCAGTTTTGTGGGCCATGCAGTCCTACAGTACCTACTCAATTCTTTTGTTCATGACCCTAGTCATAGAAATACATAAATGAATGAATGTGGAATATCTTTATTTATGGACTCTGAAATTTTGAATTTCGTATAATGTTCAGATGTCATGAAATGTCATTCTCCTCTTGATCTTTTCAAACCATTTTAAAATGTAAAAGAAAAAAATCTCACCCTGTGGGCTGTAGAAAAGTAGGTAACAAATTTATCCCTCAGGCACATCTCGCTGATGTAAGTAGATAACCTTTCATAGTATATAGAATGTGTTAGATGATAAATTATTATCACACAGATGCTTATTGTACCCATATATTCACAGAGTCACATCAGACAGGCTGCTGACTTTTCTAGTTGATTTAGATTTCTCAGGAGAATATATACACAATTCAATGTATAGATAGATTAAAACAAAATTATAGATATCTTCCAGTTAGTACAAATGTTTTTCAGTGTCATGCAGTAGAGGAAGGCACACAGATACTACTATGTTTTTAAACTTTATTTTGTGGAAAAAAGGAAAAACAAAAATTCATAACAAAATAATGGGAGAATAAAAATAGTTAATACATTGCATGTTATTTTTAAAGTAGTTGCTTAGGGTACAACATATGAGCATAAAAAATCTCCACTCACTATTATCACACAACTCCACTTTTAATGAACTTAGAGACACGGTTAGTGTAACTGAATTCATTTTTCCCTTTTTTCCCTGCTGTTCTTTACCCTTTTACCCATTCTCTTCCTTTTTCCTTTTGCACAATTTCTCCTCATTTTACAATACCTATTGTACATTTTAGAACTTATTTACTCTTCCAGTTTCTCATACGAGGGAGACAACATGATGTTTACATATGTGAATCTGATTTATTTCATTTTTGCATTCATTTACCTATAAAAGTCTCAAGTTTATACTTCTTTATAACTGAGTAAAGTACTCCATTGTATAAAAATACCACACTTTTTTTTCCCCTATTCCTTAGTTGCTGGGCATTTGGGTTGTTTCCAAGATTTACCTGTTACAAATTGTGCTTCTATAAACATGGGTGCACATATATTGCTATGGTTTAATGTTTTTAATTTTTCTGGGAAGATACCTAGAAGAGGAATAGCTGGGTAGACTGGGACCTCTAATTATAATTTTTTGAGGAATCTTCACATTGATTTCCACAATATCTACACTCCCACCAACAGTGAAGACTGTTTCTTTTTCTCCATAGCCCCTCCAGCATTTGTTTTTGGTTGATTTTTTGATAATAGTCATTGTTTATGGGGTAAGATAGAATCTCAATGTTGTTTTCATTTGCATCTCTTGAATGACAATTGATAATTAACAGTTTTTCATATATTTATTTGCCATATGTATCTCATCTGATTTTTTTCAATTCTTTATATGTTCCAGTTAGAAGTTCTTTGTCTAACAGATAACTGGCTTAAAACTTTTTTCCATTCTATGGGTTGCCTTTTCATTTTGTTGGTAAATTCTTTTGCTGTGCAAAAATTTTTTTAGAAGATGAGATCCCAGTTGTTGATTCTTTGAGGTATTTCCCATACACTCTGGGATTTGTTCATGAATTCTACCTACACCTACATCTTCAAGATTTCTACCTACTTTCTCTTCCATCAGATTTAGTGTTTCTTGTTTTAATATTTGAATCTTTGATCTGTTTTTACTTTAGAGTATTTTTACAAAGTGCACCACTCATTCACGTTTTAAAAAACCCTACAGAAAATCCGAATAGTTTTCCTTCATTTTAATCTAATGAAGCCCATCTGTGACAAATCAACAGCCAACATCATACTAAATGGACAAAAACTAAAAACTTTTACTCTAAATCAGGAACAAAACAAAGACGTCTCCAATTCGATATAGTTCTAGAAACACTATCGAGAACAATTAGACATGTGAGGGAAATAAAAGGAATAAGTATAGGAAAGAGAGAAGTTAAATTATTATTATTTGCAGATGAAATGATACTCTATATAGAAGATCTCAAAAACTCCACCAAAAGACTTCTAGATTTAATAACCAAGTTCAGCAGTGTAGCTGGTTACAAAGTCAACACTCAAAAATCAATAGCATTCCTGCACACAGACAACAAACTGACAGAGAGAAATTAAGGAAACCACACCTTTCACAATAGTATCCAAATACATGAAATACTTAGGAATCAATCTAACAAAAGAAATAAAGGATCTATACGTTGAAAATTACAATATCTGATAAAGGAGATGGAAGAGGATAACCAGAAGAGACCTAAATTAGCAAAGACAATCCTAGGCAGCAAAGGCAAGGCAGGAGGATCCACAATCTCTGACTTGAAATTGTCCTACAAAGATACTATGATAAAATCACCATGGTAGTGGCAAAAAAGCAGACTGGAGGATCAGTGGAACAGATTAGAGGATGCAGACACAACTACAAACACACTCAGCCACCTTATCTTTGACAAAGGGACCAAACATGTTCAGTGGAAGAAAGATAGCTTCTTTAATGAATTGTGATGGAAAAACTGGCTTTCCTCATGCTGAAGACTAAATCTAGACCTGTGTCTATCACCATTCACTAAACTAAAGAGATACTATTATTATAAGTTGAATTTTCACTGTCTCCTTGAACTTTGTGAGTCACTGCCCATCAGTGGCAATTAGGGACTGATCCCAACATAATGTGAAAATATCTCAACAGGACTAACTCTGAGTTGCTTTCTCTCTCCATTTTTTCCTAAGATGACCACTGTCTTTTATTTTCCTATTGCAAGTCTACCATTTTTTCCTCGAAATCAATTTCAACCACATTTCTATGTGCAGAGTAGTTAGAATAGAGTCTGACATAATTTCTCAATTCATTGTCTATTAGTTGGATACATTAGCACATAGACAAATAATTAAAACTTGATATCTGGAATCTGCTGTTTTTGGTTTCCATACTTGGCTCTGTTACTTGCCAACTGTGTGACCTTGGGCAAGTTACTCAGCTTTCCTGATTTTCAATGTCCTAATCTGTAAAATCAGGATAAATCAATGTGTCCTATAAGGTTATCCTAGGTTATGTATGTAAGTTCCTAGGTAATAGTAAATGGTTAGTAAATATGTCCTACAATCACAAATATTACTACAACTCATTTTGGAATTCCCTGGGCTATGTGTTTATTCTAGTGGGCTACTTCAGAGGTATGATTAAATGTTATTCTAATTTATTTGGTCAGCAGCAGAATTTAATATTCATATTTAGTTAAATCTTTATAATTTTCTGGAATAACAATTTGAACAGTCTACTTTGTTATGAAAATAAAATAAACAAATGAAATTATATACTTACTGAATAATTATGTACTTGGGCCCCATTACCTGGCAGGTACTATTTATTTACTGAACATGTCATCTAGAGAGCTTTTTCAGCATAAATTGCAAGATTGCATTCCCAGGCTTTCTGATGCTGTCATTCTGGGGAGTGGGCAGGCAAGAGTGTGCACTTTATTCAGGTTTCCATGTGATGCTGCTGCTGGCTCCAGGTTACTTTTTATGGTATGGGAAACTGAACTCAGGGCCTCGTACTTTCCAGGCAGGAGCTGTGCCACAGAGTTACATCCCCAGACACAGGTTACTTCTGGGGAACCATTAGTCTAAGTAATGTCTGCTGTTCTTCCTCTTCTGAGGATGAATGCAGTCACACTTCTGCACATAACAGTTCTCACTCATGGAGCTAGACCCTGTTCTAACTACAGCACCCACACCAGTGAATAAAACAGACAAAATTCCTGCTTGCTTGAATCTTCCATTCTAATACTTACAGAAAGGACTTAAGACGGAGCAGAAATCTCCTGAATTACTCTATTTAATCCTTTAAAATACCCTATGAGGGACATATTATTATTTCTAATTTTACAAATAGGGAAGCTAAAGCCAAAGACTAAACAATGTGTCCATGGTCCTATTGTGATGAGTAACAGAGCTGAGAATTTTAGCTCCAGAGCCATGCATTATATGCTAATGTTCTATATAAATGATTAGAAAGTAGCAGGTGTCTTAGTCCATTCAGGTTCCTATATCAAAGTTCCATAGACGTCGTGGCTAAAACAACTGAGATATATTTTGCATAGTTTTGGAGGCTGTGAAGTCAGGGGAAAGTTACCAGTGATTTTGTGCCTCCGGAGCATCTGCTTGCTCCTTTACAGGCTGCCGTCTTCTCTTTGCATCCTTATGTGGTGGGAAGCATGGAAGCTTTCCACAATCATTTTTATAAGGGAATGAATCCCATTCATGAAGGACATGCCCTCATGACTTAGTCACCTAGCAAAGGCCCTCTGTCCTAAAACCATCACATTGGCAGTTCGGGTTTCAAGACACAAATTTTAGGGGGACATTTAGAACTGTGAGATTTGCTGAAAAGTTTTAAAAGGGCAAGTTTTTGCTTAACTGATACGAGTGGTTATCAATTTGATACCAAAGACTAAACTAAAAAAAGAATTACAAGACAGACAGAGAGAGAGAGAGAGAGAGAGAGAGAGAGAGAGAGAGAGAGAAAGAGAGAGAGAGAGAAAATTCTTATAACAACTCAACTGGAGAGCACCTGGGTTTAAAAAAAGTTAAAAGCTGTAATCATCTAGGCCCTTTCCTCAGTGCCCCCAAAGAAAGTTAAAATAGTTTCAATAGTGCTATTTTTTAAAGGGTAGAAATCCTTCCCTGGAAGCATTAAGTGCTATGAGAGAGTAGAGGATGACATTAAAGTAACTGCTCCAGACATCGATTTGCATCTGGGAGAGAGTATTCAGTACAAAATTGTCTTTCCAAGACTCATTTCTGCTACTTTGCATCATCTGTCTTGTGTGAGAAAAAGTCCCAAGGTTCTTTGGGCTTAACCTGCTCTGCTATTTGGCTTAGCCTGATCTCCATTTTTAGCTAACATTTCTACACAAACCTATTAATTATCAAAGTGCATCATAAATAAGTGCACAACAAAATGCCTGGGCAGAGCAGGAGTCTGATGAAAGAATAACTTTTAAATTGCAGGTGAAAATAGTGTTTGACTGAAAGATAAAAGAATTGAGTTCTGAAATGAGAATACTTTCAATTTCATGGGATTCCACTCTCCCTACTTTTCTGAAAATTCCAGTCATTCCACTTCTTTTCATGTCATGCGCGAACTCTGTTTAATCAGGGAAAAGATTTCTGGCAAAATCAGATCCAGCTACAGTTTCTCTCTGAACTATTTTAGTTTGATTGTCTAAGTTTCTTGACAAGTGTAAGGGAGAGAAACAGTTTAAAAGCATAGATGAATGTGAATAACCCTTACCAGGCTTTGATCTTGTCAAGGAATTAAGACAAATGCATGCAAGATTTAAAAATAACAGTACATGATTTGGTTACACATATGTGGCTCGGAGGTAAGCTACAGGCCCAAAAGGCAGTATGTATAAAGATGATCCCAGGAATTAAGCAGGGTAAGTAGTAAGGATTTCAGCTTTAATTCAATTCAAGGCAAAAGAAATAAAGGATACAGAAAATCAGATGATGAAGGGACATGGAGCCTAATCAGCTTTGATATTTTACTGATGGAAAGTTTTGGTAGGGGGAAGTGGGTGTTTTATCATTCATTTTTAGAAATTCTGCATTTCAAGAACTATCCTGAGTCTAATCTTCAGGGTTTTTTCTAATATTGGTGACTCAATCCAGAGCTTTCATGCTGAGTTTTATCTCCATTCCTTTTGAAAAGCTCCAAAATCACATGTAACTCTATTGTAGAAATACCAAAATTCTTAGGCATCATAAAAACAAGAAAAATTCAGGTATAAGAGACACACAACAACTTTTGCTATAAAAATAGCCAAATTGTAAATTTCATTTTCTCATTTGTAAACAAAAAGTGCACAATTAGAGAAATAAAGTGATTTGCTCAAAATCAGAGTAAAGTCACGTGATTTTGGAGCTGTTCAAGTTAGAATTATAATTTTTCTTATTGTGTAGTGAAGACAGAAATAGGCAAAGACAGAAAATGAATCTTAGTTGGGCATGGTGGCATACCTGGGTCTCAGCACTCGGGAAAGTTGAGGCAGGAAGACTGTAAGTATGAGACCAGCCCAGGTGACTTAGTGTTTTAGTGAGACTCTGTCTCAAAATTTAAAAATTTAAAAAGGCTTTGTGGGGATATCCAACAAACCATAAAAGACTTTTAAAGACAAAGAAATGTTATATATTGTTTTGTTTGTAATATTGTGAATCAAAATTTATTAAGTTTCAAAGAGCCAAGTGGGAAAGTCTTTCTTTGGAGTTTTTTACGTAGTTGCAGGTAGATGTTGCCTGGTATTGGATCATTTTAAGGGTCAGCTGGATGGAGTGTCCAAGATAGTCACTTGTGTGACTGGCAGTTCATGGTGGCTATTGGATGGAAGACCTACTGACCAGAGCAGGAGCATGTAGCTATTTAGGGTAGCTGGACTTTAAAGGGTAACTGTTTACTCCTATAATGAGAATCCCAAGAGAACAAAGCACTCACCTTATTATTGCCTTGGAAGTCAAATTCCATCACTTCTGTCATACTCTTCTGGTTAAGAGTAGTCACAGATTACCCAAAATAAGGCACACTTCTCGTCTCAGGTTTATATTGTAGAAGTGCCTGTGGGTAGGAAGCTTTGTTAAGGCTTTGGAAAATATAATCTGCTTCATCTTGTGACTTCTATTATGTTACTGATGTGTTTTGAGCTTCAGTTTCCATACCTAAAATGATGATAACAGTGTTCAACTTGATGGAAATTTCACGACAGCTAGATATATAAACTTGCTAAACATTATTTCCCTTAGAAAAATTTAATTTCTTAGAGAATTATTTGAGATCACAAAATTTGTAGATGCTTTAGGCCTTCAGGCATGTCCATGTATTCATGGTTCTGCAAGGATAGTTCTGAGATCAAGACTGCTTTTCGTACAGAAGGTCCTTCAAACCAAATCTGAATGTAATGTATCCAAATATTTCAGTTCTTTGATGGAAAATTTCCTAACAGACTGTCATATCTAGTGTAAACAGCCAATTTTAATTATTATTCATGCAATGAGACCTAATATTCATTTTCTTACAAAGAATTTGGCATTGGTACCTCTTGGTATATGCCAGACAATAGGTTATTATTGAAAGGAGTTTTGACTCCCATCCTGTTTTCAGGATGGAGCATTTATAGTGTAGGATGATGATTGCTGGATTAATTTATAGTGGTGAAGTCCAAGCTTACCAAGCCCAGGGATTGGGCTCATAAAATAAGCTTCCCATTTTCATTTCCATCCCAATCAACAACGTACAGGGCCAGCTCTCTTCTACCATTATAATTGAGAGGAAGGCAAACAGTATAAATTTGTAATTATCTTTTATGTCATATTTACTTTCTTATGAATTATTAAATGATTTATCATTCATATTTAGTTAACGTACCTGCTAATTTGAGGGTAGAGAGGGCCCAAATCCTCACATTCATTTACTTAATGAGCATAACTAATTGAAAATAAAAGATTCTTTGCACACAGCACTAACTTTTCCAATCAGTTGCTTGGTGGAAAGTTTTTAAATTAAAATAAAGTGAATGGCATATTAAGTAAAAATGCCTGCTGTAATCCTTTCTCTCTCTCTCTCTCTCTCTCTCTCTCTCTGTCTCTCCCCCCCCCACCTTTGTTGAATGTGCACTGTTTATTTTGGCATAGCTCTGAAATGTTATGACCTTTTGGACCTTTAATGGTGTAGAAGTCTCTTTTTTTTGTAGGATTTCATACCTCTGGGAATATAAATCTCAAATGGAAAGCTTGGGAATGTTTTCCAGATATAAATTTTTTTTTGTTAGCCCAGATCAACAGCATAAATTGGGCCATGTGCCATGGATGCATTTAGTATGACAATCTGAGTCCAGAGGAGGAGACAATTCCTAAGACTGGTATATTTTACTCTCTCCTAAAACCAAAACTCTTATTTTTAAATCGCTGCAAATGAATGGTTGGGACTATATCCCTATGGTTTAGTTTCAAGACAGAAAGCAAGTGCAATCATGAGCAAAAAAAATGGGAGAATTTAAAATATTACTTCATTGTGAAAAATATACCTGAATCTTAAATGCATAAGAAAAAGCATATTCAGTATCTCAGGTGTATAAATTAGGACAAAATAATGTATATTGGTACAAATTATCTTATGTCATGATATAGTAATAATAATACAATTCATGTTTTTTTTTTGTAAAGAAGTTGTCATGTATTTTGCAGTGCCTTTTGTACCAGATACTGTGCCAGGTACTTTAATCATAGTATTTGGTCCTTGGAATACTATGATAGCTACTTGTTATAGCTGGAAGTTTAGTAGACTACATTGTAAACTATAAACCCCAAATAATAATTTCAAATTTGTTTTTCTTCCTGAACTGGTGACATATTACATCTTATGAAGTTGTTAGGCTTATCTTAAAATTATTTTTTCTTTCTGTAGAGACCATCTCATCTTAGGAAACAGGCACCTCCAGTAGTAGCTTGTCAGCTAACCATGCAAAGTTTTCTTTGTTGACTTGACTGAAATTAAGCATATGAAAGCCTTGGCTAAAATGGGTCTTGTGTGAATTGAGAGAAACATGGAAGGCAAAGCCAATTTCAAAGGCAATTAATACAGCTGGACTAGATATTAGCCTAGAAAGATTGAGTGATACCAAAATAAAAATTATAACTTTGTGCACTTTCAATATGCTGGCAGCATTGGTTATTTTATTTTTAATTTTCAAAAACCCTCTGAAAATTGGAATTATTATTTCTATTACACAGATGAAAAAAATTGATGTAGAGGGATCAAGAACTTTCTTCAAGGTCATGTGAGTGGTAATAAATTTAATTAGCTATGTGTTTCTTCAAGAATCCTCTAATCTTTTTTGCTCCCTTTCCCTTTCATTGCTTATTAATGGAAACATCTACTTTAAATACAGAATAATGTAGGTTTAATATTTGACATGTTTCCAAATGCTGAGATGGTATGAGAATGAGAAAATCAATGCAATTAATCAAAACCCTGTTGATTGTTGAAATGATCAAAAGGAAATCCAAAGACATTACTACTGGTTCCATTAAGGAAGGCAAAGATTCTGGAGAAATTAAAGTGGCTATTTGGCAGTTGTATCATTAGCACAGATGAAATGCAGTCCCTGTGTAACTTTATGCTTTTTGTTACTTTATTTTCCAGCTATTTGGATTAAATTATACCAAATAATTGCCAAATCTCTTCTTCTGTATATGAGGTGAAAACATTTCAAAGGATAAGAAGATTGGACTGGAAATGCATTGGAGATAAACGAGTGGATGTTTTCTGTCCAAAAAGCAATTTGCTTCACTGTGTAGAATAGTCTTGCTTTTGTGCAAACTGCTTTAGTCCAAGAGCAGGTGTTGTAAATGCAATACAAACACCTACTGGAGATCTACAATTAACATACATGCTGGAGAATATATTATGATACAAAGGTGTTTAGTTGCACCTACTGGGGCTGAACAAGAAAGCTTTCTTGTCGCATTTCCTTTTAAATCACATTGTAGTGTGGAAAGCCAAATACCATCAATTTTTTTGTTTTGTTTGTTTTTTTCCTCAGGACCTTCAGGCATATAGACCAAAAATGTTTCCTAATTTGACTCTCCTTAGGAGCAGAGCTATGACAAGTACATCTGGTATATGTATGAAAGGTGATCCCAGGAGGCACCAAAAGGGGGTGCAAAAGTCAAACAGGACAAGGAAAAAGAAAACAATGCATTAAATCACATGATTAGTATTGTCAATCCTGAGGTGCATACTTTTAAGCAGCTCTAGTGGACTTTGCAGACTGCTTTTTAGAGCTTTCTTACCTGAGTTTGGGGGCTTCTATTTCTCCCAGAGTCCTGACATCATCCATTGACTCTATCTAGTAATAGAAAATAACTGGCCAATCTTTTACTTGTGTTAGCCTAAATTTCCCCCTTTTCTTTCACTATTGGGTTAGATGCTGGAAATGAATAAAAAAGGATAAAAAAGCATTTTCTGTTTGTGAAGATTCATCCTATTTAATAACTCAAAGTTCACTCGGAGGATTGCCTAGGAGTAGCTTGTTGTATGTTCTGAATTAGTTTGATCAAATAAACAGTATGACAGTTCATATTCATCGTAGACATGGTAGATCACCAACATACCCTCTTGAAGCACAGATAAGGAAGTATATCATTCCTGTGTTTACCTCTGTTATTCCCACTAAACAGTGTATTACATTCTATCCTTTTCTCTTGTTTAAAATTGCATTCAGGAAAATATTTTTCCCTGACTCTAAACTCTTATATAATTATTACCCCCTTGTTGACATTTCATAGTTACATCTTCACACCCAAAAGAATAATTATGAACATATAATGTGGAAAAAGAGAAACATCATCATTTTAATTGGTGAGGATTAATCAAATCATAAAACCACTACATATTAACCTCAATGAACTATTTCAGACTCTAACCTCCAAAGTTGATATAAAGGTAACCTGAGCGCTCCTGTGAGGGCTATTCCTACCCATTAATTGTTACAGTACAAGATACACTGGGTCTCAGCTGGTTGCCATTTCGCCTGTATTTGAAATGTGCTTCTCAGCAGAGATCGGAGGACACCATTGGGACTCATTTGGGTCTGACTTTCACATTAATTTCGCTGTGCTGTGAAGAGCAAAGACAAAATCAATGTCCATCAGTGATTATTCAAGGTAAAATATCTAGTGATATTGAATACCAATGGCAGCACCAGGCATAAAATTTACTTAAGGTTTGTTGAGTAGACAGCCATTTATTCCAGTCCTGCTTCATTTTCCATGTTGCACTTCTTTTTTTAGGAAAATAAAACAATCACAAGGAAAAAGAAATAACTTTTACTTACTGACTCAATTTTGCCAGAAGCCAGATCTATTTCAGAATGATAGAAAATAATGAAAGTTGTAGAATTTTATAACTATAACTAAGAATAATATCTTTTCAATTGGAGGAGGCACAATATTTCACAGTTGGTATTGACACAAAAATCACGTGGCTCAATTAAATTTTCATAATGAAGGCTCTTTGTAACTTGAAAAGGAGAAAAAGCCTGGGGCTATATCATGGGCCCTGAATATACACTCTTAACCTGAACATATGCTCATGGCAAAAATGTATAACTATATTTGGTATTAAAGTTTATTTGTTTCAGTTGTTATTATGATGTAATCCAAATATGCACTCAATGATATGCTATATACATTTTAAGAAATTACAAAGTAGTAGTAGCAGTACCAGGGAGTATTAAAACCTTTATTTTGAGGCTCCAGTGTAGGTTGTTTACACAGTACCTAACTTTTTGGTTAATAATGGTAGAAGTGGGGATGTGGGGTAAGAGGAGGGTTTCCAATCAGTCAGTGCTTGGGCCACAAGCATCTTGGGAGATATTATCTCCCATCAAAGTAAGCAGGCTGGTGGTGCCAAGAAAACCCATACACAGCCTCTGCTCTTCTAGATAAACTCTTGTCTATACTGCAATGTTATTGAATAGAAATATAAAAATGTGAAAATTTAGACTTCTTATCTTTCTGATAATAGTCAGTTTGAATTGTCTATTTTTTCCATAGACTATTTTGCCATAGTATAATTCTAAGCATCTTAAATGTGGATTATTTTCCAATAAAAATCAGTTTTACTTTGCTACATCTTGTAATTTCACAGTGGAGTGTTAGAGTTTAGCCTGTAGGGATATGTTGTTCTTTGTTCAGATGACTAGGAGGCCAATGGCAAGGTGGTGAATCTGATAGTTTCATCCCTCCCATACTACTTTTTTCTTTTAAGAGTATGAGATTTGATCTGATCACTAGATTGGAAATGATACAGAGTTAGAATGGGTTCATCCTGAGGCCATGGAAGAATATTTGAAGTTTGGAGACTCTAGTCTAATTCAAGATCAACATTTTGTACATTTTATTAGAGCCTTTTGTACGGCTCATTACCTCTCTAAAGTATACCAGACTATAGAACCTCTGTATTAAATAGGTCTACAGAATGCTGGAGTCAGAATGTAGTAGTGGCTGATAGAAAAGGGCCAGATTGCCATGCAGTGCATACTGTTTCTGGAAGTAGGCAGGGGTACCATTTTGGGGCTCAGTGGATATCAGGATAAATCATGGAATGCTCTGTCCTCAAGAAATTCACAATAATGTGACCAAAAAACATGGAAGTGAAAACAACTACTCAGAGTACTACTTTAACAAAGAGAAAGAAAACCTCTTGAATTTCCTGAAGGAGGTGCAGTAGAGGAGAGTTTTGGAGATATGGTTTGTTTCTTTCAGATGATTTCCTTTAAGGACAAAGGTTCAGCCTCTGTGTCTTCCTTACGGGAGATTAGAGCCTAATGGCTGAAATCAGTGCTAGTACATTTCTCCCTAGGTCAGGCAAGGGGTGAGGGTTTAAAAGTGTGTGATGAACAAAACATACCTTTTAAAGAAGTTTGTTCTACATATTATCAGTTTAGTACATTTGGTTTATGATACACGTTCTTACACTCTATGCTTTCCTGCCAGTTGGGACATTGGGTAAGTTTATTTTTGTCATTGGATTTCAATGCCTAGCGTAGCACCTGGAAATAAGTTAAGCTCCACAATTATGCACTGATTACATAGATATGAGCTAGGAGGAGGCAGCCTGTGTTGGCAGTGCACATTGCATTTTTGCTGTTAATTTTTCTCATAATTTTGCTAATCTGTTTTAGCATTTGTGCCTCAGATAGAATCACTAATTTTTTGGTATTAGTTTGCCTGTGTAGAGTTTTTAGAGTGAAACCACACAGCATGTACCTTTATTTCTGACTTCTTTTCTCCAAGGTTTTGAGATTCATCTCTTTTTTAAAAAAGTATCAACAGTGTATTCACTTTTTAAAAAATAAATTTAGCTAATGTCTGAACTCTTGGTTGGCATAAGAGCAATAGCTAGGAGATTAGTAAAGCACACTTGTGGCTGAGTCCGGATGGGGTATGTGGGTGTAAACTTGATGACTATTTCTGATCCCTGACTCCTTCCTCTCTGGCTCTTCCCCTCGTCCTGGGCTGCTGTGTATGTGACTTTCTTTCAGCACACCTTTCTGCCATGTTGCTCCTGCATAATAGCCAGTTAAACAAGGAGTAAAGCATGTGTAATTATATGAAAATTAAGCTCTTCTTCATGTTGTGTGCGTCAGGTGTTTTGTCCCATCAAGCAAATCTGATTAATACACATTTAATCAATAAATTGTTATGCACTAATGTAGAATTTATGATGGATGAACATTTTCATTGCTTTCATTTGTTAGCTGTTATGAATACTGTTTTGAGTATTTTTGTACAACTCTTTAAATTCCTCTTCACTTACTTTTGTGTGACTTCTAAAAATTGAGTTTATTCGATATGGGAGCATATTAACCAGCTCTCTTTCCATTGCTACACATACACACTCTCACAATATCAGTCCCTTTCTTTGGTTTTATCCAGATAAAATATGACTGCATGGGCTCCCCATCAGTTAAACAAGTGGACATTATTATTTTTCACTCAAAAGACATATTTTACCAGTGGAACATTGCATGTGTTCAGAAGAGATAAGCTCTTTCCAGTGACAGTTTCCATAGAGTTCTCATCAGATAGCTCTATCTTTTTGTCATTATTGCTAGTTATTGATGGTTCAGCATCCAGTCTTCTTGGATGAGCTAGAAGAAGGCTCTTTGGCTGGGGTCTGATTGTGACATGCAAATTGATGTCAAAGTTTCTGATACTAGAAAGCCCAAGTTTCTTTGTTAGAGTCTCACTGCAGAGTAGAAAACCGTGCCACAGAAAATGGTCCTTGTTCATGTACTCCTAGATCTGTCAAGCACAAAATAAAATTGCTCTTTCAATAAATACCAAGCAAAGAAAGAGCTGGAGTAGATTATTGGTTAGAATTCAAATAGCTAGTAAGCTTTGGGCTGCTCTCTGAACTTTTGATTGGCACAAGAGGACAGATCATTGTGATTTAAGTTTAAAGTAACTGCAAAAAAGAACAATAATTTGAGCTTGATAAAATTCCCTTATTCTTAATTTTTCCCCTGAGGTACTTCTCTAATATCCACAATAGGAAGATATAAAGAAGTTTATCAATATAAAAAGTTAATTTGATGTGCCATTCTTGTGCTTCACTAAGAAGTTTTAGCATATATATCCACTTAACCCACACATCATACACAAATTATCATACATTTGCTTAATATTTGTCATGTCAGTATTCTACCATTAATGAACTGGACAACAGATTTGCTTAAATTTAAAATGTCTAAGGTTCTTTAACAGAAAAGTTCAGTTTATTTTTTTAGTTGTTTTTGACCCTTGCATTCATATTTTCCTCAGATGTATGTTTATTAAGTTGTGTGAAGTCAAAGAAAAAAAATCAGATGGTAAAACCCCTGTGGTTGACTTTATAAGAGTAGTTTTGTTGTTGTTTTGGTGGTAGGGATTGAACCAAGAGCCTCACACTGAACAATATCTCTAATCCTTCCTATGACATTTTACTTTTAGACAGGGTCTTGCTAAATTACTCAGACTGGTCTTAGACTTATGATTTTGCTGACTCCTCCCCTAGTAGCTGGGCTTATAGATATGTTCCATCATACCTATTAGAGTGTCCTGATTATGATCTGTCTTCTCACTAAAATATGGTTTTCTGTAAGTAGAAACTTGAACATAATAGTCCCCAAAGGAACAGTTGTATGTTCATTGTGTTTATATGCATGTTATTGTTCTCTTTTTCCCCATCACTTTCACCATCTATTCCCATATTTTTCCAACGCTGTCAAATTGGAGCAGTGACTGCCTGTGCAAGGAATAGGTTCCAAGCAAAGACTTAGACAAGCGTCCAAGACTCCACTTAGAAAAACAGAAAATGACATTGTTAATTGGTGAACGGATATCTGGAGGGCTGTGCCAATATTCCCTTATCTCTCCCTGGCCTTTCAAAATTGAATGTACTCCCTGGAACTGCTGGATCAGATACTGTCACTCTTCACTTTCTGAGGGAGATAATTTCAGGACTTTTTAGTCAGCTTCTGTTTGGCTCATATTATATCAAGTTTGAAAAAAGGTGAAACTAGCCACATCTGTTTCATGCCACTTCTTGGGGAGATATGTGGACCCCATTATGACAATCTACTTTATTTTTCATCTAGAAATTTTCCTCTAAGTCAGGGCAGAGTTAATCAGCTTGTAGACAAAGCAGTTAGTTACTGAGAATCTCTAAGATGAAACGTGCCATAAAAATGTATAATGGTAGTAATTAGAATCATAATATTAATGATAGTGAAATTAACACTTTGACCTTCATCTTCTTCCACAGGTAAAAACATCAAATTCTGAGCATCATCCCTGAAGGTATAGCTGAAAAGGCTTTTTGCAACCTTGTCCTTCTCAAAAAGCAATTAATTTCCACATAAGAAAGTGTTATTAGAATTCACAATAGTTTTAAAATATAATATTAATTTACAAGAACATTATCACCAATAATTCAAAATAACTCTTGAAACTTACTAATGACATCATCTTATTATTCCATGGAGAGAGGAGGCAAATTGGTTTAGTTTCCTTGATGAATAAATGAACAATGATACAAGTATTGAATACTTTTTACATGGTGACAAGTAACTATCATACTTGCTCTTAGAAAAAAAGAGGGAAAAGAACCACATAAAGTACCACTGGTAATAGTGGCAGACCCGAGAGCCAGGAGATGGGCAGAAGTAAATAAAAAGGCACAGGTAAATTAGGATCAGCCACTTGGAGGAAGCCACTATGATCCCCAGTGGCCTGCCCCACAGAGGACTCAGATCTTTTGTTACTGAGTCATTGCCAGCAGAGAGCCCCAGGGAAGGACATGTGGCTGCACATCCATACGTCACTTTCCCTCCATTAAGAAGCTGCTATTGTTGAATAGCTTAGGGAAAGTAGCTGCTACCTCTCCCATGCCCTCTGGTGCCCTGGTCCCTAAACATGTGCACCTCAATGTGATTTCCCACAACATAGACCCAGGCTCTGTAGCTTAGTAAGCTAGTTTTTACTAGGTGTACTTTTGACTAGATACAAGCTAGGCCACACCAGGACCCCAAGCCACTCTAACTCTTCACAAATCTTTGCTTACTTTGTTGGCTTCCAGATTGCTCCACACCTGGTGTATTGTTACCAACAAGGGAAGGGGTGAGATACGGGGTGGGGTGCCTATATCTGCTGCACAATGAAACTTAGAAAACAGCAGTATTAAGAGGTGGGCCAATTAGCAGATGATTAGGGCATGAGAACTCCACAGTCTTGGGTAGATTAGTGTCTTACAAAGGGGCTTGAAGGAGGGTGAGGTTGTGCCTGTGGTGCCTTACGACCAGGTCCAGAGGATGCAACAACAAATGGGCATCTTGTAATTAAGAGCTGTCATCAGATATGAACTTACTGGCATCTTGATTGTGGATATTCCATCCTCATACTCTTTTAGCAAATTTGGAACCTAAGTATTAAAATATGTAAAAAATGAATAAAGATTTCTTAATTCCACTACACAAGAAGCTATCTGTGACATGAAGCAGTGGACTATTTTTCTTTAGTGTATTTTTATGTGACTGTTTAAAGTAATAATATGTAAATACAATGCAGTTTGCATATGGGAGTGTCTTAATTTACAAATATGTATATCATGAGTTACATTAAAATTTAAAAATGCTATGCACACTTAGGTAGGATGATCTTGGGAAAATAAAAATACATGTAAAAGAAAAATAAAAACCCTTGGCCATCTACAACTTGAAGAAGGAGAGATTTATTTTGGTCCACAGTTGGTAAATGGTCAGCTACTCAGGGTCACTTGGTGGCAAATCTTGGCACAGTTCATATGATGTTGGCTTTTCAGACAAACAATGTGAAAGTAATTGGTTATGGAGTAGTCAGCTCGGATTTCCAAAGAAGGCCTGGGAAGGCAGCCAGTGAATGACCTGGTCAAAGTCCCTGTCAGACCTCCCAGAGAGGATAATGCATGAAGCTGGGGGAGTGAGACCAGGGTGAGGGACGAGGATGACAGCATTTGAAGCCAACCTGTCCTATACAGTGAGTTCAAGGCCACCCTGACTATACAGAGTGAGAGCATGTCTCAAAAAATAATGCCCAGGAGATTAGTAGAGCATGCTTCTTGATGTGTCTAGGTGAGTCATGGAGGTCTGACCTATGCCTGGTCCTGCTCCTTCCTGACTGTCTCTTCCTTGCTTGGCTTTCTGGCTACCATAAAGTATGTAGCTTTCCCTTTTATGGTCTGCTGTCATGATATTTCTGCCTCAGAGCAGCTGACCTTGCTCTGACTATGGGCCAAAATATCAAGTTTTAGATGCCAGATATTTTGTCCTAACAATGGAAATCTGATATTTTTTAATGGAAAGTATTGTTTTTGAATGGAAACTCTGGATTTAATTTGGAACTGAGAGCTCTGGTAGTAGTGGAGGCAGCTCTGGTCAGTTTCTTCCTCAATCTTGGATTTGTTTCACGATCTCTCTCCTCTCCGTGAATTTGCTCTCTTCCTTTCATCACCTGGTTTATCCTTTCCATAGCCTCTTGAAAAAAATGTTCCAGGAGAATCCAGTTAGGAAATGCAATGATTTATCATTGCCTTCACTGAGGAAGACAGAGATCATTTTTGCATCATTCCAGCTTCATTCATGGCCCGTTATGAATCAGTCTCATCCCCAGTTCAACCAGTAATCATGCATGTACAACAGCCTGCTTTGGCTTCACTAGGGGAGCGAGTTTTGGTTAAGATATTTTATACTAAAAGGACAAGTTGAAGGGACATGTATACTCTATACCATATATCATGTCATTAAAAGTTAGTATTGTCACTCACTGAGCAGATATTTACTGAGTGCCTCTAGTGTATCAGTACTACTCTAGATGCTGAGTACAGCAGTAAACAAAGCAGACAAGATCCCTTTTCTCATGGGGCTGGTACTGGGTAGAAACAAACAGTAAAAAGAATACATAAATACATTATATAATGTGTTCAATCGTATTAGTACTAAGTAGATAAATAAACTAAGTAAAGATGTTCTGGATTGAAAAAAATAGGAGAATGGAGTGAGAGAGAATGCCTATGGCAGAATGGGAAGTAGGCAGGAAAGATTGGCTGAGGAGCTAAACTTCAACATTAGACTTGGTTAAGCCAAGTAATTTAAATTATCTTTTTATAATTTTATATAAAATTATATTTTTCATTGCTACTGCTCAGTATGAATTACTGTAAATCATTGTTAAAATTCAATTAGCACTTGTTTGCTCAGAATTGTTCTCATATTTTATGTGTTTTTCTTGAGCCTTAGCCCCCTGTCTGAGCTAGTTACTGTTATTCTTGCTATTTCACAGAGGAGGACTTAAAGTGTAAAGGGAACTGGTTGACAACTTGTATTGGTCTCTGTGTTTGTAAAAGAAAGCACTTGGACTTAACAGTTGCATTCTGGAGACTTGCCCTTAAACACTATTTTTGCTCTTTGGATGACATACTAATTTTTAAAAAATCAAATAAATCTACAATTCTTCAAAGAGGAAAGATAACCTTGGCCCAGTTTCCTATCGGATATGTAAATAAGGATGCCTTTTGATTAATATGATTAATATCCTCCCTGCATCCTTTATGCACATCTGTGACCATACACGCTTTACCTAAATAACAGAGCACTATATATGCTATGTGTAAACTTCCTTTCACCCAAAAATATGTCATGAGTATATTCTCAAGTCAATAAATATAGATCTATGCTATTATTTTTATTGGATTTTCTATATTTCACCTTATGGATACATTGCTATTTGGTTAGGCAGCTTTTCAATTACTGAACATTTTAAGTCTTTCTTGATATTTAAGTTATAGAAATCAGTCTGTGATCATATTTACCTTCTCTGTGCCTCTAGCCTTTCCTAACAGCTGCTATGCATTACTGCAAGATCAATATGGCCCTTCAGCAGTTAGTGTCTATTGTGAAAATGACTAGAATGAAAATTTACAACTATTATAGGCTCCTACTGGAAAAGTAGCAAGTGACTTATGGTTTCCATAACCAGTGGTTTGGGGATTTGTTCATACAGGAGATTAAAGTAGACTTTTCCTTGATCTCCCATTTATAAGAACTATGATTCTAGTTACAGTGTTTGTACAAGTTAGTATGGTATACGGTATGAAAATGGAACAGAGCATCACATCCAGAAAGCCTTCCAGGCTAGGGTGCTGCCCTGTCTCTGCGTTCTGGTATCTCTTTATCCTTACTTTCATTATGAAATTTATCATGCATTTTATTTTATTTTTCTAAGAGGAACTCAATGACTTCATTCATTTACATACATAGTAACACACTGTGAAAGTCTCACTTGAAACTCAGCTGGCTAGAAATATAGTGCATAATGTTAATGCTGAATTCACAAAAGGTAGAAATGCTCGATCACTCCTTGTGTTCTAGTCTCTTCAGCTCTTGAGGAAAGATCCTAAATACTTAAGTGTCAAAAGTGTCTTCAGGATGTCCTGCACAGGAACAGAGAGAGGCTCAACTGAACTGCACACTTACAAAGGCAAATGAATTACAGGACATTATAAGCATTACAGTGGCTTTTATACATCCCAATGCTATAGCAACAGAAACACAGAAATGACAACCAGGATTTGGAGGCAGATATTTTAAGTCGATGTTCACTGATAAGGATCAGTCCCAAAATATCAGGCCCCAAAGGCCCAGGGAGGAGGTTTTCATGGAGTCGAAAAGGGAAATACAGAGACAGAGTTCTTGGCTGTCTTTGATTGGTTATTGCAAAATGCATCACAGTGACCTGCCCTTTCCAGAAGCAACAAGAATTTCCAATAGGAACTACTGCCTGGGCAACTCACAGACTGGCTGACGGGTCATTTTCTGCTGCTAGAAAGCCCAGCACTGACACGAGCTGCCCTACTTTCTACCCCACACCCATGTCTTCTGAGGAAGGATAGACCATGTGGAGGGAAAGGAACTCAAACTCCAGCTGGCTTTCTTTTTGGCCTCACGCTTCCTATCCATATCCACCACCTGACATCCTAGAGTACCAGGGACAAGTCCCAGGCTTAGAGAACGGTGCTCCAAATTGCACTTCTTCATGTGCAAAGGGAATTCCAACATACGACTTTTGAAACAGAAGCCATAAATATTCTCCCATCCTCCTGTAATCTCTCTCTCTCTCTGACAGAAAAACAAGGAGGCAGAAGATATTTGTAAAGGATAAAAAGTTAAATGCATCCAAATCTCACCAGAAAAATTACCCATGAAAATGTTTGAGAACTGAGGTGTGCTCACCTCACAGAAATCAGAATCACTCAAGAAACAACCCTGACACTTTATGGAAAAAGAGAAGCCAAAAGAACCATAAAAACACTCAATTCTCTTGAATATGTTTAACCGTATACTAGGGGGATGGGCAACTACAAAGGACAATAATATCACTGGAATGCAAAAGGGTTTTGGAGGTAGAGAACCAGAAATATTGATGTGGGGAGGCAGTAGAGATCTATCAGCTTTTGTTCTCTGAACCACATTGAAACCTCATGGAATGAACACTGCATATTGCCTCATTTCCTCCAGACATCCTGTGGACCATAAGTTTCCCCCACTTTCAGATGCCCAGAAATGGAAAGAGCTAGGTGTCTCAGGAAGAAAACTTGTCACTTTGGAAACTGCTACATTTGAGTTTCAGAAAAGGTTTCCCAGGAATGTCTCTTCTGGGTCTTGCTTTTTTGGACAGGTGGAGTGCAAACCTTGGGTTACATAGGAAGGGATCCATCTAGCATGGAACCCAGCACCTTGAACTTCTGTGGATCAGAAGAGTAGGGAGCAGAATCTGAGTCCTCTGGCAGCCAGATTTCATCCAGGTGGTCATGCAAGCTGGCTGGCCAGTGAGTGGCTTTGGTGTGGTACCCTGGGCTCCCTAGGGCTTTTCTGTCACTCTCTAAGGACAGGAAGTCTCACTTCCCTGTGCCATAGGCACGGTCTCAGACACAGGAAGCCAGCAGTGACACTCATGATAGACGCACGTGGTAAGATGGGCTGGATGCCCGTGAATAGGACCTGGCGAGCGAGCATGGCCCAAGCTGCAGTGGTGACCTCTTCACCGAACAGGATCCCTTCTCTTTAGGAAGGAGCCCTGGGAGGCGGCCAGGCCACGGTTTAGGGAACTTAGCTGCGGATGCTTCCCAAGTTCTGGCCTTTGTGATTGGCAGGCCAGGCTTACAGAAAAGGCAGCCTGAGACAGCTAGACCAAGGCACAGCGGGTGGTGGAGGCAGGAGGGGACTTCTCCGAAGGCTGAAGGCTACAGCTGGAGCCTAGGCAAGCTGGGAAGGAGCAGGAATAAGGTCGGGCGGGGACTCCAGGGAGAAAGTTCCCCATACAACTGGCGTGGGAGGCCCAGAGCTCAGGCTGAGGTCAGCGCTGCATGCATACATAACAGGAAGCTCCTCTCCGGCCTCGGGACTTGCTCTAAGCTGCTGGGTTCTGGCCCAGAGCTAGACGCCCAGGTGCACAGCTTGCCAGACCCAAACAAGCCCCACCATGCGTGTTAGTTATTGCTTCATTTGTCAGTTCTTTCCACTAGATGAAAAGATCATTAAATAAAAAGTATATTTCCTTAATTTCTGTGCCTCTACCATAAAATTCACTATCACTCATGTCTAATGGGCATCTTTAAAATATTTTGGAAGAGGAAAGGAAGACTTCCAGGGGAGGTGATGACCAGCTGAGTTACCAGAGTCAGACAGTGGATTGATACTAAAGGATAAAAGAGCAAAAAATCAAAGAAAGGAGGAAATAAAAGCTGGAAGGCAGAAGTGTGACCAAAAATATTGACAAGTTAAAACAAAGAATTTTCTGTTTTGTGTGTTAACAGAATTTGAGAAGAATAAAACATCTATGTCAAAAATAAATCTCGACTTTCTGAGATTCAGGGGATAATAAGATCTCATTCCTTCCTCCTGACCCTCATCATACATGTTTTATATTCTGGAATAAATAGTATCAGACTCTTTGGTCAGGATCACATTCTATAGTTTTTCATCTTTTTCCGTGACCTTACTTATGACTTTCCTCCAACAATGTCCTGTTTTATCAATGTGCCTTTTAAACTGGGGGGTGCCCGAATTAAGGCTCAAGATCTAAATTCTCATCATCAATGGTGTGAAAGTGATGCATTCATCTACAAACCATAGGAGTTAAGAAGGGAAAACAAAACACTACTGCATTTGCATGTTGGATACAGATCTAAGAAGACAAGAACCTTTAAATGGCAATTTTGTATGCAATTTTAGCATTTTTTCAATGCTGACCTTTGAGCTATGGGCAATGAGAGGTAGCTTTGTGTTTTCTTTCCCTAATGCTGATTTTCCAGGCATGAAAGTGCCAGCAGGGGCTAGTAAATAACACAGCCAAGCTTTCTGCCATTCCCTTCACTCTCCCTGATATGTCATGAAGCACTTTTGTTTGATCAATTCTTTCTCACCTAGTGAGGAAGAAACCTACAGAGCCCAGCTCAGCAAGACTTCTCACAGTCTCCAAATGAATATTGAGTGGTTCCTTTGGAGCCCAAAAGTACAGGAATCAGAAAATTCTCAGAGGCTTGATGGCAAGTGAAAGAGAAGGATTTTACCAAGGGTTTGGGACAGCTTTTGACTGGGGCCACATTTTTTATTGCATTCTGATGGGACGAACTCCCAAAATTTTGAGCTATATTCCAAAGGGCATTGTTTGCTGTTATTTGCTATGTTTTAAAAATGATTTTGTTTGTAGATTCTTATTCATTTACCGAATATAAGTATTTATTTAGTAAGTACTGTGTGCTAGAAATGAGGTATCTGGAAAATAAATGTGAACAGGAATATCATAGTTTTTCTCTTAGGAAATACACATTAAACACACACGTGCACACACAGAGTGGGACAGGAAGAGATCAAGCAAGAGAAAGTGAATGCATATCAATTGTGTTTAGTGTTTGGAAGGAAACAAAAAGGGGCAGACCTAAGAATATTTGGAGGGAATTCAGATAGCATGGTCAGAGAATGCTGTGCTGTGGGGCTGAAGGGCAGAATGAGGACAGCTATTAAAAAAGCAGTGTTTCAGTCTACTTGAGCTGATGTAAGAAAGTACCACAAACTGGAAGGCTTACGACAACAGGTGTTTATTTTTCTAGAAGCCAAAAGTCTGGTCAGCTGGGCCATGCTCTCCTTGAGGGCAGAATATATTCCTGGCTGAAGCCTCAGGCATTCCTTGGTATGTAGGTATCTGTTTTCACTCTGTCTTCTCATATTTTCTTCTGTGCATCTGTCTCTGTGCCCAAATTTCCTTTATACAATACACATTCAAGTTTCTGAGTTGGAAAGGAGTTTGGGAGCTGGAGATACAGCAGGCTGGAGGCTGAATCCAGTGGGGAGAGGAAGAGACTCAGAGAGGGAGCCTTGACAGGGACAAAAAGACCTGGCTATTCACTCATTTTTGCTACTAGCGACTGCTGCCATATCTCTTGGGAGATACACAGACAGAGAGTACTAGAACAGTTTTGTTTTTCTCTCACTGCAGCCCATGGAGTGCAGCTAGGGGCAGAAGGTTGTCAACTGGTCACAGTAGTTGCCAAGTTAGATAGAAAAATTAATTTTTCTTGCAAGTCAAATTGCACTTTTCTGTCCCCTTGCTGGACCAGAAACTCCAGGAGTCATCCTGTGAATCATCTTTAAATAAAACTGTGAAAGATGTGGGGACATGGACTTCACACCACGTCAGAGTCAGATGCCAAGTGGCTTCCTCCAGAGATCGCACCACTGTGCTGGCTGTTGCTAGGTTTGCATCAGGGGTGCTGAGTGTCTCATGCAGAGGGACAGGACTAGGAGGAAATGGAAATGAGTAT
Organism: Cavia porcellus; assembly: GCF_034190915.1. NCBI lineage: Eukaryota > Metazoa > Chordata > Mammalia > Rodentia > Caviidae > Cavia > Cavia porcellus. Next base: position 85,849,843 of record NW_026947487.1, read on the forward strand.
AGTGGAATTTTGGTTTCACTTCAGCTTAATTGCTTTGGGATTAGGATATTTAAGAAATTGAACTTTCTGTCATCTATGTCTTTGGATCACCATTACTTATCCCCAGAGTCTTTTGGATGAAAAATGTATTTACATGAATCTATGTTTATCTTCCTGATGATCTTATTTCTATTTCCTTCATCCTGTCTTAATCTACTGTCAAACATGGAGGCTTATATTTCTCATCTCACAGTAAGCTCTAGGCAGACTCTTTCTCATTATATTGCATAAATGATACTTACTTTTTATTTTTATATTTTGAAGTTTGTGTACAGATTCTTTTTTAATCCTTATACAACCTTGCAAGGTAGGTATCTTGACTATATTTTAAAGATTAGGAAGCTGGGGTTTAGAGAATTTAAGTAGTAATAAAAGAAGAACAGATTACCTAATGTTAGCCATGTGAACTGGGAGCCATGCCTGAGTTCAGATCATAGCTCTGTCATTTCCTGGCTTTCTGACTACAGGCCAATTATTTACCTTCTTCAAATCTAAGATTCCTTCCCCATAAAATGAGAATAACAATAATACTTATATCACAGAGGTAATATAAATATTAAATGTGAAATTATCTTTAAAAGATTTTACCTAGTGTTCAGAACATGGTATGTACAAAATTCTAGTTATTGTTAAAAACTTGGTGTGAGTCCCAGCTAGAAAGCTTCTAGTTACATATACTTGGGAAAAATCTTTAACACAATAGTTGCTCATCTTTTGTATGCTCTACACCAGCCAGTAATCCAGTGTCATTGTGATAGCTAAAGGAGACATTCCTTGCTGGCTAGTTAGCCCTATGTCTGACCTAAATGAGCACTGTCTGAGATAGAATCAGAAAGGGAAATGTGCATGATTTATAAACCAAAATGAAGTATTTATGTTTAATTTAAAATGAGGTAGGAAAGCATTGGAGATTTTTAACTAGAGAAGTGATGCGACATGTTCTAAGTTTTAAGAAGATCACTTTAAGAAGTTGCTGTGATTTAATAGAAAGGTTGGAATTAAGAGATGAAACGGAGTAGCCAGGAGGCTGTGATTGAATATGTGGTTTACATTTCAGCTATTCAAAAAAGAAAAACATTTGAAAGTATAGCATCCCACCAATCATTTGCATCAGAAAAAATGAGATTTTCCATTCTAAGAAATTGAAATCAGTGACATATTTAACAATGTTCCTACCAAACACTTTAAAACATATCAGAAGCAAACGTTACATGGCCATCAATTTTAATCATATTGCCTTAAACTAGGGATAAATAACAATAAAGCACAGCATTTAAATATACAGAGAGAACTCAAGATAGTCTTTTTCATCTTTTAAGTCATTGGTAGCCAGGACAGATTCTGGCAAGGAGTTGATGGTTTTCAGGTACAAAGCAATAATCGATGCTACTCTTTCCATGATACCTACCTTGAGGGTAGAGTAAGTTTTTACATTACTGGAATTTTTTTTAATTTTTATTTTGAAAGTATACAACAGAACAAGTCAGAGTAAAGCCAACTAAGATCGTACAGTGAAATTGGTACAGAACTTCACAGCAGGTTACCGGGATAACAGTAATAAGTATCACAGTATATTTTGTTATCTTTATAATAGTTGTTCTTTCAATCCTGTATATCAAAATGAGATGAAATATAGAACACTATAGAACTTATCAAAACAGAATATTGAATAGAGCAGTACCATTAATCAGAAAAGAGCAAAACAGTAATAAAAATATTTGCCTTCAAAGAAATGGTAGAAGGAAGTCCCCCTTATTTGCTATGGTCAGTCTCCCAAGAGATGCTCAGATTTCTGGTTCCCACTTGCTAATGGGCGGGGAGGAGGAGGAGAAAGAGGATAGGGGAAGTGGGATATTTGACTCTAGGCCATGTAGCAGTAGGTTCCCTATTGCTGGGCAGGGAGGAAGAATGGTCATTTGTTTTCACAGCATCCTCAGTTCCAACATGGCATGGATTTCAGAAGACACTGCTAGTTCTCCCCGTGGAAGGGCTGTAGTCTGCCACCCTGCCTCCGCTTATCAGGGAGGGGAGGTGCTGGCTTGGCTTCCCAGAGTCCTAAGTTCCAACATGGCGTGGATCTCAGGAGACACTGCTAGTTCTCCCCCTGGAAGGCTGCAGTGGGCCAACCTGTCTCCGCTTACCAAGGAGGGGAGGTGCTGGCTTGGCTTCCCAGAGTCCTAAGTTTCAACATGGCGTGGATCTCAGGAGACACTGCTAGTTCTCCCCCTGGAAGGGCTGTAGTGGGCCACACTACCACTGCTTACCAGCGAGGGGAGGTGCTGGCTTGGCTTCCCAGAGTCCTCTCCAATACTGGAATTAGTTGAATTCATAAGTAAATATTCATATATGAGCCAAGATTTGCATCATCCCTAAGGTGATATAAGGCTCAGCATGATGGTCAAAACCATGTATTTTTTTATTTAAAAAAAAAAGAAAACCAGAATTTCAAAAAAATATAGCAGAAAATTACAACTAGTTAATATATTGTATATTGTTATCTTAGAAGCATTTGCTTAGGTTACAAGATTTAGGCATGAAAAAATGATTAAACAAACAAAGCACAAACTGTTATTTTGATGAACTAACAAAGATTAGTAGTGTAGTTATCTATCTTGTATACACACACACACACACACACACACATACACATATGCTATTTGTAAGATCATCCTTAAACTTAGGACAATGTGCTACCAAAAGTAACATGTTTAAGTCCTATCATATAACTTCTAATACTCCAGAATACGAGATAGGGTCTTTGCCGAGGTAATCAAATTAGATCACTAGCATGAACCATGATCTAGTGTGGTTAGTGTTCCTAAAAAATGGGAAATCTGGACAGAGTTACACATAGAGGAAAGAGAATTTGAGGAGTCACAGGAAGAAGGCAGCTGCTAACAAGCCAAGGAAAGAGGCCTGGAACATTTTCTTTCCTCATAATCTTCAGAAGGAATCAATCTTGTTGGGATTTTGACTTTGACTTCTAACTTCCAGAACTGTGAGAAAATAAATTACTATTTGTAAATCACCAAGTCTGAGGTACTTGTTTTGGGACAAGTGAAGTAATCCACCTAGGACATGAATTCAGGTTTCATCTAATACATTAAACCATTGTATGTGAATTTCCATGGCCAAATAACCTTCTCCAAACATTTAGATATAGTCCATCACAGTGTTTCTCAAATCTTGTACGAGCCATTGGGAAAGCTTATTGAGTCACACTCCTGGGTCTCTGCACTGGAGACACTAATTCAGTAAGTACGTAGAAGTAGCCAAGAATTTGCATTTTCAACAAGTCCCAAGTGCAGCCAGTTTCCAGGTGACATTATGAAGTGCACTGGTCTAGCACAATGGCCTAAGAGATAGTAGATGCTCTATAAAAACCAAATGAGCTAATTTTTGAAATTTGTTATAGGTAAATATCAAATAGATGCACAGTTACTCATCTCATTTCATGCATTTTAATGGTGACGTGTGAGATTTACAGAATTCTTATTTTGGTGGAATATGTTTGGAATGTGTGCATTTTGATAAAGGCTTTGTCAGAGAGAGCTGCTCGAAGCAGGACACTGTTTGGAGCAGAGCACTTTAACAAACTTATTCTGATGTTTTTGAGGAGGAAAGGTTTGAAGGATAGGAGTAATTGCTGCAGCCAGATGTCTATGGTTACAAGGGACTGAAAATGGTGGCCGGGTCAGAGGATGCTAATCACCCATGAAGTGGGCTTGCCGTGACTCTGACACCGTGTCTCCTGGTGCACTCTGCAATAGGTGCAGCTTTGCTGAATAAATACAAAGTGAACCTGACGGGAAAGGAGACCTCAGCAGTCCTACAAAGGCAATTTTGCAAGCTGTCTGATTGTGGAATTAGTGGAATGTTTGCTCAGGAAGAAATAGCTGATGTCAACTTTGCTCTCTTTTTATCTCAAGGGCAGAGTTGGCCTTGGCTCTGACCAGCACAGACACCCACAGAGGGAAGAATGGCTTCTAGAGGGAAAGGTTAAAGAACAGGTCAGCTGGGCATCCGTGCTCCCTTTCCCCCTCCTCCCCCTGTTTGTCATCTTTCTGGCAAGGTGAATTCAAAGCCCAGTAATTCCTTCTGACTTTCTAAGAGCTGTGGGACACACAAGGGTGGGAAAAGTCACTGCAGCACTAACAGGATTAGTTCAGCCTCACACACTAATCACTCTGGCCAGAGAGAATAAAGAGGAGGACAATAAATTGGAGTTTTTCTTTTAGTAACACGAGGTGTGTGTGTGTGTATGTGTGTGTGTGTGTGTGTGTGTGTGTGTGTGTGTGTGTGTGTCTGTGTGCTTTGACCAACTCACAGAAGGTGTTCTCTTTGCCATGTAAAGAGGTTTGTTGAATATGAACTGGGGGCACATTTTATCTCTGCCCCGTAGAAGCAATCCCAAGGCCTGCCACATAAGGTGTTATCACAGATTTATTTTATTATTAAGTAAAGCAATCAATGTGAGACTACATTTTCATATCACCTCTTATTTATGTGGTAGTCTAGACACATAATATTAGCCACAAGGACTTTCACATTGTCATATTAATAATATAAGGAACAATTAATAGAAGGATAATAGTATAGTAGAGTGAGAACAGTCTTGGAGACAAATACCACGTTTTGTTTCTAACAAGATTTATTGGAAGAACTTGAGGACATTACTTGTCTCCAGAAAAATTTACTTCTATTTGGAAACAAACAAATACACTGGATTAATTGCTCTCTCCTCTGATAATTCTATGCTTACATAAATATTTCTAGCATGAATACAATGTAATGTTTTGTTGGGGACATAACAATGAGTAGAATAGAGTGAATTACCTTTTGGTGGTATATGTCTTATAGACCAATGAATAAGTAGTCTAGAGTCTGTGTTTTGATGCATACTTTTTTTTTTTTTTTTTGTCTTTTTCCTTTTTATCGGTACGGGGGATTGAACTCACGACTGCCTGCCTGCAAGGCAGGCGCTTATGCCACTGAGCTAAATCCCCAGCCCCCTTGATGCATAATTTTTAAATAACATAAATGTCTTAATGAATTGTTCTCAAGAGAAATAGAAAACAGTATAAATGGTTTATGAAATTTAGAATCAGTGTTTGAAACTTGTTCACCTACTTGCTGTGTGTCAAGCCCGTTGCTTAAATGGTCTGATCTTCATCTTTCTTAACTAAATAAGAGAGACAATGATAACAAATGAATAATTAAATATCCTATTTTTTTTCCTTGGAGAAGATGATAGGAGGGAGATAGACTAGGGAAGAGGTCCTATGTTTGGCACATTGTACCCATTTACTTCAGAGATATGATGGGTTTAATGATATGATTTGACATAAAGATAAATAAGACACAGCTCCACATTCAAGAAGCTTGTGGTCTCATTGAAGCAGTTAAGTTTTCACACTTATGTTTCTAGTGAACAAAAAGACATCACTCAATCCTTTCTGAGACCACATTTTAATGTCACTCTGTACAAACAGTAGAGGTGGCATTACCTACTTGGCAGGCTGGTCTCACAGTGTGAGGCTCAAAGAATGTTACAGGGCTTTACTGTTTTCCTTCTTCAGGTTCAGAGACCTTGTCTTCTAATCTTCCCTGCAGGCTTTGAGGAACAGTGTGAGGAAAGTCTGAGTTTATTGAACCAAAATAAAGACAGGTGAAATGTGTGTCTGGGAAGGGATTAACACCAGAAACTTTTAACCAGGTGGTGAACCAAATCTGTGGCAGGAATGGCAAGTGCCTATCTAACATGGGGAAACCTTGGCTTTTCTGGGATGTAAGTGGTACCGAGAGATGTGCCAGGGAACAGTGGAAAATGCTTTCTATTAATACTATTGCATGTATCCAGGCTTCACATTATTAAAGAGGCACAAAAGTAGGAAGCTTAGATTTTAAGCATGAGCCTTTAGGATTTTCTTGTTAAGTCAAATTGAGCAGTGATTGATTAGCAGAAATGACTGAAGTTAACTTCCTGGTAATTTTTTATTGGATTTTTTTTTTTTTTTGTAGTACTGGGAATGAACTCAGGGTGTTGTGCTTGCCAGATAGGCAATGTGCCAGGCTCTTCTATTGGATTCCTAAAATAGCATTTTTCACTTAGTCACCACTTTTTTATTTGGTATTCATTCTATTTTAGGTGCTAATTTTGGTCCTGAGTAAGAAGTAGGAAGCAATATATCAAAGTGGGAACACATGACTAATGACATGACCAGAAGCAGTGTGATCCCATGGTAGTTATTGTAATAAAGACAAATACGAGTATTATAGGGAGAAAGTAAAATGCATGAATTGAGTTAGAACGTTTCTTAGAAGATATGACATTTGAAAACTTGTCTTTCTAAGTGGATTATCATTTACCCTCATCTCCTTATCTTAAAAGGTAAGATAAAGCTTGGTGTAGTTTCCTTTGATTAGGTGCAATTGATTAAACACTCAATATGTCAAGAAAAGAGAATCCATATGTTCAAATACTTGATCTTAGATAGAGGGATATGAGTTTGAAGTAAAAATCAAGCTTCAGTGATTAGATCATTGTTGATCAGTCTCTCTCACTCTACTTTTTCCTTCTTTTCTCTTTCCCTCTGTTTTTCCTTCCAATCCTTTTCCCTTCCTTCCTTCCCCCTTTCTCCCCTTCTCTTTCTTATCCTTTCTCCTCCCTTCCTTCTTCTTTTCATTTTTCCTTCCCTTTCTCTTTAGTCCTCTCCCTCTGTATCTGTCTCTCTCTTTCTTTCTTTCTCTGATAGCCAACAGTCATTTTCCAGGAAAGTTTTTGCAGAATTCAGATTGAAAACATTTTATCAAAGTAGCATCTTTAGGATAATCTTTTCCAAATCTATTTTTGCAGGAGATGAGAAGAGATAATGTGCAGCTTTTACAATGACTATGATTGAATAATAGATTCTGACTTCTCCCTGTTTTTTTTTTTTATATGAACGTTTTATGGCTATTAAAAAAACAGCAGAAGAAACTCTATACCATGGGAAGGCATAATGAAAGTATACATAATTGAAGCAAAACACAAACTAAAATATTGTAGGCTTATATCTAAGTTTTACATTACTAGGAAATGTAAACTCTTTTTTATTTTTACCAAATGGAAGATACCAGATGTTCATCTGTTTCCATGAAAGTCTATTTTAATTGGCAGTTGTGGTCTCAGAGTAATTTTAAATTGCTACCAGACTGTCACTTTTGCTTTTGCTGACTTGCAAGGAGGTTTAATGCTTCCCCTACAGGGGTAGACTTTATCCTCCTATTTGGAACTGTTGGATCACTTCAATTTATGCCAAACTTTGAAGAGATTTAAATAGTTTACAGAAGTGCAGAGAAAATGCTTCAGAGTAGAAGTGTGATACTTTAAAAGTGCTGTGAGATCGAGCAATATCACTAGTTATGAGGAACAAGTACAGCAAATAGAGGCATCCAGGTTAGAAAAATAGGTCCTCTAGTCCCACTGAATTATTTTAACATATGTATAAAAACTGTCGGTAAACAAGTAATTACTTCTACATAAAATCTATCACATTTGATCATTAGAGTGCCCGGTAGAATTAGAACATTCCCCTGCTTTGTTCATCTTGCGGTCTGTGTGCAGAAACTGACACTTTTGGGTGACCGGGTTTAATCTGGATATTGGGAGGAACTGGGGCTTGAAGACTGTAGAGGGCAAAGGCAAATGCATTGAAATGGGAATCAGAGGATCTGGAATTTATCTTAGCTCTTCTGTTGATTGATGCAATATGTCTTGTTTGTGGGGCGATTGGGAAATACGATTCTAGAGATTTTGTCCACCTAAAAGCACTTATAAATTATATTGTCACTGCACCTATTATGATTTTTTTGTCTTTATCTGTTTTTACTCTGGGCCTGTTATCTTTGTCCTGAAATATAGTCTCAGTATGTCTGTGTTTTCTGAGAGACAATACTGTGCAGCTTACAAGGATTTTAGAGAAAAGTAGGTTTGGTGTGAGACTTTGAAAAAATCTTACAGCTTCTCTGAACTTTTTTCTCCCACCTTTAAGATGAATATATGTCTCACAGTATTACTGTGAGGATAGATAAAAATAATAGGTGTAAGGTGCTTAGTTAATGTAGAATCATTAAGTGGTAGGTATGTGTATGGTAAGCATTAGTCCATTTAGTTCAATCATCTTCTAAAGTGGTGACACCAATTCATACTCTCAGTAATACACTTCCTGAGATTTTGGTTCCTCCACGTCCTCTTTTAACCTCTGTATCACACTGACCTTCGCTGTTTTTGTTATTATGGTGTACTGTAGTGTTTTAGTCCATTTTCTGTTTCTATAACAAACTACTCAAGACTGACTAATTTCTAAAGAACAGAAGGTTTACTAGTTCATGTTTCTGGAGCCTGGGAGGTTCAGGGTTGAGGAGCTACATCCAGCAAAGTTCTTGCTGGTAGGAACTCTGCTGAGTCCTAAGGCAACACAGGGCATCACATGACAAAAGCAGTGCATTCCAGAGGCAAAACCAACTTTTATAACAGATCTCTTGAAATAATGCATTAATTGTACCCATTTGTCTTTAGATATTTGATATTTTGCACTGTTTTGGATAATTTTGTGTAAATGCACTTTTTAACTTTTGTTGCTATATAATTTTATATATTGATCTTATATTCAGGCACCTTGCTGCATGTATTTATTCTGATAGTTCACCTATTGATTATATTCCTTCATCTGTGAAAAATGACAGTTTTATTTCATTTCCCATCCTTATGCCTTTCATTTTTCTTACCTTATTTCAGCTGGAACCTCTGGTATAGTTGAAATTTTGATACTTCAATCACTCCTTTTTAAAGGGCATTGTCATTTTTAAACAATATTTTCATTTCCCTGTAGGAGATGTGATCAAACAATATGGTGAATATTTACATTAAAGTATTGCAGTAAAAGATACATTATATGAATGCTTCAATTTGAGAACAATTGAGTTCACAAACAGAAGCACTTGGCAAAATTTTGTTTCTGTTCACAAACTCCGTATCAACGGTGAATGCAACCTCAGCCATCATCTCTGCATAAACACAAGTGTGATCATTTCCCCAGAATCCTGGAATGAATTAAGTTTGTGAACCAAGGTACTACTGTGCTGCCCCTTGCTTTAAACACTTATCCTATTGTTTTTGCCACTTTTTAAAAACAGTTCTGTATGTCTTTGTGTGTGTGTGTGTGTGTGTGTGTGTGTGTGTGTGTGTGTGTGTGATGTAATTCTATTACCTCCGCCTCAATCAAATTTATTCACTTTTACCCTGTTCATTCCCCCATTTTTTTTTTGGAATGAGGGATAACTCTACCATCTTCTTCATACATTTCTGATTTTCTTTTTTTCCTCTCATACCTAAGATCACTTGCATCTGTTTTGTTGTGTTTCTCTCCTTTTTATCTCATCACTGTTTTGCATCTTATCTCATCTGTAAATAATCTCCTAAATGATTCCTATATATGTAACCTTAGGGTTTTTTTTTCTCCAATATTTATTTTACCTTTGCATGATTTGATTGTTTTAGTTCCTTCAAAATAATTTCTCATTGAAGACAATAAAATTGATATTCCTTACTCACAAATCTTGGTCATTCAAGATCTGGAGAGACTGTGGAATCTGATGATTAAAACCTGGATTTAGAAGCATATTGGCTTGGTGTGGATTCAGACTATCCACTTTCCAGTTGGATGTTTTTGGGTATATTTAACTTCTCTCTATTACGGTTCCCTCATCTGACCTAGTAATGGTATCCACTCTCTAGGGTTGTAGGTGAATTAAATGAATGAATGTATGAAAAACACTCCACATTCACTTATAGGCTTTGTCAACGTTAATTTTGTTAATCTATTGTCAGAGCCCTTCCTCCAATAACAACATTATTGACAGTAAATTATAACCACCATTTACCAGTCAAGTAGTATATACCAAGAACTCTGTGAATCAGATACTTGGCATGTATCTAAGTTAACTGCTAATAGCATCATGTCATAGATATCATTTTCTAGAAGAAAATAACAGTCAGTGACATGTTTTCTGATCCTCCCAAAGATATCTTCCTCAAGTATGCTTTTCATTGTCCTAGGTTTACTACTTAGAGTTTCCCAAATTTCTCTTGCATCATTGTACTTTTCTCCCCCGGGGGAGTCCTACCTTTCCTTTTATACACTCTGAAAACTTCTTATGTTCCAAGATGGAATAAAACGGAATTTCACTGATACTAAGCATTGACTGTAAAATAAAAGCATTAATTCCTTTCTCTTACAGGATCAAAAGGCAGCCTTACCCTAGTGAGTTGTACTCTCTTAGTCCCTTCATTAGCCAGGTTGATTCTTTACAAAGTGACTACACTGACCCTCTGGCTTTTTTTGCAGTTTCAAGACAGCCTCAACTCGGTTCTTCCAAGGGCCTCATCAGAATGAGCTGAGTTAGTGCAGCCAAGTAAGGCATCTCAGCACGATGTGTCAAACATAAGACAGCTAATGCTGGGAGCCAGGGGAAGGAGGCTCTTCTTGACCCTGCTTTGAAACTAGAGCATTTACAGAGAAGTGACTGGCAGGCTCCCTTTGATGCAGTGAACAATGAACAGCAGGGATTATTAAGTTTCACCATTCCCACATTATGCCCTTGTGTGTGCTTATATGCATACGCGCACATTTCATTCTTATCAAAAGTCTATGTGAACAGTCTCTGACTTATTATTTGAAAATAACTCACCCAGGATCTCAAGTGTGGGGAAAGATTCCACCGGCTGGGCTATGGCAGTGGTAGACACAGGCATACTACTGAAATGCATAACATTTCATTTCATTATGCTGTCCTTGAACGAAACAATAACGATGCTTAATCAATACTAGATGGTTAACATGGACCCTAAATCCTTCCTGTCACAGTTCCTATAACTCAGATATCTATCTTGTTGGACAGTTTTTTGATCTAGTGATGTCTAGCCTGTGAAGTTATATGTTTGGAGGTACAGACTTGTTTGTCTTTACAGTCTTAAAGACAACTATGTAGAGTCTAATTTTCCTTAAAGAGGGCATACACTTTCAAATTATGGAAGACTAGCCTTATCTTGGTATTCACAAAATAATTAGAAAAAAAGATTTACTGGTCCTATTTGGCCTCGAAGGAATATGTATTTGTGATTCCTGATCTGCACACATGTTACTGCTCATATTAACCTTGGAATCATTGAGTCCAAAGGAGATTTAGACTATAAAACCAACCATGTGGCTATCAAAGCTGATTTTTAAAATGTATTGTTATAAATTAGAATGTTTTCTTTAATGATAATCTTGAGCAGAAATGTAACACATGCAACTGACAGAATGCAGCTGTTACGTTTGAAGGTGTGTTGTGGGAGGAGGTGGGTGAAGAGGGGAAGGCTAGGAATATGAATCGTTATTTTTCTGTGGGTTCATAGAGTGTTGGCATACAAAGAAAGGCACTGAGGCACCCAGTTTGAAAACCACTGAGTGAATATCCTTTTTTATTTCATAAGTCAGGTGGCTGGAGTCTAGAATTGCTGGACACAATTTCCAGTTATGTTTTTCTTTCTTGCCAGTCAGTACAAAATTTTACCTATTCAAGCCTTTAAATATAGCTTTATAAACCTATAAAACTGTGGCATTTAAGTACTAGGATCAGTTATTAAAATTTCAAAATGTTAAATTTTGTTGTGTGTTAAATTATTTTGTGTTAGTACAGAGTTTGGGATGTAGAAAGCAGACATTACAGGTAATTTCCACAGCACAGGCATCTTAATTGTAAGGGAGGAAGTGTCTTCATAGCCTTTTATGTGGGTCCTTTGCATGTTCTAGCCACCTAGAAAGTATTTGTGGGAAATGAATACATATTACTGAAACATGAAGTGTGAACCTTATTGTCAGAACCAAGCAGTTTGTACAACTAACCATTTTTCTATGCTCAAAATAAAAGATAGCATGAGAGAATCTGCAAATTTCTTCCTGCTGTAAAACAGGCATGTTGCAGACCAAAGAAAGGTCTCTCATAGGAAGGAAATCTTCCTAAAAAAAAAGAAGAAAAAAAAAGATGAAAGGTATTTCTTTCAACAGCAACAACAGCAACAAAAAACTCTAGCACTTAACTTGTCAGGGCAGGATTTTGAAGTACAGCATTACCAAGTATGTCTTCGTAAAAAGCCTTAAAAAGAAACAGTGTAAACCTGGTTCCCACTAGCCTTTTATTATTTCTCATTGATAATGGCTTGGAAAAGCCTCATTTTAGAAAATGCAACACATTACTGTGAGCATGAAAAGCAAACTTGCTTTCAGGAAGCTGATGTTCATAGTAAGTGAGGGCTCAGTGATAGCAAGGCCTATTATAGATGCTCATTGTGTCCATGTGGTACCCAAACAAGGGAAGGAAATGTGGAACAATTCACCCAAATGCAAATGTTTTCTAAAAAAGAAGGAATCAACTCTTGCTTTATTGAATGCAATCCTAAAGCACAAACAGCTGAAACCCTTCTTAAACATATGCTACTTATATGAGAAAGAGAAATATACCTGATCAGAATTCTAACATGCTTGAATAGTCTTCAGTCTCTGTCATTACCATAATTTGGCAAGATTCTTAAGCACCTTGCAAATCATCAAGTAGTATTTACCTAGTCTGAAAATTGATAGTTCACTAATTTGTTCTTCACATATTCATCAAATATTCAGATGTGTAGATATTGCTCAGTTTGTGGAACCAGTACAGAACTGAACAGAACAAAATTTCTCTTTCCTGGAGCTTATGTTCCAGTACGAGTAATTTAAAATGGGGTTCTAGGTATTTTGGAAACAGTACTGAATTTAGCAATAGAAGATCTTCATTAAAATCCTAGTTACTCTTACACGCTGGATATTTAACATTTGTTGACCGAAGTAGTTCTGCCACTTCTTGGTTCTATGAACTTGTGCAAATCAATGAACTATAAGTCACTATTGTAAAATATATAAACTGGACTCATTTATGAGAAAATATTCTGTTTTATGACCCCATAATAATGTAAATATGACTTTGTTTCTTAGAAACTTTAATTATATTCTAGACTTTTACATTACCTTAATCATCTATAACAGAGCTCTAACTACTGTGGGAAATGCACACGGAAACCATGATATTATATCCAAAAAGGAATTTTTAATCTGTTGAAGATTAATCTCAGTAGTTGTAAGGATGAATGGAGACAAATGGAGGTTAGGATAAGAATGGGAGAGAGTACAGTGCAACAAAAAATCCCATTCCTATATTAAACTGTGTGTATGTGATTTATGTGATTTTATATGTAAGCATTAAGATCAACTAAAAAGTAAGATACTATATATTAAATTTTTTTCTTTATGAACTAATGTGGTATATAAGAAAATTTTATTTTAGGTCAGACTGAGTTTTCTTCCCAATTTATTGTATCTTGTGTCTAATGACTTGACTTGTTTACTTTCTTAAGTATCATATTCTTACTTTTTCAGTAAGTGGTACTGGTAATTGCCTATTTGGATTTATCCTATGGATTCAGTGGGTTAACACAAGTCAAGTGTACAACAAAGGTTCTGGAACACAGCATTTCATTATCATCAGTCTGAATGTTAAGTCTTCTCTTTTTCCATTGAAATTTACCAAAAGCTCAATTTAATCTGAGCATTGATTTAATTGATTTAATCATAGACTTCTAAACAATAATTAAATAAATTTTAACAATAATTAAAATTGTGCAATAAGTAAAATTTGTTGAGTATACTCAAAACGTTTTCTGTAGTTTGATTGCCATTAACAATCACTATATTTTGTCTAAGACTTGTTGATTGTAAGATGCAGCTTCTCAAATTGGGCCTACAGGCTTCCAGATATAATCCCAATTATATGGGAGGCAGGAGGATGGAAAGCTTCAAGTCAGTTTAGGCAATTTAGTTACACCTTGTCTCAAAATTTAAGTAAAATGGGCTGGGAATATAGCTCAGTGACAGAGCACTTACCTAGTATGTGTGAGACCCTACAATTAAAAAAAAAAAAAAAGAAAGAAAAAAGATGCAGCTATTGATCATCAACAGAACTGCTGGAATGATTCTGGGAAGTTTAGGTCCCTAACTGGGGTCTAGTAGAATGTGAGGATAAGTATATATTTTTTTCTAAAGGCTTATAGTTTCTTGCTTCAGGTGGAATTATCCTGCTGTAGAATTTTAGGGATCTTCATTGTGATTTGGTTACTTTAAGATTTCTCATAAAGACATAGCATCTGTTTCACCATCGCTGCCTCCTTCCAGTTTATGCTATCCTGGCTCAAATGTCCAAAGGGGCAGAGTCTTTGCACTGAGTCTGAACCTTTGTAGAGGCCTTTTTTGCCCCTACCAAGTTTGTTGTATGGAGGAGATAATAAGAAGGGTCCACCTTGTGCTTTCTAATTTGTTGGGTAAAAAACAAAATGTATTAATTTATCCTTTACTTTAGAGGCATATTATACCATGGCTCTAACCACTGAAACTCTAAAACTTTACTCATCTGGTCAGTTCCTACAATTTTGTAGTATTTATCTTTGTTCTTTACAGTATGTGAAACTTTCCAAGACTTGCAACTTGATAGACAGTTATTGATCATCTTTAAAATTTTTTTTAAATTAAAAAATTTTTTTGGTACTGGGGATTGGAACATGACCATGCACTTGCAAGGCAGGCATTTACGTCACCGAGCTTTTTTTCTTAGTATCAGGAAAATGTGGTATAGCAAGATGTAAATGAAGCAGACTATTTTCAACTAATTTAACTGTGTTTCAGAATAAAGCTTTAGCATAGTTATAGGGAATAGAATATATCCAGCATCCAATAAAGTAAACTTCATAAGATACTAGAAGAAAGATTAAACATGTTAAGAAAATACATGGGTGATATAAAAATATAAAACACTTAGGGATGAAAATTACAATGTCTGAAATAAACAGAGGGGAGTAAAAAAAGACAAGTAATTCTGAAATTACGTATATTTGTGAACACAGACATGGCAATATAAACTTTATAAAATGAGACAGAAGAAAGAACAGTAACATAAGAGTGGGCTATGGGAAAATTTCAATTATATACACACATACAGAGTTTTTCCATTTCCAGTAAGAAGGGACAAAAAAGAATTTGAAATAGTAATCATCATTTTTTCCTAACTTGATAGAAATTCTAAAGACATAGTATCAAGAAACTCAAGCACAAGGAATGTGAACTTTGTTGTACTAGGCTGTGATAGTCAAATCGCTTAAGTCCATGACAAAGCAGAAAAACACTAAAGAAGCTGATCAGAAAACAAAGCAAAACAAAACAACAGCAACAAAAATCACTGAGCACAGGGGTAAGTGTCTGTAATTCCAGCCACTTGAGAGATACAGGTAGGACGATTGAAAGCTTCAGGCCAGACTGATCAGTTTAAAACTTTGGCTCAAAAAAAGAAATAAATAAACAAATTTAGCTAGATAATATTACTTGGTGCAATCCCCAACAACTCAAAAGCAAAACAATGTAAAAACAAAACAAAAACCTAACAGCAAAATAAAAACACAAAAACCACTCTCTCCCCTCAAAGCAATAATATACAGAGGGACAGCAATACAGTTGAAAGATTTTCTACAGGAACAAGGCAATGCCAAAAGATTAGTGTCTTTAAAATAAGAAAAGAAACAAAAAATAAAACTTTTTCAAACTAGAATTCTTACTAAGACAAATTAGTTTTCAAAAATAATTGAGATAAAATCTTTCACATAGTACAGTTATCCTTAAAAATATTATAAAAAGTTCATCAAGTGGAAATAGTAATTATGTGGGTAAAAATAAACATTATTATCATCTAAATCTGTCTAAAGGTAATATAATAAATTTCAAAAAAAGCACAGTATACTTTGTAACATACATCAGAGTAAAATATATGATAATAAAAACACAAAAGCTGGGCAAGAGGAAAGAGCGTTGACAAAGGGGAAAACATTCTCCCTGGAAGAAAGACAGTCCCTTTTGTGAATGGTGCTGGAAAAAGTGGCTTTCCACATGCTGAAGACATAAAAACTAGTCCCATGGCTTTCACCATGCTCCAAACTGCAGTCAAAATGAATCAAAGATTTAAATATTAAAACAGAAACACTAAATCTACTGGAAGACAAGGTCGGTAGAAATCTTGAAGACTTAGGAGTAGTCAAAGAATTCATGAAGAAGACACAAACTACATGGGAAGCACGTCCAAGAATCAACAACTGGTATCTCATCTTATTAAAAAGTTCTGGTACATCAAAAGGAATCACCAAAAGAGTGAAAAGAAAACCCAAAGATGAGAAAAAAATTTAGCCAATTGTCCTTCAGACAAAGGACTTCTATCTAGAACGTATGAGAACTGAAAAACATCAGGCCCCCCAAATTCAAAGATCCAATCCAAAAATGAGCATCTGAGATGAACACACACTTCTCAGGTAAAAAAATACAATGGTAAAAAAGAAAAAAATGTTCATCATCACTGGTTATTCAAGAAATATAAAGTAAAACAACATTGAGATTCCATCTTAGTCCAGAAAGAATAGCTTTCATCAAGAAATCAAATAATATTGACCAACAATCCAGATCTTGTAAACTGAACAACTACTTGTAAGATAACAATATGTAAATATGTAATATGTTAACTAGTGTTGATTTCTCACTATTTGTTTGAAGTTCTGTACTGTTTCTATCCCTTTTTCTGTTTTTTTTTTTTTTTTTTTTTTTTTTTTTTTTTTTATCGGTACTGGGGATCGAACTCACGATTGCCGGCTTACAAGGCAAGTGCTTATGCCGCTGAGCTAAATCCCCAGCCCCCTTGTTTTACTTTTTTAAAATTAAAAAACAAAGGAAATCAAACAATAACAAATGCTGTGGGGGAGAAGGAACCCTTGCCCACTGTTGATAGGAGTGTATATTGGTACAATCACTGTGAAACCAGTGTGGAGATTCCTCAGAAAACTAGGATTGGAGATCCCATTCAATCCATCTATTCCCTTTCTGTGTATTTTCCTGAAGAATTGAAAACATCATGCCACAGCAATATATATGCACAATTTGTAAAAGCTAAATATAGCAAACAACTGCAGAATGGATAAAAAAAGATGTGGTATTTCAACACAGAGGAGTATTACTCAGCTATAAAGAAGGATAAGCTTGAGGCTTTTGTAGGTAAACAGATGAAACTTGAGACCATACTCGTAAGTGAAATAAATCAGGTTCCCATGTGTAAATATCATATTGTCTCTGTAGTGTAAAAAACCGAAAGAGTAAGATAATGTATAATAGATATTGTAAAAGTGAAAGAAAAGAGACTGCTCAAAAGGAAAGAACAACCAGGATAGGGAAAAGGATAAAAAGAAAAAAGGGACAAGATTCTCTCTCTCTCTCTCTCTCTCTCTCTCTCTCTCTCTCTCTCTCTCTCTCTCTCTGTCTCTACACACACACACACACACACACACACACACACACACACACACATAAGATGGATAACTATACTGCTAGTCTCTGTGAGCTCATCAAAAGAGCTATTTGTGCTTTTATTTTTTGATCATTTGCCCATTTTTTTCATGTCTATGCCTTGTAATCTGCCCAGCAACTTTGAAGATAACAATACAAAATATATTAACCACTGTTAATCTCTTATTATTTTGTTTTGAAATTCTGTACCATCTTTTGTATTCTTTTTTTTTGTTTGTTTTTAAAATAAATGCAAAAAAATTATTGCGTATTGAGAAGAACAGAAAAAAAACCTGTTTAAGTGTAATTTAGAGTTTTCCATTTAGGGGTAGGATCACTCATATCACCATAGTATGGCTAATATACCTAGAAGATGGGGTTATCGGTCATTTGTAGATCTTCCTCCATTGTATTTATAAAGATAAGTTTGCAAAATCTTCTGAAAACACAATGTTTCAAAATATCCCATCATCAGTACCTGTGTTAGTCACTTCCAATGTAAAGGGGTAGGGATGTCTTTTGACTCATAGTTTCAGAGGGTTTAGTCCATGACCAGCTGGCCCCAAGGCAGAAACAACATGGCAGAAGGGTATGGTGCAAGACAGCTGCTCTCAATCCATAGCTGGAAGGAAGCAGGAAGACAGAGCAGGAGCTGGGAACAAGAATGCACCTCTGTAGGTCATGACTCCGGTCATCCACTTCCTTTGACTAGTCTTTGTCTCTTAAATTAGTTGTGACCTCATCAGTGATCAATTTATTGATAAATATGGTACCCTCATTATCCAATTGCCTTCCAAAAGTACCACCTCTGAACATATGAGACTTTTGGGGAACATTTTAGATTTAAGCCATAACACATCTACATGTAGTAAAAATATAATTCATGAAAAATTAAAATATCTTAGAAAATTTTTCCACTTTGTATTTTGTAAGCCATATTATCAGTTCTCTTCTTTTTGGAAATAATAATTTTTAGAATTTTTTAAAAAGTATGTTAGTCACAGTACCTTATGTAGAGTATATTAAGGCAAAGGCCTATTTGGACTTCTTTTAATGTTTTTATTTTGCAATGTAATAATAAATACATGTCTTTTCAGTATTAATTTCTATCTACACGGCAGACTTTATTAAGTTCAGCCAGCCCCATTTTCATTAAGTGCCCTTACTTAGATTGTGCATTGTCCTCTGCTTTTGACTCATTAGAACAACCTATCAACTATTTTATTAACTAGCTGAATAGTTTTCTGGAGGTCCCTGCCTTTTCTTATCAGTGAGAGATGGTCATGAGAGGCAAATAAATTGGCTCCTTTCATCTCTATAATGAAACATTTTAAACAAGGTATCTGTGAGGAAACCATAGACAAACACAAAATACCTGCCATTTATTCTGGAAGGTAAAAACTGCTTGTGTTTGAGCAAATCATATTGTTACACTGATCTTTACTGATGCACATTTTCCCAACATAAAGCATCAATCCTGCTGCTTAAAAGATCTTTTGTTCTACAAGCCCTGCGGATCTATCAGGTAGCAAAATATTGATTTACCATCTGCGGATTACCTAAATCAGTAATTTAACAAGATCCTCAGTTGCTTCCTCCCACCTTCTCCCCCCACCCTATTACCTGCGTTTGCAATTTCAGTTACATACTGATGTTATTAGACAAAAGAAAATGATATTTAATTGGAGGTAAGTACAGTATGTGGTCTGAGGCTTCTCAAGATGTGCTTTGCTTAATTTGACTCAGCATTTATGGCAAAGTATGTAAGTTCTTCAGTGAAAAATTCTCCAGACGAATAAAGGATTTAAACTTAGGCTAACTCTTTCTTCCAATTTTTTTGTTTTGCTTTTAGTTTGCATCAATATTATTTGCATAGATACAAGAAATGTATTTTCATAAGGTCATCATTGAGATATATAATACAAGGAAAATTGAATTGATATATAGTATTCCTAACATCTCAAATTAAATATCAATGAAATGCTTGTTATGCATCCATTATCCTTTAAGAATTATTCTTGCTGTCAGTATTCTCCCAATAAAAATAGATATTTAAGACACTGATTTATTATGGGAGGATGAGGCAGAAAGATTGCAAGTTTGATCGTAACTTGGGAAATTTAGCAAATTAGCAATTAGTGAGATCCTGCCTCAAAAAAAGGAAGAAACTGGGGATACAGCACAATGTGAAAACCCTTAGTTCAATCTACAATTCTGCAAATATTAAAAAAAATGATACTAATTTACTAGCCAGCATGGTGGTAGTCTATAATCCCAGCATTTAGGGAGGCTAAGGCAGGAGAATCACACTTTTGACTTGGTGAGTAGTGAGGCACTGTCTCAAATTAAAAAATAAAAAAATTGAAGAAATAGCTCAGTGTGAGGATCCTAAGTTCCATTTCCAGTATCAAAAAACAAACAAATAATCCTCCTAAAAGAAACAAACAGCATTAAGTAGGAACTCAAGATTAGGTTTTGGAAGTCTAATATTTTTATTAATATGCTCTGTTATCTCAGGCAATTATCATTCTCTTTGGAACCTTTTTCTCATTTTTATTTCTGAACATCTTCGGTATGCCCTGTTGAGAGTTAATTTTGAGGTTCTGATGATGCTCTGACCAATGACCATTCTTTATTGAAGTTTTATGTTACAGGTACTTATGGGAACTTTCTTATCTATAACCATTATTACAGTACATTAATATTAGTATCATTATCCTCATTTTCCAAATGGAAACTGTAAAACCATTTACAGAAAACTGTAAAACCATTTACAGAAAACTGTAAAACAATTAGGCCATTTGCTTAGGGTTACCGAAGCTTATGTGGCAGAGCTGCAATTGGAATCAAAGCCTGTCACCTGTTGTGTTATTCTCGCCCACTCTGCCCTGCTGCTTCTCCAGGAGGTCATGTCTAGGAATGTGCAGGAGAAAAGGCAGAGCACTAGACAGGTGCACAGTGGTATCACAACCATTATAGTGATTAACAGTCATCACGCAATATAGGGCCTGACACGCAGAGGTGATGTTGCCCTTTCCTTGAATGGGAGTTACACTATGCCATTAGACAGATAATTACAGTGGAATTTTTCAAAGGCAAATTTTTGCCATCGTCTTTATGCATGGCCTGACTAGTACTACAGGAGAAGCAGAAAATAATGCTTATTGATTTCTCTTTGCTACTTGCTTCAAGTGGTTCCCATTTTTATGCCCTTCACAATTGTACCTTTATTGTCAATCAGAGATGCTGATATTTCAGCTTTTACACAGACAGCAGTGCTCTTCAGTAAGTTCAAAATGTCTGTGTAGCATAAGAGAAAAAAACTATTATTTCTAAAATCTGCTTTGGTGGTTCCTTTCAAAGGGGAAGCGTTTCCTTCCTTTATATTCCAGTAATCTGTCAGTTCCCTCCATGTTTCTCTTTGAAGTACTTTTAATTGATGGAGATTCTCTGAGATTTCTGTGACCAAACTCAAATATCACAATAACAAAGATAAGTGAAGTTGAATAATTATATCCTTTATTGTAGTCTCTCTATGGATTTCAAAGCCTAAATTGAAAAAAAATCCAGCTCCTAAAGTGCATATGTGCTATCCCATGAAAAGAAGAAAGGTCACACAGAAGTTGAACAAAATGGTTTGTACAGTACAATGATGTTTCCTGAGGTCAGGAAATTTTCAAACCCTGATCTCAGTCCCTCAGATCTGCACAATATTTCTTGTGTTCTTGTAATGAGTGCACCATCCTGAGGATCGGGATATTTATTTATCTTGTTGGTTGCTTCTCCTGAAGACTCTTAACAATGACTCTGGATACTTTATTCATTTTTCTCTTGCTCAGATGAAGCCAATAAAGTACGGCTATTTTTCATAAAGTGTATTCTGTGGCCCAGGATTTACATATAGAAAAAAATAATTGAACTGAGTGTTGACATGGGCAACTCCTTTTTATTCATACCACTCACTGTGTTTTGTATTTGATTAGTCTTTATTAAACTGAGTTGGTAGGCTGCATCTCACTATAATGGCTAAAAGATACACTATGTAAAGTTAAAAGCAAATTTAAGGTTAAAACAAGAAACCCACTTGGGATGGTGAACAGGAAGAATGTGCATCTCTTGTCTCCTTTCTTTTGCCCTCCTCCAAAAAGTAAAACTACTGGTAGATTAGTTGATTGGTACATTGAATTTTGAAAATTGTCTGTAATAGAAAGAATAAAGACTTCATGCTTTATCAACAACTAGCAAATAGAGTAAAATGTCAAAAAGAAAAGAAAAGAAAAGAAAAAAATGAGCCCAAATTGAAGGGTAGGAAAAAGTAAAGGCTCTAAGTTTTTCCTACATCAAATTTAGGTAATATTTTTAATAGAGATTTAATTAGCTAGCAGATTTCTCTGAATTCAATCTCTTTGCTTAAGGGCACTTGTGACTTCTTGAGATTCTCTATGCTACTACTAAGAAATATGTGTTCATTATTGAGTGTTGGACCATCAGTAATGCATTCTACTGTACTGTATCTAAACTTCAAAGTGCTTAATAACACTAAATAATTATTTCCTAATGAAGAACTTATTATTTTATCATTATCAGTTAATATTTAACAGGGCTTATCATTAAATTGACTCATATTGATATATAAATTATTAATATCTCTTTAATATTTCAATGATAGTTTCAGTTTTAAAGATGAATTCCTATTATCAAAGAGCACAGGTGGCAAACCTATGACATGTTTGATACTGTGTTCTTCTTTTTAAGATAAAGGATGTTTATGTATGACTTGTTTTATCTAAATTAAATCCTCAGAATTCAAATTTAATTGCAGTATTCCCACTTTGAGATAAGTTAGTGGGTTTTGGGTTTTGGTTTGGGCATTTGGTCTCTAAAAGGGTCACTATCATGGTCATAAAGAATATCCTATCTATCAGTTAATGAGCTCTGAGAAAAAACTGCATAGAACTATATCAACCAAGGTCATCTTGGAAGGTGATCAAAACATTTTATTTAATTGATTTATTTACTTACTCAGAACTTGATATGTATGAGGTAGTTAGAAACAAAATATATAAAACAAATTACCACTTATGTGTAACTTCATGTCTCAGTCACCTTCTTGTCATTGAGACACAATACTTGACACCCACAATTTAAAGGAAAAGAGATTTATTTTGACTTGCATTTCAGTTCAAAGTCAGCTGACACCAATGCAGGACAACATCCTGCTATAAAGCCAGCTAGGTTATAGACTGTTTTTTAAAAAATTTTATTTAAGGAGATCAACAATGGTTACCATACTGCCTCTTGCTATCTTAAAAAGAATTGCCTATATCATCAGTTATAATAAAATTGAACAAAACAGTAAAGAATAAAACCAAAACATTGGAGACATTACAGGACTTTAAAAGAAGATGATAGTCAACCAGAATGGGCATCATAATGAATCTTATTGTCTTCACAGTTGTCGTCTATACTCTCGAACTTGGTACTATCAAGCAAAGCAGAATAGGGGAAAATCAGTCAAAACAAGATGGTGAAGGCAATACAGAGTTTCAACTCAAGTTAATAGAAAATCAAAGTGGGTTACTATAATATATCCTGCTATTTTTAATTTATTTTTCCCTTAATTAAAAAAGATAAAAATAAAAAAGTAAATAATTAAAAAAAGGGAGATTGAGATAAAAGAGGGCATAACAACAAAATAGCATAGGTCAAACATAACCATTTAAGCAAAATAGTATTTGACCACAAGATATCCTGACATACAAGTAGTTACTATAGTGTCTCTTTCCTTGAAATCTTTGAGTATAACTTCATATACTGTAGGACCAAGCATCAAGACAATGTAAAACCATTCAAGAGAATGACAGTATTACAGGGTATTTAGAACCAACTATCAGAAAATGAACAATGGTTTCTGTATAATCTCCTTGTCTATAAAAGTTTTTGTTTATATTATCACATATAATAAAATCCAATAAGATCCAACCTGTTAAGACCGATGGAGACAGAAGAATAAAATCTCGGTGGAACTTCAAAACAAGATGATACACTCTGATCGACAGATGATTCTAGAGCCTAGTAAAGAGAAAGAAGAGTTTGCCTGGAAATGAACACAACAATTTGTATTCTAGAAGAAAAATAATGACTCTGCCCATTAAGGCAACGGAAAATAAGATGGTAAGGAAAATGAAGCTGGGAGAAATGTTTTGAAAATAATATCATCAAGATTTTTTCCTTGAAAGGTAAGAAAGTTAGAGACAAGTTTTACAGTTTGGATATAAAATGTGTTAAAGTCTTGGTCTCCAAGGCAGCAGTGTTTGGAGGGGTATTTTGGGGATGATTAGATTATTGGGGTTTAATTTCATTAGTGGGGTGATTTGATGGCATTATCGGGAAGTGATGGAAACTTAGCAGATGGAATCCAGTTGAAGAGCGTGGCTTATGGGGGTGTGCCTTTTTGTGCTATATCCTTGTCCCAGCCTTTTCCTTTCTGGACTGTAGTGTCTCTCTTTTTTGTGGCATCCTCCATGAGATAAGGCCCTCTTCTTACCACCCACTTCCTGCTATGCTGTTTGGTTTCACTACAGGCCCAGAACAGTGAAGCTAAGCGACCATATACTGAAATTTGTGAGTACATGAACCAGAATACATCTTTCCTCCTTTAAGTTTATTTTCTCAAGTATTTTGTCACAATGACCATTAGGATTTGTGTCTAGATGCCCCCCTCCCCAGTCTCATGTGGTCATAAGAATGTTTTCAGAGGTGGCTGAATCAAGATTGATTCATAGTACAATAGTGGGATTACGGTTTCTGGGATTAAGGATGTGGGTGCCACACCCACTCCAGGCCAGTATCCTGCATACAATATAAAGGACAGAAAGTGTCTTGTCTCTCTCTCTTGTTGCCTTTGCTGACTTCTGCCACCAAACACTCCTGCCCCTGTTATGTACCACCCTGCACTGAAGCCAGCTAATTATAGACTGAAACATCTACAAACTGTCACCTAAAGAAACCTTTCCTCCTTTAATTTTGGGTGTGGGTATTGTTTTTTCAACAATAAGAAAAGTAGCTAAAATATTGACAAAAATTGACTAGCATAACGGATAGCTAGGGGGAATATCAGATTTCTTGTAGTTATAGAAAAAACTGCAAAAGAACGAAATGAAAATGTAGGAAGAAGAGAATTTGTAAGTGTCCATTTGCATATAGGCAGCAGATAATTAATATTCAAGAGTAGTACGGCATGTTGGTAGAGATTTGAGTTGGGGTATAGATTTAGAAGACTTGCTTAAGGCAGTGGGCAATGTGCACATTCCTGAACTGTCTGCAATCTGGAGAGAGTGGAGTTAAAAAACCTATGAAAAATAGAAATATTCTCACAGTATAGTAAGAATGAGAAGAATTGAAAATGGTAAAAACTCTGTTGGATATATCAACTAGAAAGCCATCGGTCACTTTGGACAACATGATTTCACTGGATGGGAAATATGTGTGAATCTTTAAAGAAAGATTAGGATTTAGAGACAGTAATTACATACAATTCCATTCGGGTGGGAGAAAAGAGAAACAGTACAAGTTTCTTACTTTTTAAAGAAAGAATTAGAGCTAAGAAGAGGATGGATAGATGAGATAGTGAAATCTGCTTACACACTGATGAAACAACAGAAAGCACATTTTGAAGGAAAGAGAATGACGAAGGGATGAAGAATTAAAAGTTCATATCAAAAACAATGGAAATCAATATTTGCATATTAGATATAGGAGCTTTTTTTTATAAACTGAATTTTTGAATCACAATGGAGGTCACTCTTATGAAATTGTTTTTATAGTCTCGTCCTGGGAGCGCAGCCCAAGAATTGTGGGCAGCAATCAGAACATATTTAGTTATTGTTATATTGTTATTATTATGATTGCTAGCAGGTGATCAGAATGTGGAAATGAGGTGACCAGCGGCAAGCAAGGTCTAGAACTCAATCCCTCTCTACACCTCTCTTCTTCTCCACCTATTTATCCTGGCAACCCTTCTCAGGTGGAGCGTCTTCTCTCAATGCATGCTGATATAATCCAGCTGGCGTTAAGTTGACCACTAGTTATCAAACCATAACAACTAGGGAGGAGGAAACTGTTGATCTGGGTGAGTGGTCCAGGGTCATCACAGAGGGGTGAGTTTGCTGACATGGTGTGATTCTTATTTATGCCAACTAAATACTAAATGCTTGGACAAATGAAATGTAGTTTTTCTCTTTGCATATTTTCAAATAGAAATGTCTGTGTTGATCTCTAAATTCTAGCTTCATGCCTTCATAAGGCCTTAGCATTCACATAAAAGAAAATGGAACATAAACAGCAATGAGCATTAAATGATTTGACTGTGTGAAAATTAATCTTTGTAT
Organism: Cavia porcellus; assembly: GCF_034190915.1. Classification (NCBI taxonomy): domain Eukaryota; kingdom Metazoa; phylum Chordata; class Mammalia; order Rodentia; family Caviidae; genus Cavia; species Cavia porcellus. The sequence goes on from NW_026947487.1 coordinate 85,875,755, forward strand.
CTCTTCATGAGACAAGTTATTTTTGGTAGCTTATCTGCTCTTTCCAAAGATGAATTTGACTGATACTAGATTTGCCACATATTCTGAGTAGATAGCTGTTTCTGTTAGAGAAGCTGTCAACTAAACATGTGAAAGATGACAGTAAGCTTTCCTGCTTAGGACTGGAGTTTGAACATTATGTTGTCTATTTGTCTGAAGATGATAGACTATCCTTTGTATCTGATTGTAAAGTTCTACAAATTATGGATAGGCCAAAAGTTACTTTGTGTTCTTATTTAAAGTACTTGATCAAGTAGAGTAAGTGCATGAAATTGCCATAAAATAGCTGGAAAAATTAGCAACAGGGGCTCTATAGGATTTAATTCAGGGCAAAAATGTAAGTTCCTTAGAGGAGAGAGAATGCAATATTTTAGAAAATATTCCTCAAGACATTAATTATTCCAGAGTATGGGCATGGAGAATCAGTGACCAAATAAGTGGAGGACACACAGTACAAGTACATATTCTTCTTAAATGTGCTCTCAGCCCAAAGGGAAGGATTATATTTACTATTAATCATTACCCAAAAGCACGTATCTAAGATATTTTTTTTACAGAAACACTATTGATATCCCATGGATCAGTTTAGACTTGTGTTGAACACATACAGGTGGTCAGTTAGACTAAAAAAGCTTTTAGTTTTAGTGGAAGGAGAAACTTGAGTAGATGATCTTATTTTTTTCCCTAGAGCAATGACATTCATACTGACCTAAATTACCACAACTTTCTTTAATAGTGTTCTTAGGAACCTTTCAATGACAAAGTTTTCTCACATGGATCTCCATTTGGTCCAGTACTAAATATGAGTTCTTCATTGGCAAGAACTCTTAAAAAGAAAATTAGGATGGTACAAATATACCCTGTGAACTGAAAATAGTAAAATGTGGCTTAGAACTAATTTACTCTAATTTATTTTTATAGTCACAGCTCTAAATTTTGTAAAGTTTTAATTTTAAATAAAATATAAATTCTAAGCATATTTATACATTTTTGCATATTAAAAATGTTATGATCTTATGTTTAGTTTTAACATTTTAAGAAGTCTGAGATACCTCCTTCACTGACAAAGAGGTAAAATTACAGCAAAATTGACTAGTGATTATGTGACTATCTCTTTCTAAGTGCATGCTGGCAGGAAGAAAAGGATGTAGAGTCACTGGGAGGATGGGTCCGTGTACCACGTGACAGAGTTTGAGGACAGAGCAGAAAAGGTTTAACGTCAGACTCATCCTGCCCTGTTTGGAATGGTGAGCCCGTATGCATGCTACTGCATTTCTCTGAATATCATTTTCTCTATCTGTGAAACAAGGATATTGCTGCCCATCTTAGATCGCTGTTAGGAAGAGTAGAATTAGAGAATGTAGGTTAGGTGCTTAGGTACTTATCAAACATTGATTTTTAAAAAAATTCTTTCCTTCAGAGCAGAGACATTCAACAGAGAGCAATTTTTCACTCCCTGAAGATACTTGGTATGATCTGGAGACATCTTTGATTGTTGCACTGGGAGAAGTGGCATTCATTAGGCCAGGGATACTGGTAACCTCCTACATTGCAGAGACTAGTATCTGAATAAATAATCAAATAATCCAAAATGTCAGCAATGCCAAGATTGAGAAATCTTGCTCCATACCACAGTGGCTCAAAACACTGTCTTGCCTGCCTTACGGCTGTGTTTAGTTATTTCAGCACAGATCAGAGAAAGGATAGGCATATTCTAAAGAGAAAAAAAAATTAACATGATGGAGACCAGAAGCATTCGAAAAGATGAAAGTTTAAATTCTGAATACTGTATTCACTTTAATCATAGGAAATCAGTAGTAATGAATGCACCCTGTTTACTTATAAACCAAAGTTAGTGACAGAAAACTCCAAGAAAAGAACAAAGAGACTAGAAAATATTCTGTAGGTCCAAAAAATAAAAATGTTGAATTATCTGTTTCCCCTTTTGATTATTAAAGAGATCTGTTTCCCAATGGAAGTGGAAAATCCTGAAGTTGATTTCAAGAGAAAGATCTAAAATATGTCTAAGCTCTGTTTTGGTTCCTCAAGAAAATCTAAGATTCCATGATGAAGGGGAATGTCTTGAGGGAGAATTAATGACAATATTGACAATATTTCTTGACATCAGAGCTCCTGTCAATCTTTAAATTTAAACATTTTAAATTTACTATGCTTTTGATATCTTGCATGACTAACTTCACATTAACTGCCATTGTTATTGTTAATATATTTAAAATAATTAAAATTTATAATTTCTAATTATCTCTCTATGTAGGATAGACAATGTCATCCAAACATTCTTCAAACATTTAATGTTATACCATGACATCCCATAAAAATTCCTAGGCATTGATATTAGAGAGACAACAGAATAGTCTCTGTTGTCAAGGAGCTTAAAGCCAGGGAAAGGCTGGAATCATAGCCTCGTCATGCCCATATCATGTGGCTATTGAGCCAAGGATACTGAGGAAGGATACTTGGGGGGCCCAGAATATATCAGCCAGAAATCAGCCAGAAGTAGATTACAAAGGGTAGAGGGGACAACATGAAGAAAAACCTAGAAGACATCTACAGGGATCCTAATCCACCATCATTTGATGTAGTTTAGCCTCAGTTAATTTTGAATAAGCATAGTAAACATACTTTTCTTAACTTGAAATGGATGATATTACTCTCAACTTTTATAACCCCATAAATTGTTATTATCATAGTCTTAGAGATGTCGAGATGAGATGCAGAAAACATAAACTTAATGCCTAAGAGCTCCGTTATTGAGTGTCCACCAACAGTGGCAGGCACCTAGCCAGTCTAGCCCTAGTCTTGTAGCCTATGTGATGGATGTAAACATTGTGGTTAAGGAACTGCTCCAAAGTGATTGACAGCAGTCACAGAGATCTCAATTCTTTCTGGGACCAGTGATCCCTTTGTGAGGGAGAGTTTGGAGGTTTGATGTAGTGGGTAATCCATCTGTTGAAGCACTCACAGACCAGGGATTTTCTACTCTTTGCAGGCAGAGTGAAGAGCCCACTGAGAGTCTCTGGAGCTCTTTCTGCACCAGCTGGACTCCCATGAAAACTGAAAAATATCAGAGGTCCTGTCAGTCTTTATCAACCATGACTTTATTGTCATAATTTGTGATGCCCTAAAATCCTCAGCTGGTGAAACTGACCTGCACAGGTATGTCAACATAGTCCATGTATGATAAAGCAGAGACACAGCTATGACTCAAGGATGCATCCTTCCTGCATTTTCTTAAGCTAATATTGAAGGATTTAGCAAATAAAATTTAGGGTATTTAGTTAAATTTGAATTTCAGGTAAAGAGACGAATTTGCTTTGATAATAGCACATCCCATGCAATGTCTGTGATAAAAATGATTTGTCTGAGATTCAGATTTAACTGGGTCTCTGGGTTTTGGTAGTTCTAACTTAAGATTGAGAAGAAGACACGGAGCAAATGTTATCTGGAAAGATTTCAAAGATGGTTCAACAATTTGAGTCAAAATATTGGACAGTCAAGAAGTATCTGCTTCACAAGTATATTTTTGGGCTCAGAGCTCCATGTATAGAGCCCCCTCCACAGAACAGCTTGCAGCTGAGGAGGACTTTGAGAGAATGTGAGATGTTAACAGAAAACGTGACTAGGGCCCACCTAGGTCATATTTCTGCTTTCTTCAAATCCATGTCTTGCCCCTACCCTGTGCTGATCTGCAGCTCTAGCAATAGAATTTTGTAGACTGCTTTCCCGGGCCTGGGGTTGACTGGCTTCTGGCTGTACTCATAGACTGGGACAGTGGTCAGACATCAAGCTGGATTGAAGGGTAAACATAGAGTAAGGATTGTTTTTCTCTACTGGCTGGAATCATATCTTTTTTGTGCCTCCAGTTACATTCAGAGGCTGATAATGCAGTATGGTCCCTTGGTCTGACTTGTAAGGCAGGAGTCCCACTAATCTTGGAGCAGCTTCCCTTTCATCCACCACTGTCATGGTTTATGTCTGTGTCCCCAGGCCTCATGAGTTTGAATTTTGTATTTGTTATTTGTTCATTGTCTAGTGCTTGGATTGATGGTATCAGTGCTCCACTCACAAAGGGGTGGAGCCAGGATGTGATGTAATGGCAGAAGAAGGTGTGTCTCGCTCTTTGCTGGTTCTGGCTTGCTGTTTGTGGCCGACATGAACTGCAGCTCAGCTATGCCCACATGCCTTGGAGCCAACTGAGTGTGGAATGAAACCTCCAAAAACTGTAAGAAATAAACCTTTCCTTTCCCAACTTTGGGCTTCAGGTATTTTGTCTCAGCGATGAGTAAAAAGTAACTAAGACAACCACCAAACCCTACTAGGGCTTCCAGCTCTCCCATTATCCATTTCAGCTCTGTTTTGAACATTTTTCCTTAAAGAGAGGTCTCTTTTCTTAGTTGCACCTTCAGCCTTAGAGCATTATAATTATGACATGGGCTGGAGGACTGGGAGTGGTGGTAGTTTGTTTTCTTAACAAGGAATTAATATAATCTTGACCTTAAATCCTATGATAATCAGGATAAGTCAAGATCCCAATAATAGCTCTTATTTATCTTACTTTATTCCAGTACCTGGGCTAAGTTCTGCATTTGTGATGGCTCACTTTATGTGCCAACTTTACTGGGTGACAGGATGCCTCTGTGTTTCATTAAACATTATTCTGGGTGAAGGTGCTTCTGAATGAGATCATGATAAAAGTCAGTGGACATAATAAAGAGGATTGCCCACCCTAATGTAGGTGGGCCTCCTCTTGTGAAATTCTTAATAGAACAAAAAACTGAGTGAAAGAATTTCATCTGTCTGACTACCTTCACAAGGAGACGTTGTAATTTATTTTTCTGTGTTCAGCCTTTTGAACTACATGATAATCTTTCCTGGTTCTTCGGCCTTTGGATTCGGACTGGAGCTGTGCCTGTGGCTCATATGTATTTCCACCTTGCCAAACGCATGTCTTGGAATGTGTCATCCTCCCCTAATTGTGTGGGTCAATTTCTGATGCTAAATCACTCACTCACTTGATCAGCCTATCTGTATATACATTTTAAATGATTTTATTCTCTGGAGAATCCAAAGGTAATGTTTTTACATGGTATTGCATTCTTACAAATCATTCTCCAAAATGCTCCATCTGGTCCCAATTTACAGATGAGAAAAATGAGGCTCAGGAAAGATAAGACATTTGTTTAAAGCCAAAAAGTAACAACTAAAACACAGACTTTCCTGGGCCTAAATTTTTTGAACTATTATTGTATGGGAATGAGTCATATACTGGGAAAAATAGGTCAAGTGGAAGACTGGAAAAATGTAATGATACCTCAAGATAGACTTTCATGTCAGCAAGCATCCTCCCTTCTCCTTTTCCCTCTCATTCTTCTTTGCCCTTTTTTACCCTGCTTTGTTCTAACTTCGCTTTCTCTCCCATTCCCGTGCATCTCTCATCCTACCCTTCCCTCCCCATCTTGTTCTCTTTTCTCCCTTCCACTTTAGTTATGCAGGTTCAGGGTACAAATAGGGTACTTTTAGTGGAAGGGAACACAGAGTAGAACAAAATCACCAGGATGTCTAGAGTTCATCATACCTGAATGATGAACTGAAAACAGTTCATCGCTGTTCATCACCTGAAACCAACACTTTGGAATATAAGCATGACTGCCATGTCGTAGAAATACTGAAGTTACCGTGTCTATTGGAAAAAAAGGAATGAACATTGTTCTTAGTTATGTCACTCAAAGGTGTCACAGAATCAAAACTATTTGTTTTTTCTTCCCATTAATGCTCATCTTTTAGTCTTCAATTTGGAGTGACCTTAGAAAGAAAAACATATCTTACCAATCCAATCATATATTTACATTATCTTAAAAATATTTTCCAAACAACTCTTTACAAAGCTCTGAATACCTTGTACTATTTCCAAAGAGTCAAGAGTTTTGAAATGCAAGGATCCTATAATTCAGTCCTTACCATGGTACATTCAAGCCCATGGCCTTGACATCCTCCCAGTTCCCTTTGGCCACCCAATTAAATAGGTCAGGTAGTAAAGTTTGATCATATGTTAAAAGATTCTATCCTTCTTCAAGGCCTTATCAAAGATTTAGTATATCTTTCTAAATGAACTGAACTAGGGAGATATCCTTTGAAGCATCGGCTAAAAGGTAGAATGTTACCTGTCAAATACTAGAAGAAAATGGTGATGCAAAGATGAAAAAAAAAGTATGGTTTAAAGGAAAAATGTAGCAATAGCAGAAATATTGTCAAGAGGTATAGACAATATAGATTGATTTTGTTTACAGACTAAATAAAAGTAAGAACAATAAGTACATAATTCCTGTGTATAAATACTGTTTATTTAGCACTGTATTATTTTATCTTATCCTGTAACTATTTCATTTGTACTTAGTTACTATTTGTAGATTGCTAAAATAAAATTCCATTCTATTTCTTCTATATAATAATTCACAGAGAAAAAGCTTGAATTAATTTATGTCACATCTTTTCTTTTGTGTAAATATATAACCTGCCTGAATTTAATTTAAAAAGAAGCCTATTTATATACCCCTTATTATAAATTAAGAGAAAAGATACAGAAAGATGCTTATTATCAGAAGCCTACTTTCAAGGAGTGTGTGTGTGTGTGTGTGTGTGTGTGTGTGTGTGTGTGTGTGTGTGATGATACAAAGAAAAATGACTTACTCCAAATTTATGTGTCCATATGGGAGGAAGCTTTCTGTGAAAGTATAGGGATGGACTTCTTCTGTTTGTTGTTATCCCTGGATCTTCAAAGATGAAAACTAATTAGCCATATGAGGGACATTTGGGGCATGTCGTTTCTCAAGGTAAAGTGTGAAGCAGCAGAATTCTGCTTTCGTATTTAGGTGGTGAGGGTAACTTGTAAATCAGGATGTGGTGAGAGATGACATTGAAAAGAGACCCACAAGCAACTAAATATGAGAAAATTTTGTTAATGTTCACAATGTTGAATTATTTAGGCATCACCATGTTGTTTTTAAAAAATTACTTGCATGATATGCATCTAATTTTTTTCATGATTGCTTTAATGTCTCAAGTAGAAAAGAAATTTTCAACAGCACAAGAGAGAAAGGGAAGGCTGGTCAGTGAGCTGTTGTATTAATCAGGATGAGATGCGATTAGCACCCAAATACAGAGTTGAAAAATAGGCAGAAGACCAGTAGTAATGTAGTGTTTACTTGGTAGTATATTTGATTCCTCATTTAGATCAGTAAATTGAAAACTCTTACAAATAAGGTTTCAGCTCCCTCTCTTGTACTCCATATTCCAATACTAATGCTGGTTTAATATTTCCAAATTTCTGTGTAAGCTCTCATTTCCTAAAGTTGTAAACTGCAGGCAACAGTGACAAGATGACAATGACATTAGACTAGCCAGTCAGAAATATACACTCCTAGGATCCATTGTAGACCTACTGAATCAGAGAATTTTACTTGTAGCAGAATCCACAGATGTATCATGAGTGTGGTACAGTTTGATACTATGAAATTCAGTTGGAAAATCTACTCAGATTAACTGAGGTGTTTTTAAGTATTATTGATTACAGCTTATTGATAATCAAAAACAAATAAAACCCTCAGAAATGCATATATTAGATCAATTGCAAAACAAAAGTTCTAAAAGCTAAAAAAAAAAAAAAACCCTACTATTGACTGGGAATAAAGCAGGTAGCTGAATGCTGTGATTCTATAATTAATAGTTCAATTGAGAAAAGAATAGATATTTATTTACCTAGTTATTTACACTTAATTTTCCTTTGCATGTTGGTCTGCCTTATTTACTTTCTGTTATACATGCCATCAACAATCAGCTGCAAGAACAGAAAAATTATTTTTCTTTATAACAATGCTTTTTTTTATCATTATATTTTTTATGTCTTGTTTTTTGATTCAGGATCACATCATGTAGATCAAGCTTGTCTTGAACTTGTGGCTATCCTGATCCTCCTTCCTCAGTCTACTAACTGCTGGGATTACAGGAATGTGCCATAGAGCTTGGGTTTGTCTTGGTTCTTTAAGAACCAAATTAGCATGGTAACTGTTGTAGTCAAAGGTTCTACAGAGAACAATTAGAATCAGAACATGGAGTTTATAATCTTATTTTATGAAGGTTACCCAGAGTTAACACAAAGAAATGCAGGAAATCTATCCACAATACTGAAGATATAGAATATTTAGCCAAGGACATGAATCCCACAGCAATGTTGCACATGAGTCCAGATGAAGACCCAGAGCTCATGACAATGCCTCCACGAGTCCAACTGGAGGTCTAGACCCCACAAGAAAGACTCACACCAGTTTCTTTTATGGATCCATGCTGGGAAGGCCCAAAGGTCAGTGGTGGAAGCTAGAAAGTCTATGCCAGCAGGGTGAAGGAGCTGTGCTAAGTTCAGGGTTTTATGCTGGAGCTGAGAAGTCACACTCGCAACAAAGACCAGGGCTGTCCTGAAAAGCACCACAGCCATCTTAAGCAACACAGAAGACCTGAGCTCCTCCGGTGATAAGCACAGTCTAGTACATGCCAGGAAGCCAGCACAACGAGTTCATCCTGGAGACCAAATGGCACTTGTCTTCCTTTCGAGCCAGGAAGCAATGCTTAATGTGAGGACCAGAGCTCCTCCAGGAGAACCAATGGCTCAAACGGCAACTTGTAGGAGAACCCACAACACCTCAACACTTCTCTTTTCCTTCTCCACGTTTCTATTTATGCTGGCAACTTTCCTCAGGTGGAACATCTGTGCTCAAGCACCATGCTGATTTAATTCAGATGGTGTTAAGTTGACCACCAGTTTTTAATCCATAATAGTAACCCTAGAACCAGTGGTCACATGTTATGACCTCCAAATAGGGAGCTGTCACACATAAAATTTCTGCTTTTTTACATGTTTTATTATTTGGCTTGTGTCATTTTTTGACCTGCAACTGTTTAGTTCTTTCATTGTAAGCAGTTTCTTATTGTACAAGAACTAACTAGACCAATGTTTAATTAATTTAAAATTGTCAGAAATGTCTGATCAGAAATGCCTGACTATAGTAAACAATAATTCATGGCATAGATAAAGGATAAAAGCTAGAAAAAGTAGAGAAAATGAATTAACTATACATGTAGTTATATAAGGTCAATTGACTTGTAAATAAGACTACTACAAAAATTAGTGCTGACTAAGATCACTAAGATCTTAGGTATTAATCAATGAGATCAATTATATGGAGAACAAACAGAGATTGAAGATTAGTAGTTACTGCTTAGAGATTTAGAGAATCTATAAGAAAATGTTTGCAATGATTTTTTTTTGGTACCAGAGACTGAACTCACGACCTCATGCTTGCCAGGTGAGTGCTTACACCGTACACTGCTTAGCTAAATCCCTGGCCCTGCAATAATTTTTTTTTTTAAAGAAAGAAGTTAAGTGTGTTAAGAACCTTCAAAACTTAATATCATGTTGAAGATTTGTTCCCAAGTTGCTATTCCTCCTCCTTTCACCTTGGAATTTCATTTACTTTTCCATTATTACTCTAAGTCAAGCCATATATGTCTATCTCTCTGCCCTGTTTCAGGCTAGGTTTTAAGTCTTGCTGTTTAATGATCTTTTCTGGAATAATTCTCCATTCTGCTAAGAAATAGCTCCAGAAGTACACATTCTTCTCTTTTTTCTTGATGCCAAAGTTTGTTTTATAGAGGCCTCTATGTGTATCTTGCTAAGATAGGAGACAAGTGGACTTTACTTTTTTAGTGATTATGCATCATCTTTTGAAGAGTTCTTTTTTTTTTTGATTGAGTATAGTTGACAGAATCATATACAGTGATAACCTGGTTCATGAACTTAATTTGTTCTGTGGTTTTGGAAAAGATGGTTATGTTTGTGTTTGTGTAGGAAAGATGGCCAGGGTCATGTTTGTCACTCCATGAGAGTTCACAAAGAAAAACAAAATTTTGCAAAATTCTTCTGTTTGCAAACTGGTTTGTAGTACATGATATTTACATTCATTCAGAGAGCAGGTACATGTGCTTAACATATTTTAATGTTTTTAGACCCCTTCCCCTCATCATCCTCTTCCTTTCCTCCATTTCCTGATCCCTTCCCCACATATTTATTCATTTTTGTTCCTGTTTGTAATACATAATTGTATTAATTGTGGATAGTTGGTACACATATATGATTCATTTTAAATCTTTTTACATCCTGTCCTACACTCCCAAGTTTCTTGGTTTCTTCCTCTTTGAAAAGATCTATCTCTATTTCCTTCTGGCAATTTTTAATTTTGCTTTTCACTTTATTTGTACTTGGGGTTTTCCATGTGAGAGGAACTGTGTGGCATTTAAACTTGTGTATCTGATATATGTCACTTATCATTGTTTATAAAAAGGTATCCATTTTCCTAAAAATGTCTAAAGGTATCTTTCTTTATAGCTGACCAACATTGCATTATGTGTAGATACCATATTTTCTTTATCAACTTGTCTGTTATACATAGACTCATCCGGATACATAGGCTGCTTCCAAACTTTTGTTACTATGAATTGTGATACTGTCAACACTGGTATGCATATATCACTGTAATATTATATCATTAATTCTTTTGAGAAGATACCTAGAAGAGGAATAGAGAGGTCAAATGGAATTTCAAGTTTTAGCTCTCTGAGAAGTCGCTGTACTGACTTTTATAATGGTTGTACTAGTTTACATTTTCACTAATGATATAGATGCATTTCTTTTTAAAAATTTTTTATCTTTAAAGAGAATAAAAAAGAACAGAACAACGCAAATCAAACCAGAACAATGCAAGCCACACAGCACTTCACAACCAGACAAGACATTAACAGAAGCTACCATAATGTCTTTTTTTTTTCGAAATAGTTGAGCGCACTTCACACACATCGATATCAAACATAACAATATAGTGTAAAACCATTCAAAAGAATGAAAGCACTACAGGACTTCAAAACCAAATAACAGGAATGAATAACAGCTGTTGTAATATTTCATTTTCCTCAGAAAATTTGTTTATACCATCACACATAATAAACCACAACAGGATAGAACTAATCAAAACAGAAGAACAAAAGCATGTTAGGACTTCAAAGCAAGATGTTAATAAATCAGTAATGGCTACAATAATGTCTTGTTTTCTTTGGAATAGATATTCATACCATTACACATAATAAAATCAAACAAAACAGAATAAAACCAATGAAACAAATGAATGAAAGCATCATAAGACTTCAAAGCAGATGGTGGAGCAGTAAGCAACAGAGTAAAAAGCATCTCTGAGAGAAACAGCCCAGATGCTGGAATGTAGCATTTTGGAGAAGGAAAGAAAAGGATCCCCTTGACTTAGGAAGAAACTAAAGTAAGAATTGAAGCCCACAGAGAGAATAAAAAAAAAAAAAAGAAAGAAAAGAAAACAGAAGGCAGTAGCCAGATGTGCTCTCACTGGGGCTAATCCAACTGTGCAAGAAGCGCCACTGGAAGTCAGAGATGCACAGTCACAGTGAAGCTGGGAGTCAGCAAGCCTGAAGGTTTTGGCAGGAAGGTGTGGTTGTGAAGGGGAGCAGCAGACTGGAGAACTGCACTGGCTGGCAGTGATTATGGAGGATTCAGTCCTCCCACAGGAGTGGGTAATTGGCTGGGCACCATTTTGAAGTTGGGCAGGATAAACCCAGAACCAGAACTACAGCCAGCTTCATTCAGTCATTCCTAGCACACAGCAGATCAGTGAAAATTGCTTGGACCGAGTCCCACTCCTCTTTGTGTGATCCAGTAGCCAAGGCCAAGGTTTCCCTAAAGCTATCCCTAACCAAACCTGCCTGCATGGCACACACTAACATGAAATTTCTGGTGGTGGACTCCCAGTGGTTAACCAGCTCAGAGAGGAGGAGCCACTATACACCCCTGCTCTGCTTATACTCCAGTACTCACCAGAAGATTGGGGAAAGCAGCAATCCCTAGCTAGTATGCTTCAGAGTAATTATAACCAATACAGGAAGTGCAGGGGATCCCACTACCCACTTGTCTGGAAGAAATCAGGAGCATAACAAGAAGCAGAAAAAAAGGCAGTCTCCAGCTTCAACCCAAGCAGTACTGGCCCAGGAGAGGTAAACACAGAAGAGATCCGGGAGTCACACACCTGCAGTTTCTGCAGCAATAGCAACTGACATAAAGAAACAACTTTGTGAAACTATAAAGGAACTTAAGAAATACTAATACAAGTAAAGGAAGATATAAGAGAAATAATAAAAGAAATGCTAAGCACCCCTCAAGGAGACACAGATGGAAGAATGGAGGAGCATAGAAAAAGGAGGGAAGAGTCCCTCAATGACAGCAGCCACCGCCAGCCACCCCACTGCCTGGAGGAAGAACACCAAGCTCTGACACTGCTCAGCCACTGAAATTGCCGGCACTCCTCAGTGTACCCATACTGCCACTGTTGCACAGCAGAAGGTGCTGCACTGAGGAAGCCACCAAGTTCCACTCACACTGCTGGGTGTGCCTGAATGCCTCAGCACCTGGTTGCTGCATGCTACCCTGCTGCAGGGAGGAAAAACACTGATCTCTGTCCCAACTCTGGCAGCTGTGCTGAACTTGCCTGCATCAGTGCCCTCCCACTGCCATCACACAGAGGACAACTGTTGTGCTCCTTCCTGGCTCAGGCTGCTGAGCCATACTGTTGACCCAGCATGCTCATCCAGTGTGCTGACCCACAGAACCACCACACCTACCCTGGCTCAACCCACTGTCCTCAGCTATCCTCCCCATCTCTTAGACCAAGCACTGCTGTGAACGTTTGGCTCCCACTCTCCTTCCCAGAACTTTGGACTGGCAGTGCTGGTTTAACAGGAGACTTGGTGGTCCTTCTCCCAGACAGAGGATCCTGGTAGGTACTGGTCAATATGTACCCAACAATTGGGCTGACATCAACCACACAGTAGGACCCTGGGACATACATTGTCCACAGTTGTGACTATTGGGAGTAAATAACCAGATATTGCCCCAAAAGGTGAAAATGACAAAATGAAAAACCAAAATGCAATCTCAAACAGCTAGTATATCAGGTGCAAGAACAGGAGACAGCAAAATTGAGGACTTTAAAAGTCATACACCAGAAATCTCCGAAAAGATAGCAAATGAAGTAAAGAAACAAGTCCATGAGGCTATAGGGGAAGTCAAGTTAAAAGTAGTGTTATATAAAGACAGAAATAGCAACCTTAGTAAAGGATTTGCTCAACATAACTAGGGAAGAAATAGATAAAAAAAAGTTGCAGGAGCATGGGAACTTGATTGAAACTTTGGATGAACAATGTAGAAAACAAGCAGAATCCATGAAACAAATTCAAAGAGATATCCAAGAAACAAAAAATTTTATTGAAAACTAGCAAAGCCATTTAAATAAAGATGAGGGTAGAATTTCAGACATTGAGGACAGGATCACAGATAGTGACCATGAAAAGATAGAACTTACAAAAACAACAAAGCAGCATGAAATGACAATCCAGCAGCTTCAAGATGATCCCAAGAGAAACAATGTAAGACTTATAGGCTTCAGTGAGGATGCAGGAGACAATGCAAAGGACATAACTAAGCTGTTCACAAGAATAATAGAAAAAATTTCCCAAAAATCTGACATACAAATAAGTGAGGCATATAGAATGCCAAATAGTCATAACCAACATAGATCTACACCCAGACATATAATAATTAAGATCCCAGACATACAGCATAAAAACAGAATACTAAAACTTGTTAGAGAAAAGACACAACTCATGTATCAAGGAAAGCCTATTGGAATCATGGCAGACTTCTCAGCACAACCTTCAGGTTAAGACAAGCTTGGAGTGAAGTATTTCAAGCCCTAAAAGAAAACAACTTTCAACCCAGACTGATATATCCAGAAAAACTGTCTTTCAAATTTAATGGAGAAACAAGATACTTCCATAACAAAGAACAAGTGAAGAAATTCATTTCTACCAAGCCAACCCTAGAAAAAGTATTGAAAGACATACTAGAAAGAGATAAAAATGACCATAATTTCCAGAGCAACAACAGTAAGAAGCCACCAGGCTGAACAAGAAATTGAACAAGGGAGAAAAATAGGAAACCAATAACAGGAACATAGTATGGCAGTCAAGTCAGTCCACATCAGCGATATCCATAAGTGTAAATGGGCTCAAGTCTCCTGTCAAATGAAGCAAGTTGACAGAATGGATCAACAAACAGTACCCCACTATATGCTATATATAAGAAACACATCTGACTCAAAAAGAAACTCATGGGCTAAAAGCCAAAGAATGGAAAACAGTATTCCATGCAACAAGACCCCAGAAAAAAGCAGGGGTAGCTATACTGTTTGCAGACAAAGTGAATTTTAACCTAAAATGATTAAAAGAGATATAGAAGCCACTACATACTCATAAGTGGAAAACTAAAAGAGGAAGAACTAACAATTATAAATATATATGCACCAAGTACAGGAGCACCCATCTATGTAAGACAAACACTAATGGACATGAAAAACCAAGTACACAAGAACACAATTGTAATATAAGACCTTGACACCCCATTGTCACAAAAAGATAGATCAACTAGACAAAAAGTCAGCAAAGAAATAAAAGAACTGAATCACACCTGTGAATGCATGGACTTAGTGGATATTTACAGAGTGTTCCACCTAACCACATCAGAATATACATTCTTCTCAGCTGCACATGGGACATTCTCCAAAATAGACCACATACCAACTCATAAAACATTCCTAAGTAAATGCAAAGGGAGTGAAATTATCCCACACATAATATTGGATTATAGTGCACTTAAATTGAAATGAATGGCAAAAAAACTTCAAAACCTGCATAAATACATGGAAATTAAATAACGTTCTGAACAACCACTGAGTTACAAATGAAATTAAAGAAGAAATAAAACAATACCTACAGTACAATGAAAATGAAGACACAACATACTGTAACTTATGGGATGCAATGAAAACAATCCTAAGAGGAAAATATATAGCAATAAATAGTCACATCAAGAAAACAGAACGAGCACAAATAAATAACCTAATGCTACATCTCAAGCTCCTAGAAAAGGAAGAGCAAGTCAAAACCAAAGCTCATAGAAGAGAGGAAATTGTGAAGATTAGAGCAGAAATTAATGCAGTTGAAGCTAAAAAAGTACAAAGAATTAATGAATCAAAGAGCTGGGGTTTTTTTTTTTTTTGAGAGGATAAACAAAATCAATAAACCGCTAGCCAACCTTATCAAGAAAAAGAAAGAAAAAACTCAAATCCAAGCAATAACAACTGAAAAAAGGGAAATTACTAGAGCTCCCATGGAAATTCAAAAGATCATGAAGACCTACTTTGAAAATCTTTACTCACATAGGGTGGAAAACACAGAGGATATGGACAGATTTCTAGAAACATGAACTATGAAAGCTCAATCAAGAAGATATGACAATGTTGAATAACCCAATATCAGCTACTGAAATTGAAAACATGATTAATAACTTACAACATAAACATAGAAAAGCCCAGGTCCTGATGAATTCATGGCTAAATTCTACAAGAAATTTAATGCCAACACTCCTTAAACTCTTCAATGAAATTGAAAGAAAAGAAGTGCTCCCTAATTCGTTGTTGGAGGCAAGTATTACTCTGATATCAAAATCAGAGAAAGACTCAACCAACAAAGAAAACTACAGACCAATTTCACAAATGAACATTGATGCAAAGATTCTCAATAAAAGACTGGCAAATAGAACACAGCAAGTCATCAAGAAGATTATACACTATGACCAAGTAGGATTTATTCCAGGAATGCATATGCAACATATGCAAATCAATAAATATAATACACTACAGCAACAGAGCCAACAATAAATATCACATGATCATCTCAATAGAAAGAAAAAGCTTTTGATAAAGTTCAAAACCTGTTCGTGATAAAAACCCTACAGAAACTCAAAATAGTATGTACCTCAATCTCATAAAGGCCGTTTATGACAATCCAACAGCCAACATTATACTAAATGGACAAAAACTGAAAGCCTTTATTCTAAAATCAGGATGTCCACTATCACCACTTCTATTCAATATAGTTCTAGAAATATTAGCCAGAGAAATCAGACAAGAGGGAGAAATAAAAGGAATAAGAATAAGAAAAGAAGACGTTAAATTGTCACTATTTGCAGATGACATACTGCTCTACACAGAAGACCCCAAAAACTCCATTAAAAGCCTGCTAGAGGTAATAAATTCAGCAGTGTAGCTGGATACAAAGTCAACACTCAAAAATCAATAGTATTTCTGTACACAAATAAAAAACTCCATGAGACAGAAATTATAGAAATAGCACTTTTCACAGTAGCATCTAAAAGAATCAAGTACCTAGGAATCAACCTAACCAAGAATATAAAAGACCTATATGCTGAAAATTATACTATACTAAAAAAGGAGATTGAAAAAGATATTAGAAAATGGAAGGATATTTCTTGCTCTTGGTTATGAAGAACTAACATTGTGAAAATGAGCATACTCTCAAAACTGTTATACAGATTCAATGCAATCCCAATCAAAATACCATCAGCATACCTTAAAGACCTAGAAAAAATATTCCTAAAATTCATCTGGAAACAGAAGAAACCTAGAATAGCAAAGGCAATTCTGGCCAACAAAAGCAAGACAGGAGGCATCTCAATTCCTGACTTGAAACTATACTATAAAACCACAGAAATAAAATCAGCATGGTACTGGCAAAGACATAGACCTGAGGATCAATGGAACATATTAGAAGATGCAAACACAACTACAAAGACACTCGGCTACCTTATATTTGACAAAGGGGCCAAACATGGTCATTGGAAGAAAGATAGCATCTTTAATAAATGGTGTTGGAAAAATTGGCATTCCACATGCCAAAGATTAAAAATAGACCCATGCCTATAATCATACACTAAATTAAAGTCAAAATGGATCAAGGATCTAAATATTAAAACAGAAACACTAAATCTACTGGAAGACAAAGTAGGTAAAAACCTTAAAGACATAGGGATAGGGAGAGAATTCATGAATAAAGCACAAACTGCACAGGAAATGCTTCAAGAATCAACAACTGGGATCTCATATTACTAAAAAGTTTTTGCACTCCAAAAGAAATCACCAACAGAGTGAAAAGAAAACTCACAGAATGGAAAAGAATTTTAGCCAAGAATCCCTCAAAGGACTTATATCCAGAACATATAAAGAGCTAGAAAACATCAAGCCCCCATATTCAAAGACCCTCTCCAAAAATGGGTATCAGAGAAGAATGCACAGTTCTCAAATGAAGATATACAAATGGCAAATAAATACATGAATAAATGTTCACCATCACTGGTCATTTGAGAAATGCAAATTAAATCAGCATTGAGGGGCTGGGGATTTAGTTCAGTGGCATAAGTGCCTGCCTGGCAAGTATGAGGTCATGAGTTCAGTCCCCAGTACTGCAAAAAAAAAAAAAAAAAAGATAAAATCAGCATTGAGATTTCAACTCACCCTGGAAAGAACGGCTGCCACCAAGAAAGCAAATGATAACAAAGGTTGGCAAGGCTGTGGGAAAAAAAGGAACTCTTCTCCACTGTTGATGGAAGTGCAGACTGGTGCAACCACTATGGAAATCAGTATGGAGATTCCTATGAAAGCTAGAATTGGAAGTTCCATTCAACCCAGCTATTCCTTTCTTGGGTATCCCCCCCCCCAATTGAAAAGGTCATGTCACAGAGTTATATGTACACCTATGTTTATAGCAGCACAATTTGTGATAGCTAAATCTTGGAAACAACTGAAGTGCCCATCAACTGCAGAGTGGTTAAAAAAAAATGTGGTATTTTTATACAATGGAATATGCCCAGCTATAAAAAGTATGATCTTGAGGCCTTTATAGGTAAATGGAGGCAACATGAAACTATCCTCATTAGTGAAATAAAAAGAATCACATGAGTAAATATCACACTTTCTCTCGGTGTAAGAAACAATAAAAACTGACAGAATAATGGGATCCAAAAAGTGTAATAGATACTGTGAAAGCAAAAGGGAAGGAAAGTGCTCTAAAGAGTATAACAGTATGTATAGTGTGTAAGATAGATGACCATATTACTGAATTTCTGTTGGAATATTGGACAGAAGGATTTGTACTATCAATTTTTGAATGTCTAGCTACTATTTATGCTTTGATTTTGTGACTTTGGCAACTATTTTTTAAGACGACAATGAGAAATCTAACAACTAGCGATTCTATGATGATAATTTTTTTTGAAGACAGGTTTGCAACTTGTGATCATGAAAGGAAAGATCTCTTAAAAATAACAAGGAACCAGGAAGTAACAATACAAAGGCTAAAAAATGACAAGAGGATCTATAAATTAAAAATAAAAAATGTGAGTGAAAAAGCAGGGGTAAGCACAAATAAAATACAAAGGTTATTTACAGAAATAATTAAAGAAAACTTCCCAAGCATAGGGAAAGGAAATGATATTCAGATATATGAGGCATACAGAACCCCAGCCAGCTATAACCAAAATAGATCTACACCCAGACATATAATAATCAAGATCCCAGAAATTCAACATGAGAATAGAATATTAAAAGCTTCAGAGGAAAGGAGGGAAACCTTTGATGAAGAATATAAAAAAAATCATGCATTACCTATAAAGGAAAATCCATCCGAATCACACTAGACTTCTCGACACAGACCATCAAATCAAGAAGAGCATGGAGTGAAGTATTCCAAGCCCTGAAAGTAAATAATCTCTAACCCAGATTGATGTACCCTGAAAAACTAATTCTCAAAATTCATGGAGAAACAAGATGCTTCCTTAACAAAGAGGAACTGGAAAATTCATGATCATCAGTCCACCTCCACAAAAAATATTGAAGGACATTTTACAGGGAGAGAAAAGAGACCATGGTTTCAGGAACAGTGGCAGAGGAGTCTTACTGAACAGGGCAGAGAGTGGAATGAAGGAGAAAAGTAGACAACCAACACCAGAAAAATAGCATGAGATGAGGCAGAGAAGGTTGGTCATAATCACTAATATATACCTTTTTTTTTTTTTTTTGTCTTTTTTGAGACAGGGTCTCACTATGCAGTTCAGGCTGGCCTTGCGCTCACTTTGTAGCCCAACTGGTCTTGAACTCACAATGACTTTCCCACTTCAGCCTCATGAGTGCTGGGATTACAGGCGTGAACCACCATGCTTGGCTATGATAATCACTAATACAGATGGCTTCAATAAACTAGTAAAAAGAAACACAGGAAGAATGGATCAGGAGATAGGGTCCAGCAAGATGCTTTATATAAGAAATATAATTAACCTGAAAGAGTTTATGGACTGAAAGTGAAAGATGAGAAAATAATTTTCTGTGTAATAGGGAACCAGAAAAAAGTAGAAGTAGCTCGCCCATCAGCTGAAGATTGGTTGGAGAGACATAATACTTTTATGCAATGGAGAACTACTCAGCTATAAGAAAGGAAAACCTTGAGGCTCTTGTAGGTAAATGGATACAACTTGAGATCATGCTCAGGTGTATAAAGATTCAGAATCACTTAGGTAAATAACAGGTTGCCTCCCTAATCTAAAAACTAAAGGAGTTAATGGGATACAAAAGGCACAATGCATCCTGTGAAAGTGAAAGGGGAGGAATTGTCTAAAAAGGGAAGGTAGTGGACATTGTTAGTCTTGTATTATGATTTGAAACTCATATTGTTTTCATTGTTCTGTTTAGTTTGGTTATATTCTTTTCCAGTTTGTCTACTTGTACTAGATGTGAGGGCATAGAGAGCTATTCCAAAGATAGCAAGATATACTATTTTTTGATTTCCTATTAACTTATTTTGAAACCCTGTATTGCTTTTACTGTCTTGTTTTGATTGATTTTATTTGAATCTGTTTTGTTTGATCACTGTCTTGACTGATTTTATTCAAATCTGTTATATTTGATAGCATCAAGTCTGAGGGTAAAGGCAACTACTTTGAAGACAGTAAGATTCACTATGATACCCATGCTGGTTTGATTATTATCTTCTTTTGAAGTCCTATCATGTCTCCAATATTTTGTTTTTATTGATTTTGTTATGTGTGTTATGTTCAATTTTATTGTGCCTGATGATATGGGCAATTCTATTGCAGATAACAAGAGACATTATGGTAACCATTGTTGATGACCTTGTATGTTGGTTTTAAGCCATGTACTATGTTCATCCTTTTGTTTTGATGGGCTCCATTTTGTTTTCTCTCATTTGGTTTTATTTTCCTCAAAAAAAAAACCTTCAAAGCATATTGCTTTGATTAGGAGCTATGATTACCATAATATATCCCATTATATTCAAAATAGCTGCCCCAAACACTTGACAGCATAGAATCTAACAAGACAGAACAAAGCCAAACCTAACAAAATTATGTAAACAATGCAAGAGTTCAAGATAAGGCAATAAGAAAGTGACAGTAGTTTCCACCTTTTCCTCTAGGTATTTCCTCCCCTTTGCTCTTACATTACTATTTTGCTTTTGGATCCCATTAACTCCTTCTGTTTCTCATGGTAGGGTTCACACATATGAGTTTGAACTGTTTCAGCCATGAACATGATCTCCAGTTGTGTCCATTTACCTACAGAAGCCTTGAGATTATTTTACTTTATAGCTGGGTAGCTTTCCACTGCATGAAAATACCAAATCTTTCTTATCCATTCTGTGGTTGATGGGCAAGTTACTCTTGTTTTATCATTTTGTCTCCTGTCTCATGAAATAATAGTTTTTTTCCTTTTATTTTCAGTCTATGAATTTCCTTTCCAGTTAAATGTGTTTCTTGTATACAGCATATTGATGGATTTTGTTTCTTGATCCACTGTCTCTGTGTTTCTTTTTATTGCTGACCTGAGGCCATCTACATTAATGGTTACAACTGGCATACATTGGTTTGTCTCTGCCCTACTATTCTCCTGTTTTTGGTCCTCCACTTTTCCCCTTCATTCAATTGCCCATCTTGATTGGTGATCTTCCTCTGCTGCTGGTCCTGGAACCCTGGTCAGGTTTATCTCTCTCTCTAGAATATCCTTTAGCACTCTCTGTAGAGTTGGTTTGGTAGTCATGAATTCCTTCAGTTGTTCTTTATCATGGAAGGATCTTATTTTTCCATCAATTTTGAAAGATAATTTTTCAGGATATATCAATCCGGGTTGGAAGTTATTTTCTTTCAGGGTTTGAAACTCTTCTTAACTTGATGGTTTGTGTTGATAAGTCTGTTGTTTCTGATTGATTTTTCTTTACAGGTGATCTCTAACAGCTTTTAATATTCTAATTCTTGTGCTGAATTTCTGGGATCTTGTTTATTATATGTCTGGGTGTAGATTTACTTTGGTTATGTCTAGTTGGAGCTCTATATGCATCACTTATCTGCATGCCAGATTCATTTCCCATGTTTGGAAAGTTTTCTTCTATTACTTCTGTGCATATTCTTTTAATTTCATTTGTATTGATACCTGCTTCTTCTCTTACATCTATCACTCTTAAGGCATGCTTCTTTGCATCATCTTGCAGCTATTGGGTTGTTATTTCCTGATTCTGTGTTATTTTTAAGAGATCTTTCCTTTCATGATCACCAGCTACAATCCTTCAAGGTTTGAAAGTCTATCTTCAGTCTCTTTCAAGCAGTTTTGCCAGCTTTCAATTGAATTTTTAATTTCCTGAATCTCTCTTGAATCTGTTTCATGCATTGTAATTCCTTTCTACATTCATTGAAGGTTTCCATTATTTTCCTACACTCCTCTTTATTGTCTGTCTTCTTTAGACTTGCTGAACAATTCTGTCAGTATGTTTGTGATTTCTTCTTTTACCTGAGATATTATTTCTGATTTGACTGCTTTTACAAGCTCATGAAGTTGTTTCCTTACTTCAGTTGCTATCCTCTCAGAAGTTTCAGGTGTGTGACTTCCATTTTATTCTACGACTGTATCTCCCAGACTTATTCTGTGCGAACTAGCGGTCTCAGTCTTCCCTTTGCTCCTTTGTCTTGTCATTCTTCTGAGTTTCTCCCAACAAGCTGGGCATGGGGTCCCAGGCACTTCCTGTGTTGGCTGCCTCTAGGCAGTGTAGGGGGATGGGACAAGCACCTGGGTTCCTCTAATCCCAGATTTACAGGGAGATAGCAGTGAGTGGAGAAGGCTTCTCTAGACCTATGCAGTGGCTTTGCTGATGATCAGGGTTGCATGGAGGTGGGCTGCTTCTCTTAGCCTGTGTGTCTACACTGGGACTCCCAAAATAGTGACAGACACATAGGAGTGTGTCTAATTCTGCTAGTGGGTGATGGCTGCCCAAGGTAACCAAGGCCCTCCAATGGTGGCCTATGAATGCACAGGGCCTATCTGGCTGTGCGTCCCTGCTCCTTCTGGCTGCCTGCAGGAAGGAGCCTTCTGGTGACAGTTCCCTGGGGTTGAAGGCAGATTTGATGGTTCTCTCTGCCCACATGGCCACCTAAAGGACTTGGTCTTTTGGTGGTAGTGCACAGCAGGCAGAGTTGGATCTTTCTGTCCCCTTTGACCACATTGAGCACATGG
The DNA here is from genome assembly GCF_034190915.1 of Cavia porcellus. Taxonomy (NCBI): domain Eukaryota; kingdom Metazoa; phylum Chordata; class Mammalia; order Rodentia; family Caviidae; genus Cavia; species Cavia porcellus. The sequence continues at coordinate 85,898,422 of NW_026947487.1, forward strand.
AAGAAGGGGCCTTCTGGTAGCAGCACTCAGTAGGCAGAGGCAGATCTCCTGGTTCTCTCTGCCTGTGCTGGGTATGCAGAAGAAAGACTGCATTTCTTTTTTGTCACAGTTCCCCAGAATTTGTTGTTGTTTTGTTTATTTTTTTTAATTTTAAAGAGATAAAGACAAAACAGGACATGACAAAGCAGATCAGAACAGAGCAAGGTAAGCAACACAGCATTTCAACAGAAGACAACCCGTAATTAACAGTGACTACCATAATGACTCTTAATAGTTGAGCATAACTTCATATATATAGTATCAAACACAACAATATAGTATAAAACCATTCAAGAGAATGAAAATATTACAGGGCATTCAGAACTAAATAACAGAAAATGAACAATGGCTACTATATTATCTCATTTTCTGTAGAAAATTTGTTTATACTATCACACATAATACAATCAAATAAGATACAACATTATAGAACCAAAGGAAACAGAAGAGCAAAAGCATGGTAGGACTTCAGAGTAAGATGATATTAAATCAGCACTAGCTATTATAATGATTTGTTTTCTTCAAAATAGATGTTCATACCATTACAGACAATAAAATCAAACAAACCAGGATAAATTCATTCCAACTAATCAATGCAAGCATTATAAGACTTCAAAGCAATGTAATAGGGAATTGTGATTACATAAACTCTTATGTACGCTTACCATTTCTTACAGTTGGGAAAGTATATGGTATTTATATCTGTGAGTTTGATTTATTTCACTTATAAGAACAGTCTCAAGTTGCACTCATTTATTAGTAAATATCTAAATGTGATCATTCTTTATATCTGAGTAGTACTTCATTGTATAAAAACACCACAACTTTTTTTTATCCATTCCTCACTTGATGGACACTTAGGTTGTTTCCAAGATCTGGCTATTACAAATTGTGCTGCTATAAACATGGGTGCACATATAGCACTGTGGTATGATGTTTTCAGTTCTTCTGGGAATATGTCTATAAGTGGAATAGCTAGGTCAAATGGGACTTCCAATCCCAGCTTTTTAAGCAAACTCCAGACTGACCTCCTCAGTGATTGCACCAGTCTACCTCCCACCAACAGTGCTGCACAGTTCCTTTTTCCTCACAGCCCCTCAGCATTTGTTGATGGTAGTTTCCTTGATCCTGGCCATTCTTTCTGGAGTGAGATGGAATCTCAGTGTTGTTTTACTTTGCAATTCTCTAATGACTAATGACGATGAACATTTTTTCATGTATTTATTTGCCATTTGTATTTCTTCATCTGAGAACTGTGTATTCATCTCAGAAGCCCGTTTTTGGATTAGTTCCAGTCCGGGATTGTACACAGAGAAAAATTAGGATTAGGACATGGAGTTTATAATATTTTTATAATGGTCACCGGGAGTTAACACAGGAAAATGTAGGAAATCTATCTGCAACACCAAAGACATAGATTATTTAGTCAAGAGCCTAAACCCCAAAGCAATGTCCCACATGAGTCCAGATAAAAACCCAGATCTCAGGACAATGCCTCCCATGAGTCAAACTGGAGGTTCAGAGCCCATAAGAAGGACTCACACCAGTCTCTTTTACGGATCCGTGCTGGGAAGACCCAAGGGTCATCGGTGGAAGCCAGAAAGTCCATGCCAGCAGGATGAAGAATCTGTGCTAATGGGATGAGGGTTCTACACTGGAGCTGAGAAGTCACACTCACAACAAAGAGCAGGGCTATCCTGAAAGGTACCACAGCTGTCCTCAGGGACATCGAGGCCCCGAGGTCCTTGGACGACAAGCACAGTTGGGTACATGCCAGAAAGCAGTGTGATGAGTTCATCCTGGAGGCCAAGCAGCACATGTCTTCCCCTCTGGAGCCAGGAAGCAATGCCCAATGTGAAGACAAAAGCTTCTCCAGGAAAACCAACAGCTCAGACAGCGACTCATAGGAGAACTACAGTGCCTCCTTAACACCTCATCCCTCTCAACACTTCCCTTCTTCTCCAACTATTTATCCTGGCAACCCTCCTCAGGTGGAGCATCTTATCTCAATGCATGCTGATATAATCCAGCTGGCGTTAAGTTGACCACCAGTTCTTAGCCCATAACAGTCCTTGAATTTCAGGGGTCTGATTTTTTTAATTCTTTATATGTTTTAGACAGAAGTCCTTTTTCTGAGGGACAGTTCACTGAAATTTTTTTTCCTAATTTGTGAGTTTTCTTTTCCCTATGCTGGAGATTTCTTTTGATGTGCAGAAAGTTTTTAATAAGATGTGATCCCTGCTATTGATTCTGGGAAGTATTTCTTGTGCAGTTTGATTCCTGTTCATGAATTCTCTACCTACCCAATGTCTTCAAGATTTTTACCTACTTTTACCTGTCCTCCAACAGATTTAGTGTTTCTGTTTTAATATTCGTGTCTTTGATCATTTAGATTTTAGTTTAGCATATTGTGATAGGCATGGGTCTAGTTTTAGTTTTCAACATATGGATAGCCGGGTTTTCCAGCACCATTTATTAAAGAGACTGTCGTTCTTCCAGTGAACAAGTTTGGCCTCTTAATCAAAGATAAGGTGGTTGAATGTGTTGATAGTAGTGGTTATATCTTCTAATCTATTTCATTTATTTTCAGATCTGTTTTTATTTCAGTACCATGTTGATTTTAGCACAGTGCTTTTGTAGTATAACTTCAAATCAGGTATTGTGATGTCGACTGCCTTGCCTTTGCTGCTTAGAATTGCCTTTGCTATTCTAGGTCTCTTCTGGTTCCAGATGAATTTTAGGAGTGATTTCTATAGATCTATGAGGTATGTTGATGGTATTTTCATTAAGATTGCATTGAATCTATATAACAATTTTGGGAGAATGGATTTTCACAATATTTATTCTTGCTATCCATGAGCAAGGGATGTCATTCCATTTTCTGAGATTGTCTTCAATTTCTTTTTCAGGGTATTATAATTTTCCCTATATAGATGTTTTACTTCTTTCATGAGAATAATTCTTAAATATTTCATTTTTTTGGTTGCTAGTGTGAAAGGTGTGGCTTCTCTTATTTCTCTATGATTTTGTTGTTAGTGTATAGAAATGCTATTGATTTTTGAGCATTGATTTTGTATCCAGCTATATTGCTGAATTTATTTATTATACCTAGTAGTTTTTTCAATGGAGTTTTGGGTGTCTTCTATGTAGAGTATCATGTCATCTGCAAATAATTATAACTTAACTTCCTTTTTTCCTATCTTTACCCATTTTATTTCTCTCTCTTGTCTGATTGCTCTGGCTAGTATTTCCAGTACTATATTAAATAGGAGCAGTGATAAGGGACTTCCTTGTCTTGTACTTGATTTTAAGGTATAAGCCTTCAGTTTTTGGCCATTTAATAGGATGCTGGCTGTTGGTTTGTCATAGGTGGCCTTTATCATATTGAGGTAAAGACCATTTATTCCAATTTTCTGTAAGGTTCTTATCATAAATGAATGTTGGACCTTATCAAAAGCTTTTTCTGCATCTATAGAAATGATCATGTGATTTTTACTTTGGGCTTTATTGATCTGATGGATTACATTTATTGACTTACATATGTTGAAACATCCTTGCATGCCTGGGATGAATCCCACTTGGTCATGGTGTATAATCTTCTTGATGATTTGCTGTATCCTATTCACCAATAGTTTATTGAGGATTTTTGCATCTGTGTTCATTAGGGAGGTTGGCCTGTAGTTCTCTTTTTTTAATTGAGTCTTTCTCAGGTGTTGTAATATTTGCTTCCAGGAATGACTTAGGAAGAATTACTTCCCTTTCAATTTCATTGAAGAATTTGACGAGTGCTGGCATTAAGTCTTCTTTGTATTTCTTGTAGAATTCTGCAGTGAATCTGTCTGGACCTGGGCTCTTCTTTGTAGATGAGGACTTAATTACATTTTCAATTTCATTATTAGAAATTGGGTTATTCAGCAGGTTTACATCTTCTTGACCCAGCTTTGTTACTTCGTGTGTTTCTAGGAATCTGTCCATTTCTTCTGTGTTATCGATCCTATGAGAGTAGAGGTTTTTGAAATAGGTGTTGATGATCTTCTGTATTTCCACAGAGTCTGTAGTGATTTAACCTTTTTCATTCCTTAGGACACGAATTTGAGACTTTACTTTCCTTTTTTAAATTAGGTTGGCTGGGGGCTTATCAATTTTATTTATTCTTTTGAAGAATCAACTCTTTGATTCATTGATTCTTTGGATTGTTTTCTTAGTCTCTATTGCATTAATTTCTGCTCTGATTTTTATAATTTTCTCCCCTCTTTTGGCTTTGGGCTTGACTTGCTCTTCTTTTTCTATCTTCACTTTTTGGGGGTTTCCTGTTACATGTAGTATTGTTTTCCATCCTTTGACTTTCAGTTTGTGAGTATCCTTTTGGGTTAGATGGGTTTCTTGTAGACAGCATATGGTTGGATGTTGTTTCTTGATCCATTCTGCCAGTCTGTTTCTTTTAATTGGTGAACTGAGACCATTTACATTAATGGTTATAACTGTTATATATTGGCTTATTGTTCTTTCTGTTGTTGCATCTTTATCTTTCCATTCTGTTTAATTGTCTGCCTTGCTTAGTGGTTTTTTCCTCAGTGTATCTAAACTGTCTTTCAGTATTCTTTGCAGTGTTGGCTTGATGATCATGAAGTTCTTCAGCTGTCCTTTGTAATGGAAGTATCTTATTTTTCCCTCCATTTTGAAGGACAGTTTTGCAGGGTACATCAATCTAGGTTGAAAATATTTTTCCTTTAGTATCTGAAATACTTTACTCCATGCTCTTCTTGACTTCATTGTTTGTGTTGAGAAGTTTGCTATTATTCTGATAGACTTTCCTTCATAGGTGATCTGTCTCTTCTCTCTAACAGCTTTTAATATTCTATTTTTATGTTGGATTTCTTGGATGGAGATTATTGTATGTCTGGGTGTAGTTTTGTTTTGGTTATGGCTATTTGGAGTTCTATAAGCTTCACTAATCCTAATGTCAGTGTCCATAATCATGATTGGTAATTTTTTGGCTATTACTTCTGTAAATAGTCTCTATATCACTTGCATTGTCCCCTTCTTTTTCATTTATCTCTATCAATCTTATGTTGTTTTTCTTGGAGTCATCTTGCAGTTCTTGGATTGTTATTCCTGATTCCTTGTTATTTTTAGGAGTTCTTTCCTTTCCTGTTCACTAGCTACAATCTTGTCTTTGAGATTTGTTATTGAGGCGGTTTTTACAACTTTCAATGTAATTTTTGATTTCTTGTATATCTCTTTGTATCTGCTTTATGTATTCTGTTTATTTCCTGTATTGTTCATCCAAGGACTCTTTTTGTTTTATTTCTCTGATTTTTTAGCTGTGTCTTCTTTAGATGTGTTCAGCATCTCTGTCATTACTTTTTTCATTTCTTCTTTTACCTGGGAGATTATTTCTCATTTGAATTTCTTTAAAGCTTCCTGGAGTTGCTTCTTTTTGCATGTATGGCATGTATTTTCTTCTATGTACATGGCTCCTAGGCTTTCTTGGCATGGGCTGGATGTTTGAGATTGCATTTTGCTCTTTTGTTTTGTCATTTTCCTATATTTCCGTGTTTCAACTGTTGTTCCAAAGCTTCCTCTGGGCGTGTTGGAAATTGTCTCCCATGTCCCAGGCTCCTGGGACTCCTCTGGTAGTGTAGCTCTCTCCTTGGGCAGCAAGGCCTCTGGATTAAAAAAAGGCTGTCAGGCTCATCTGAGGTAGGCCTAAAACATCCTCAAGCCGCATAGCTTCCCCCTCTGGCAGCAAAGCTCCCCAGATGGAAAGGTGGTCACCAGGCATGTTCCAGGCAGGCCCAAATCCCGCAAGCTGAATGCAGTGTGGCTGCAAGCCCAGTGGGCCCCAACCATGTACAGCAAGGATGTCATATTCTCCTGGGGATTGGATGTTTTGTAACTGTCATGGTTTAAGTTTGTGTCCCCCAGGCCTCATGAGTTTGCATTGTGTATTTGTGATTGTTTCATTGTCTAGTGCTTGGATTGATGGTGTCAGTGCTCCACCCATGTAGGGGTGGAGCCAGGATGTGATGTAATGGCAGGAAGAAGGTATGTCTTTCTCTTTGCTGGTTCGAGCTTGATGTCAGTGGTTGCCATAAACGGCGGTCCAGCCATGCCTGCCTGTCTTGGAGCCAACTGGGTGTGGACTGAAACCTCCAAAAACTGTAAGAAATAAACCTTTCCTTTCCCAACTTGGGCATCAGGTATTTTGTCTCAGCGATGAGTAAAAAGTAACTAAGACAGTAACCATACACCTCCTTGGGTGACAAAGCTCCACAGGCTGATAGAAGGTCACTCCTATGGCCTACGTAGGCCTTAAACCTCCTGCGTAGGGCTGCTCCTTCCTCCAGGTGGTGGCAGTAGTGCTGGTGCTCTCCAGCCTGACAGAAGGTCACACACAAGGCCGGAGCAGGTAATCAGCAAGGCCTGAGCAGGTTCCCATGGCTCGGCTCAGCTTCCTCCTCCAGCATGCTCTCTGGGTGTAGAGAAGGTGGTCAGCAAAGCTGGAGCAGGTTCCCATGGTTCAGCTCAGCTCCCTACTCAGTGAGTTCATTATTAATTAATGCTATTGAATTTTTTGTGTTGAAAAATCATATACATTTAAAATCTAAAATATGTTTTGAGATGCATATACACTGTGAAATCAAGTTAACATCTATCAACTCACATACTTATAGCAATTCTTAATTTTCTCATTCAAGGAATATTTTTTATTAGCAAAAGTAAAAAACTAAGCAGGAGGAAAATGTTCTGAGCATCTAAATCCCCAAAACAAATTTAAAGCAGTTAAGTGAACACTATCTTAGCTGATTTATTTATATTTTTATATACACTAATGTGTTTTTTAAAACTAAAAGTATATATGCTACTTTGTAATCTGTTATTTCACTTAAAGAAGTTTTATTTTATTATCTTTAAAATAAAAAAGGAAAGTATAGTGGGCACCTTTTACCTCAATAAAATAATGTCAACATCATGATCTCTTAATAATGTAATTAATAAACTTTTTTCCGTCTCCCTGATTACCTCTCCTCTCATTATCTCCCTCTTCTCTAATAACAGTAGCTTTCCTACTTTCATTTCTTTTATGTACTTATTTGTTTGTTTAGATTTCATATACTAGGAAAACTGAGTGATACTTGTCTTTGAATCTGACTTAATTCACTTACCTTAAGATCTCTGGTTCCATCTCTTTTTCTTCTTTCTAGTGGAATATGTGTGTGTGTGTGTGTGTGTGTGTGTGTGTGTGTTGCATGTGTGTGCTGTTTTTTAATCCATTCATCTGTTGGTGGCTGGTTTCATATCGTGGCTATTGAGAATTGTGCTGCAATAAACATGCAGATGCAGATATTCTTATGGAAAACTAACTTCAGTCCCTTTGGTTATACAAAAGAAGTGGTGCAATTGGATCATATGGTAGCTTCACTTTCAGTTTTTTGAGGAACCTCCATACTGATTTCCATTGGGACTCTACTAATTTACGTTCCCATGAGCAGTGAAGAAGTGTTCCTTTTCCTCAATATCCTCACTTCATTTATTGTATTTTGTATCTTTATTGGACCAAGTATTGGACTTGGGTGGGATGGTATCTCAATGTAGTTTTGATTTGAATTTCAATAACTGCTAAATCTGTTGTACATTTTTCATATATTTATTTTTACTTTTTTGAGGACTCTGTTCAATTTATTGTTGGTTAGGTTATTTGGTATTTTGTTGTTGTTTCTTAATTCTTTATATATTCTTGGTAGGATAATAGTGGAGAGTATGTGATAAAGTTTTTTTTACAGTGTATAGGCTCTCTTTGCTTTATTGGTTGTTTCCTTTGCTTTGCAGAAACTCAAATTTGATGTAATTCCATTTTTTGATATTATATTAGTATAATCCTGTTCAGGAACTCTTTGCTGTGCTCATACCTTCAAGTATTTTCCCTATATTTTCTTCTAATAGATTCACTATTTCAGGTCTTCTACCTAAGTCTTTGATCCACTTTGAATCAATTTTTGCACAGGGTGAGAGATAGTGATCTAGTTTCACTCTTATACATATGTATATTCTGTTTTCCTGGCACTAAGTTTAATGAATCTATCTTTTCTGTAACAAAAGTTCTTGGTTTCTTTGTCAAAAAGTTGCTGGTTGCTGCTGTACATACTTGCTTCTGTAGTCTCTATTCTGTTCCCTTGGTCTATCTATTTCAGTACAAATCCCAGGCTGTTTTTGCTCCTATGGCTTTGTAGTCTAATTTGTAATCTGAAATTCTGTTGACTCCAGAGTTTTTGCACAGAATTACTTTGGATATTCTGGGTACTTTATGTTTCCATATGAATTTTAGAATTGTTTTTTCTCATTCTTTTAAGAATGCCATTTGAATTTTGATGGAGATGGCACTGAATCTTTGGATTGCTTTGCTAACATCAACTATTTTAAAAATATTGATTCTGCTAAAGAATGACATGGGCAGTCTTTCTATCTATTCTATTCTATCAGAATCATCTTTGATTTCTTTATTCTGTGTTCTGTGTTTTCATTATAGAGGTCTTTTACCCCCATGGTTAGATTGTGTTTTAGGTGTTTTGTTTTTTAAAGCTATTGTGAGTTGTTTTTCTGATTTCTTTCTCATTGTGTTCATGATTTTGTATGCTGTCCCCTCTTGTTTCATCCTTGTTACATATATCACTTATCTACTTGGAAAGCATACACAACATTTTGACTAACATGTTACATGTATGATCTTAAGATTAAGCCTTCTACTACATAAAGAAACTGTAATTGGGAAATCTACGTAGAGTTACAAAGCATGAGAGTAATGACTGTAGTGGAAATAATTTGTAATTCTGTCAGAAAACTCCTTGGGGAATCAACTTTTGCTAGCTCTTTAAGTATGCATGTGGTACACTGAATTATTCTACAGTTGATCTACCTTGAAACAGGATCATAGAGCCCCTCCATTGCCTTGGTAGCTTTGTTCTGTCTGGAGAATGTATTTCCCAACATGCCTGGGCTTTGTCATGTGACTTGGGTAACCCTGTGAAACACGAAGGAAGTAACATATGTCAGTACCAACAAGAAACTTCAAAGTTGCTTTTTGTTTTTACAGGAAAGATGAATACTTCCTTTTTATTCTCTACCTAAGAGATTACATGACTCAAATGTAATTGTTCCTTCACCTTAGATCTTACACAGTGACAGAAACAGGACCATAGTCTACAGCTGACATCACAATTGAATCTTTAATAAGTATTTGCGGTTGCAAGTCTTGCTTTTAAGGTTTTCTTACTACAGAAAAATTAAGTAAAATCTAACCAGTCCAGTGGGATTTCTTTTATTTTTGCATTTAACACATATTGATTACACATATTAATGGGACTCAGTATGTTATTTTCATACATATATATAGCATACATTGGTTATATTCAACCATCTTGCTCCTCCCCTCTTGTACTCTCTCTGTTCCCCAGTATTCACTCTTCTACTTTTGGGTTGACTTCTTAAATTCATATGAATAAAAGAGAATGTGCTGTGCTTGTTTCTCTATCTGGCTATATTCATTTAGCATGATGTTTTCCAGTTTAACCCATTTTGTTCCAAATGTCAAAATTTCATTCTTCTTTATTGCTGATGAATACTGCATTGTGTATGCATATCACACTTTCTTTATTCCTTCATTTATTGATGGAAACTTGAATTGATTCCATACTTTGCTTTGTGCATAATGCTTCCATAAAATTTTAAGTGAGTTCCATACCAACATCAGATCCAAGAGTCAACACACAACTTGGTTTAGGTCAGTCTAGCATTACATTTTTCGGGACACAACTAATTGGTTGGGGAATGGTAATGAGAGCTAAATCAGGTTAGTGAGACTTTATGTGAGAAATCCTGCTGGTGCTATTTAAAATGGTCACTTGTTTTCACCTGAGGTACTGAAAAGATACTGTGTAGATCTATGTATTTCAGAGGCCACCTGGAAAGAACATCCTATCTGTGTGAGATTTAACACAAAAGAAGGTAGAGATGCTGAGTGAATGAGACAAAATCAGCCTAGAATTTATCCTAGAGTGTTTCATAGCAATTAAAAATTCTGACCAATAATATAAAAAGTTTGGGTATAATACAATTTGATCAAAATCATAACTACCCAATATGAAGATAATATATGTTTAAAAAATTAAGTTCAGCTTTAATTAAATAGTAATTGGGAAACTATATAGGGAATTGTATAACATAAAGAGTCTGTATAGATAATATAAAATTTGGATTGTCATAATAAACTTGATTAATTTTTCCTTACTATTCAAAATTAGGATATTATAAAAATATATGATAAGCCCAGAAAATTAAGTATAAGCTAGGTATACTTATTATAAGATAGAACTTATGCTTAAGTTTCTGTAGTTGCAGGAAGACCAGTAATTTAGAGGTATACCATGGCGTAGAATTTTATGTGCAGATTTAATTAAGGGATTCCCACAAAGGCACTGAGAATAAGGTATGTAAAATACTGAGTTTTCTAAGCAAGTATATATTTGACCCTAATAGTTATAATAAATATATAATATGCTTTTATAAAATCTCAAAATGTTTCTCAGTTTATGAGGATTGATTATATAATGCATGATGAAATGAACAGCTACTTTGAAGAAAAAGAGACATTATGTTATTCATTGCTGATTCCGTGTCATCATGTGGTGAAATCCAGTAATGCCATTATTCTTTGTCCAGAGTGATTTTAGTCTATTTTGTATTGTTTAATTTCAAAGTACATGAAGGCATAGACAGCTATTTTGAAGAGAATAAGATAGACTATGGCAGCCATTGTTGGTTTCCCTATCATCTGGTTTTGAAGGCCTGTAGTGCCTTCATCACTCAGTTCTGATCAGTTTAGTACTATTTTGTTTTGTATGAATTCATTGCATATGAAGATATGGACAACTACTTAGAAAAAAACAAGAGACATTATGGTAGCCAGTGACAATCTCCTGTTGTCTTGCTTTGAAATCTGTGTTACTTACATTGTTTTCTTCCAATCAGCTTTGTTCTGTTTTGTTATATTTAGTGTTATCTTATTTTACTTTTTTTTTTTTTTTTTTTTGGTACCGAGGATCAAACTCACGACTGTGTGCTTGTGAGGCAGGTGTTTATGCCGCTGAGCTAAATCCCCAGCCCCAAGTGTTACCCTCTTTAAAATAAAATCTAAAAAAATGTTTCTTAATATTTCAAAACAAATGCTACATGTTGAATTGATGAATAGCCTTAAACTAATTTTAGATATGATTAGGCAAAGGTGTTTTTTCATATATATATATATATATATGAAAATGTATAACTGTAATGTATATATGAAAATGTGTGTGTGTGTGTGTGTGTGTGTGTATATAATGTAACAGAATAGAATAGAACAGAATATGAAGTGGAAATAAGAAAAGCTAAAAATTGTGTAACTAGGTTGTCTCAATTTCCTCTTTTGACTAATTTTGTCTTAACTATTCCAGTTTTATTTTCAAAGCATACACATCTCACAACTATTAACCATTTGGTCTCAATTAATGCAACAATTATAACACACTTTGACTGGACTATCAAGACGTCGTAGGGTTTCTAAACTTTAATAATCTAGATAATTGCTTCACCTTTGTACTGGTGAATCTAGTCATAATTAACCAATTAAATCACATCAGCAGTTCACTCTTTCCTCATCTGTAGAACTTAGAAAGATGAGGAATAAAAGAGAGAAAAACAAGAGACTCTATCTAAACATAAATGTCATTCTATCATAGAACCTATTAAATGAATTTAAACGTTTTAATTTCTAGCAGTGTTTTTCATAATGAACTCAGCAGGAACTGAAAATGAATTTTTATTCCAAGAGTTTTGTGTCTTTTGAATTCTAAAGAATATTCCCTTTTAATTTTCAGTAGATAAAATGAAACTTTTTAAAAATATCACATCAAACTAGTCCCCTAGGAGAAAATTGTCAAAAATTCATGGTACCTTCAAATCACTTTAATTATATTTTTCTGTATGTAAATTATACGTAAAAAAGTATTTGTTTAATTTTATTGATGCCATAGTGTTTTTCATACTGTTAAGTTATACATCATCCAAGTAAGATTGAGGCATTCAATTAGCCTGAGGTTCAAGGTGAATGGAAATATGTAAGAGGTGAATTCAAAAAGAAATGTTTCAGAGCAGTATATGAAGCTCTTTGAAGATTGTGTGAAAAGTTTTAATATTCGAAGACTAATATGACACCTAATAGTAAAATAACTAAAATTAATTGATTTAATTCTCTCTAGAACTGAATAGAAATATGTACTTTATATATATTTTCTCAAGCAATGTTCCCAGTAGTTCTTTCAGGCAGGTGCTGTTATTATAGTCATTATCTTATAGATACAGAAACTTAGAGAGCATAAGGTCATACAGCAAGTAATAAGCTGAATTAGTAGTGGCACTAAATTATATGTTCATTGATCATATTACATCATAAATGTAATTTATGGTATCACAGAGTTGGATATCAATCTTTTAAATACTTTAAATGTATTGAAAATGATACATTTGAACCCTACTGAGACATTTTATAGTCTACACATACTAGAGGAAGGGAGTTAGAAGCTCCTATTTGCACTTTAAAACTAGTTGTTATAGAATTGGGTATCCGAAAGAATAGATAATTACAATAACTGAGTTTCTGTGATTCTAAAGGACTTATTACCTGAGTCACACCTAAGACCAGTTCTCAGGTATATTTGTGTCTGGGGTGGTGTGAAGGCCCACCATAGGAAGAAAGATCAACAAACTTAAGGAATCCACACTACGACCATGGCACTCAGCAGTGGGAGCAACTCAACCAAGAAGCTTCCCATGCTTATCTTGACCTCACCCACTTCACCTTTCGTAAGTTTGCATTGTCGCCATATGCAGGGATGTTTGCCACTTCTACTCTTTTGGGTTCCATTTGTCAGTCTTCAGTAACCATGGTACCCATCCTCAAAGTCATTTCAGAAACTTGTAGGTAACAATTCCTAGAAAACGTGCTAAATGCTTTTTCTGCATCTGTTGAGACGTTTGTGGGATTTTTGTTCTTCCATTAATATGGGGTAGTGTTATTAATTGAGATTTGAATGTCAAATCAACTTTGTATTTCTAGACTAAACCCTACATAGCACAGCAGGGTATTAGTTGGTTGTCTCTCACTGGGACAAAATACCTGGCACCTGCAATTTAAAGGAAAAGAGATTTATTTTGGTTTGCAGTTTCAGACTATGGTTGGCTGACTTCAAGGTAGAGGCATGGAGGCAGAAGAGCACGGTGGTGCAAAGCTCTTAGTTCATGGCATCTGGGAAATGGAGTGTAGGGATGAGTTCCTGTGAGAGCTCTTCCCTGCAAAGACACATGCTTCGTAGCTCATCTCCAAATGAGCCCCCCCCCACCAGCTGTGAACATCAAGGATTAATCCTCTGCTGGTTATAGGGCCCCCACGATTTGCTCACCTTTTCAGGAATCTTAATCCACTCAAGCTGATAATTAAGATTCACTGGCACAGTATGTAGTCATTTGTGTATGTTGTTGAATTCAATTTGTGGTTGTTAGTTTGTGTTTATAATAAGAAGGAATATTGATTTTTCTTTGTTTGCCTTTTGAAAGTTAATACCAGTTTCATAAAGTGAGATGGACTTGTTCTTTTCTATATTTTTGAAAAAATGAAACAAAACCAAGAAGATAAAATGATACAGAATTTCAAAGCCAAATAATAGAAAATTAACACTATATTGCACATATAACACTATATATTGCCCATTGTTATCTTAAAAGTGATTGTTCAGATTATAAGATTTAGGCATAAATATAATCAAGATTTTTTTGAAGAACTAGTATTCTTTTTGTCTTTAAATGTTCGATAAAATTCACCAGTAAAAACTTTGTGGGAAGATATCAAATGATTAATTCAATTTATTTACATATTATTTAATTCATATGTCAGTTCTTCTTTAGACAGTTGTAGTCTGAAGGTTTGATAGTCTTAGGAATTTGTTCATTTCATCAAAGTTGTCTGGGATATTGACATAAAATTCTACATAATACTCTTTTATCCATTTTCAATTTCTGCAGGGCAAGTAATGATATTCCTTGTTTTATATTTAAATTGTTAATGTGAGTTTATCCTCTTATTTTCATGGTCAAGAAAAGAGATATCAATATGCATATTGATCTCTCAAAAAACAAACAAGCAAACAATGTTTTGGTTTCTTTTTCTCTTGCATTTTATTTGACTGTTTTTCAGTGCAATCTTTACTATTTTCTTTCTTCTCTTTCCTTTGGGTTTAATTTGCTTTTGATCTTTCCATTTCTTAAAAGATCCGACACATTTATTTTCTTCTTTAAATGTTATAAAGCTAGCAAATGGCTTAGTGAAGAGTCATTTTCAACTGATGCATTCAAGAATTTCTGTCTGATTATGATGTGACTAGTTTTTGTACTTTTTTATTTAAGGAGAAAAAGAAAAAAAAAACAGAAAAAGGGTACAAGTAATACAGAATTTCAAAACATAAACAGTAGGAAATCACTAGTTAATAAATTACATATTGTCATCTTAAATAGTTGTTCAAGTTATAAAATTAAAACATACAAAGTGAACATTCAAACAGTGAGACTGCAAACACTTCTGTTCAATGATCCAACAAAATTTCAGTAATATGGTTATCTTATACACTTAAATATACATGCTGTTACATCCTTTAGAGCACTTCCTTTTCCTCTCTTTTTTACAATGACAATTACACATTTTGAATTTTATTACTCTCACTGTTCTTACTAATTTTTTTGAAGAGAATAAAACCAAATGCGACATAACAAAACAGAGTCAGTCAAATCAAAAGGATGGACATAGTACATGATGTAAAAAAGGAATACAAGGTGATCAACAATGGTTACCATAATGCCTCTTGCTATCTTAAAAAGAATTACCTATATCATCAGTTATAAAATTGAACAAAACAGTACAGAACAAAACCAATAAAACCGAAACATTGGAGACATTACAGGACTTCAAAAGAAGATAATAATCAAACCAGAATGAGCATCATAGTGAATCTTATTGTCTTCAAAGTAGTTGCCTATAACCTCAAACTTGGTACTATCAAGCAAAACAGAATAGAGGAAAATCAGTCAAAACAAGATGGTGAGAGCAATACAGCATTTCAAATCAAGTTAACAGGAAATCAAAGTAGGTTACTATAATATATCCTGTTATTTTTTATTTATTTTTTCCCTTAATTAAAAAGATAAAAATAAAGAAATAAATAATAAAAAAGGAGATTGAGATAAAGGAGGACATAGCAACAAAACAGCACAGGTCAGAACATAACAATTTAAGCAACATAGTGCTTCACTACAAGATATCCCAACATAAAAGTAGTTACCATAGTGTCTCTTTCCTTGAAATATTTGAGTATAACTTCATATACTGTAGCATCAAACATATCAAGACAATGTAAAACCATTCAAGAGAATGACAAGAGAAAGGGTATTTAGAACCAACTAACAGAAAATGAACAATGGTTTCCATATTATCTCTTTGTCTATAAAAGGTTTTGTTTATACTATAATAAATAAAATAAGTATAATAAAATCCAGTGAGATACAACATGTTAAGACCAATGGAGACAGAAGAGCAAAAAAGCTTGATGGGACTTCAAAATAAGATGACATTAAATCAGCACTAGCTATTATGATGCCTTGTTTTCTCCAAAATAGCTGTTCATACCATCACAGAAAAATAAAATCAAGCAGCTCAGAATAAAACCATTACAATTAATGGTTGAAAACATTATAAGGCTTCAAAGCAATATAATGTGGAATCATGATTACCACATACTTTGATGTATTGTTACCATTTCTTACCTAGGGAAAATATTTGGTATTTATGCATGTGGGTTTGATTTATTTCACTTATGAGTATGGTCTCAAGCTGCACCCATTTATTTATAAATATCTCAATGTGATCCTTCTTTATAGATGAGTAGTACTCCATTGTATAAAAAAACCACAACTTTGTTGTCCATACCTCAGTTTATGGACACTTAGTTTGTTTCCAAGATCTAGCTATTACAAACAGTGCTACTATAAACATGGGTATACATATATCATTGTGGTACGATGTTTTCAGTTCTGGGAATATGCCTAAAAGTGGAATAACTGGAACAAATGGGACTTCCAATCCCAGCTTTTTGAGAAATCTCTAGACTGACCTTCACAGTGGTTGTACCAGTCTACACTCCCACCAACAGAGTTGGAGGAGAGTTCCTTTTTCCCCACAGCCTCTCAGCGTTTGTTGTTGGTGGTTTTGTTGATCCTGGCCATTCTTTCAGGAGTGAGATGGAATCTCAGTATGGTTTTAATTTGCATTTCTCTAATGAATAGTGATGATGAACAGTTTTTCATGTATTTATTTACCATTTGTATTTCTTCATCTGAGAATTGTGTATTCATCTCAGATGCCCATTTTTTAATTGAATCTTTGAATCTTGGGGGTCTGATTATTTAAAAATTCCTTATATGTTTTAGACAGAAGTCCTTTGTCTGAGGGACAGCTCACTAAGAGTTTTTTCCCAGTTTGTGGGTTTACTTTTCACTGTACTGGAGATTTCTTTTGACATGCAGAAGCTTTTTAATAAGAGGTGACCCCAGTTATTGATTCTGGGAAGTTTGAGTCCGGTTCATGAATTTTCTACCTACCCCAATGTCTTCAAAGTTTTTACCCAATTTGTCTTCCAATAGATTTAGTGTTTCTGTTTTAATATTCAGATATTTGACCCATTTAGATTTTAATTTAGTACATGGGTGATAGGCATGGGTCTAGTTTTAGTTTTCGGCAAGTGGAGAGCCAGTTTTTGCAACACCATTTATTAAAGAGATTGTCGTCCTTCCAGTGAACCTGTTTGGCCCCTTTATCAAAGATAAGGTGGTTCAGTGTGTTTGTAGTTGTGGTTGTATCTTATAATCTATTCCATTGATCTTCAGCTCTGTTTTGATTCCAGTACCATGTCAATTTTGCTACAGTTGCCTTGTAGTATAACTTGAAGTCAGGGATTGTGATGCCTTCTGCCTTGTCTTCATTGCTTAGAACTGTCTTTGCTATTCTAGGTCTCTTCTCACTTCAGAAGAATATTAGGAGTGATTTGTCTAGATCTATGAGGTATGTTGATGGTATTTTTATTGGCATTGCATTGAACCTGTATAACAGTTTTGGGAGAATGGCCATTTTCTTTCTTTTTTTTTTTTTATTTAAGAGGAAAAAGAGAAAAACACAAAACAAACCAAAGCGGCATAAGGGTACACGCAATACAGAACTACAAAAACAAAACAAAACAAAACAAAACAAAACAAAACAAAACAAAACAACATAACAGTAAGAAATCACCTGCTAGTAGATTACACACTATCTTCTTGAAAATAGTTCCTCAAATCACAGTATCAAAGAACACAAGGTGGACATTCAAACAGGGAGACTGCAAACAGCTGTGTTCAATGTTCCAAAAACATTGATAAAGTCAGCTATTTAACACCCCCAAACACACTTGCTGTTATATTCGTTAGAGCTCTTTTTCTTTTTTTCTCTCTCTTTTTTACAACAAAATTTACACATCTTGGATTTTATTACTCCTTAGTGCTTATTACTTTCTTTGGGGGGGGGGGAAGAATACAGTCAAATATGGCAAAACAAAGCTGTCAGTCAATACCAAGGATAGACATAGCACATGGTGTAGAACAGA
Source organism: Cavia porcellus (assembly GCF_034190915.1). NCBI lineage: Eukaryota > Metazoa > Chordata > Mammalia > Rodentia > Caviidae > Cavia > Cavia porcellus. Next base: position 85,916,235 of record NW_026947487.1, read on the forward strand.
GTACAAGTTTATCAACAATGGTTATCAACATTGTCCCTTGTTTCCTTAAAAAGAATTGTCTATCTTATTAGATATTATAAAGTTGGACAAAACAGTAGAGAACAAGACCAATAAAACTTAGGCATTGTAAACATTACAGGACTTCCAAAGAAGACAATAGTCAAACCAGAATGGGTATCTTAGTGAATCTTATTGTCTTCAAAGTAGTTGCCTATGTCTTCAAACTTGATACTATCATATAGAATGGAACAGAGTCTAATCAGTCAAAACAAGATCGTGGGAGTACTACAGGACTTCAAAACAAGTTAATAGGAAATCGAAAAGAGTTACTATTTATATATCCTAATTTTTTTGAATTTTTTCTTTAATTAAGACAAACATAAGAAATGACTAAATAATTTTTTTGAAACAATAAGGGGGAGATTGAGATAAAACAGGACATAACAATATAACAATAGAGGTCTCAGCATGACTGTTTCAACAACCTAGTACTTCACCACCTTATAACCTGACTTAATAGTAGTTACCATAGTGTCTTTTTCCTTGAAATATTTGGATAAAACTTCATATACTCTAGCTTCAAATATTTTTATATCAAGAAGCCCAGAATAAAGCCTTTCTAATTAATGAGTGAAAACTTTATAAGGCTTCAAGGCCACCTAATGGGGAATCATGATTACCACATATTTTTATATATTTGAATCATTATTTACATTAGGGAAACTATTCGGTATTCACACATGCGAGATTGATTTATTTCACTTATGAGTATGGTCTCAAGCTGCGCCCATTTATTGATAAATATCTCAATGTGATCCTTCTTTATAGCTGAATAATACTCCATTGTATAGAAATACCACAACTTTTTTATCCATTCCTCAGTTGATGGGCACTTGGGTTGTTTCCAAGATCTGGCGATTACAAATTGTGCTGCTATAAACATAGGTGCACATATATCACTGTGGTATGATGCTTTCAGTTCTTCTGGGAATATGCCTAGAAGTGGAATAGCTGGAATAAATGGGATTTCCAGTCCCAACTTTTTGAGAAATCTCCAGACAGATCTCCACAAAGGCTGTACCAGTCTACACTCCCACCAGCAGTGCAGGAGAGTTCCTTTTTCCCCACAGCCTCTCCAGCATTTGTTGTCGGTTTTCTTGATCCTGGCCATTCTTTCAGGAGTGAGATGGTATCTCAGTGTGGTTTTAATTTGCATTTCTCTGATGACCAATGATGATGAGCATTTTTTCATGTATTTATTTGCCATTTGCATTTCTTCATCTGAGAATTGCATATTCATCTCAGATGCCCATTTTTGGATTGGATCTTTGAATTTTGGAGGTCTGAGTTTCTTTAATTCTTTATATGTTTTAGACAAGAGGCCCTTGTCTGAGAGAGAGTTCACTAAAATCTTTTCCCAGTTTGTGGGTTTTCTTTTCACTATGCTGGAGATTTCTTTTGACATGCAGAAACTTTTTAATAAGAAGTGGTCCCAGTTATTGATTCTGGGAAGTATTTCCCGTGCGGTTTGAGTCCTGTTCATGAATTCTTTACCTACTCCTATGTCTCCAAGGTTTCTACCTATTTTGTCTTCCAATAGATTTAGTGTTTCTGTTTTAATATTCAGATCTTTGACCCATTTAGATTTTAATTTAGTACATGGTGATAGACATGGGTCTAGCTTTAGTTTTCGGCAAATGGAGAGCCAGTTTTTCCAGCACCATTTATTAAAGAGACTGTCATTCTTCCAGTGAACCTGCTTGGCTCCTTTATCAAAAATAAGGTGGTTGAATGTGTTCGTAGTTGTGGCTGTATCTTCTAATCTATTCCACTGATCTTCAGCTCTGTTTTGATTCCAATACCATGTTGATTTTACTACTGTTGCTTTGTAGTATAACTTCAAGTCAGGGATTGTGATGCCTCCTGCTTTGTCTTTGCTGCTTAGAATTGCCTTTGCGATTCTAGGTCTCTTCTGGTTCCAGATGAAATTTAGGAGTGATTTCTCTAGATCTATAAGGTATGTTGATGGTATTTCTATTGGGATTGCATTGAATCTGTATAACAGTTTTGGGAGAATGGCCATTTTCACAATGTTTGTTCTTCCTATCCATGAGCAAGGGATGTCTTTCCATTTTCTGAGATCATCTTCAATTTCCTTTTTCAGTGTATTATAGTTTTCACTGTATAAGTCTTTCACTTCTTTTGTAAGAGCAATTCCTAAATATTTCATTTTTTTGCTTGCTAATGTGAATAGTCCAGTTTCTCTTATTTCCCTCTCTGTGATTTTGTTGTTCGTGTATAGGAATGCTATTGATTTCTGAGTATTGATTTTGTATCCAGCCACATTACTGAATTTATTTATTGTATCTAAGAGTCTTTCAATGGAGCTTAGGGGGTCTTCTATGTAGAGTATCATGTCATCTGCAAACAATGACAACTTAACTTCTTCTTTTCCTATCTTTACCCCTTTTATTTCTCTTTCTTGCCTAATTGCTCTGGCTAGTACTTCCAGTACTATATTAAATAGGAGTGGTGATAAAGGACATCCTTGTCTTGTGCCTAATTTTAAAGTAAAGGCTTTCAATTTTTGGCCATTTAGTATGATGCTGGCTGTTGGTTTGTCATAAATGGCCTTTATTATATTGAGGTAAAGACCATTTATTCCAATTTTCTGTAAAGTTCTTATCATGAATAAGTGTTGGACCTTATCGAAGGCTTTTTCTGCATCTATAGAGATGATCATGTGATTCTTATTTTTGGCTTTATTGATATGGTGGATTACATTTATTGATTTGCGTATGTTGAACCATCCTTGCATTCCTGGGATGAATCCCACTTGGTCATGGTGTATAATCTTCTTGATGATTTGCTGGATCCTATTTGCCAATATTTTATTGAGGATTTTTGCATCTGTGTTCATTAGGGAGATCGGTCTATAGTTCTCTTTTATAGTTGGGTCTTTCTCAGGTTTTGGTACTAGAGTAATATTTTCTTCCAGGAATGACTTAGGAAGGATTGCTTCCCTTTCAATTTCATTGAATAGTTTGAGGAGTGTCGGCATTAGGTCTTCTTTATATTTCTTGTAGAATTCTGCAGTGAATCCATCTGGGCCTGGGCTCTTCTTGGTGGGCAAGGACCCAATTACATTCTCAATTTCATTAGCAGAGATTGGGTTATTCAACAGTTTTATATCCTCTTGATCTAGCTTTGGTACTTCATATGCTTCTAAGAATCTGTCTATTTCTTCTGTGTTATCAAACTTTTGAGAGTAGAGGTTTTCGAAATAGGTGTTGATGATCCTCTGTATTTCTATTGGGTCTGTAGTGATTTCTCCGTTTTCATTTCTTATTGCATGAATTTGAGCTTTTTCTTTCCTTTTTTTAATAAGGTTGGCTAGGGGCTTATCGATTTTATTTATTCTTTCAAAGAACCAACTCTTTGATTCGTTGATTCTTTGGATTGTTTTCTTAGTCTCTATTGCATTGATTTCTGCTCTGATTTTTATAATTTCCTCTCTTCTTTTGGCTTTGGGCTTGACTTGCTCTTCTTTTTCTAGCTGTTTGAGGTGTAGCATCAAGTTATTTATTTGTATTCATTCTGTTTTCCTGATGTGGGATCTCAGTGCAATAAATTTTCCTCTCAGAATGGCTTTCATTGCATCCCACAGATTCCGGTAAGTTGTATCTGCATTTTCATTTTCTTTTAGGTATTGTTTAATTTCTTCTTTAATTTCTTCTGTGACCCACTGATTACTCAAGAGTGTGTTATTTAGTTTCCATGTGTTTGCGGAATTTTTGCAGTATCCTTTGTCATTAATTTCTAATTTCAGAGTGCTATGATCCGATAATATGCAAGGGATGATTTCAACTCTTTTGCATTTGCTTAAATATGTTCTGTGAGCTAATATATGGTCTATTTTAGAAAATGATCCATGTACTGCTGAGAAGAATGTGTATTCTGATGTTGTTGGGTGGAACATTCTGTATATGTCTATCAAACCCATTTGTTCACAGGTGTGATTCAGTTCTGTTATTTCTTTGCTCATTTTCTGTCTGGTTGATCTGTCCCTTGGTGTCAGTGGTGTATTAAGGTCTCCTGTTACAATTGTGTTACTGATAATTTGAGTTTTCATTTCTGTTAATAATTGTTTTATATATCTGGGTGCTCTGGAGTTTGGTGCGTATATATTTAAGATAGTTATCTCTTCCTCTTGGAGTTTTCCCCTTACGAGTATGTAGTGACCTTCTTTGTCCTTTATGGTCATTGTTGGTTTAAAGTTCACGTTGTCTGCAAACAGAATGGCTACTCCTGCCTTTTTTTGGATTCCTGCTGCATGGAGAATTGTTTTCCATCCTTTGACTTTCAGTCTGTGAGTATCTTTCTGGGTTAGATGGGTTTCCTGTAAACAGCATATGGTTGGATTTTGTTTCTTGATCCATTCTGCTAGTCTGTTTCTTTTGATTGGTGCATTGAGACCATTTACATTAATGGTTATTACTGTTAAATGCTGGTTAATTGTAGGAATGTTATCTCTCTGCTGTTGCATCTTTATCTTTCTGTTCTGTTTAATTATTTGCTTTGCTTAGTGGTTTTTTCCTTTGTGTATCTAAACTGTCTTTCAATATTTTTTGCAGGGTTGGTTTGGTGTTCATGAAGTTCTTCAGCTGTTCTTTGTCATGGAAGTATCGTATTGCACCATCTATTTTGAATGATAGTTTTGCAGGATATATCAGTCTTGGTTGGAAATCATTTTGCTTTAGGATCTGGAATACTTCACTCCATGCTCTTCTTGACTTTATCGTTTGTGCTGAGAAGTCTGCTGTGATTCTGATAGGTTTTCCTTTATAAGTGATTTGTCTTTTCTCTCTGACAGCTTTTAATAATCTATTCTTGTGTTGGATTTCTGGGATGGTGATTATTATATGTCTGGGTGTAGTTTTATTTTGGTTATGACTGTTTGGAGTTCTATATGCTTCACTGATCCTGATGTCAGTTTCTGATCTCATGCTTGGGAAATTTTCAGCTATTACTTCTCTAAATATCCTCCTGATATCCTTCATGTTGTCTCCCTCTCTTTCATTAATCCCTATCATTCTTATGTTATTCTTCTTTGCATCGTCTTGCAGTTGTTGAATTGTTGTTTCCTGGTTCCTTGTTATTTTCAAAAGATCTTTCCTTTCCTGTTCACTCGCTGCAATCCTGTCTTCAAGGTCTGAAATTCTATCTTCACTTTCATTAAGGCGGTTTTTACAACTTTCAGTGGAGTTTTTTATTTCCTGTATATCTCTGTGCATCTGCATTATGTATTCTGTTTGTTTCTTATATTGCTCGTCTAGGGATTCTATCTTTTTGTTTAGTTCCTCCAATTTTTTATCTGTGTTTTCTTTAGATATATTTAGAATCTTGTTCATTTCTTTTATCATTTCTTCTTTTATCTGGGAGATTATTTTGAGTTTGAATTTCTTTAAAGCTTCCTGGAGTTGCTTGTCAATTTCAGTGGCTATTGTGTCCGATATATGAGGTGGATGGGATATATTTTCTTCTATATACATCGCTCCTAGGGTTTCTTGAGATGGGCTGGAGGTTTGAGGTTGTAATTTGGTCTTTCATTTTGTCATTTTCCTATATTTCTGTGTTTCAAGTGTTATTTGAAAGCTTCCTCAGGATCTGTTGAAAATCCCCTTCTATGTTTGGAGCTACTGAGACTCTGGCGCCGCGCTACCCCAAGCCATTAGGCCTACAGAACCAGTGGCCCTCCTCTGCCTGCTCAGAACTCCGCAGTTCCAGACAAGCTGGGCCTCAGGGACACTGTGCGCCCACCTGCCCCTTGGAAGCTCCACAGTTCTTCAATCGCAGCCGGGTTAGGGTACTCACCACAGGCCGCAGTGCTTCAGGAACCTGTGGACCCTCCCTGTTTGCAGAGATATCCACAGTCCTCCAGACACATGGAGAGGCCGATGCAGGCACCCCAAATCTGCCCAGCTCCTCCTCTGCAGACCAATGGCCAGGCGCGGCAGCTAAACAGGCTGGGCTAAGCTGGTAGTGTGGGCCAGCCCACCTATTGGGAGCTCAGCAGGTCTCCAAATGAAGCCGGGAATGGGGAGGCTGATGTGGAAGCCTCAAACCCACCTCTCTCCTTCACTGCACCTGGAAGCCTGAGGGAACTCCAGCAGTCTGGGCGCAGATATCCAGAGTCCTCCAGACACGCAGGGAGGCCAGTGAGGGCACCCACAGACCTGCCCAGCTCCTCCTCCGCAGACCTATGGCCAGGCGCGGCAGCTAAACAGGCTGGGCTAGGCTGGTAGTGTGGGCCAGCCCACCTGTCGGGAGCTCAGCAGGTCTCCAAATGAAGCCAGGAATGGGGAGGCTGATGTGGAAGCCTCAAACCCACCTCTCTCCTTCACTGCACCTGGAAGCCTGAGGGAACTCCAGCAGTCTGGGCGCAGATATCCAGAGTCCTCCAGACATGCAGGGAGGCCAGTGAGGGCACCCCAGATCTGCCCAGCTCCTCCTCTGCAGACCTATGGCCAGGCGTGGCAGCTAAACAGGCTGGGCTAGGCTGGTAGTGTGGGCCAGCCCACCTATCGGGAGCTCAGCAGGTCTCCAAATGAAGCCGGGAATGGGGAGGCTGATGTGGAAGCCTCAAACCCACCTCTCTCCTTCACTGCACCTGGAAGCCTGAGGGAACTCCATCAGTCTGGGCGCAGATATCCAGAGTCCTCCAGACATGCAGAGAGGCCAGTGAGGGCACCCCAGATCTGCCCAGCTCCTCCTCTGCAGACCTATGGCCAGGCGCAGCAGCTAAACAGGCTGGGCTAGGCTGGTAGTGTGGGCCAGCCCACCTATGGAGAGCTCAGCAGGTCTCCAAATGAAGCCAGGAATGGGGAGGCTGATGTGGAAGCCTCAAACCCACCTCTCTCCTTCACTGCACCTGGAAGCCTGAGGGAACTCCAGCAGTCTGGGCGCAGATATCCAGAGTCCTCCAGACATGCAGGGAGGCCAGTGAGGGCACCCCAGATCTGCCCAGCTCCTCCTCTGCAGCGAGAATGGCCATTTTCACAATGTTTGTTCTTCCTATCCATGAGCAAGGGATGTCTTTCCATTTTCTGAGATCATCTTCAATTTCTTCTTTTCAGTGTATTATAATTTTCCCTGTATAGGTCTTTCACTTCTTTCATGAGAGTAATTCCTAAATATTTCATTTTTTTTGGTTGCCAGTGTGAAGGGTGTGACTTCTCTTATTTCTCTTTCTGTGATCTTGTTGTTAGTGTATAGGAATGCTATTTATTTTTGAGTATTGATTTTGGGTTCCTGTTGCATGAAATATTGTTTTCCATTCTTTGGCTTTCAGTCTGTGAATATCCTTTTGGGTTAGATGAGTTTCTTGTAGACAGCATATGGTTGGATGTTGTTTCTTGATCCATTCTGCCAGTGTGTTTCTTTTAATTGGTGCATTGAGTCCATTTACATTAATGGTTATAACTGTTATATGTTGGTTTATATTGTTTATATGTTGACATGTTATCTTTCTGCTGTTGTATCTTTATCTTTCCATTCTGTTTAATTGTCTGCTTTGCTTAGTGGTTTTTTCCTATGTGTATGTACACTGTCTTTCAGTATTCTTTGCAGGGTTGGCTTGGCGATCGTGAAGTTATTCAACTGTTCTTTGTCATGGAAGTATATTATTTCTCCCTCCATTTTGAAGGACAGTTTTTCAGGGTACATAAGTCTAGGTTTATGATCTGAAATAGTTTACTCCATGCTCTTCTTGGCTTCATTGTTTGTGTTGAGAAGTCTTCTGTGATTCTATCTTTTTGTTTTGTTCCTCAAAATTTTTTTTATTTAAGGAGAAAAAAGAAAAAAAAAAAAAGAAAAAGGGTACAAGTTATAGAGACTTTCAGAAAAAATAAACAATGGGAAATCACTAGTTAATTACATATTGTCATCTTAGAAATAGTTGTTGAAGTTACATAATTAAAGCATATAGAGGGTACTTTCAAACAGTGAGACTGCAAACAGTTTTGTTCAATGATCCAACAAAACTCAGTAATATGGTTATCTATCATATACACTTAAATATATATGCAGTTATATCTTTTAGAGAACTTTCATTTCCTTTCTTTTGTACAATGACAATTACACATTTTGGGTTTTATTACTCCCACAGTTCTTATTACTTTTTTTTTTTTTTTTGGAAGAAAGTAAAACCAAATGTGACATACCAGGACAGAGTCAGTCAAATCAAAAGGATGGACATAATACATAATGTAAAATCAAAATACAAGGTGACCAACAATGGTTACCATATTGCCTCTTGCTATCTTAAGAAGAATTTCCTAAATCATCAGTTATAAAAAAATTGAGCAAAACAGTAAAGAATAAGACCAATAAAACCAAAACATTGGAGACATTAGAGGACTTCAAAGAAAGATAATAGTCAACCAGAATGGGAATTACAATGAATCTATTGTCTTCATAGTGGTTGCCTATACTTTCAAACTTGGTACTATTAAGCATAACAGAATAGAGGAAAATCAGTCAAAACAAGATGGTGAGAGCAATACAGAGTTTCAAATCAAGTTAATAGGAAGTCAAAGTGAGTTACTATAATATATGCTGCTATTTTTTATTTGTTTTTCCCTTAATTAAAAGGATAAAAATGAAAAAGTAGATAATAAAAAGGAGATTGAAATAAAAAAGAGGGCATAATAACAAAACAGTGCAGGTCAAAACATAGCTGTTTAAGCAAAATAGTGATTCACCACAAGATAATCGTGACATAATAGTAGTTACCATAGTGTCTCTTCCCTTAAAATCTTTGGGTATAACTTCATATACTCTAGCATCAAACGTATCAAGACAATGTAAAACCATTCAAGAGAATGACAGTATTATAGGGTATTTAGAATCAGCTAACAGAAAATGAACAATGGTTTCTGTATAATCTCCTTGTCTATAAAAGTTTTTGTTTATATTATCACATGTAATAAAATCCATTAAGATACAACCTGTTAAAACCGATGGAGACAGAACAAAAGCTTGATGGGACTTCAAAACAAGAGGATATTAAATCAGCACTACCTATTATGATATCTTTTTTTCTCCAAAATGGCTGTTCCTACCATCCAACCTTCTCTGCCTCATTTCTGTTGAGCTCTTTTTCTGTCATTAGTTGTCAGTTTGTCCTCTTCATTTTGCTTTCTGCTCCATTCATTGTGGCTGCTCTGCCACTGTTTCTGGAATCTTGGTATTTTTTATTTTTAGAATATCCTGCAGTAATCTCTGTAGAGTTGAATTGGTGGTTGCAAATTCCCCTAGTTCGTCTTTATCCTGGAAGCACCTTGTTTTGCCATCAATTTCTAGGGACAGTTGTGCAGGATATATCAATCTTGGCTGGAGGTTATTATCTGTCAAAGCTTGAATTATTTCCCCCCACGCTCTTCATGATTTGATGGTTTGTGCCGAGAAGTCTGCTGTAATTCTGATGGGTGTTCCCTTGTAAGTGATCTGTTTCTTGTCTTTGACGGTTTTTAATATTCTGTTCTTATATTGGATTTCTGGAATTTTGATTATTATATGCCTGGGTGTAGCTCTGTTTGGGTTATAGGTGGCTGGGGTCCTGTATGCTTCATACATCTGAGTATCTTTACCTTTTGCTAAATTAGGGAAATTCTCCTGGATTATTTCTGTGAATAGCTTTTGAAGTTCATTTGTTTGAGTCCCTACTTCTTTTATGTTCTTAATTCTTAAGTTATAGATCCTCGTATCATCTTCTAGTCTTTGTATTATTGCTGTTTGTTTTCTTGTTATTTTTAAGAAGTTTTTCATTTCCTGCTCCCACTTTACAAATCTGTCCTCCAGTTCTGATAATCTATCCTTAGTTTCTTTCAAGCTATTATGCCAGCTTTCAATAGAGTTTTTAGTTTCCTGGTAATCTCTTTGAACTTGCTTCATCTATTCTATGTTTTCTCTATTTTCTCCATCAAACAATTCTCCCCTTTTTTTCTGTTTTTCCATTCCAGCATCTGTTTTTTCTTGGGCAGTGCTTAGCATTTCTCTAACTATTCTACTTATTTCTTGCTTCATTTCATTAAATACTTCATTTTTGAACTCGTCTATGAGGCTCCGGAGATACCGCTTTATGTCTATATGTGCCATGTTTGATATTGCATGTTTTCTGTCTTCATTCTCTTTTGCATTTACGTTTCCTGCATCAGTGTTCTCAGGATTGGGGACTGAGGACCCTTTCTTGTTGCTCGCTTTTCCCATACTTTTTGTTCCTTCTATACAAGCGTCTGTAGGAAGCCCAGTTTTTTTTTCTCTTTGTCTGTTAAAGTTTGTTTGAATCCACCAGCTAGGTGTTCCCACCCACTGCAGTGTACTAGGGAGACACAGACCTGGGCAGCCTCTGCTGGGCCCACCCCTCCAGGTCCACCTACTGAATGCTTCACTGCTAGGGTTCACTGCCAGGGGTAGGGACCTGATTTGGGCTAGCCTACTGAATCTTAGTCCATGGTGTCACCAGGCCAAGAATTCCCCACCACTCCCACTTGAGAGGGAAATATGCAACTAAAGTCACTGCAGGGCCCTGTTCTGGCTAGTCTGCTCATTCCCAGAATGTCCTCTGTTGGAGGCTCCTAGTCTATGAAAGGGCCCCCATTTCTCTCACTCACCGCAGGTCAAATCAGGGCTCACTGCCAGTCCTGCTCTCAATGCCGTTTGGTTCGCCCATTACAGCTTTCAGAGATTTCCTGCTTCTCTCTCCCTGCCATGCGGAGTGGGACGCAGTATCGGCAACAGCAAATTCAAATCACGGCTTCCAATGGTGTGGGACCCAGCTTCCGCACTGAGATTTTATCTGTTCCTGTTATAGCATCAGGATTGCATTTCCAGTTGATCTCTCTCAGCTTAGTTCGTTCCTGGGTCGGCAGGGTACATCTCCCCTCATGTAGGACTCCTTACACGGCACTGCTCCTGGATTCTAAACTGGCAATCTCAGAGAGCCTCCGTGGCTGCTGTTATTTGTCCGCCATGTTCTCCCTGCATCAGTTCCTCTAATTTTTTAACTGTGTCTTCTTTATATGTGTTCAGCATCTCTTTCATTACTTTTATCATTTCTTCTTTTACTTGGGAGATTATTTCTAGTTCAAATTCCTTTAAAGTTTCTTGGAGTTGCTTCTTTATTTAAGTTGTTATTATTACAGGCATTTCAGTTGTATGGCATATATTTTCTTCTATGTACATGGCTCCTAGGGTTTCTTGGGATGGGCTGGATGTTTAAGATTGCATTTTGGTCTTTCATTTTTATCATTTTCCTGTATTTCTGTGTTTCAAGTGTTTCCCTAAGGTTCTCCCTGGATGTGTTGGAAATTTCTCCTATGCCCTAAGCTCCTAGGACTGAACAGAGGTTGCTGAGCATGGTCCAATCAGGCCCTCAGGCCCTCCCATGCTACCTTCAGTGTTCCAGTAGCTGTGTAGGTACTACCACTGTGGATGATGGGCTAAAGCTCTCCCCAGGGAAAGACCAGTGCCCTGAAACTCACTTCACCTGCTCTTTACTCCTGTAATTGGAGAAGGTCATGGGGGAAATCTACTCAGGCTGAAAAACCTCCCAAGGCAAGGCTAGAGGGGCTGGGTTCTGGGTAGGTCCTTGAGCCCTGGGAGCAATGATCTTAACACAATGTCTCGGCTCAGAATGGCATGTGGACTCACCCCAGCCACCAGCTGAGTTTCTGGGTTCCTGGTCCCAGAGAAGGTCACTGGGCATGTCCTGGACAGGCCTGAAACCTGCCAGGTAAGCGCAGCCTAGCTGGCTGTGCGCTGCGCAGGTCCTTGAGCTCTGGGAGCAATGATCTCAACGCAGTCTTCCAGGGTCTGAATGGGGAGCAGACTCACCCCAGCCACCAGCTGAGTTTCCCAGTTTTTGTACTTCTTTTATCCAAAAATTAATGTTCTTTATCAAATTTGGAAATGTATTCAGGCATTAATGTTTTTGGACTTTTTTTTTTTTGCTTCCCATTTATGTGCTTTAAATATTTTGTATGTTTTCTTCTTTTGGAATTCCCATTACAGTACATGTATGCTGGTATATTAGTCAGCTTTACACAGCTGTGACAAAATTACCTGAGAATAAAAGTTTATTTTGGCTTATGGCTTTGGAAGTTTTGGCCTAAGTTTTGCTCATTCCATGTCATTAGATCCAGTGAGTCAGAGCACCACGTTGGAAAGGCATGGTGGCAGAAAACTTTAACTCATGCGTGGTGGCCAGGAAGCAGCAGAGAGGAAAAGGCCAAAAAAGAAGAAAAAAGGGACAAAATATACCATTCAAAACCTTGCCCTGCCATTATGATCTTCTTCATCTAGTGAGGCCCTTCTTCCTAACTCTGTTCAGCTAAGGAACTAATCAATTGAGAGTATATTCAAACTTCAGGTTTAATCCACATAATGAAGTCATTTCCCCACTTCCCAAAAGACCATGAACTGGCAACCGAGTTTCAACACAATGAGCCCTTTGGGGACCCTTTGTAAGCCAACCATAACAGCCAATGTGCTGTTTTCTCAGAAGCTTTTGAAACCCTGTTAATTTTCTTCTATCTTTTCTTCTTCCATATCCTTTAGGTTAGATTGTTCTGAATGGCCTTTCTTCAGTTTCACTGATTCTTCTTCCATCTCAAATCTGTTGAATCTCTCTCATTAAATTTTCCTTCAGCTTTCTACTTCATAATATTTAATTTTTAATCATTTTAAACTTTTTATTCTTTTTGGGGAGGGGGAACTGAGTCTAGAATGCAGGGCCTTACATCTATAGTCCTTTTACATTTTTCCTTTTTTGGAAAAGATCTTGATAAATTTTCAACCTGCCATCCTCCTGCTTCAGCCTCTAGGAATGCTGGAGTTATTGGTGTGTCACTATGGCTTGCTATTTAAATTTTTATTCATTGAATTATTGCCATTATATTTTTTCTTCTTACTTTACTTAAATATGAGTTTATTTGGTTCTTTGGATATATTTGACAGTCAAAGTAACTGCTAAATTTAATAATTGAGGACACTTAGAGATAATTCCCAGAGGCTGCCTAATTTTTTGTAAGTATAGGTCGTTGTGCTTTCTTGTCTCTGCATACCTTATATTCTTTGGCTGAATACTAACCATTTTGGGTAACATATCAATAACTCTGTATTTATAATTCTTTAATTTTGAGAGTCATTGCTCTTTGTTTTAGTAATTTGCCTGCACTCTATCTATGAAGTTGGTGTGGCCACTGAGGTTTCTGCTTATTTTTTCTTTATCCTTGCTTTTATTTTTAGGTTTGACTTTCTCAGGTTTTCCCCATGTCTGTACACCTTAACCACCAGTCATAAATCAGCAAATACTAGCAATGCTTCCACCATGTGATGATGGATTTGTATGTGGAATTGGGAGTATATTCAAACTTCAGGTCTGATTTTTTTTTCTGCTAGAATTCCTTGCATTCCCCATGCATTACCTCAGTATTTATCAGCCAGGGTTATATGTTTGAGCAGAATCTCTCTTGTTTCTGCTTTATATATGCATAGCCCAAAATCAACCTAGAATGTTTTTGGAGGTTGTCAAACTTCTCGGGATTATTTTATCTTCAATTCCTTGACTAGGGTCATTGTTTACTTCAAACAGAATTCAGTCTCAGGTTAGCAGGAACTCTATTCTTCCACGTGTGCTGGAAGATTGTCACTTTCAACTGACAACACTTGAAACCAGTGAACACTCTGTAGCAGCAGAGATAAAGATATAGGTGCTGTGGACTGCTTTCCCTAGTTGAACTAGTGGCCCAATGCAGCTGAAGAAGTATGTGTGTGTGGGTGATGGGGCTGGTGGGAATAGTACAGGCACAAATACTATATTACGAATATTTGTCTTTAGTCAAATTCCAAAGTATGAAGGTAGTTGTTTTTGACTGCTTTGTTCAAATTTGTAGTTGATTCATCTGAAGAAAATTTGTCAGTGTACCCTGTCATATTGGAAGTTCTCAGCAATCTAGAAACCAGATTTGTCTTACCTTGAAGAAATGGGGCCTTTTTTATACTGCTGATATCAGTCTTTATTATGATTCAATCTAGGATGAAGAGTAGAACCTTTCAGACATTTCCAGATGCCATGGGTCCCATCGGCAGGAGGCACTTCTCATAAGAGAGGTTTTGAGTTTATGGCAGAAAAAATTCAAAACAGCTGGGCCATAGGTGCGACAATGTAGCAGCTAGAGAAAAAGACCTGGGTGAGTATCAGAGATGTGTACCACATCACTTTTGAATGCAGTTTCTGGTTCTCATAATTGAAAAGGTTTTCCTCCTATACATTTTGTTTTCCCTCCTATACATTTTGAATACACTTAGGTATACAGAATCATTCATACAAAAAGTAGTTGCCACCTCATTTTTGACATTACAGTTATTTTGGAGATTTTAGGAGTAAAAGGTGAGAAAATTGAGAGAGAAACTCTGTTCAAGGGTTAAAAAGTTGTATAAGAATTATTATGTAAAGATGTCTCAAAAGGACAAAGATGTAGGAAGGATGGTCATCCATCCATCCATCCATCCATCCATCCATCCGTATTTTCTCTCTTTATCCCTTTGTTACATCCTGTCTCTCTTTTCTATTATAAAATGAAGTCTTCAGATAGAATCTCTATTGTCCTGAGATAAATGTTGAACAATTATCATTGACTCTTATGAAACAAATAAGAATGCTTTGGTGAGCATCTAGTTTGAACCAGCAAGATTTGCATGCAACATTACTTTTGAGAGATATAGGGTTATATCTGAGTAGTGTACTCTTAGTCAAATCACTCACAATTTGAGGGTATGTGAATAAACGTCATGGTGTATGAATGAAAATTGTATATAAAGGTAGGTATAAATGCCTCATGTTTATCTAAGACTCTACAGCATCTCCTGTTCATCTTCAAATCCATGTCACAGCCTGGATTTACAATCTGGTCTTTCAGATTAGTCCAGTAATCTTATTTCATTAGCTTTGAGTACAAACATAGACCCTTTATATAATGTGGTCTTTCTTAGCTGGTATAGTTAAGTAGTTTAGGTTTGCCTGATGGCTGTTTAGGTTACTTCAAGGAGGAGAGAGTGGATAAAGGAATGGATTGTTGGTATCTTTACCTCAGTATCAATTTAACTGATGTTTCACTAAATGTTTATGCATTTAGTTTATATTTCAAACCACATTTTATTGAATGGTAACATGATGAGTACAAACTGGACATCACTGTCTTAGTTCAAAGCTGGTCTCTGTGCCAAGGACAATATATAATACTTCAAATAAATTGGGAGTAAGCCACTTTTTACCTGTCTTTAGGCATAAAATATAACATGACTAAATTTCTAAGTTGAGAATAATTGTAGTTACATCAGCATTGTTAGGCAAAACCAGAAGACGAACAGGTCGCTGACTGACCTGACATCACTTCTCTCATTGGCCTTATTCTCAATGGATCCTTTTTCTCAGTGTAGTTAGAAAGGCTCAAGAAATGCAAAAGCAACTATGTAAATAAATCCTGCTGGGGAAGCTAAATGCTGCACAGTTACAAATACCTGCTCTAACGATTTCCCACTATTTGGGGCATTTCTATCTTATAATGCTGTCTGACACGTGTTATTTTATTGTACTTTTACAATAGGTTTTACTGTGGCCTTTAGTTTGAAAACAGGGCTGCCTACTCAAAGGAGAGAAAAACCACCTTCTTCATAACTCATTCAGCAAGCATCATTAGCTGAGCACTTATCCACCAAGGGAAAAGAAATAAGAATAATTGCAAGTGCCATGTAAGGCTGGGGATGTGTGTAAGTAGTGCTTTATCATTATAGGCCTAAGAACTTCCAACTCACCACTTAGCGTGTTTGTTCTTCATATACAGATTAAATTTTATACCTTTTCTGTCTGTTTTTTTGTTTGGATCAGGGAAGGAGGATAGTAACATATTTATCCAACCCATGTCAGTTCACATAAAGAATTCAGAATCCTCTGGGAAATATAGATCTGCAATAGTAATTCACTTGAAAGCTCTTACTGTCCTCCCACTAAAATGCCTTTCCCACATACATTCAATTTATTCTTCAATGCCTGCAGTTAGATGCTGAGGCTGCTGATATTGAGAGAACAGTATGATCAAGTAAACAATGGCTCACCTTTTCTCCATCACTTAGCCAGTAAATGATGATATATTTCCATCTCTCACATCCCATGATATAAATATATGCTTGCTTAAACTGGCAGTTTTGAACTTTATAGGAAAAGAGCCCAAAGTGGGTTTAGATTTGTGGAGGGGGAAGATGTAGTGCAAAAGCATAATGTTTTCAAATTTCTGAAACAAGGCTTGTCAGTAGAATGAAGTTGCTCATACAAGCCATTTTGGACTCAGTGCTTTACATCTATTTATAATAACTTGGATTTTTCTTCTGTTAAAATGTCACTTGGATAAGGGAGTAAATTCTAACAGCTGTGACAGGATTATCATTGCTAAGAAACCTATATTGTGGGTTCATGTGCCAGAAGCATGTACTTCTCTACTTCACTGCCTTTCATTCAGAATAATGCAAATATTCTCATCTATGCTTAGGGAGACTAACAGAGGACACAGATGCAAGCTCATGATTCTCACATCTCATCCCCAAAGTTTGATGCCAAATGAGACAATTGGCACCAAAAGTCCAAAAAAAATTTTTTTAAAAAAACTTCCTAGTAGTTTTCAGAATGTGACCACTCCTCTTCTCAATGAAGTTAGTCTAAAATCTGGATAGGTTTAGTGATAAACTGTAGCAGAAATTTGTCAACAATTGAGATTTTTAAAAACATAGCAAAATAGAAAATGGGAATGTTGGATAATCAATAGAAATTAGCATGTGGGAAACAAATGAAAAAAATTAGCCAAAGTATCCTAAGAAAGGAGGAGGAAGCAGCAATTAGATAGGAACGCATTTACTCCTGGTAAATAAGACAGCATTGTATGTAACTAAGGTTTATAATTTCATTCATTTATCAATTCATTTCTCCATTCTGTAATTGTATGGCAGATACTAGAATTAATTTTGGTAGTAAGATACATTATGGGCTCTTCTTGAAACAGATCAAACTTTTGTGTGTAGTTTATGTGCAACTAATACTCAATGGGTAGAAAGAGAGTGGAGATGGGTTTAAGAAAGAGGGTTATTAAAAGGAAGAGAGATAAGCCTTATTTAAAGAAGGTAAGAGAATAAATCTCGGATTTACCAGGTTCATGAAGTAGAGATAGCCTAGGAAAACAGAATAGCCTTTGGAAAGACTTAGGGCCTTTGAATTCCATAGCAATGCAAGGGGTGGTATACTCTGTTGGTCCATTCTGGTCATAATCCTTCCCTGAGCCAATCACTATCTCTGTTTAAACAATTTCTCTGACCTCACCAGCTTATAACAGGTCATGTAAAATTACATTTCTTCATAGAGATGCAGCTGTGAACATGAAATGAGCCAATCCATGAAAAACATTTGACTCTGGGACTGACACAATGACTCCAGACAAGTTTGTTGTGATTATTATTAGAGTAATTGCTAATATATTAATTAAAAGATAGATCTACAGACTACTATATGCGTATCTCCATTTGACTCCATCATATTGTAGTTAAAAAATTTAACTCAAACTGGCCTGGTGGTGCCTGCCTGTAATTCCAGAACTCTGGGAATCTGAAACAGGAGCATCTAAAGTTTGAACCCAGGTTAGGTAACAGTTATTTAGTGAGAACTTGTCACAAAAATTTAAAAAATGTTAAGAAGAGCTGGAGTTTTAGCTTACATAAAAGTCTTGAGTTTAGTCATTGGTAGTCCATATACACAAAAATTTAATCTATTAAATTTATGAGTTCCCCAATGGAATAAGTATGCTATATTCATGATTATTTCCAGTATTTTGGCTACTTTAGATACTAAGCATACCTGTTCAAATAACTTTTTGAACAGGAAGTTCAGAGACTATACAGAAATGAGAAGAATCACATCAAGCAGAAAGAGAAGCATTCACAATAAGCTTGGAGATGGAGAAGGGTTTAGCGTATTTGAAACTGCCAGTTAATCAGCATTTTGCTGATTAAGATTTACATCTAGATGTCCCCCCAAAGCCTCATGCACTCATCAGTGAGGTTTTTGAGAGGCGACTGAGCTTGTGTGCTACTCATCAATGGATTCATCCACTGATGGGTTTATAGTTGGATGCAATGTTGGGAGGTGGAGCCTGGTGGAAAGAGGTTGGTCACTGGTGGTAGAGCCTGGAAGTATATTTCCTCCTGGTCCCTTGATCCTCTCTGTTTTCTGGTGCAATGTCAGGAACTGTTTCTCTTCTGTCATGTTGCCTTAAGGGGCTGAGGATTTAGCTCAGCGGCATAAGCACCTGCCTTGCAAGCAGGCAGTCGTGAGTTCGATCCCTGGTACCGGTAAAAAGGCAAAAAAAAAAAAAAAAAAAAGACCATGGAATGATACCTCTATGACTGTGAGCCAAAAGAAACCTTTCCTTCTTTAACTGATGAGTGTTGGATATTTTGTCTTAGCAACAAGAAAGTGGCTAAGACAATCCAATATATCTGAAGTGAATAGAAATGAAGAAGTGTAGAGATGGGAAGGTATATTCTATAGGGCATATTGTAAAGGGTTTTGAATAATGCACTGCTGAGATTAGATTTGTAATCTATGAAATATAAAGATGAGAGGTTTTCATCTGGAAATTGATGTGTCCAGCAATCTTTATAGGCACGTGTGCACGCGCATGCGCGTGTGCACACACACACACACACAAACACACACCTAAACCCATTTATATATACAATTTAGGGTATTTATATAGCCTCTATTTAGGAAATAGAGGACAGATTATGTAGATTAAAGAGGCAGTTTCCTGATCTTAGGAATTTGTGATTTAGGAAGAGGTGAGTCTATCAGGGAGTCAACTTTCAGATTATTTGCATGGACTGTTCTAAATAAATATTTGTATTGGCTTTGTTTGTTGTTTTTGAGGCCGGGTCTTGCCCTGTAGCTCAGGCTGGTCTTGAACTCCCTGTGTAGTTCAGATTGACTTCAAACTTGCGGTGATCCTCCTGCCTCAGCCTCCTGAGTGCTAGGATTACAGGCATATACCACTATGCCCAATATTCATATTATTATTTAATTTTATAGTATTCAAAGAGAATCTTCTCTTTGACTTGGTTGAACAGGGGCTCTAAAAACACTATTGAAAATGAGAAATAGTAAGGGGGAAATTATTTTGGTAAGAAAATATCAACAATGAATAAATGAATGGCTTCTAAATTCCCAAATCCACAGGTCTTGTCTTAGATTCTATACTTTTTCTAAGAAATTTTACTCTTACTCTTTTTGATCTTAGGTATATGAGCAAATTAGTGCTTCTTTTTTTAAAGTTAGTTTAAGCTAATTATCCTGTCCCTACCAACTGAGAATAGTGTACCTGGTAGTTACTAGTATTAAGTTATCATTATACAGTTGCAGACATCAGTGCACACAAAGCTTAAGGAACTTGCCTGAGGTTATATAGCTAATAAAAAAGGTGGATGAAGATTAAAATTGAAATCCATTTCCAGAGTGCCATATTTGTTTCCAGACTGATTGTGCAAATATTTCAATTTTAAAGGGAAACCATTGTGATAATGACAATGCTTTAGTCATGTTTTTAATGCATGCAGTTATTATTACATCAAACAATAGGTAATTGTTTGATGCATGCACAATTATTGAATACTTCTATAAATAATCCACATTTGTTGTCTTTTTGTTATGATGAAATAAGTGAGGAAAGCTATCTCACTGCCCATGTTGCAAATACTTCTTCCTATTTAATCTTAAACCAAACATTGTTTCTTTGCATCTATGTGTAAGCTGTAACTTGTTAGTACAGAGAAGTTGTTTTGTTGTCAATTCATATTGTGCCTTTCTGCTTTTTTGTTTTGCCCCTCCACCATTTTTATTTTATCAGCAAAATCTTCCCCAAATGAGGAAAATCATGAGCATTTTATAAACATGCCTAGGACTATAAAAATATAGATATGTCTTTAATAGTGACAGAAGTATCTTTGGAACTCTCTCTAGAGTGAAATCTACTTCTGAAATTTGCATTTAACAGGCAAACATAATATTGTTGCAGATCATAGAATTATAAATTCATGGCCATTTGGGTACTGGAGTTTCTTTATAATCCACACATCCATACTTCTAAGTGTAATTTTTTTATGGCTATACAGTTCCAATTTCCCAAAATAGATACAGCCAGAATTTTCATTATTAACTGTATTTGAGGGGTAACAACTGCTCCATGAAAGCTCTTTATGTTTTGAAACTCACACAGGAACTTTCAGGCCAAATAATGTGCTTTCTGCTTTAGGGTGTGAATTTACTACCTCGATATAAATTTTCCAAAGTTGATTGGTCTTAGAAGTGTTAAATTTATACAGCATTCAAAAAGTCTCTTGCTTTAAAAATGAAAAATTGAAAGTGATTAGTTTATAGCCTATTTAATTGCATTTGGATATTTTCTGCCCCTAAAAACTCTCCTGGATAACCATACTGATGGTCTCCCAAAACACACTTTGAACAGACTTTTATTATGGGTAGCACCTGACCTTTCAATATAATTGCATGTGGTCCAAATTAATTGTTCTGTTCTATTGAGCATTGAATAATAGATATTCTAAGGTGAGATTAATTATGCAGAGCCCTGATAGAGAAGAGGATCTTAGACTGAACTCTTTTGGGTGTCTGGAATTTAGAAAATAAGGTATAAAATGACAATTAACTAATAAACCAACTGACAAGATTGACTCCACAGGATACTTCTAGTCAACACACTTCAGAAAATTAACAAACCTTAACTTTCCTTAACTGAAATATAATAAGATAGAGCTTACCTGTCATACTAAATATTGCCATAAATCAACATCCTAGTGAGAGAGGCATTTGCTGTGGGTCCTTTTACAAAAATTGTGTAAAAAATTTTCCAACTATTTACCATGCTTATTTAAAAATACTCATTTATTTTTAATTCCATTGATATACCTTTTTAAAGTATTTCTAAAAGTGGCAGTTGGAGATTGTGTAACAAAAGATCTAAAGCATATGTTTTCAACCTAAATTTGAATCCAGTTTGCAGTATAATTTGCTGATTTAGGGATCTCAGTGTGTGTCCATTTCTATTACTATAACAAAGCACCTGATGCTTCAAAACATAGTTTTGGAAGATCAAGAGCATGGAGTCAGCATTGGCTCAACTTTAGCAAGAACCTTATATGGATGGCTTCACAGTGGAGTAGCATATAGGAAAGGGAGAGATCACACAGTGGGACAGGAAGCTAGGAGGACACTAAGCAGGGGCTAGGTTTGCTTTTTTGTAACCCTGTCTCTCTTGGAAACTAATGGGGTCTCCGGAGAACTGTGCTAACCCCTTCCCAGGGCAGTATGTCCGATGGCCTTACAACTTCCTGCTAGGTTCTACTTCTTAAACATCTCCACCTTACTTTTTAACACTATCACAGTGGAATCCAAATTCCAAAACACATACTTTGGATACAGTCTATAATGAAACTAGCAGTAACCAAGTCAACTTCCTTGGATCGTTGATGTTCTTTTTATCTGAAATGATTTGTTAGGTTCTGTCTCCTCTTGTTTATTAGAGGTATCTGTTAAGGAAATAGTGCAGGTGGTACAGCTGGGGCTGTGGAATGATTCCTTCTCCATCCTCCTGAACTCAGACAACACGCTAGGGCCAATACTCCTTCCACTGTCCTAAAAGAAGCAGAAATAAAAATAACAAATACTCAGGAACTCTCTAAAGCCTCAGACCAGAGACATACCTGTTAGATGCTATAGCATGACCAATAATAAATTTTCTCTATTTCAAATTCATTCCACTCATGCATAGGGACTCTATGTTATGCATGTGATTAAAACAGTGAATGATGGGAAAGTTGCACTTACTCTGCCCCTGAGATGACTCAGAACCCTGTTAATCACATCCAGAGAGGTTCAGTGAGAGGCTCCCTGAATGGGGTGCACATCACTTAATGTCCGAAAGCCTGAATTTTCCCTTCTTCCTATTCTCCTGCTGCTCTAGCACCACTTATTTCCTACTCATGCCTTTTTGTTTTTGTTGGCACAGACCTGCAGGCCTTGAGGAGTCCTTCCCTGTTAACTTCAATAATGCAGCTTTTTCTTTTATCATCATGTGGATACTTGCAATTCTTTGCTCGATGTACACAAGAATATGGAATTTATCTTTCAGGAACCCATCAGGCAATGTATCAAAAGAGTAGAAAAGGTGGCACACAGTGTAGAATATGGGGAGAAAGAGGAGCTGCTGCCCATCACCTGCCCTTCCTCACTGTTATCCTGATCACGACAGACAAATGTTCCCCTCGGCCTGACTGACAAACTTCTTTATAAATGTAGGCCCTGCCTTCTACTTTTGTAGAGTATTTACTTCAGAAAACTTCTCATTGTACATACTTTCTTTGTCCATTTGGGAGGTCTGTAAATTCTTGAAGAAGCCCTTGCAGGTTTGGCATCCTAGAAGGTCTTTCACAGGACTGGGCATCATCTCTGTCAAATGGGCAGATAGGGCAAATAGCATCCATCTCATCCAGTTTCTCCAAGTTCAAGTAGGAGCCTAACTTTTGTGTTCCTTTTGCTTTAGACTGTGAAACTGCTTCTTCTCACAAATATACCGGAACATATACTTGTTTATTTAGTAAAACTAATTAGCAGAATCAGATGGCCTCTGCTCTTCCTGTCACTCCAGCATTCAAAAGTCCTTTGGCACTTTGTTTTAGCAGAGTTGACTTCAGATTTCTCTCCCATATTACAATAACACTGAGGAAAGTCTTTCCTGTCTGCTTCACTTTGACCAGTTTTTGCACTGACAGTCCCTACCATCGTGACACTCTCTCCAAGTGCCACTCCCAGTCGCTTCTGTCCCTCAGAGTAGTTGGAGTTGTGCATTTAGCCTAGTGAGATGAAAATGGTGTTGATTTCAAATATCTTTTTGTGTTCTCGCCATGTGTAACACACACAGTTGTTGTGCCACATGTTTCAGTTTTGCTAGCTGTAGTCAGGAAGCTAATAGACTAAATCTTGGTGCAGGA
Source organism: Cavia porcellus (assembly GCF_034190915.1). Lineage (NCBI taxonomy): Eukaryota > Metazoa > Chordata > Mammalia > Rodentia > Caviidae > Cavia > Cavia porcellus. Next base: position 85,939,395 of record NW_026947487.1, read on the forward strand.
GAATTAACTTGTGATGCTTCAAATGTATACCAGATGAACTGTATCTTTATGTCATGCAGCCCTGTCAATATTCCCACAAAGTAAATAACATTATCTCTATAGTGCAGACATGGAAACTGGCAAGTTATTTACTTGCCCAAAGTTAATTAGTTGAAAATGTTTAAAAGCAAAGTGGGATTGACTTCAAGCTTGTGCATAAGTCATATAGACCTGTACTTGAATCCTATTTAACTTAGTGCTAGACACTGGGCTTCCATACTAAATAGCTCCCATTTTATGTAAGAACAAACTAAGGTTTATAAAGTTTGAATCATCCACATAAGTTCATTGCATTCCCACAAAAACCACACAAGATAATTTATAGTTGTGTACAACTTTGGGAAAGTGATTTAGAACTCATGGCAGTGTCTGATTGAATGGTGGTGGTGGATTAAAAATGCTCTTTATAGAGACATATCCCATGACAAAGAGCAAATCTTGCACTGAGTGGTTAGAAAAACTTCTGTCAAGAGCTAGTGATGGCAAATGTATATTTGTTAGACCAGCAAGAAATGAAGAATAGTTTTCCTGGATTGCTGAACCAAGTTTTCAGGCTGATTTTTGAACCCAATTTTGTTGAGTCACATTCTGGTGCTATGCCTTTTACAAGAAATTAAAAACTTTTAATGGCAATATTATTTTTCATTTTGAAGAATGTTTGCTTTAATTTGTGGTTAAAAATGGCTTGCCAGGCATGGTGTTGCACACCTGTAATCCCAGCACTCAGGAGGCTGAGGCAGAGGATTGCTAAGAGTTCAAGGCCAGCCTGGGCTATAGAAAGTGACTTCAAGGCCAGCCTGAAGTACATGGTGAAACTTTTTCCAAAAGACAAGATAAATAAAATAGAATAGAATAAAATAAAATAGGTTCCTTGTTAATTTAATCAACTTTAATATGTAAATAACTTTTAATGGCTAACTTTTTAGATATATTTTGGGATTAACAGCCTAAAATTAGTTTAATTTCAATAGTTAACTAATGACTAGATGTCAATCAAAAAGGCATTCAAAGAATCCAGAATATGTCAGTGTATGACATATTAATTTTTCCCTTTATAAATTTCTTATGAAGTGGTTAATTAATTCTTATCACATATAAAACAAATTATGTGTATGTTGTGATATTACGTTGGCTCATTTCACTAAATTGTCCATAATTAATCTCAGTTTTGTTTGATTTTAGAATTAAGTGGTTTCTTCTTGTTAGGGCAAAGAATTAAAAAGAAAAATTGGAAATTTTAAGTTTCAATTGGTCCTCACTGAGAATTTTTTAATCAACCTCTTGTATTTTTTAGCTGATTAAGTTTGCTTAGTAATTACCTGTTGTACTATAATCATGCAGTACCCAAGAGAACAAAAGGCTGGGAATTGTTCCTTTCTTCCAGCCCAGAGCACATTTTTGTAATTCACAGAGACAGAAAAGTCCACATTAACACTCATTGTAGTGAAAAGCAATGTCATGAGAGATTGAACAGGAAGAGTGAACTTTTTGGCTTCTAGAGAGTTACTAAAATATACATCTTAAAACTTTAATTCTGGTGTTGAAGTTGTGTGAATATGTCTTCCTGGGAAATTTGATTGAGCTGAATTGTTAGAAAGGCCTGCATTTATTCAAAGGTCAGCTATGATACAGGCACTCTATTTTACTGTAAGCTTCCTTGCACCTTTGGAAATGATTCTTTCTTTAGCTAAGTGAGAATCTCTTGATGAATACAAAAATTAAACAAAAAAGTCAAGAGGTAGAGTCATTACATTTTCTTCTTCTAAGTATCCCTGATAGAAGCTGTCACATACATTTACTCAGCAAAGGGAGCAGATTGTGAGCCTTGAGTGGATTTAGCAAGTATGGGCCTTTGAAAAAGGAGATCAGGGGAAGTTAAAATTGATATACCGTGATGAGGGCAAGTGCTGAAATGACATTAATAAAAAGTAATAAATGCAGGAGAGAAGAGGATATGCTTCCAGTTTTAATTTTAAAGATATTTATTTAATTGTATATGCATTGCATTAAAAAAGCTGAGAATAAATGTATCACTTGTTTGATGATCTTTATATCAGGAGAACTGATGACCTTACTTCATTTTTCATAAAAATTTTCAGTATTTTTGCCAGTGATAGTAATGTATTTAACATTAGAAATTGTGAAAATATATTAAATTTTAATAAAAGTTGAAATAATAGAAATATTTTTTCTCCAAAATGTTTCTAGCCACTATTTCCAGAATCATGATTAAATATGAAAGATAGATTTCTATTGTTTCCTTAATATTGATATAGTTCTTAGCTAATCTTACATGACAGATAAATAGTATACAAGATAAGCACTGACTCTCTGGATTTAACTCATGTGAAATATTTGGATATTATATACAATTCATGTATTATATAAACATATGCAATCAATCCTTATTCATAGATTTATTCTTGTGAATTCATCTGATCACTAAAATGTATTTGCAATCATTGGCAAGTTACATTTATGGTTGTTGGACACACATATATATGTGCATCAGTCATGTGGAAACGCATATACACAAAGCAGCAAAATATTTAAGTAGCCTACTGTGTACAGTCCCAGATGAAGCTAAACAAATCAATAGTCTGCCTTTTTATTTCAGGTCTCATACTGTAAACTGTCATTTTTGTATTCTACTTACTGCTACCTACTTTGCAGTTCTATGCTTTTTGTTGGTGACTTTGCTAGCTAAAATGGTTCCATGCATAATGGTGAAGTACTGTGTAGGGCTATGTGCCTTACATCGAAAGTCAATGTGTCACATAAGTTAGTTCAGGCATTAGATACAAGAGGGCTGTTGATTGTACATTTAGTGTTAATGACCCAATGACATATATTAAAAAGGGATCTAAACAGAAATACAAAGAAAGCAAGATTATATGTTGATAGGTTGTTGAAAATATGAGAAGAGGCTCATAGGAATATGAATTTTCTCTAGGAGTGGTGATATTTAGTAATTCAGTGTTTATGATGATCTTACACCATACAACTGTAACACATAACAAGATTATTATATATAACTTATATAATATATATATAACCTATATATATATTATATACAACATAACCTTGTTATGTTATATATAACATAAAAAGATTATTATATATAACCTGTGACTGCATTTTCCAATTTTTATATTAATATATTCATATATATGTTATGAATATATAAATGTACACACAAAATCTGTATGCTCATTTCTTAAGCTTTCCTTATTCACATACAACGTAGTCAATTATATTTGCTTCCTCACTAACCAAATATTGTTTTTTTGTTTTTTTTTTTAAATTTTTTATTTAAGAGGAAAAAGAGAAAAACACAAAACAAAACAAAGCGGTGTAAGGGTACACGTAATACAGAACTACAAAAAAAAAAACATAACAGTAAGAAATCACCTGTTAGTAGATTACATATTATCATCTTGAAAATAGTTGCTCAAATCACAGTATCAAAGAATACAAGGTGGACATTCAAACAGGGAGACTGCAAACAGCTGTGTTCAATGATCCACAAACATTGATATAGTCAGCTATTCAACACCCCTAAACACACTTGCTGTTATATCCATTAGAGCTCTTTTTCTTTTTTTTTTCTTTTTTTTCCCTCTCTTTTTTACAACAAAATTTACACATTTAGGATTTTATTAGTGCTTATTACTTTTTTTGGGGGGGGGGAGAATACAGTCAAATATGGCAAAACAAAGCTGTCAGTCAAAACCAAGGATAGACATAGCACATGGTGTAGAACAGAGTACAAGGTTATCAACAATGGTTATCAACGTTGTCTCTTGTTTCCTTAAAAAGAATTGTCTATCTCATTAGATATTATAAAGTTGGACAAAACAGTAGAGAACAAGACCAATAAAACTTAGGCATTGTAAACATTACAGGACTTCCAAAGAAGACAATAGTCAAACCAGAATGGGTATCTTAGTGAATCTTATTGCCTTCAAAGTAGTTGCCTATGTCTTCAAACTTGATACTATCATATAGAATGGAACAGAGTCTAATCAATCAAAACAAGATCGTGGGAGTATTACAGGACTTCAAAACAAGTTAATAGGAAATCAAAAAGAGTTACTATTTATATATCCTAATTTTTTAAATTTTTTCTTTAATTAAGACAAACATAAGAAATGACTAAATAATTTTTTAAAAGGATAAGGGGGAGATTGAGATAAAACAGGACATAACAATATAACAATAGAGGTCAAAGCATGACTGTTTCAGCAACCTAGTACTTCACCACCATATAACCCGACTTAATAGTAGTTACCATAGTGTCTGTCTTTTTCCTTGAAATATTTGGATAAAACTTCATATACTCTAGCTTTAAATATTTCCATATCAAGAAGCCCAGAATAAAGCCTTTCTAATTAATGAGTGAAAACTTTATAAGGCTTCAAGGCCATCTAATGGGGAATCATGATTACCACATATTTTTATATATTTGAATCATTACTTACATTAGGGAAACTATTCGGTATTCACACATGCGAGATTGATTTATTTCACTTATGAGTATGGTCTCAAGCAAAAAAATGAAATATTTAGGAATTACTCTTACGAAAGAAGTGAAAGACTTATACAGTGAAAATTATAATACACTGGAAAAGGAAATTGAAGATGATCTCAGAAAATGGAAAGACATCCCTTGCTCATGGATAGGAAGAACAAACATTGTGAAAATGGCCATTCTGCCAAAACTGTTATGCAGATTCAATGCAATCCCAATAGAAATACCATCAACTAACCAAATATTGAAATGTGAAAACTTAGCAGAGACCTTACATCAACCTTTTCCCCCCTCCCATCAGTAGAAACTGCAGATTCAAAAGTTCAACTCAACAAACAACAAGGGTTGCAATAATGATACTAGAATTGGACTTTTTTGTGTATATTAACTGGTAGTGGGCCATCAAGGTATAGTTGACTGGTAGTAATTGTACTTGAGAGACTTCACAGCTTAACTGGAAAGTAGATCTTTCACTCGGCACACATGATCCTGTATCTGTGGAGAAGCTTGGTAAAAACTGTGCAGCCTGACAAAGAAATACCAGTCTGGTATTTCAGCCAGAAATCTTGGACCTTAGAAAACCTTCTGGGGCTACTGTAGAGCCCTGTGCAAGCAAACTTGGTGAGATTTCTACTTCATGTAGATGAAGCAGCCACAAAGAGATCAGGCAAGACAGGCAGGGGTATAACACTGGCACAAACACTTGTCTGGAAAACACAAGGTCTTGGGTTTGATTTCTGGTACTGGAAAAAAATAAAAAGATCAGACAAGAGCTAATATTATCCTTGATTATCCCAAAGCACATAAACTTTTGTGTCCTGTATACGTAAGCCCTAAATGTTGGGGATTTTGTCAATGCCAAGGATGTCCTCTGCCCCTCCTCTTAGGTCTTCCTATTCCACTCATCTGAGTGTCAAGGTCCCTGGAATCCTCTCAAAGGAGCCCATGGGCTGAGCAGAGACACCCAAAGCTTATATTTTTAAATTCAGGGCCAAATTAATGAGTCTTTCTGTATATAAATCTCCTAATGAGAGTGGAATATAAATCTTTGTACCTTTTATCAATCCAGTCAACAAATATTTGTTAAGTGCCAATATGTACCAAGTACTGAATTAAGCAACTAATGAGTGAGAAATCTCACTCCTAATTGAGTTTTTGTTGTGATAGGAAAAAAAACAAACACACGAAATAATCACATATTATTGTTTATGTCTGGAAGAAAATAATCAGGCTGGTGGTTGGTTTGCAAATAAAAATGGAAGCTTGTTCTGAACAGAGGGTCAGGCATATTCTGTCTGAGATGATGTTCAAGTAAGACTTATGGATACTTCCACATCACAAATTGGGAGGAAAGGGTTCCTAGGAGGAGCACAAAAAGCACCATTTTGTTTTTGCTTAGGATATACTTGCGATTCTATTTGTTTTTTATAGTATCATTTGTATCTTTTAGATTTTTTTCTGTCATAATCTACATTACTGTATTTTTGTTAAATTCTAATTTGAAAAATATAAAAGCAGTTGAACATTTAAATTATGTGACTCCATTGCAAAAGTCGTTTTCTGATTGTATGTGAACATGTAGGAGCATACGTCTAAGCACTGGAAATGATTTTACTTCATCTTTGATTATCATTGTTTATATACTATGAGAAATAGTATAGAAATAATAATAACAATAATGTTAATAATAATAATGACACTAATTGAGTCTCTACTAATTCCAGGCACTACTGTATATAGGAATAAATTAACTCATTGAACTCTCTCCAGGTTGCCCATTTTACAATCAAAACATGGAGTTAGGTCAATTCTCTGATTAGAAAATTGCAGGAATTTTCCCTGTATAACCCTTCTTTTCAGTCAAATAGCAGATAAGATAATTTTCTTTCTTTCTTTCTTTCTTTCTTTCTTTCTTTCTTTCTTTCTTTCTTTCTTTTTCTTTCTTTCTTTTTCTTTCTTTCTTTCTTTCTTTCTTTCTTTCTTTCTTTCTTTAAGTTTGGGGATTGAGCTTGTGAGTTTGCACTTGCCAAGCAGGTGCTTGTTCCACTGAGCTAACCCCCTGGCCCAACAGATAATTTTCTATGTTGCAAAACACATTTGAAAATACACTACCAATGTCATTTTTCCATTAAATAAAGAAAAAATGTCCATAATTTCAGAAGGACAATGAATATAATGACTAGAATTTTTCAGTTGCATTTTCCACCTTTTATTTGTTCTACCTTTTATTAGCCTACACAATGTCTCGTTTATATTAGTAAAGATTTAATAGATACTAATAGCTGGACACTGAGCTAAACTCTTTTCATGACTTACTAAATATTATAACCATTCTTTGCCAGAGTTGCTATTAATATTTCCTGTGCTTGAATTTTTCCCTTGCCACTTAATAATTGTATGACCCGAGAGAAGGGGTTTCATTTATGTATGTCTCAATTTCCCTACTTGTAAAATGCAGTCTAATTTCAGAACTTGTGACCTAAATCACTGTCACACTATGACTCACTAATCTCAGATGGTATCAATGACATAAAGCTAATATTTTTAATTATTCTTAACTTTAAAATTTTATAACATGATATTCTACAGAGCATCATAATTTCCAATTGCTCATTAAACAGCAAGGTTAGAGAAACAATGCTTTCATATCTATTGTATAAATGAATTCCTTAAATCTAGAGTTTGGGTCACTGAGAAGCAGTGAACCCTTTAATTTAAGTTATTCCTACTTCTAAAACCAAGCCTTATTATTATAATGAATGTCCTGTGTCTCTACTGAACCACACAAAAACACATTTTTATTTTTCACCATTTTAAAATAAAGACCAGATATGTTTGTTGGCTAGTAATACTAGTCTCAGTCCTGTTGCAAAATAATCAAAATGTTAAATGCTAAATTCAATTATAGAATCAAGGATGCAATTTTATTTCATTTTTTTAGTTGAGCTATATCTGTGGGATTTAAATGACCAGACTATGATGTTTTAATGGATGATTTGGCTCAGTCAATGCTGAGTCAATGAATTGCATAAAAACTGCCTCTTTATTATGGTCTATGAAACCAAGTGGGTCCTGAATATAAATATATAATTTCCTTTTGGTGCTGTAGTAAAAAGCAAACTTTCAATATATATGGAGAAGTTAATTCATCAAATTAAACTTAAACTAATTTTAAAATTATTTATATATATATATATATATATATATATATATAAGTATAAAATAGCTAGATACAACTTTTTATTGTTTTGCCCAAAATATATGTTTTATTCACTCATTTGGTCTAAGTAAACATGCGAAAAGAATGGCAACTAGCATTTATTGGGCAGCTACTATGTGCCAGGTAATAGATTAATTGATTCAATCTTGGCCAATTGGAATAACACTTAATCTGCACAGTCATTCTCAGAGTTAAGATTTTTCTCTTTTATAGAGGAGGAAATTAAGTCTTGGGGAAACTTTAATTTCTGTAAATTGTCATATCTATTATAAGTGAGGGATCAAATCAGAGCCCAGCAATTCTGCATTATTTATAATTCCAAATTATTCTCAAGAGATTCTCAAGATTTAGCACCATGGATTAGAATAATAAACAAATTGAGCCCTAAATTTATTTTCAGTTTTCATTGCTAGAGGATCTCTTGAGTAAGGATCATCATTTCTTTTCTTTTTAATTTTATGGAAAAAGTGTAAAACAAAATTTCAAAATAAAATAGTAAGAGAATAACTATGATTAATACTTTATTTAAATGTTGTCATTTCTTTTTCAAGGTAATTTCTTTTTCTCAAATAGCCGAAGCTGGTTTCCTCACGCATCGTTCCTCAAGTATATGCTTTCAATGATCAATTTATACAAAATTTAGGCTCTTTTTAGGTGTTCTTGACTATGGATCTTGCTTTTAATTATTGTGCATAAGCTGGAAATTACCGAGGTAATCATTTCCTGCCCAGATCTCTGCCATAAGTTCTGTATAGTAACCTTCAGCTGGCTCTTGGATATGGAGCCACCTGGATTACAGAGGACCTCAAACAGAACACATCAATTACTGAACACATCTATTATCCCCTGGAAATAGGTATTCCAATCTCAGTGAATAATCAAGTCATTTTCTATTGGCACAGAAGAAAATCTGAGGCTTTATCCTTGATACCTTGCTACTCACATTGAATGCTGTCCATTTTATTGCTTATATATGACCAGATCATTTTTACATATGTACAGTGGTACAATCTTCACAGACTATCATTGGCCCTTTGTCTTCGTTAGCCTTCAGATTCATCTTTGTTCATTTTAAAGATCTCTCATTCCTTGTGGTTCAACAAAATGATCTTTTAAAAATCTCAAATAATCATGCTTGCTCAGTACTAATATTTCAATGGTTTTTGAATATGCCTAACCTTCTGAGTATGGTTTGCTGGTTACTTCATAATTTAAAGCTTTCTCTCCTGTCTGACCTTATCTCTTGCCATCATGTTCTGATCCATTATACCATCTGTATCAAAGACGTTTTACTCCTATTTATTCCAAGACTTTTGCATGTGTGTAAAATGCTCTCCCCACTCACTTCTGGTTAAGTCTAATTTATATTTTAAGTTTTAGCTTAAAGGTTAATTCCTTTTAAAATTGCCTTGTCAGCATAATATATCAATCCTTGTCCTTTTATCCATACATTTTCTTCTTGGAGCACATAGGATACTGTATCACAATTTTATATGCATTAGCTTTCTGTCACTGTGACCAATAATACTTCAGAAAGATTTATTTTGGCTCACGATAGCAGTGGTTTCAGTTCATGGTCGTCTAAGTCCATTGCTCTTAGGCTTGTGGTGGGGCAGAAACATGGTAGAAAGGCATGAAGAGGAAACCTGCTCATCTCATGACCAGGAAGCAAAACACAGGGAAGAAGGGATTGGGGACAAGATACAGTCTTTAAAGCCATGCCCTAGTGACCTGCTTCTTCCACTGGGCCTCACCTCCTAAGTAGCCAATTTAATTATGAATTTATAAGTAAGTAAATCCACTGATTGAGGTTTGTGCTTCCATATTCTAGACATCTCTCCAGGCCCTGCCTTCAGATTTTGATGTACTGGTGATCAAGCCCTCAATAATTCGTTAAACCACAACAGTATAAAATTTTGGTTTACTCTAAATAGATTGAAACTTTCTTTGAAAGCAGTGGCTCCATGCCTGGTACATACCTGTCTGTCTGTCTGTCTGAATGTCTGTTAGTCCTTCTTTTTCTCCCCAAGGTATCCATTAAATCACTAATGCATATTAAATAATTTCTATTAATGTGTACAACAAATTTATCTTTCTCATGTAATCATTTATTTTGTCCTGTTATAACACTCAGTTTATATTAATCCAAAAGAATGAAATTTTAAAGTTGGAAAGATCTTCATATTAAATGGTGTCAGAGGTCCAGGCAATTCATCATTTATTTTCTACATAAATTTAAGATACATCATTTGCTCCTTGTGGCATTTAGAGGCCATTTTTTTAGGTTCCTCTGGATTAAGTTCCTTCTCAGACTTTGATTCTAGGTTATTTTAGAAGTGACCTTGAATCATGAATATGCTTTTAGCATATTTCAAAGAAAAATTTTGCTTATAACAAACTTTGCTTATAACAAGAAAACAAGGCTTATAAATGGCCTTGTGTCCATTTATAAGCTGATCATTTTAATTTACTGCCATTTTTATCAACCTTATTTTCAATAATTTTGTTCATTTTCTAAAATAAACCCTCAAATAAATTCCTTCACTTCAAGTATTAAAACATATTCTAATTTTGTATTAGTTTAAATGGTTTCTTTTACTGCAGACAATAGATATGACATTGTTAATAAAGCTGACTGAGCACATAACTAACATGTTTATGCATAAACAGAGAAGTATATTTTAAGGTCTAAATATTTTTTCTAGGAAAATCATCTTTTTTCTAGGAAAATCATCTTCTGTCTCTTTATGGAATGGACAACATTATTTCTTTTAACTATTAACATTTAATATGTTAAGAGTAATCACAAAGATGCCTTTTCCAATTTACTTTGGTAAGTGAAGAATAAGAATTACTATTTGGCCAGCATTTAATACTGAATAGAGCCCAGAGATAATTGACCACCAAAAATTTCTCCTAAATCAAACAAACTAATCCCTTGAATATAAAATTAGTCATTTCATTGATATTAGCCTTCAATCTTTACTCCATTAAATCTCTAAATTTGTGCTAGGGATGGCATAGGAAGCAAATTAAAATGGGATTCTTATAATATGAGAGAGATAAAACTGTGCCTTCTGAAGAAGCAATTTAATCTTAATAAATTATTTTTAATGTTCTTTTTTCAATGAGGCATCACATTGACCATAAAATGAAGTGAAAGGGCACTAGTTGAGGAAACCGAGTTACAAAGAGACCACTGCACTCTTGAACAGTTATACCTGCAATAATTTGCTTCATAAATTTTTATGTTTTATTTTACATTTTTTAAAGAAAGCAAGTATTCCCAACAGGGTCATAATTAGCATTTTGACAGTGTGAGAGCAACTGAAGGAAAATTACGTTTGATCTCTGGGGTATTTAGCTAAATAGTTTTAAATAGGAATTTGTTACTTTGTTGAGGATGGATTAAACTCAAAACAGATGTACCTTGAATGGAAGGCCCACGCTCTCAGGTGGTTCATACCTACAAACACACCCCCACTTAAGAGCAAGTGTCCATTAAGAAGCCCTGAGAAATGGAGCTGATTTGCCAGAAAGTGGTGGCAAACCCATAGCATGCTTGTCACACCAGGATGTTTATTATCATTGAAAGTTCTAAAAGGTTCTGGTCTAGGAGATTTGTTGAGTATGAAATAAAAGTTTCAATCACTCAATGTCAAATGTTAACATATATTGTACATGGACCCCCTCTCAAAATTATATTTTTAATATTTTATCTCTATAGTTTGAGAAGCCAAAGCTAAGAAATAGCCACCTAAAGGCACATTCTGGAATAATCAAGACCAACTTCTTTCTTGCAAACAATTGTTCTCTCAACTATACTATGAAGACACTGTCCTGAAAATAGGATGGAGCAGAGTTAATTGTCATGATGCAGGTAGTATTCATAAAAATTGTGCCCCTTAATATAGACAGCTTCTACTGCCTTATCGAAACCCTTGATTAGTGTCTCTGCATTCCTGAGGACAATGCCCATTACTTTACTGCTGCTCATTAAATGATAGTGTTTCTTTTTCTACGTGATCCACATATGCATTGTACAGTAGGTTCTAGGCTACAAGGGAGCAGTAGGGTTAAGTGTTCTGTTCAGGATCATAAATGGGAAGTTCCAGCCTCTATACCCAGCAAACCTACTGACAGAAACAGCAAGTGAATTAAATAAATAAACAAGAGCCTCTTGTTTAGGTCTTTTCTCTGCACGGCCTCATTTAAAGAAAAACCATCTTGAAACACCATTGGAATTACGTCACTTGTAGGTGTTCATATTATTTTACTATTAGGAGGCAGCTCAGTTTCTCTCTCAGTTATAGAGTAATAATATACAGAGTCCTTGTCACAGGTGTAGAATCACAGTGCATTTGGAACTCTTTTGACTGGATCTTACGGGTTGCTCTGTGACTCCAAGCATGAAAATTGTGAAGAGAACTGTGGACCCTGGGGAGTGAGAGATTGAAAGCTTACCCTCTTCTTTCTGGGCTTTACTTTACTTTGTCATTTCACGGTTTGAATAGTCTCAATCAGGATTACAGACAAGGAAAGAAATAATCACCAGGAGATCATGAAATACACAGACTGACAAGTTTAGTTCAGGGGAATCATCTTAACTTGCAGCTTTGATCAGAGTCTTGTACCAAAGAACTCTCTTCCATCTTTTAGACCAGAGGGATAAGAACACTTTTAGCTATAATAATTAATGTAGTTAGTGTTCAAACTATAAACTTTGCTTGGCATTTGGAATCATGATTAACTTCTTCACTAAGTTCCTGGGTCCTTTAGAAAGTTAGAGGAGGCTCAGAGGATCACTGCTTATGACAGTAAGAACAACCCTAAAGAAGAGAAGAATGGATTTTTAGAATTAGTCATATCTGTTAGAAATCTTATTTTATATTCAGATATCCAAACAACATTGTTTGGTGCCTTCAGGGACCTCAAATATAGCAATGTGGAATTCAGATTCTATCACAGTAGTAACAATGTACTGTTACTCCTTGGCTCCTCATCTTCACCTACCCCACGATGCCTTCTGGAGCACCCAAAAGAGAAGCTTATAGTCACTGTGTTTCGATTTTATATCTTACATCTTCATTCATGATTTCCAGGAGTTACTAGCCTCAAAAATATTTCAAATCTAATGCATCTCTTCTTTCCCTGTGACTACTGCCACAGCACCATCCTCATTTGGTTCTAGTTCAGATGATTCTAGAGATTTCCTAAGGGGATTCTGCATGCCTAACATGGCACCTTCCCTTCTGTTTTCAGCTCTGTTTTCTGTTTTTAGACAATTGCATGCTTTTCTTTATATATACAGATATATGACCATACAGTCTTTCAATGGCTTAACTAAAATTTCTAAAATGCAATCCAGATCCTCAGCAGCATACACACTCTTTCAATAAGCTGAACTTCATTTATTTCTTTCAGTTGAAATTATTATAGGAGGAACCAAATTTATTCAATTTTAAAAATATTCTCAGAACATAGGGTAGGATTTGAGTACTCAAATACTAAATTCCACTAAATTAGTCTATATGGAAAACGGTACTTGGAAACCTGAATCTTGACAGTGGTCAAATCCATCATATAATTTTTGTCGTTGGTGCCATTTCTGGCCTGTGATGTAATTTTAGTTATCCTGGAGACATTCTCCTCATGCCTCCTCTCTCTTTGTTGGTGAAGATTATCCCTGCTGCTACTTTATTCCAGAAACTGGATAACCTTCTGCCTTGTTTTTGTGTGGCTCGACCCTTTTGACAGACCCTGTGGCTCTGACCCTTTAAACAGTAGAAGTGTCCTGGTGTTTTTACTCAGCAGTGGATCGTGATATTTAGAAATCCCTTCATTCAGCACCTTTGATTCTCCAGGGATGCCCATAATAAATATTTGCATTATTAAAAGAGTTATGAGCACAGTATAAAAAATGAGAACACAAGGAAGTCACCACTTGGCTTTTGATTATATCTGCCCAAATGAAAAATGAATGAAGGTGTAATTAATAATAAATGTCCTTGTGTTCTTGTTTTAATTTTAACTCATCAGAGGATGTTAAAATTAAAGTGAAGCCAACTTTTGCTTTGCTGCTTTATTAAAAGCAGGATGTGGCCCTCCTGTAAATGATTCTTTCAACTTCATAAAACATAGGATTCTAATATCTGTATTGTCACTTATTAGCTATTAACTTCATGCTTTTTATTTATTCTCCATTAACTTCAGCACCCTTACTTTTAAACTGAGATAATAATATGCATAACATAGATTTCTTAGTGGTATTAAATGAAATAGTTCACCTGATACACAGTCGCCAATGTGTATTAGGATGACAGTTTTATTTGAGTCTCATTGTGAGTTAGGCAGGGCAGTCTATTTTCCTCTTCATTTTAGAGATAAAGCAATGCTTCACTTTTGAAGAATTGAAATAATCTATCAGAGAACACTTAGTTCTTATAAATTCCACTGTAATTTTTTTCAGTTGAGAAGAATACGTCAAGGAAAAATCTCTTTCTATACGGTCAAGCCTCAAGAAAAGGAAGAAGCAAGAATTATATTTGAGGATACTGATTGATGTGGCAGTGGAGTATCACAATTCTGGCCTTGCTAACTTTTCTTTCATCCCTTGATTGGCATGACTGCAACTTTGTTTTTCAACAGGAACATATTTTCTAGACCTGTCTGGATTCCCACGTATCAGTAACTTGGTGATTGGCTCTTGTTAATCCAACATTGGAGTTTTTGTCCTTCAGTCTCAGCTTCATCCTTGTAAACCTGATCTCTTCAAAAAGATCATACAAAAGCCAACATCTGATAAGACACGTCAATGTTTTCTTTCTTTTTTGGTCAAGAACATATAGGAATGTAGACAGTTTTCCATGGGATTGAGTCAGGTAGCAGATAATTCATCATTACTTTGGAAAAGTATTTAAAATTATCAACACTGTCTAATGTGGTTCCCTGGGGTTAAAACATGATGGACAGAGGTAAAGGCCCTTCTGGCTTTAAATTTATAGCTGCCTGCAAAACCATTTATTTCCCAAAACAGGAAGAGCTACTGTGATAGGGACCATTAAGACAGTGTACCTCTGACTTCATAATGTTTTCTTTTTCCTTATTTTCTTAGTTTCCAGGTTTTAGCTCACAATACTGTACAACTTATGAGGGCAAAGTGAGGTTATTTTTATTGATTTAATACATATTTGCAGTATATAATTGTAGTGGTTGATTTACTGCATCAACATGAGACATCCAGAAGTTTAACTAAATGGGCTTAGCAACTCTACACCCTAGGAGATAGAAGACTCACCCTAGAGGGTGGCTCGTCACCTGATGGTATAATAGGGAAAGAGGAAGGATGGATGAGTTCTATTCTCTGGAGGAGCTCCAGTCTTCGCCTTCAGTTTGGACATGTCTTCTGGCTTCCAACGCAGACTCTTCAGCCTTCTGGAGTCAACTCTCCAGCCTTCCAGCATAGACTCTTCTGCATTCTGTCACAGACCCGTTGGCCTGCTGGTGCAGACTTGCATGGGACACTGGGGTGAACTCTAGAGCTTGGACTGAATTCTTTAGCCTCTGGCTGCAGACACCCTCATCCAACTCTGTGACTGACCACCATGAGCCAATCTTATAATTTCTTATACATTTGTATTTCTTGTGTTGTATCTGTTTTTTGCTAGTAAATCCCTAATACAATAACATTTTCCTTCCTTGTGTGGAATGAGTGCATGTGAAGAACACTAATTTCTTTTTTTTTAATCCTTTTTTCCTTCCCTCTCTCCATCTCTTGATCCCCATCTAATTTGAGAGAGTTCTTTCTAAACTGCAATTTTTGAAAAAAATCTTTGTATCTGTAGCTTTTAACAGTGCCTAGGACACAAATGAAGTTTTGAGGATTGATGAACAAATGAATACTTGTTCCTGCTTTGAAGTTACATTTACACTGTGTACCTTTAACATTTCACTTGGGAGCAACAAATGGGTGACACAAGAATGCCCTTCTTGCCTCTCATGACTTCCCATTTTGTCCCAGAGTTATATACTCATAGAGCCTAGATTACTCCCACATTGTGAGCATGTCAAATGTATAGAAGAATGGTAATCCCACCTCACCGTCAAAGTAGATGCAGTTGGCATGTGTAAAAATATTACTGTTCTATTTTTATGTTGATTGTAGGACAATATGGGTCAGAATTCTTAAATGATGCTTGCTTCTCACATGAAGTTTTAATGCTATGATTTAAACGATATTTTAATACCTGGAGTGAGGGATTCAAATACTCTAAATAAAATGGATAGAATATGTTCCATAAGGAAAGACAAAGTAATCACTATGACAATTATTATTTATAAAGGCAAAAATATTCCATGGTGAGACAGATTTCTTACTTAAATGGAAATGTACAAAATTTTCCCACTGTGGAAGTATATTGTTCAGCTTGCTCATTGCTGGAGCCAAATATCCAGCACTCATAACTTAAAGGAGAGGGGGTTTACTTTGGCTCCATTTCAGAGGTTGTAGCTCATGATGAGCTGGTTTTAAGGCAGCAATAACAAGCAAAAGGCCATAGCAGAGGAAGCTGTTCAACTCACGGCAGCCAGGAAACAGAGTGAGGAAGAGCAAGGCAAAGTCCTTTTCCTACCCAAATAGAAATTAGGCATAGAACCTAGAAAAGAAAAGCTACAGCCAGTTGCTTTTATAATATAATTGTAGGAGGAATATATTGAAATCTTTCTCTGTACATGAAATCACTTCTTATTAAAAGCTATTTTGACATTTCTCAGATAAAAACTGAAATGGAACAGTCATTGTCTCAAAAGGATTACAAAATCACAATTCTCCAGCAAGTAAATCCCAACATCAGGCCAAGAGCTGAAAGGGAATAATTAATTCAATGCCTTTGATCTCACTGCCAAAGAAAAGATGCCTATGATAATAGGAAAGGTTGAAAGAGAAAGGGGAGAAAACTAGCGAGAAAAAGAAGAGTGAGGCAGAGAAAAAGAGAAAAACAGACAGGTAGTTGAGGATGGAGAGGACCAATGGAAGAAACAAATAGAAGAAAAAAGAGTGAGGAGAGGGTAAGCAAGAAGGAAAGGAGACAGGTTATAAACTACATGAAGTTTTGTAGAGAAAAACACCAAGAAAAATAATGCTAGCTTGCCCCTAATTAGCGTGAAAAAATGTGACGAAGTGAATATTTTTTCCCTTTTTGAAAAACACTCGTATCTGAAATTGGAACTGTTTACAAGACAAACTAAGTTACATGTGAACAACACTATCAGCGTTCCAACACCCAGTCTTGCACCATATTGTGTATCCACTTAAGAAAAACTGGCTCCAATTAGGGATCTCCTGTCGAGCATCTTATTTATCAGCTTCCAGAACAGCTGT
This sequence comes from Cavia porcellus, assembly GCF_034190915.1. Lineage (NCBI taxonomy): Eukaryota > Metazoa > Chordata > Mammalia > Rodentia > Caviidae > Cavia > Cavia porcellus. Next base: position 85,956,564 of record NW_026947487.1, read on the forward strand.
GAGCCATTCAGGATGCCACCAGTTTTTCCTCATTACACTCTCCTTAGAATTACAGATGTGCCTGGCTCATCCCTAGGGAGCCCACATTTTAGTAAACACATCCTTCTATGTTTTGGGGGCTTCTCTGAAATAAACCTGTGAATGCAAGCTGATGTGGTTAACTGAAGTTGGCTTAAGAGACGTCAAAGTGTAAAAACCTCCTGTAATTTCTTAGGGAAGGGAAGCTGGGTAATGAAAGGGATTTAGCATGTATAACAAAGGGAGAGAGCTGGCTCAAAGGGTACATTTTTGTTCTTAATCAGCTTACCAAACAAGTTGCATTGGGAGTGTGTGACTATGAATCTTTGCTAGAAGTGGGCACATTATTGTCATGAGTTTATTTAATCAGAAAGTGAGAAAAGATACTGAGGCAGGTAAAAGAGAATGAATGAATCAACGTATCTTGAGTGATGTACATCATTTGCTTTGATAGTACAAACAACTGTATTTGAAACACTTTGGACTCTGAATTTTTTCCACTTCTAGAGAATGATTTAGTAGGAAATGCATAATATATTTAACAAACAGCCTCAAAATCTTACTTTCCCTCTTTTTTCTCAACACTGCTGGCTCTCTTGAGTAATGCACTCCAAGAATTAATGAGCGCAGTCATAGTTGTATATATTATTGATAAAAAAGGAATGCTCTGCATTGGCAGACTGGAGTATCTGGAGAAAAGAGACATTGCATCCAGAAGAGTAAGTCACAAGATTCATGGAGAAACAAGAATGTGACAAAAATGCAGTGTTGGTGTCTGATTTGTTCACATCTCATAGAATTCCTGGGTAGTCCCCCTCACAATTTGGTCTGGGTCATGTGACCATTTTGGCCAATGGGATATCTTTGATACAAATGGAGACTGCGTAAGTACTGACACTTCAGGGCTTCCCTCTTCCACTGCTTTTGGGAACCCTGCAACTTCCCTGTGAATAATCCTAAGCTAACCTGCAGTTAACTATGACGAACTGGAAATTTCACCATCAGCAATTACAGAGAAGGCTATAAATACAGCTATGCATTGCTTACCAGTGGGAATATGTTCTCAGAAATGCAGTTAGGTGGTTTCATCATCGTGTGGAAGTCATAGAATACATTCATACAAACCTGAATAGCACAGGTCATTCATTCAGTATGACTGACACATTTAAGAGATGCATGAGTTGTTGCAGATGTAGCATGGCAGACTGCTTTACAGTAAATATACTCTTTTAATAAGTAGGAATATATTTTAAAATAATAAAAGCTTACAAAGCAGTGGTGTAGCTGTTCATCAAGCATTGCTGTACAGAATTATATGTGCTATATACAGTTATAAAACTGGCAGAGCAGTAGGCTTTTTTTTCACATAAGCATCACCACAAACAGGTGACTAATGTATCACACAGCTTCAACATGGCTAGACGATAGGGATTTTTCAGCTGCATTACAATTTCTGGGACCACTTTCATACAGGCAGTCACTGAAAGATCATTATGTTGTGTGTGACTATATTTTATTTTTAAAAAAGAGGCTAGAGTCCTGAGGAAGGGCACCTAATCTCCCCCTGTGAGTGTACATCAAAGCCTTAAAAGCAGCCTTGATGATGGGTTGATATTTAGGTGAAGGTGGGCAGAGGTAAGAGGTCCAGGGTAGGGGTTGGTTGGAGTTCGAGACAGTGAATATCACAATAAAGACCTGGGGGAGAAATGAGGATTGTTGTTAGGGAACAAAAAGGAGTTCAGAACTGGCATTCTTTTGTCATACTCTGTGTGGTGTCTACTGAGCCTCACTCCAGGAACTTTCTACTTCATTTACAAAGGTCTGGAAAAGTTGGTTAAAATTCTCCTGTGGTCTATGAAGGCAATACCAGTGAGGCTGCTAGCAACGAGTAGACAAGTAAATGCTGCTTATGGTACCATCACTTGAGCTAAGTAGTAAATCCGGGGGTATCACATCTCCATGTTTGAATGTCCTTGCCCATCAAGTGGAAATCATAGAAGGAAATGTAGCACAGAGAGGCACAAGTGTCAGGTGTATATCCACAATGTGTGTCAATCATGAAAAAGCACTGAAGGACTGGCAGCCGAACTGGTTTCAGTACTTTAAAGCATTATTTTAACAATAAAGAAATATTAGAGCATAAAGCATCAATTTAAAGTCATCAAGTGTAATATTATAAATATAGTTTAATTGGATCTAATAGTCACTCATAATAATGCTAACACTATTGGGCACCTACATTCTATTAATACATTTGTAGAATAGAAATGGAATAATACTGAAGTGTCTCATAATGGTGTCTTCTTGCTACTATTATATCATCATTTTGAATATTTATCAACTAATAGACTTTGTGTATCTTTCAATTTCCAGGTCCCTATTTTGTATCTTCAACATTCTTCTTCTAAAGAATTATTTGTCTGTTTTAGTCATTCACTATTAACATGCAGATTTATCTGAAACAAATGGCATTAAAAATTATTTTTCCCCAACTTTTTAATTCTATAAATTCAGTCAAAGAGTAATTTAAAATATTTTCCTGGTGTTAGAGGTAAAAATGCTTCTAACAAGGAGTAAAATAATAATACTGTATTTGTGTCACTGTCTGATGATTTACAACTTTAAAGTTTGTGAGGAAAAGTACCTTACACATTGGATTGTAACTCTGTAAGTCATGAGGAACCTATGTGGCCAACAGTACAGCATTTGTTATGGTTTAGATCTAAATTGTCCTCTCAAAGTCTCATGTGTTTGGAAGGTGACAGGGTCATGGGGTGCTGGATAAATCCATGGAGATAAGTCATAGGAGTGTGATCTGGAATGGCATATTCTTGTCTCTGGCATATTCTTGTCTCCTTTCTCTCCTTGCTTCTTAGTCACCACAAGATGAGCAGCTGTTCTCTGTCATGACTTCACCCCATGCTGTTTCTGCCTTGGTGTAGGCAGAACCGTGGACCAAATCCATTGGAAACTGTGAGCCAAATAAATCTGTCCTCTAATTGGTGGGTGTTAACTCTTTTGTCCCCGATATGGGAAAGCTGAGACACCATTTACTCTGCATTTCTCATATGAGATATAAAAAATGAGGAACTAGCATAATATGATCAAATAACCTACATAATTCAAAATAAAAACTCCAATCTATCTTGTACTCTTAGATAAGAAACTAAGCTCCTGAAACCCAGAAGCCACATTTGGCAGGGGAGGGGCTATGAAGGAAGTTCTCATAATTGTGCAGGTCTGTACATATTATAAAGCTATTTTCACCAATATATTCTGATTGATTTGTGTGAAGTTTCTGTGATGGGCAAGTGATTTGCCACAGGCTGTGAAGACTGAAATCCAGTGTGGTGGGAATCCAGTAGCAGTGGTGCATGTCCTGTCTGTGTCATCTCCACAGTGCATGCCCTGGGTTTCCTTGTCCTCTAGGTTTTATGATTTTACCACTGGTATTGAGGCATAGCAGATATTTAGGACCGTCTGTATTCTGCACATCCTGGACTCAGCTCAGGCTCCTGACTTCTGGGGAGGATTTGTGAAGTTGGTATCTCTTTCTTCACCTGGAGCTTTTCCCTTTGGACAGGAACACAGCCAAAGCCCACCAAGGGTCTCCTTACTTGAAGTGGGGGATTCTCATCCTGAGACACTGAACAGGGGCCTCTCAGCTTTGCGGTGCTCTGAAGGACCTCACAAAGTATAGCCATGTGGGGCAGCTCTGGTCTGCAATGCCTGGGAGCCCCTCTTCCCAGTCCCAGGCAAGGAACATCTCAGTGACTACCTTGGGCTGGGCTGAGTAAAGTTTGTGACTGGAGCATCAGGGTTTAAAAGTCATTTTGTAAGATACTGTATTTCTATAAAATGGCATACTACTAAAAAAGTTGCTCTATAAAGAAGGCTTTCATTGGTAAATGGATGTACTTTGGGACTATAGTCATAAGTGAAATAAATTAGACTCCCATGTGTATCATATTGTCTCTGTAGTGTAAGAAACTTAAAGAGCAAATAAGATCCAAAATGTACAATAGGTACTGTGAAAGGGGAAGAAACTGCTAACGAGGAAAGAGCAATTGGGATGAGGCAAAGGAGAAAAGAAGAAAAAAATTTATAAGCATATATATATATATATATATATATATATATATATATACATATATATGGTCAAAAGGTAGCTATAATTATACTACTAATTTCTATCAGTTCATTGAAAAGAATGGTTTGTGTTTACATTGTTCAGTCTTTCATGCCTATATCTTATAATCTGAGCAACTGCGTTTAATATACAATATATTAACCATTGTTACTCTCCTATTACCATGTTTTGAAATTCTCTATCATGTTTTTATTGTACTTTCTCTTTAAAATAAAAAAGAGTCATTATTTTGGGTGGGGAACTGGTTCTTGCTCTGTAGTTCAGTCTGTCCTTGAACTTAGTATATGGCCCAGGCTGGCCTCTAACAGTGATCTGCTTGTCTCAGCCTCCTGAAGATTTACAAGTGTCAGCCACAAGGCCTAGATTCCATCTAAAGGCTGTGACAGTGTTGACAGGGCAGGGGGCTCCTTTATTATAAAACCTGTGATCAGCACCATCTGAAAACAGTCAGCACAGTGGGACTGGAATTGGTAGAGGCTGAGGGTAAGAGAGGAAGGGATCTGCACTGCCCTGCCTATTGCCAAGCTGGGTCCTGGCCTCCTTTCTTCTTCTCTCTTACCACCTGCTTAGAGCCAGAGCTCTAACAGGAATTGAGTTTCTATGCATTCTAGTTATGGTTGCTGTGGACACCAGCATGTCAGAGCTGGGAGCAAATCCTCTGTGATACCTTTGTGTATCCTGGAGTGCCTACTGGACAGGCTGTGGTGGGGGGTTTACAGCCTTTACCTGTGTGAAAGCAAAGGCCACCAACCATCAAGGTGGGTGCCTGGGCTCTCTGGGAACCAGCAGGGAGCGATGTGAAGAGGGGAAGATGGGGGAAGGGATGGGTATGACCACCTCGAGTTCTTTAGCTGACCTCCAAGGTGACCATAGACTGGGATCCACAGGCTTGGAAGGGGACTAAGTTACAGGGGAGAATGTTTTTGTTTTGTTTTGTTTCTTTGTGACAGGAGCTCACTATGTACTTCAGGCTGGTCTTGATCTCACTATGTAGCCAAGGCTTACCTTGAAGTCATGGTGATTCTCTTGCCTCAGTCTCTTGAGTGGTAGGATTAGAGGATCGTGCCGCCATGCTTAGTTTTGGGAAGAGAACATTGCTCATCTGTTGCCCCAGAGGTCTGTTGTCTGTGCCTAAAAGCTCAGGATAGCAGAGGTGGCTTGAAGAGCTCTGTGGCCATATAAGCCAGAGCCAATCAGCCTATTTCACAGATGGTGACATCTGTGCTCTGCAAGGGGGAGGGACAAGGAGAGGGTCTTCTCTGCTGCCCCACAATGCTTCCCCTTATCTCTCAGAGCTGAGTGGGGCATCAAATTGCCTGGCAGAGCACAGATCTCTGAGGTCCATTGCCAGAAGTCCTGCTGTGAAAGCCTGAGGCTAAGGTTAGTAGATCCAGCCTGCTGGTTATTCTTAGGGACATCCCTTGGGAGGCCACAGATGATGACAGTGATAAGGGGTTCCTTAATCTAGAACCAAAGAGCAAAGACATGGGCAGGGAAGACATTTCCATGGCTGGGAGGAGGGAGCAGGCTCTGACGGATTAGCCAGTCCCATTGGAGTCATGGATGGCACACAGCTTCTGAATTTTTGGGCAGCCTGAGACCACTTTGGATGAGATGCTCCAAGAAAGTGAGGAACAGAGAGTGTACTCCAGCAGGCAGAGGCTGGGAGAACAAGTACTCACGGGGTGGTGGTGTTGGTGGTGGTGGCAGTGCGGTTTGATATAAAAGACACTTTGGGTATCCATGAGCACTGCTACCTGTGCCTGCTAGGCAGGAGCTGCAGGGCAATCTATGGTGGTGGCAAGTGGGATGACAGAGCAGCACGAGGCTACAGAGTCTGGATGTCACAGTTTCTTCATTCCAGGCTTCCTTGGACTAGGGTGCTGGGATGTGGGGCCCAGGTGCCCCTGGGGGTGGATGCTTGGCCTCCTCCTTAGGATTTTAACAGAAGAATTTGGTCCTAGAGAAAAGGAACTGATTTTGGATCAAAGGCCAACATTGCACTGGGAACTGGGTCCCGGGAATGCAGAGATATGCATGGCCCGGCTCAGGCATTTTTCAGTTGTCTTTGGGGTCAGCGAGACTGGAAGAAAAGCCTCACAGACGCCTCTAGTTGACAGTACCGGGCTTGCAGCTGGTGCATGTGCTTTATATGTGTGTGTGGAGGGGAAGGAGGTACTGTACGGATTCCAGTAGCAGTCAAGGTTCTTCAGGCTGTGCTGTGGGCTACAGTGAGAGTAGCTCCAGGAAGCTCATATTGTACAAAACCAGGAACCCTGCCTCGGCCTTAGGGAGGATGGCAGCCCACACCAAGGGCTGCAGAGAGAAGCACTGCAGATTGCCCAAGGGGTAGACTTGCTGGGCCAGCTGCGGCCGGGTGAGACCTCAATAGTCAGCACAGGTTGCGCACTGCAGCATGGCAGCTAGGACCTTGCGTTTGCTCCTGTTCCTCGCCAGCTAGGTCATGGTCAGGTTTTTGAGTTTGAAGCTAATGGCCCAAGACACGTGCCCAATTGTTAATGTCCATTAGGGCTTGGAAGAAGTTGAGGAGGCTGGGTCCCTACAGCTAATAGCAGGTCAAGGTGGGGCAGCACATGGACTTTGCAGCCTTGCCTGTAGGAGACAGCCGTGGTGTAGTCTCTGCCTGAGGCCTCAGATGAGCTCTTGGAACTTGCTTTCCCAGTTCACTGTCATTGCTTGGCTAATCTGAGCTGCTGCTTCTGGCTGATGGGTCTCATCAGAACACCAAGTCCATACTGTAGGTCACGGCTAGGGCCAAGACCAGGATTCCTACTCCAGGGGAAGCCCAGGGCAAATGGCAGCATTTCTCTTGAGGACTAGATAATAAGCTAGAAAGAGATGGATTTGGCCCTGGAAGAACACACTTTCTTTGTCAGTCATGAGGTCAGAGAACATGAGAGTAGCTTTGGTCCAGACCCGGAGGAAGCTAGGCTCCTCTAGCTGGGGTTCAGTAGACTCACTGCTGCTGTCATCAAGCTCCTGGAAAGACTGTAGCACAGAAAAATCAACAGGTATCCACAGGAGTGGAGAGCAAGGTGAGGGTGTGCCAGGCAACCAGTGTACAAGCTGGCACGGGGGTGGGGAATGTGTGCATGAGAATGTGTGTGCATTAAACGAGTGTGAATCATGTGTGAGAATCATGTACATGAACCAGAGCAGGGGTCTAAAGAAGTAGGTATGAGGGATGAATCATGCACGTAAGAATGAGTGTGCAGGTAAGAGTGAATGTAAGTGTCAAGTACACTGGTATACAAGTGGGCAAAACTGTGTGAACTTGGGTGGACAACCCTGCTGTTTGGGTAGATTCAGGGAAGGGGCCAGATATTCCATGTGCTTTTAGAAGAAATGTCACAAATCTGCAAGCATTCTCATCCAGATGATGTTTCTAGAACAAATCAGGAAGCTGGCTTTTCTAGTCCCCAAAGCCAGCTGAGGCCCCAGTGCTTTGTACAAAGGAAAAGTGGAGTATGGCCCAGTCTCCTGAATGATACCTGTGGATGGACACTATGCTCCGTGGCAGTGAGAGGGCAGTGGGGGAAGCTCAGAGCTCAGCACCTACGCCTGACTATAAGGAAGCCAAGCACTTTCTGTGCCAGGTTCAGCGCCAGAGACCTGATTCTACAGCACCAAGGTTGGTCTTGGCTGTGGTACTGCTTGAGATGCCCTACTGGGGAGCTACAGGGGGATGAAGGAGCTCCAGCTTTGAGATTTTCCAGGAGCTGGAGCTAGGCAGTGCAGAGCATCTGAAGAGAATGCCTAGAGTCAACTCTTCGTCATCTGCACAGGTGCCATGCCCAGATGTGCAGCCTTTGATGCATAGCCTGTGAATGCTACCTATGGGCATCACACAGACCAGGAGGAAGTGGCATGGGGCAGTGTCTTGGGGGCAGAGCTCAGAGCAAGCCTTGGGTACGTCTTCTTATGACTGCCTCTAGCTCATCAGGAGTGTGGGGAATCACTGGGCTTCTATTTCTTCTGGCCTCCTGCTGACTGCCCCTAATTTGGGAGACAATCTGCATGTCCTCCAGGCTGTTCACTGTTGAGCTGAAGTGTTTTTCACCAATCTTCAGCCAATACGAATTCATCACTGGCCACAAGCAGGTTAAAATGAGGTGGATTTCCCTCTGTTTGCATTGTAGAGACTGCTGGCCTCACCAACTTCCTCATCAGACATCAAGTATAGATCTGTCAAATCTGGGCTTGCTCAAAGCCTTGCCATGCTATCAAGGCTGATTTTCCATTGTACTCTGAATGTCTTTTCCCTGTGGAGCCTCCTGAGAGGTGTCTTCTTGTTTGCTTCTGCAGGACCATGGCCGCTGTTCTCTTCTTTTTGAGGGACTCATGTTGCCATCTCAGCCTCCCAGATACTCCCACACTTGGGCCATAGAATGTGCCAGGCTGCCTGATGTGTCTTCCTTGGCCACAGCTTTCTCTTGCCAACAGCCTGGCTGCCCTCTCTCTGGGCCATAGCTCCATCCTACAATCCACCAACCAGACTTACTGGGTTTTCTCTTCTTCCTACTTTTTGATTTAGCCATAACCGCTGAAAACTACTTTGGGCCCTCGAGCTTCTTTTCCTGGCTCATTCCATCTGGATGTGTCACTTCAGGCCCCAGAGCTATCTCCCTGGCTTTAGCCCTGTGTTTCCAAGAGCAGGGTTCCCCAGAGAGCCACATAGTTACACTTCTGGGCCACTGCCTTAGACACTTCCTTCTAACTGAGACACAATACCCGGCACCCGTGACTAGGAGAGTCTTAATTCTGGCTCAGAGGCTTCAGTGGTCTCAATCCACAGTTGACTGGCATGGCAGAGGAGAGCTGCCCATGTTGCAGTGGCAGAGGAGGAGAGACAGGGTAGGGAGATAAACCCTTTCAGGCCACATACTTGAGAAGAAACATTTTTAAGATAATTAAACAAATATTTAAAGAAAGGAGTTCAGCTGGAGTCCTCCAATCCCACATCTGAACATCTCACTGCCCTATGGAAGTAACGTTGTGTACCAAAGTGTCACTCAGTGTCACAGTGCCACTCAGTCTCTCTGGAGTACGCTGATGAAGTCACGTGGAAATGAAAATTGGAGTCACAAAAGCTAGTTTCCTTGCTGAAATCATCCACACAGGATTTAACACTCTGATGTATTCCTCACCTATTGCCTTTACTTTATGCCGAATTAGAAGATCAGAAATGTATAGTCATTTAGTCATTAGTAAGAATGCATTATTTTAGCACCCTTCCTTATGGACTTCTGAATTTTACTTAGGTGTTGATTCTCAGTTAGGAGTGATTTTGCTTCTTTCCCCAGGTAACATTTGGCAGTGCCTAGGTGCATTTCTGGTATTCAACTGTGTGTGTGTTGCATGTGTTCGTGTGTGTGTGTGTGTGTTCGTGTGTGTGTGTTCGTGTGTGTGTGTGTGTGTGTGTGTGTGTGTGTGTGTGTGTGTAGTGGGGTGGGGAATGTGCTACTAATGTTAAGTGAGTTGGGCCAAAGATACTGCTAAACATTAAGTGATAAACAGGATATCTGACACAACAAAGAATTATCTAGCCCTGGTGTTCATAGTGCTAAAGTTAGAAGTCTGTTTAGGAATTTTTAAAGATTAGCACTTATACAAAGATCTTATTACATATATACTCAACTCTCTAATGCACATATTCATTGTAGAACATTTGAGGAAAAACAAAATAAGAGCATAAAGCGGGAAATATAAATCATACATGACCCCCCCACACACCCAAAGGTAACCTCCAATAACAAAGTTTAAAAAAAAAAATTTATCATCCCTTCTCCTCTCTAATTATGTATGTTAGAAAGGGGATTATTGCATGCATATTTGGTAGCTGTTTTGCAACTTGCTGAAATACCTGAGATACCATTCCATATAGCAAAATAGTTTCTGCAAAGTCATTTAGAGTATGGTATTCTGATCTATGAATTTAAGTAGATAATTTACCTCCTTTACTATGGTAGAAATTTGGTTATTTCTAAATAAGTGGTATACATTATTCACAAAACCAAAGGCTATTTTCTTAGAATGAAATTTAATGGTCAGAGTATATTCAGTTTTCTTTGCTTCATTTATCATTAGAGTTTTCACACTGTATGCTAAGAAATTGTCCAACTCTTTTTCATGAGTAGCATATAAAGGCTCCTTTTCTTCAACTCTTTGCCATGCTGGGAAAGCTAATGTGTCTTGAAGTGAAAATTAGTTTATTTTATTTTAAATACTTAATAATTCATACATATTTACAGGGGGTAAATATTGTATTTTGTTGTGTGTATATATTTTGCTATGATCAATCAATCCATGGCAGTTAGCATACTTGTCACCTTAAACATTTATCATTTCTTGGTGGTGAAATCATTTAGAATCCTTTCTTCCAACATTGTTTGAATGCACACTAAACTATTGGGAGCTCTAATTGCCATACTGTGACTAGAACTTATTCTTCCTATCTAACTATAATAGTGTTCCCACTGATCAACTTCTACCTTACTGTCCCCACCTTTCAAAGTAACCATCATTTTATTCAAATTATAGAAGATCAGTTGTTTAGATGCCCCATATGAATGAGATTATGTAGTATTTAGATTTCTGTGCTGGGTTTACTGTGTTTAGCATGATGTCCTCTAGGTTTTTCCATGTTGTTGTGAGTGACAGAATTTTTCCCTTTTATGGCTGAGAAGTGTATGAACCACATTTTCTCTGTACATCTGGTGATAAACACATTGATTGCATATCTTGGCTATCGTAAGTATTCGTGCAATAAACACAAGAGTTGTGGCATCTTTTTTGATATGTTGATTTCATTTCCTTTGGATATATACCAGTAGTGAAATTGCTAGATCATATTGTAGTTATATTTTTAATTTTTTGAGAAATATTCATGCTGGAAAAGCATTCTTCCTGAAATTTAATTTTTGTCTGTTAAAAAGCAATGCATAACCAAAGAATATGCTTATAGGATTTTCCTGCACTGACAGACACTACGCAGTATTTCAAAGGCAGCATCCTTTGGCCCCAAGAGGATCTCCTTTAAAGAAATTATTGATTTATGTCATCAAAAACCAAGTATTCAAGAAGTCACAGACCCTGGCTGAAAGCAAAGTATGTGGCTTTCCCAGGAGACCCATCTATATAAGGATCATTGATTTCTGACCTTTTGGGATGTTTGATCTCTCTCTCTCCTTTTTAAAAATTCCCCTCATGTTTTATTATGTGCATGAATACATATGGAGGAAGAGAGGAAGACTGAGGAATAATGACACATTTTTTCTGGTTTCTGATTGGTGCATTCTAAGGATCTCTCAGGCATATGAAAGTTTAAACATTTTAAACAAAAAACAAAAAACAAGAAACAAAAAATTTACTGTATCCAGACAGATGTTTTTCTGTAGTAATCAGTGCAGAGACTTTGTCTACTTTTGCCTGATTTTATTAAAGCATTTCAAATAAGCAAGGAGAAGCTTCCAAGAGGCAATTAATTCAGCACTCATGTTCACATAAACATCTTTATTTCAAAAGAGTTAGACATACTCCCCAAATAGGAGTCTAATTTATTTATAGGATTTTAACAATCTAGATCTAAATTTTGAAAAAACTCTTTAAAGTCCTCTCTCCTAAATCTGCTTCAAAAACTTTTTTTTTTGAGTTGCTAAAAAATAATCTACTTTGCACTTACCAAACTTCACATTTCAGGCATTTCAGACAGAATAGGTAACTGTCACACTGATATTAACTAAAGGCTGTAAAAATGTCACTTTCTAAACATGTGTCAGAAGGCTAATGGAGAAAAAGAGACCAATTCTACCAACAAATTTGAAGACGCTTTATTTTTAAAATTCTGATACCTGCTGTATTAGTTTTGATGTGTACCAGTAGACCTGATGATCTCAGTGCTCATACGGTAAGCATATTTTATTGTTCAAGAATCAGTGTATCTCGTGATGCTTGCTGGTCTTGGCTCTGGGTTTTGGGTTGGATTCAGCTCAACTACCTGCTTGCTCATTTGCCTTGGATCTGCAGCTACCTGACACATATTTGCCTCAGGATTGATGGCAAAAGGCTGAGAGGCCAAGGCCAGAGCACAGCTCACTTAAAGCCTGTGCTCTTGTTGTGTCTTTTAAGAGTCCTTCTCATAACGCAGGCCAAGTGACCCAGATTAACTTCAGCGGGAGACAGGCTTTATCTACACTACTCTACCAGGCAGGCACACAGCAAATTTGTATTATCTGTGTAATATTTCATCGTTACCTAGAACTCTTTTATGCTGTCTTTATTTAACTTAAATTGGTTTATGTATTATGCACTAAAAAACAAAAACAAAAAAATTCCTAGAAGTGGAGTTATTGGTAGGAGTATATATAGTCTTTCTAGATATTGCCCAAATTTCTTTTGCCAGGGAATGTACTATTTTACATTCTCAGATGCAAAATATTAGAGTGCCTGTGTTTCCATAGCCTCATCACAAATCATGTCATTCAATATTTGAAAAAAATCCATGATCTGTCTGTACGACTGTTCCTGCATCCTTATCCAACAATGATATTTTCAAGGAATAAATTTTATTGTTAGTGCCTACCACAAGCATATATATTTCTATTCATAGAGGACACATATGAATAAGGTATGATAAATAATAGTTTAAGAAATAAATTAATAGTCCTAATAACACAATGAAAACCCAGTCAAATGGATGAGAAGATAGATATTACATGTCTTATCCTAAAAATAGAATAATGGTATTCTCTAAACGTGAAGCATTTGAAATGTCTATGTTTATACTACTATATTGTAGATATTTCAATGAATCCATTTTATCTGTTGTCCTTATGATTAATGTTAGTGATAAAGAAAATATCCTAAAGTGATTTTAAAATTATTTTAATCCACTGTATTGAGTCTTACCTCTGTGATATCTGTATGTAATCACTTTGCAAGAGAAACTCTTGAAAAAATAAAAAAAGGACACTTAGTAAAATGAGTTCTTCCGAACTCTGAGACTCCTCATAGTAAGTAGCCTTTTCCTGGGGACAGGAGTGGTAATCTTGTGACATGTGATTCTTCCTGATTTTCAGGTTTTTAGTTACAAAATGATTACCCACCTAACATGTAACTCTGAATACAAAAGGAAAATGGAAAAAAGGTTCTGTTTCTTTTTTCTTTAAATATTTTGTTTACAGTATTTGGAACAGAAAAATAACACTGTATGTGTCTTGTCTTTATACTTTGGCACAAATATGCAAGTGAAAATTACACAAACATACCTGCATACCAAAAGAAAAAAGAAAAAACCCCACCAAAACTACTTGTCAGTCCTAACACAGATAGAAATATTCTGAGAAGAAATACCAAAAGAAGAAATGGACAGTAAACCTAACCTGCTTCCTGAGATGTATTTGTCTTCATACATGTCAAAATTTAGGGGAGGAGAAGTGTGGATAATAGTTCAGCTATGTCAAAGTTAAATCACTAAAGACCGTCAAAACCATTCAGCCTTGTGAGGATCAGAGATGGTTGTAGGGTTCCAGACAGTCTCTATGTATAGATCGTAAAAAAAAAAAAAAAAACACAATCTGGCTTCCAGAGGAAGATTTGGGGTTGAGTCCTAGCTCCATCACAATTTTAAATGATCATAGAGTTAAACTCACTGATCCTTAATTTCTTTATTTTTAAAATTACGCAAAAAGGGTATTGTTTGGGTTTACAGAGATATTTAGCCCTACTTTGATGTGTAGCAGCAAGTCAACTGTTAGCTAAATTGTGTTCCTTAATTTAGCTACATAGAATTAAAAGGAAACTTAGACGGCTGTCAAATAGTCTTAGCACTAAAATCAAGGTTGAAGGAAGACCCAAAACAAACTCTAAGCATATTTACTACAAATAAAGTGACTGAAGACTCATCATGTAACATGCCCCTGTATATAGATCAAGAAAACCAAAATGAGTATTTTAGTTCATGTGCTGTGGTAGAAAAATCCTAGGCTTTGGAATCATAAATTCATCAAATTTTAGATGTGTGTTTCAGACAAGTAACTTTTCCAAGTCTTTATATCTTAACTGCTTGGTAATAATGGTCCATTTACAGTAAAATAATTATTCTCAAGTATTGCAGTAAACCTAGCAACACATTTTTTCATTACTTCGTTTGTGAATCTTCTGTATGATGGTAACCATTGTGGAAACCCCTGAGTAAAGGGGAACAAAATATACTGTAATGATCTCAAGCTTCAATCATAAAGAGCATGGTTTTATCTTTCATGTCATTTTCTCATTTTTAAATTAGACGTTCATGGTAACTAGGTAGTGCATGGTTCTAGAAGAAAGAAAAATAAAGTGAGAAAGACATTAACTAGGATTGAAAAATATCTTCTGTAGTGATATTCTGAGAGTTGATGAATGGAAAGCAATTAAGCAAAGAATGTTCTGGACATGGAAGATAGCATGTTTGAAGTCTATAGAAAAATCTCTAATATTTCTTGAAATGAACCTTAAAGTATGGGTTCTATTTAATCAAGAGAAAATCATTCAAATGCTTGTGGTGCTGTATAAAGCTATTGGACTTCATGTAGAACTGAAGCCCTATTTCTTCACAGCCTTGACTATTTCATGAACCTGTCTGAAACTTTGTGTCCTGTTTTCTTATAGATTTTGTTCTCCATTTTTCAACTGAAGTAAACAAAAGGTAATAACGTGTAAGAGAGGTAATGAGAATTAAGTCACCAGAAAGCATTTATTCCAGTAAGTACACTTAACCACCTAGAGATTTTGTATAACTTTAAAATTTTCAAGTTTACCACAGCAAAAAAGCAATTAGTAGCTTATTTGTGTGGAGATGAACTAGATTTACCTCAGTCTTATTTATTTAGCATGCCTTATAGTTAGTTTTGGATTATATAATTAAGTTCAGACCCATGCAATAGTGATAGAAGCACTTTCCACTTGTAGGTTTGGTTAAAACTCATCTTCACAGTTGTTCAAACACATGGCAGTTGTCACATATGATGGGTGGCATTTGGGAAGATTTTGAATCCCTAAGTCACAACTTTGAGAAAAGCTACCAGAAGAGCTATTTCTTGTTATATGGGCAACAAATAGACTTGAACCACTGAGATTTAAAGATTGTTTATTGTAGCAGTTAACATTTTGTATCATGATTAGTACTAATTCTGTGCATGTCAGATGCCATTGTAGCCCAAAATACTTTACCAAAAATTTTGATACTTAAGCAAGTCATCAGTTCTTTTTTTCTAACCCCTATTTTTAAAAAGTACATTACAAACTATTCTTTTTTCCTAATTAAAAATCCAGCTTTGAAATCATTTTAAAATGAATCAAGCGGGATGGGATTTGAGTCCCCAAAAGCACTCCTAATCATTTAGGTTGGATTTTAACCACAACATGATGATTGAACTCCTAAGAAATTTCTTTATTCTTTGTAAGTGAAGGAAAAAGGCTTAATACCCCATAGAACGTGAGTAAAAACAGTTCTTATAGAAGGGAAGACAAAATCTAGTGCATGTATTTTGTATAGAAGAGTAAAAACCCAGGCCCAGACCATGACACAGGCACATGTGTGCATATACACACACACACATACACACACCTTCTAAAATCTGTGGCATTTTCCATTGTCCCTAGAAACAGCCCTCCAATGGGAACATACTTTTATTAAAAGCCTTCAGTTTGAGGTAAGTATTTTCTTGAGGCATCTTCCATATAAGCTGAGCACTTGTGTTGGAAACTACCGATACGTGTTAACATGATGTGTGACCACACAGAGTATGTCATACCAGACAAGCAAAGTATGTGGGATCAGAACGCAACTTTGCCTACTGTGATCTGCATCACTGAGATAAGGAATCAAGTTCTTCATCTGAAAAGAGGAAATGAGGAGACCTCCCTACAAGTTAGGTTTTATCATTAAATAACAAATCTGCTCTTTTTAAATTCTTAAACCCTGGGTGTTGTTTTGAATTGTGCAATTTCCTTATCATTATCCTCAGATATACCCTAGGAACTGTTCAAGAATCTCTTATATGAATGTGATTAAAATATATTATGGATGATTAAATTTTTTTTTTTTTTTTTTTTTTTTTTTTTTTTTTTTTTTAGTAACGGGGCTCGAACTCATGACCTCTTGCTTACCAGGGAGGCACTTATTCCACTGAGCTAAGCCCTGAGCCCTGATTGATTAAAATTTTAAAAATTACTACAGCAAAAGTTGTATTGCCACCATCCCCTATTCTTGTATACTCCACCCTGCTTTCAACACGCTTATCCCACCATTCATGCCTCTTTGAAGCAGTTCTGGAAGTCCTCTTTTATGAGTGTCTTTATGAGATGTGATAAAATATACAGAATATACAGAATGCTGCTGCTGAGTGCCATCCAGCAGAAAGGCAGGCTTATAAAAACATCATGGTATGTCCACATCCATCTTATACACTGAGCTGGCACAGTGCAACATCAGATTCTTCCCTAAAGTCAAAATGACCAGCAAAGAGAAATGTTCTGAATTTACTCAGGTCATCAAGGTAGTGGCAATGCAAATAAGCGCATTCATGGGAGAGTACTTCTAGAACTGCTGCAGAGAGTGGCAGGAATGGTGAGACAACTATGAAGCAAGGAGGAGTCTTCTGAGGAGAAGGAATGGTAATATGTCTTTTACTGTAGTGGGTTTTTAAAAATTTAACATTGACTATAAGTTTTAATCATATCTTTTATATCGCTTAGACAGTGACTTCCCCATGGAATAAAACTTCCCCTCAGGCTGTAATCACTCCTTTTGACTTGCTGTTGTATCACTCTTAGGGAATTCCTGGCCTCTTTCTACTCATAAATGGATGCATCTATCTGCTGGTGTGGGCTGGACATTTCTGTTTCTTTAGCTCCATTCTACATTCAAAGAAAAACCCCCTCCCTCTGTGGGTAGAGGTGAATTTGCTTACTTATGCTCTTGGATTCATTCCTTGTAATTTCTATGTGAGCGTGTTTGGTTGATGATTTGTCCTCTTCTGTCTCTTTAACTTTTCCTCTTAGCTATCTGCCCTCTGCAACTCATCAAAACCTTAAATTCTTCTTGCAAGGGTGAAAATAAGGTCAGAGAGAATATCTTCACTCTTAATACTTTCCCTAGTCTTTCTTCTTTCTGTCATTAGCAATTGTCCTGTGAACAATATTCTCAACTCCATTGCCTGTTTTCTTTTCAGTGTATTTCAATGTGTTTTCATCTTTAGCCAGTCCACTAGAAGGGCTCTGGAAATCATCTTCAATGTGCCAAATTCAGGTGGCTGCACCTGCATTATTAGCAAATTTTCCTTTGCTAATAATTTGACTTTTCTGTAACATTGGGTGCTGTTGAGATCACATCTTAAAATCTACCACTACTTACCTCTTTTGTATTTCTCATATTTGGTTGCCTTTTTTCCTTTTACTATTTTAATTTCCCCATCATATTTTAAATAATTGAAATAAAAACTAGAGATTCTCTTCCACTACCACTTAAGTGGTTATCTACCAAAACTTTGGACACCTTTTTTTCTTTGAATTTTATTTTAAATTTTAACCATTTTTCCTTACTTTCACTCATAAAACATGAGTAAAAGCAGTTTCGATATACAAATTCTACTTAGTTCTGTACCCTCAGCTCAGTTCTTCAAATTCTAGACCCAGTTGTCTGTGTCACACGTGAGGCAGGATGTCCAATGGACACCTTTAACGTGGTGCACTCAGACTTTAACTTCTACTTCTCTTCCTCTAAAAGGAAGACAGGATATAAATCTAAAGCTTCATATCCTGTCTTCAGCTTCTACTTCAGCTTTAGGTTTATATCATGACTTTGACACTTTTTTTGACCTTGTGTTGTATTTCAAATTACGTAAAAGTTCTAAATCTTGACTTCTCCATTTATAAAATGAGAATAATGATAGTAAGTAGAAAAGAATGATATAATGATAAGAACAGTTACTATTTATTGCATTTTCATTGTGTTTTATGTACCAAGCATAGTCCTAATGTTTTATAAGAATTGTTATTTATGAAAGAAAAGTAGAGTGAATAAATGGTTATTGCTATTACAACTAGGATCCTGAGACTTAAAGCTTACTTCCCTTTTAATTCTGTTCTTACTGGAGCATTGAGTGTAAGTGTCTATGCCAGATATTGCTTTCTTGGGAGAAAGAAAAGCTATTTTTCCAAATCTATAGTCTAAGAAACTTGAATTGTTTTGGTCTCCCTTTACCCCAAGCAAAACCTTAAATCTGTGAGAGAATGTATTTTGCATGCCAAATCTGCAATCCTCAGAGATATCTGGCTTCTTAGTTTTTATAATTAAAATTTAAATAAGTATTCAGAATATGTAAAAAAAGTTGCTATTCAGTTATTCAACCATTTACCATCACCTGAAGAAATCAAGAAAGGGAAATGTGTAACTCTGTTTTGGAATTCTGATACTGAGTATATTCAACTCACCCTGCCCATAGAAAAGAGACTTTCTATGAAGTTAGGAAAGACTTGCTTGTAATTCACAGTTGATAGGATGAGTATTTTTATCCATACTAATTCTCCTATCAGTGATTTGTTAGTTGATCCCATAGATTATGAAATAACTTGGATTTCCTACTGTTTTGCAGAACCTCATCACTCTTGGTTGGCTCAACACCAGCAGGCTGAGTGGGCTCACACATCAGCAGTGGTTAACCTCTTATTACGATATTTTATCCTTGTTTGTTTGTTTAATTTGCAATATGTCAAATTTAGTCATCGACAGTATCTTTCCAAAACAATTCATGAATGAAAGCACACAAATGCATATCAAATGCCAACATTATGTGAAGTATTAACAGGCCATCTAAAGGCCATCTGTCAGCACTCTTTAGATCTGCGGACCTCAGGATAAATTCCTTTATATACTGTGTTAGAGGATATTTGAGGATCCAAGGAAATAAGATTCTCCAGATATAGGAAGGAACAAAATTCATTATCTATAGTTCTACATTTGTGATAAAAAATGATATACTGCTTAAAGTCTAATGATTACTTACAAAGTTTATACTTGGAATTAAGGGATTTTCCCAGAAATAAATGAAGTACTCATCATCCTTATCCATAGAGGAAGATTATCTTCATACTTTTCCTTGGAAACTCTTTGGATCTTATGTTTGATACCAACCACGAATAAGCAGTACAATAATAGAAACAGATGTGTACAGTGTTCTAATAAGTTGTACACTGCAAACAAGTCAATTGCTAAAGCACATTTTGTCTTGTCTACATAGATGGTAGTATGCATAGCATGTTTTAGAATAGGTGGCTTCCCTGTTGTTAGTTAATTTGAAAGCCTTTTTCATATGTACACAGTAAAATGTCTGTAATTGATAAAGGAACAATTTTGTTTTCACATACTGTGAATTGCTATAGATCTAACAAGCAACTTGATTTCAAAATGGTAGCTATAATATTCTTGAATGAATATTGTTCTCATTATTTTCTGCCTTGCATTTTTTTTGACAATTTCTAATTGAATGCCTAATGTCTGGACAGGTTTCAGGAAGATGTTTTAGGAACTTGCTCTCACATAGATAGGTTTTTCTAAAGTAGAAAGGCATTTCTAGCAGAAGCATAGAGAGTAGGAAAATTATAAGGCTGTACAATGGCAACACATTTTATAACATCTTCCCTCAATTCAAACACAATTTTCAAAATTCTTTTGAAAATGTAAGATTATGATGTTGTGAGTATATTTCTCAATGTGTCATATGTGTTATGTTCACTGTTGGTTTTAGTCATGGATTCATCATTTCTATAAGATAACGAAGCTCAAATATAGTAACATCTTTACATCTTCACTTTCAGTATGTGATTACCAACAAGCCCATCTTACTTTATGCAGTGATACTGTTGTCCAACATTTAATAAATTGTTCATATGTTCATGCATGATGTTTGATTTGCATTGTGTCAATAAATCTCAACAACTCTTGATGCAGCCTAATATTTTGAGAGGATATGAAAACTCAAACTGTGATGTGAAATGCTCAAGACCAAACAACTAATGACAGAGCAAGGATTTAACTCCAGCCATTATTGATTCAGAGCAAATATTCTCATTCATTACACCCACCATTGTTTGTTATTTATTGACAACTTTAGCCACAAAATATGGTAAATGTGTAGCTTTTCCTCCTTCTTGGACTTGAATCATCTTTTATTTATTTTATTACATATTTACTGTCCTGCTCTCCTATCTTCATCCTTTTCCCCCGTGTATTTAGAGACCCATCTTTTGAGATTAGAGACAGATGTTTCACAATAAAGTAGGATACATACTTTTCTCATGAGATTACTGACCTAAATTTTCCTTTGCTAAGGGACTCTATTTTGGGAATTCTAATGTTTATATAAAGGAGAAAATTCTCCTATTGTGTTATGAGTACTTGTTCTCTTTTATTCCATTCAGGTTTTTTGAGTGGTATAGTTTATCGAAACCCTCTTTAGTATTGTAGTTTGGTGCCAGTGAAATTGCAAAAGGGAGAAGATGCATAGGGTCAAAAATATACTATGAATACAAGCTGATATAAAAAATATAGCTTGAAAGAAAGGCTTTCAATAATGAAAGTTCAAATTAAGCAAACATTGCCAACCTCCATATAACACTGGTGTGGGATGGACCCCGACTCTGGAGAGACAGAGTTCAGTACATAATTTCATGCACAGAAGGAAAAGAAGGAAAGTTAAGGGAATGAATTATGCACATGTAATTTATTCTTCCAAATTACCAAGTGAAATATGTTCATACTTGCAAGAGGACTCAGCTGAAGGTCAAAGTAAAGAAGCCAGAAATCTCTTGACACAAGGAACAGAACTTCTGGAGTGGAGAACCGTCCTTTCATCTTCAGTAAGGTGTTGTTAGAATGCAGTAAAAATTAAAATGTAAGGTACACCAAGTAAATGACATGGATATCACCAATAGAAAGAAAATGTAAAATCAGAATGAAGGCAAGTGCCATCTGAAATAGATATTTTGAAAGTGAGAAATGAACTTTATGAAAATCTAGAATCTTTCCTCTAGAGATGGGTAAAAAAATTCAGGAAATTCACCCTATTTCTATATTTATATTTGTGTTTTCTGAAATTGTATAATATGGCCCAAATATTTCAGACCAGGAAAAAATCATTTCTTAGATGCTTTAGTTAAATATTTGAAAGGTAATAGTATTACGATTTGCCTTAAACTTCTAAATAAAGGGCACAATTTAAGAGGAAAGCACATAACAAAAAAAAAAGTATGTTTCTTTTGTCAGTTGCTTATGGTCCCCAAAAGAGCTGTGGAAAATTGAAGAATAAGAGGACAGACCTGTTCTTTTGATGGAGGAGAAAGTTTAAAAGAAAAAGTTAAGAGGAGAATAATGGCTGAAGTTGAGATTTGGCAGACAGGATGATATGATCTGATTTTCAATCATTCTCAAAACTGAGAATTTAAACACCTCCACCTGACATCAAATAGAAATGACCCATCGGTCATGCAGTCAGTGTTTCTGAGCTCAGAATATCTTGAAATAAAAGAGGTTTTTTTGCTTTATTTTGCTCTTTTTCTCCTCTTTCACAACCCCCAAATAACTTGATGAAGCAGGGCCACATAGTAGAATTTTAAAGTAATACAGAATTGTTTTGAATATGAATACTAACATATTTTAGTCCCTCAATTAAGAGAAAAAAAATCTCTGAGCATTCATTGATGTGTAATTTGATGATACTATCCTCTAGTAGCTTTGCTAGGAAGTAATTTTAATATATCTGATAGTCTATGAAGGCAGGTGCATGCTTGTGGACATGTAGTGTGTCTTAAACACACCATACAACATAATTAAAGCTCCACTAATTTTTAATTGAATTGTTTTGTGTGAAACAGTGAATATTAAACATGAAATTAACATAGAGCCTGAGTCATGTGCAGTATTTTGCTTCCCATGTGTTGTACTTTGGTATTTTTGTTTCAGTAACTTAAAGAGGATTGTAGAAAATCAGATGAGATGTTGAAAGTGATGGAGACTTGGGGCTGGGGATTTAGTTCAGTGGCATAAGCACCTGCCTTGCAAGCAGGCAGTCGTGAGTTCAATCCCCGGTACTGATAAAAAGAAAGGGGGAAAAAAAAAAAGGAAAGTGATGGAGAGACGTATCATTCTTTTTATTTTTTGTTCATAAATCTGAGTTAATAGAGATTCAGTAAGAGTTATCCTTTTCCTGACTTTAAGAAGTTTCAGAAGATCTAGAACTTATTATGGAATGTAGGAAAATTCACTTCATTCATCAAACACTCCCATGTTTTTGGCCTGACATATGTGATTATAAGGACCCCTTGTGTTTATAGAGTTCTGCTTCATAAAAAAAAATAGTTTTTTTTTTTTTGCACAAGAAACTTGTTTTTCTTTTATTCAATAACCTAAGAAAGTACATTATACTGCATAAAGGCTTATATTTTAGAGTTCTTGAGACTGGAGTTGAATCTGACCACCTTTGTGACCAGGGAGAAATTACTTCACCTGCAGGAGCCTCATGACCTCCATTTTATAGAACAGGAAACACATCATCACTACTCTTTATTGCTGTTGCTAGAATGAGATTAGACACCACAGGAAAAATCACAACTTGCAGTGGTAAATGGTAAATCTTACTTTTTGACTTTTTTTTTTTATAAATAAACAGTTTTTGGTCCCAAGCATTATAATAGACATGTAACGCCACTTGTTAACACAATTAGACTGAAGCTTAGACAACATAACTTCACCACGGTCACAGGACTAAGGACTAAATACAATTCTGACTTACCTTTCAGGTCTTTTGGCTCCAACTCCAGTGGCATATTTTTCAGGAGGAACAAACTTCAAGTTTTTCCCCCTCAATAGTTTAGCATTTTGGTGCCACAATTATAAGTTATGTCAATAACAATTGAAAGTACTTTTTCTTTGTCCTTGAACTTCCCCATGTTTCACCTTGTAAGAGTTTAAAATTGTGTGCCTCACTATGTTGGTGATGGTGATACTGGCCTTGTGGAGTCAGGTCAGGTGGGAGAAACTGACAAGGCTCCCTTCCTCCTAAGGTCCATGTGGACGGGGAATAGAACCAGAGATACCAGACAGTGTTTGTAATTGTCTGGACGACAGCTTCACTCACAGCATCAAGTGTGCATATTTCTATTTTATAGATGAACAAACTAAGGCACAATAGGACTAAATAATTGGCTGAAGGCCACAAAACTAGTAATGTTAGAGATACTGTCATTGCTGGACAGAGTCAATCTACTGTACTTGTTCAAACAATTATATTTCTAATGTAATGTTATAGAATTATTTAAAATATAGATATGTGGAATTATATGATTGGTTAAAATGAGATATGCTTGTGTCAGAACTATATTACCAGGTAATTTCTTGAATTGTTCCAAGGATATATAATAAACCTTCAGATGATTTTTGTGTTTGATTTTCAGTTCTGAAATGTCAGAGTACAATAGAAATCTTAAGATTGGATATGTTCTGAATGATGTTGTATTTCAGTGTTTCTATCATTAAGAGTTAGAATGTTGAAATATTCTCACTGAAGTTTAAGCAAGTCACTATCAATATTCAAGATGATATGATTATCATCTTATATCAGTTATAAATCTTTATGTTTTCAGGCCTCAACTATTTTTGACCAATACATTTCTGGTGCCTAGTAATACCATTGTAATCTTTTAGCTACATTTTTTTGGGGGCCAGTAATTGCAGCTTTAGAATATTCTTCTTATAAATGATCTTTTATTTAATATCCAGAGTATGAATTATTAATAAAATCATCCATGTAGCATGGTCAGATTCTGTTTTCAATTACCTCACAATGTGTTTGAACACAAATAACCAGAGAAAAAAAGATATCCACATACCTGTAACTAACTAGAAAGTCAGTTTTATCCCACTGGTGAGTAGAAGGCTGAAATCCAAGCTTGATATAGCTTTCCTATCTTTTTGTACTTTGTTTTCTCGATCATATAAATGGAGAGAATGTCAGATCTGTGTCAGAGGGTTCCCCTCTTAAATGCTTCTGAATACCTGTTATAGAGGCTTATAATTCAGTTCAATCCTTTCTCTAGATCACACAGAAAAAAAATGTAAAGAAGTCAAACGCAAGACGAGAATAGTAAATCTACAGGAAAAGTGTCAGAAACCATGAGGCCAAATCTATCATAGAAACCCTTTGGTCTTTTAGGCAGGACACAGTTTTGAAGTTCAAGGGCAGAGTCCATGTGTTAAAAGGTGAATATTTTCAGAGTTAAAAGCAACTCTCTTTCATTTTTAAAAAATGTCTCTGCAAAGCTGAAAAGGCCAAGAAAAGAAAACAAAGGTTTGCTTTTTCTTCATTTCTCATTTTGCCTTTCTTCATTAATAAGGAGGTGGAACTACAGCTGAGGTTAACATTGTCCTATTTGTAGTGTCCCATTAAAGGACAGGCTTCATTTTCAGGGAGCAGTGGCCCTGAAATGAGGACAAGCAGCCATTCTAAAGTGTAGCCTGACCTGTCCCTCATGCCTGAGGATACCTGTGCCACTCACATCCTTAAAACAGAGTAGGTAGAAATATGCCCAGGGCAAAGGGGAGAGTTAGCCAGGGATACACATTTGCCCTTCTGACAAATCCTACTGCTGAAAGTCATGGTGAAGTACTCGTGAGACATGACATTAAGAATTCTTGCCCAAAGAGTACAATTGAAACAAAAAACCCAAAATCTAGGAACAGAAACGGAACTTCAGAAGACGTGGTTTTTGAAAAGAAAAATCTAAGTACATAGTAAAGATCTTGAGTGCTGTCTCTCTCTCCTCCCTCCCTCTCACTCCCTCCATGTCTCTTGTCCTCTCTCTTAAAGTAATGATTACTTGATTCTTTGGCCAAAGGGTACATAAAAGGCTAAAACAGAAAAAAAGAAACTATTACAGATGATGATGTTGAGTTCAGTGAGAGCGTTTGGGAGATCAAGATGAGAGGTAAAACCTCAAAATGTTTTTGTGTGATTCAATTAAGTAAAATAGCTATTAGTATAAAGGAATTGGTAACATATTCATAGAAGGTATATGGATTCATCTTTTGTGGACACCTCTATATACATATGTGCACACACATAGAAAATTTCTTCCCTGATTATAGCTGGGGAAGGAAGGTAGAAGGTAATTCAAGGGGAAAGCTTTGCTTTTTTTTTTAAAAAAAAAAAAAAAAACTATATATCATTTTATGTTCAGAATCCCCCCCCCCAAGTTTAAATGGTATATGTTTATTAGAGCCACAGTTTCTAATAGGTCATGGAGCTTTGAGATATGTTTGAAAAGAAAGTTCTGTTTATGGCAATAGGGGAAAAATATCATCTTCTCTAGTGTGAGCTCAAGGAGGGCAGTGACTTTGAAAATTATGAATGCCACTGTTTACTACTTCATCTGGCAAGTATAGAGTCTCAATTTTTTTTTCTGTAATTGAGTAAATGGCATGCGGCATGAACAAATGAAAGAAAATAGCTGAGTGTCCTCAGTGTGACTTTGCACCTGGATCCTCTAGTCCACTTCTCTTTTACTGTGTTCCCTGGGGACACTACTTAGATAGGGAGTAAAGACAAAAGCTGTTCCCGAGCAAAAGTGGGTTATCACTCTGCTCCTTGATAGTCCTTTGATTGACATGGCCAACAGCTGAGGTGGAGAGAAAATCTGGGAGTATTTTGTAACTAGCCAGAATTGGACTCTGGTGAATAAAACAGATACTGTAAGCTAATATCAATCTCATTAATAATGAGGAAAATCACACATTATCAAAGTAAATTTCATACATGAGAGTTGAAAAGGAGATATAGAATACAATGTCTTTAATAGTATAAGAATTATTGATTAATAGGAATATTTGACTAGTAAGAGGTGAAAGAAATATAATTCAGGAAAATCAGAGCTAATTTGTGTTAAGTGCATACTATATATGAGCCAAGTTTTTCGTTCTTTATATAAGCTGGCCATTACTGTGTGTCTTCAGTTTGATTTTATTTTGCCCTTGTAAGGAGTATGAGGGTTAAGTAATTAATCACAATACAGCAGTATAATCACAATTGCATATATGCTTTTAAATTACATCTCTAGCAGTGATGTAGATAAGAGAAGTAGCCTGTTGTATGGAGAAGACAGCAGAGAACAAAGAATAGAATTTTTACTATTTCTTGGAGCCTATGTTGGATTAAGGTTTTATAAAAACTGGAACTATTTCTCAACTTTTGTGATGTTAAAAATCGTGTGTGTATTTATTTGTTTATTTTGAGATAGGGTCTCACTACTACATAGTCCATGCTGGCCTTGAACTCACTATGTAGCCTTGGCTGTCCTCAAACTCATGGTGATCCTTAGCCTCCGGAGTGCTGGGATAATAGGCATATGCCACCATGCCTGGCCTGTGTGTGCGTGTGTGTGTGTGTGTGTGTGTGTGTGTGTGTGTGTGTGTGTGTGAGTGTCACAGCTAAAGGCTTGAATTTGTGGAAAAAACACAAGGCAGAGGAAAGAGTACAAGAAGTGTATTGGAGA
The DNA here is from genome assembly GCF_034190915.1 of Cavia porcellus. NCBI lineage: Eukaryota > Metazoa > Chordata > Mammalia > Rodentia > Caviidae > Cavia > Cavia porcellus. The sequence continues at coordinate 85,983,334 of NW_026947487.1, forward strand.
AAAACCAAAGTTCCAGAACAGAGATGAGAAATGGTGAGGCTATTGTATCACTGTTTTGCTCACGTGTTGCCCAAGGGATACTCTGGGATGCAAAGGACTTTTCTGTAAAGCTCAAGTGACTCCAGGGAAATTCAGAGCTCCAAGCTGTCAGCTAGCTGCACTGCTGGCACCCAGGCAATGGTTCCAATTTCATTTAGTATATTTGAATCTCCTAGTAATATTTTGTGTTGGTTACTTTTCTCTCGTCACTGGGACAAAATACCAAACACCCCAAATTAGGAAAAGAAAGTTTATTTAGCTCACAGTTCATGGAGGTTTCAGTCCATACTCTTTTGGCTCTAAGGCATGGTGATGGAAAACAGCAAAAGCAGTAAGAGCAAAAGGAGAGTACAGAGAGAAGACTGTTTCTGTTTCTTCTATTGTATATAGGATGCACCCACTTAGGTGTAGCACACACCCATCATCCCAGCATTTGAACAGGAGTCATTCACAAACTCTAGAAGCCCACCTCCGTGAATGAACGAAGCTTTGAGGGGGCATCTGGACTCAAACCTTAATGTGTTTGTGATCAATTTCATTTTCAATTTCAATTTCATTTATACAAGCTTAAATGATAAGTATATCCAGATTCTGAAAATTATTCTAAAATAAATGCAGTATTTCATCTAGAAGAGTGATTTTCATGGTATTTCCAATGTTTGGTTATTGTGTGGAATTTTACATCTGAATTTCAGACTAAAAATATTAACTCAAAACAGCTTTTACAGCTCTAAATGCTTTATAACGTTTTAATTTTAAGTAATAGGGATGGAATATCCATTAGTATGTTTATTATGTTAATCAACACAGAAATTTAACTTCTAATCCACTAATATTTATTCAGATGTATAATACAGGCCACCAGACAATTTAGCTCATACACTGAGAAGGGAGGAGGGCATCATTTGGTTAGGTAGTTGCTAGAATTCCTATAATGAATAAATGATGTGTAAACTGAACATTGAAGTGGAAGAGGATCAGGTAAAAAAGGAATAAGAAAACTCCAGAAAGATTTAGTTTTTAAACAATGAATTAGCATGGAGTGCATGACTTCCTTGAGAGAAGTCTACATAAAGAGATGATGGAAAACTCAGTAGATTCAGTCTATAAAGGTCACATATGAGGGTAATCCATGTATGCTAAAGATTAGAATTTGTTTGAATTTCTTTGTGAAATTCATATGCGTTACCCTGAAAAATATAAGGAACAAAAATTTGAAGGGAACAGGTTGTATTTTGTTTCAATGCATAAAGTTTGGAATTCAGTCCATATTCTCACTTTCAAATTTGCAATAAGGGCCTTTTTTAAAGCTATTTCCCTAGCTTGAGTTTTTCATCTGTAAAATGGGAATCAATGTTACTACTTTATTTTTAAGTTTAAAATAAATGCTTTATTGAACTAAAATTTGAACACTGTACAACTTACAACCTTAAACTGTATGATTCAGTAAATTTTAGCATGTTGACAGAGTTGTACAAACATACTCACAAGCTAGGTCAGGTCATTTTTATTATCCCAACACAAAGCACTCTCCCTTCTAGCTATTATCCAATATTTCATCCCTAAATCTAGACAATCACTGAGCTACTGTACATCTTCATAGATTTTCCTATTTTGAAAATTATTTGTTTATATCCAAAATATACCATACTCATAGCAACAAGAAAGACCTCAAGATATCTAAAGAGGGGAAAATTGGCAAAGTGAGGTTTCACACCATGTTGGAGTGCATAGCATGTAATGTATGCTCCAGTATTAGATAATTTAAAAAATTCAGGACCTGCATATCAGTAATATTATAATTATTTTATATATCAGTAATATTTTATAGTGTAACAATTATCATTAAACACTGTTTTATCCCCTTTATAACAAAAAATGCTTTCCTATATGGCAGAGTCCCCATAGGAGCCTACAATCTGAAGTAAAAGAAAGATACTACTTAGATATGTTGAGGGGTACATATCAAATCTCTGCAGCATTTCTTGCATGGTATTGGTTTCACAGCAATCCCCAGAAGAATAATTGTCACCTATCTATTTATTGTTTTCCATTCCTGTCAGTGAAAAGCCTGTGGCTATAATTTTTAAGTAGTTAAAAGAAATAAACGATTCAAATGAGGTCCTTGGTTTGTGTGTATTTTCCTCTCTCTCTGATAATTAGGGATGAGTCATATCCTAGATTTATTCTCAAATGGGAAATGTCCATAAAATTAGCAAGACATGGACAGCCAATTTAGTAATGCAGTAGATAATAAATTTTTGCTGATCATACTTTACTCTTCTTCCTTTATATACTTATGCCCAATTGTTCAAATTTAAACCAGAATATGTAATTACCTATCATTTTATGAACATAAGATGATGGAAAACTTAGAAGATGCTGGTGAATACGGCTGTGGTATGTGGGATTTAAAAAACAAAAACCAAGAAAAGTGAATTCTGTGGATGAATGGCTGTAGTGGTTACAGAACAGTGTGAGTATACTTAATACCAGTAAACTGTACAATGAAAAATAGTTAATGTAGTATATTTTTCCAGAATAAAAGCCACTGGGAAAATAACAGTTGTGGGGCCACCTAATCTGGGGTTCCCCACTTTTAAACTTTTGTTCCTGTAATATCCTAGGTGCCGCTCCTGTGTGGAATTTAAGAATGCAAATCTGATCCTGCCAGGCCCCTTGTTTCATGCTTGTCAGGGTCTTACTCTTTTTTTTTTTTTAGGTAAAATTTAAGTTTTTAGCATAGCATTCAAGATTCTTTGAGATTTTGTCCCCAACTACTGTCTCTCCTACCTGGCATTCTTTAATGTCACATTCTTTATTCTACATGATATAAGCTGCTGGAGGTGACACACACTTTCATGTCCCAGTGCCTTTGCATAGCCCAGAATCTCTGTATGTGTCCTCTCTAATGTCCACTGCTGTTTCAAAACTAACTCACAGGTTGTCACTTTTTCCTAAAAATCTCCCTTCATGCCCCAGCTAACCTGGTTAAATATGGTTTCTCTTTTCTCTGTTTTTATAGATATCTGAATAAGCCTCCTACAGTGTAGCTATAATTATTAGTTGAAATATAGTGGCATTCATATTTTGAAACAAGAAGACAGAGAAGATTTATGTAGGATTGTACTCTAACTTAGCTACACTAGTCTTGATAAAAAGGAAAAAAAATTAAAGGTAGCATAATAACTGTCTGTGAACACTTAACAGATCCAGTGAAATACTGCTTCAAATAAATATTGTGGACTACATAAAATAAGCAGCAGGTCTATATTAAGTGCATATATAATACTAAAATTTATAGTTGATCACATGTGTTGAGTGCCTAAAATGCTGGTCTCTTTTCAAGCACTGTCGTTGTGATGAGGAGTAAAATACTGTTTCTTTCTGCAGATGAGAAAAAGATCTGCAAGTGTCAGATCTCAAAGCTTGTAAGAGGTGGAGCTTGGAGCAAAATATGTCTCAGAGTTAAAAGGCTGTCAGTGAAGTCACTTAAGTGAATAAGAAAAGATACAGTTAGCTAAAACAAGAACTTTTACCATGGTGTGACCAGACTTTCACATGTGGTGCAATCAATTTTACTGTTTAGGTCAAACCTCAGGAGAGACTAAGCTGACTTTATGTACCTTTAAATTTTTTTGGTTATTGTGTATTTCCAACAACTGTTGGGAGACTAACTCCCTGGAGAGTGGGAGATATGTTTTGTATTAATTTGTTATATTTCAGTTGTTTCTTAAATTGTGGTTTTCCTACCCAACTATGAGCAATGTAATACAGGAATCTTTAATTCTTGGATCCTCCAGTGTCATAGTTAGTAGGTACCACAGGCATGAAAGTGTATATGGCAGTTTGTGGGGCCCTTAGACAGCATTAAATTGGAAAAGAAAAGTTTTTAACTCCTTGAGAGGGTAGTATTTCTAGATTTGAGAGGGAATGTAGGAGTTTAGCAACCTGATATCTTTATAAGAGAAGAGACTTGAGATTGCTGGTAACCTGGTCAATGCAGGTCTAAAAAGTATATTTCTCGTTACCTCCCATAATGCAACTTTTGTTTGCAGTTTAGCTTTCTCAGAACACAATAGCTTAGATTCATAGTATTAGAACTGATAAGGGATATTATGTTGAAATATCTCACTTTCACTCACTAAAGAAATACTTTAACCTGCCAGTCTCCTCATTCTGGGGGGCTGGACACAAATCAGTGTCATTGGAGAAATGTCTTTTCTATTTGTGCCCGGAATGATGGGTGCAAGACAGTGTATGAAGTCATTTTTGAGGATTCCAGCTGAGGATCAGAATAGTGATTATTATCTGTAAGGTCTCCTGAGCTTTTCAGCTGTAGCATTTCAAACCAAAATATTGAAATATGGAATATAGGCAGTATTTGTAGCCTATTTAGCCAAGGAATCTTCACAGAGCTTATTACCAGGAGGATTTTTGTGACTACTACTATCACAATAAAAAAGGAATTAATCTAAGAAATAAACCCTGGGGCTCAGTAAACAAAAACAGAAGCACATCCAGAAGCCTGAGTTACCTTTGCCAAATTCTCTTCTGTCATCAGGCAAATGCCCAAAGAAACCCTGACTTCCAGCCAACGCTGGTCTCATGGAAGAAATATTCAGGCTGCTTCTGATTTAACTTCACTCTTCCTTTCATGACTGCCTTCTAAGAAATCTTTATAGAATGAGCTTGTAGACTTATTTTTTCTAATCCATAGCACGGTAGCATTCCTAGATTTCAGAAGACAGGTGCATAGGATCAAATTTCTGATGAGATACTCTAATTCTGTCAGGATGCCCGTGTTTCTGTTGGGACTCAGAGTGATCCAAAAATGATAGACAACAATTTTCCTGAGTGCAACCATGACTCTTTGAACTGAGGTCAGATAAAAGCTTTTCAGAATCTGTCAAGTTCTCTTTCCTAAACCACTTTTTCTTCATTACAACATGTTTGTCATACGGAGACAGTTGGACTTTTTCAACTTGTGTAACACATGTAAATTCATGAGAGCTACCTGAGTTGAAATTTATCAGGTATTGGCATGCTGCAACATAAGAACTAAGTTTTTAAATTTTCAGGCATTCTGGTAACTAGTTGCTGGCTATAATAAGAATATTCATAGCATGAAGTTGTAAAGCATAACAAATTAGAGATTTTAATTTTTAAAAGTTTACTACTAGAAGTAGTCATATATTAATTAATTCCTTTAAGTCTGTCTTAAAATGCTGCTTTCTTTTTTTCTGTGACCTACCAACTAATCTCTTTCCTCTAAATTCACAGTATTATTTTGTTTTGAAGTTGTTTCATTAGATAAATAATTTACAACCATGAAGCAATGACATTTATCCCCAATCACATATTTTATTTTCTTTCTGAAGTCATAGTTTATTAGGAGCTGGATTGCTATTTGAGTTTTTAAAAATTAAAATGTTGAGTGTGATACTTGAAGTTTTAAAACATGGAAAGTATTTTACAAATTCAGTTAATAAAGGATTAGCCCACCAGTGATCCAGGATTGTATTTATGTTCAGTCCTTCCTTGTTACCATTAAAATCTTGGTTGACATTTTACCAGTGGGAACGGTGACAGTTGATGTGTAATCCAGGAGAGATGAAAGTAGGTGTGAACTACAGGATGATAGGCCACGGACCTTAGCGTCTGCTGAGATAATATTCTGGCAAGAGGGAGTGGGTTATTTGTTGCTTTAAATTAATGAATTCTTACAGGATGCAAGAGCATTAAGCTTTTTTCTTTTTGTGGTAGGACAGAGTTGAATATTTTTAAAAAAGGAACGCTTCTGAGAAGTAAATAATGAAAATTTTATTTAATCATTCTCCCAAAAACATGTTTATTGGGTGAAAAATACATTGTAGACTCTGTTTAGGTACTAGAGATATACAAACAAACAAGAACTTATACATCTTTGTGGAAATAAAGTCTATTAGAAGAAAATGGAGGTGGTGGAAATATATTTAGGAAGAGGCAAAAAGAAGGACAAATTAAAGCACCAGTAGAAAGCAGTTTTGGAACCGAGAATGTTATGTCTAACAGAGGATGTATAAAAGTCTTTTTATTTCTTTATAATTGTAGTTAAGAGAGAAAAAGAGAAGAATGTAGGTTTAAATAGATCCCTTGTTCCTCTTTCATATCTATCATCTATCTATCTATCTATCTATCTATCTATCTATCTATCTATCTATCTCTATATCTCTATCTCTATCTCTATATCTCTGCTTATACCCAGTAGAGCTATTAGTGCTGAAGAGCTAGGTACATAGCTAGTAATTAAGAAGAGACAACAGGAAACCTGTTTCCCTGAGGCCTTTGCCCTATTTCAGTCCTATATTTTTGGCTGCCCACTTGTGCAATGCAGATAGCTGCAGCAATTCTATTCTGACAGTGGCACAAAATAAATCACTGAAAGCTCTCTTGCATTTGCCCAGAGACTTTCAAGAGGGAATCTCAAAGTGAGTCTGGGCTGATGTGTGCCACAAAGAGGGCCAACATTTGGCTTTAAAGGATGTCCCATTGTGAGAATGAACTTTGGGTTTTATCTCTCCCTTTGAAATAGAATACATCAAAGTGAGACAGCAAGGCAAAGACACAATGATCCCCAATCCAAAGCCAAGTTCAAAAACACAGAGATGAGTTGTGTTATTATGAAATTGTATTTGCTGGCTGAGATGGCGGACAAAGAAAGATTAAGTTGCAAACATAAAACAGTCCTTGAAATTCCTATTAGTCTCGGGCCCCAGGGCACACACTTTTTCAGCAGGACACATTTTTTAGAAGAATGGGAACAGTAGTATAGCTAACTCATGAGACTTCCCTTGCTCTCGATCTGAAATGTACAGACTTATTAAAGTGAAATTTATTAATGATTTGATGATGGATAAGGAAAACCAGTTTCAGAAAATTGTTACTGAGAAATGTTTCCTTTGGGGAAGTCCAAGTTCATGCTATGAGGGCTGCATCAAATGTTTGCTGTTATAACTACAGTGGTGACTTTCACACATTGATTTTCTAAAGCATAGTACCAAGTATGGTTCACCTACATGATTGTAACCGTGCTTCAAATCTTAAATGCCAATTAAATTATATATGTATCAATCATGGTGAGGAATAAAGGTTTCTAGCCCATGTGGTTTTAGTGTGGAGAAAAGTATTTTGAATCTTGACATTTTAAAAAATTGTTGTCATCTAATACCACCCTATATGCTTTTTGTGCTAGTCAGATGCAGTTTATTTATTCATGCAACACATGTTTAATGAGTGTCTGCTATCTTATTGGGTTAATTTAGATTTCTCAAAACCAGATCTTGAGATGAGGATTTGAGTCAAAGGAACTGACAGGGTTAGGACAGGGAATATGGTTAGGAAAGTGAGGATGTAGGAAGGGAAATGGCCAGTAAAAGTTACAGTCTTAGGCTCCCCATAACCCTGTGTAGCTGGAGTTGCTATACACTAATGGGTGCATCTTCCTTGTTAGTAATTTCTGTCTTTTGAGGGTTATGTTGAAGATTAAGTACCCAAAGCATATTGCCTGGCACAAAGCTATCATCTACTGAATGTCAACTCTTATTTGTTATTATTGTTGTTGTTAAAGGTATGTGATTATTGAATAAAACCATTTTCATAAACCTTCTAAGACAGACCTCATCTTAGAGGTAGAATTATTGTGTCATATTAAAGAAGTGACAAAAATCCAGTTGTATATCTGTTCTCTGAGCCTGTAGCCCAAAGATCTGAGGATCCTCAATTTTGTTCTAATTGCTTTTGCTTTAACACATTAAACATTTCAATAGAGCTACTGGAGATTCTTTCTCATGCCACGGTGAGAATGAAAAAGTGCATTTTTTAGAGATGAGTCTGCCTATGAATGAATGAGAGGATCAGAGGAAGTTCTCTCTGGCATCATTTCAGAGATTAGTATGGGATTTGTGAAACTGTGATGATGCAAGAAACAGCATAGAAAGCTATTTCTACCTTTTTAGCTCAGTCTAAATGCAAATTGAACTTTCATAGCCGTTTGTTTGCATTTTAATGCCTATGCTCTGTCACCCTGGAGATGGCTTTAGAGTTCTTAAATTAGGTTGGGTGGCTGGCTTACTGAAGAGGTCATTTCATTATATACGGACTCCCTTTCAGAGGCACCATGCACAGAGCTGGAAATCCATATAAGCTTTATCTAAGATCAAGGATGATGGTCTGGCTGAAGGCTGCAGAGAAGGAGTGTCAAGGTCCAGCAGCTGGTCCTAAGTAGCCTCTTGCATGCCTCCCTAAAGATAGAAAATACAGTGAAAGAAGAAAGGGTAAGAGTACACTGTGGCCTAATTAGCATTTGCTTCTTGTAGCCCTGGAAATGTCAGTCACCAGTTGGTAGCAAAATAAAGATGTAATGTTAGTGATAATGAATTAAATTGTGGCCATTTGCATTGGAATGCCATGATAATGATCTCAAATTACCATTGTATATATTCCCCTTGACAGTTCAAAATTGGACTCAAAGCTAATAGTATTTTGGATGAACTTTAAACCAATGAAATTGCTTTGAGTGAGTGCACTCCTTTTGGCAAGCCATGTGGATTTTAGAAAGTTAATTTACCTCTGCTTTGTTCAAGCTGTTTGGTAATTGATGAACACACCGTAAAAGTTTTAATGAATAACCCAGGGACCATTTAACTTATTTACTAGGTAAAAGTGAAATGCATTTGATTACTTTCACTAATATAGCTCTCCAAATGAAGCTGACTCAGAATAAATACAGTTTTTTTGAGGGGTGCAATCTTGGTGGTTACACAAAATATTACAGATAAATACATTTAGAAAGTCTGCATGAAGGGGTTGTATTTTTCTCCTATTAGCTCAATTTATAGTTCTACTGCATGCCTTAGGCATTGCATAAGGAGAACTTATGTCTGTGTGCATGAGGATTGTAGACTCTGTTGCAGTGGGATTATGTAGCAACCCACAGAATCAGCACATATCTTCAAAGCATCTGTTGTGTAACTTTTTGTGATACTCTATTATCATGAAGCAGTTAAAATAAGAGCTACCTTTTTTTTCTTTCTGGCCTCCTGTAGCCTGATTATACTATCTTATCCTTTTATAAATAGAATCTTATTATGAGATAAGTGGCCACATGTATCTTAGTTTCCCATTCAATTGTATTCCTAGGGATGCTTTTGTAAAATGCTTTCAGCAGCTTAGATCCAGGCAAACAAAGAAAGTAGTGTGAAAGGTAGAGGCAGTATTATGGCCTCTACTCCCATAGTCTCATGTGGTCATAGAATGGGCCTTTTCTGAGGTGGGTAGATCTAGAGTGTGTAATGCCTGAATTGATTCATAGTGTAATGCTATGATCAAGTGCGTTGGGATTGAGGGTGTGGGTGCTACCTGCCTTAAGTAGCCTGGATAAGATAGAAGGAATAGAAAGAGCTATGGTCATCCCATGTTGCTTTGCTACCTTCTGCCCACCATAAACTGTTTCTCCTCTGTGATGCAACCCTGCCTTGGAACCAGTTCATTATGAACTGGAACCTCTACAAACTGTGAGCTAAATAAACCTTTCTCCTTTAACTGTGAGTGTTGGATATTTGTTTCAGCAACTAGAGATACTAAGATTGTCAGTTTTAAAAAATATGGGTTTTTTTTTTTTCTTTACCCCACCTCTGCAACAGCTCCTACAGATTTGGGTTGGATCTCCAGTCTTAGCACCTACTAGCAGCACTTTTTTTTGAATATTAACTGAGCTCCCTGTGCCTCAGTTTCCTTTATCTGGAATTATGAATTCACATGAAAAGTCTATTTTGAAGATTAAATGAGATAACTTGTGAAATATATGATCCAGCGCCAGAGAATGGTTTTGATCTGGAAGCCTTTGCTGAATATAAATTTCAAGTTTACCCAAGAGGATCTGGTTCAGTAGTTTTGGGATGCAGCTCAAGAAAATGCATTTCTAATAAAATCTCAGATGATGCCAGTCTAAGCACCAACTTGGAGAACTACTATCCTAGAAGATAAAAGATACTTGAAATTTTGGGTCTTCTGCCCTAGTTGGAATAAATGGCAACTTCTGCAACAGTATAAGTTCCTAGACCGGTGGTGGTAAACCTATGGCACACATGTTACTTGTTTTTCTTTTAAGACAAAAGATGCTACTGTATGACTTGTTTTTTCTAAAGTAAAACCTCAGCATTCAAAGCTAATTTCACTGTTGGCACTTTGGGATAAATAAAGTAGTTTTGGCTTGCAGCTTGGGCACTCATCTCAAAGTTTCTCCATCATTGCCTTAGACTCTATAACCCTAGGATTCTAATTTTGCTTTATTAACCCATATTATCTACTTATCAAAAAAATACTATCAGCATCAAGTTGAGCTGTGACTTTTAAAGCTTAGAAACATATACTCCACAACATTGATTGTTGTCCCAAGAGCAGAAACTAAAGCTAGAGTGACCCAATGTGATCCCAGCTTTGCTGCTTATTGTTATGTGTAAGTCGATCTGTTTGAAACTCCTAATGCATTTCAAAGCATTTTTTTCTTGTATAAAGTGGGTGTAGTTATAGTACATGTATCTCTAGGCCCTTAAGAGAAACTTGGACCCAAACTGATTAAAAAACAAGAGTTTACCGGCCTAATCAGAATTACAATTGGCGAAAACACAGGTTCAAGCACAGTTGAATATGTGCTCAGGGGTCTTACTGATTTCAACCAAATATTTAAGGCAAAACCTGCAAATGGGGAAAAGGATTATATATATCAGTTGATCTTCAGAATTAGGGTGATGCAGGCAGAGTAGCAAGGTGTTTAGTAAAAAAAGAGATTGGGCAATCTAAATATATTTAAGGTACTTCTCAGAAAAGGAGTGAAAGAATAAAAACAAAAAAATTGGGGGGAAAAAGGTGTTAAGGTGAGATGGCTGGCAGCTATCTGTTAGCCTGTAATGTTATAATGAAAACTATATGCAAGAGTCAAAAGTATTTAGAGGTAGTCATGCCAGAAACCTGATCTCTCATGCTTGCATTGCTTGGTTTTGGGAGCAGCTCAATAAACCTTTATTGTTTGATTTTTATTTTTCACATATCACAGTGTTGTCTATATTTTTATCTCTTAATCCTTGAGAATGTTTATTATAGTATCAAGCACAAAAAATATCTAGTCACTTCTAACTGTCATTAATATATGTCTTTTCATCTTTCCTCAATATTTTTCCTCTTCCCTATCTGGGAAAAATAAGATCTTTCCCATAGTCTTACCTCTTAAAAGCTGTCATATAACATTAGAAGCATCTCTGTCTCAAAATGTAACTACTCTTGTAATGCAGACAGATTAGACATTGTGTGAATTTGTATTAGGAAATAGTTATGCCAGATTACTTAGCCTTACTACATATGGAAGCAGATGTCCTGAATAACTAGTTTTTGTGGATTTCACAGGTTATACAGAATCAAACTATATTGTCAGTTTCTGGTGAGAATTTGAAAGATGGAGGTGGTCAACATAAATAATGGGACTGGCTCATCTGTGTGCAAAATAGCCCCAAAGATCAATACTCACTTTCCCTTTTTGCTGTCTCGGTCTGAACCTATTCACAAGTAAGGATTCTATCATGAAGGTCTACATGGAATGAGGATGTGCCAGAGCTCCTTTCAACTTTGGAAAAGGAATTTAACCTCTGAAGAAACTAATTGTTTAATGTGCAATTGAATAAAGATAGAAGAAAATGAAAGTTATCATTGCTTTCCTCTTTTATAGAAAATCAAATTGTATCTTCTGAATTTTTCTAATATGCACCATCAAAATCATTATTATGTCAGTGTTACTTGTAATATGCTTTTTCCTTATTAGTATAGTATATCATGGGCTAGGTGTGTAGCTCGTTGATAGAGTGCTTGCCTAGCATGTAAGGCCTGGAATCAATCCCCTAGCAAAGGGGTGTTTTCTATTAAAAATGACCTGCACTATAGTTTAATGTTGACATAGAATTGTATGGTATGGATATATCATAATCAACTTTCCAAGTATATTATAATTATACCTTATGTGTATAACTTTGAAAGTTTTCATAATTTTAAAAATTATGTCTCATCAAATATTATGTGGATTTCAGGATTTTTGAGTAGTGTGTTAGTTATATGGTTAGTTAAAAGTAAAGCTTGTTTTATTGTAATTTTTTTGAGTTGTCATTTATTCATTCATTACAATAGAACAAATTTCTGTATGTGGCTCACCTTTGTATGCAGAAGTTCAGATTAGGTTTATTCTAAAGACTTAGAAGACTATACCTGAATATACAGTGTGTATTTCACTCTTTGTGCAGGAAAAATACCTGTTCAAACCTTCTTATCACCTTGATTCTACATTAGAATGACCCAGTTGATTCTGGTATCCAGCCAGGTTGGAGAACTGCCAAGCTAGGGCCCTCTCCTTTTCTCATTTGCTACTAAACAGGTGATATATTCAGGCATTCCTGCCACTTGCAGGATGCTGGTGCAGATGGTGAGTAGCACTGTATTACTACATCCTGCTGGGCTTTATCAAGCTGTTTCCTGGAACTCCCAGTTCAAGGGAACTATTGTCAGCCAGGGCCTTCACTCACCTGGGGAGCAGTATGTAATTCTATGGGAGAGAGAATAATTTTGCTTTCTTTTTTTCAGATTTAGATAGGACTCCTTTTGTGGGGTGAAACTGAAGACCATCAGTATTTTTCTTTCATGTTGAAACCTCCTGAAATTAGAGGTACTGTGTGTGGTTTGTTTATGATGCTTTCCCAGTCTCTGGCTGTATTTAGCCACACACACACACACACACACACACGCACACGCACACGCACACGCACACGCACATACACACGCATACAGCTTTGATTTTTATGGGGTTGGGTTGTCTCAATGCTGGGTTACACAATTCTGAGAGATTGACAGTCTGGTTTTTAAAATATGGTGCAAATATTTCCTTTATTAAAACCAAAATATGCTTCAAAAATGCATTCTATTAAAGCAATTTCCTTGGCTGGGAAAGAGGATTTCTGTGAATCCCTGCAACAATGAGCCACTCAACCCTTCCTCTCAAGTTCTATGGCTGGTCAGCAGGCTCCCATCCATGCCACTTATAGCAGTGGCCTTAGAATCCCTGATGTGTGGGTGAGCCTGATGCTCCACATGTTCAGGAGAGTGATTCAATTGTTTTTCCTGGATAGAGGCATTAGGCTTTGAAAAATGCTAAAATATACTTGCTTTGAGCAGTGTTTAAGAAAAAAATATATACATTTCTTTGTTACTGACCGTTAAGCATCTCAAGAAGCTTAAAAAGTTCTGGTTAGAGGAGTTTTACTGGATTTATTCCATTATAAGCATTATATTATATTCAGGAAAATAATCAACAATAATAACAAAAGTTGTAGTGTGATGTTGTTGCCCCTCTCTGAATAAAACTTGCTGCCACTTATTAGTAATATTAAAGAAAAGAAACTTTTTCGGGTCATCAAATAAACCGTACAGATAGCCATCCTTTATTTATTTATTTATAGTATTGTTGAAGCCAACTTAAATTCAGTGCTTTTTATATGCTAGGCATTGTGCCCAGTGGTTTATTCATTGTATTTCATTTAATCTTACATCTGAACGTTTGTGAACAGAACAGGTGTTTGTGAATGGCAGCCAACTAGACTTACCTACTAGTATTGTATACTAAGGTAAAAGAAAAATAGAGTATGCCCTTAACCACAGAATTGTGTGGTAGAAAAAACTCTGATAGCTTATAATAACTAAGTTTATTTCGTGGAAGAGGGGAAGAATGTGCAGTACTATTCAATGAACTGGTAAAATTATCTGGGCTTGTACTATCTCATCTCCTTCCCATATAAATATCTGAAATACTTATATACACTAAAGACATGTAAGATGGCAGTTATTGTTCTCAGCCCTACATTGTTGGATGTGTTGCAACTATGATGTGTTTGGTATCCAATTGTTTCTCACTCTTAACATCTCTGGTTCTTTGGTTCCATATTAATTTATGTGTGTTAGATGTAGAGAATTCTATGTGATAACATATTAGTGAGTCCAATCAAAGACTCACACGTCTGATGTGTTTTTAAGCCATGGCATTGATTACTATGACACTGATTTTTTTGCAAAAAGAAAGAAATTTATAGTATGTCAAACTAGCTAGGGATGTGAAATAAACTCTGCTCCACCTCTCTGATCAGTTGCCATATAGTGAGAGGAGAGAAGCTGCGTGTTGATTAGATGGTGACGGCGATGGTGGTTTAGGATTTTTTGGTGCATACCTCTTCACAGGTCTCATGTTTCTTTGGGGCTTGGGGGAGGGGTTGTTATTATGTCCTACTTGGAGTATTTTGAGTTTGTAATGTCAAAATGTCATTGACCAGAGGATCTGGCTTATGTACATATCCATTCTTGCAAAGTCATTTCACATTGGTCTGGAGTGGATTCTGGAGGCTTTTCCTGAGAAAACAATTTAAGCACTTTGTTATTTAATGATTTTATGTCTGGATGAGTTAAGCCCTTAACTTGTTTCATTAGGGTCTCCATGAGATTTGTTCTCATTGTCCTTTCAACTATTTTAACATGTATTTTTAAACATGTTCTGCATGCTATCCTGCCAAGTCTTTTAAATACAATAGTGGAAACAAATACCTCTAAATGCAATGTTAACATTAAATGGTAAGTTGTTATTCTTATTGCCCATTCTGATTAGAGTCACAGCTGAGTTTGCTTTTCTTCTGTATCTCTGTCCATGTGCAGATTAAAGTGTGAGAGATTTTTATTTTATTGCTCTTCTGCTTCAGCTTGAAAATGATATGCCTCCTATATTCTAGGGACAGTTATAAAAAATTTATGTACCAGCTACATGTGTGGCATTTTTAATTATCAAAACACAATGATTTGATTCATTTAGGATTGTAAAAGAGGAGAATGGTGGGGGTAACATTTAGGAAGAGGGCCAATCACAATTTCCCTGCGACACGATTCTTGATATCTTCCTGTCTTTCCTACTCCATAATAATTTACTTACACTCAGTAAAACACACATGTCTTACAACTCAGAGTTCTGTATTTGTTCTAAAAACACCACTTGCTTCTGACTGCATACATTTGCCTTCTTGATAATGACCTCTAGTAACATAATTTAGAAAACATCCTAGGAGCAAATAACCATGATAAATTTGAATTATTCTATTGCCATATCACTTCTATAGGTCCTGAGACAGAAATTTTCTCCAAGGATTCTACAGCTTCTTCATGGTCTCTAGATTGTTTTCCTTACAAGGCAGAAAAGGACCTACATCTGTAGCTGCAGAACTTACAGTTGAAAAGTGTTTTTTTTTTTTTTTTTTTTTTAGCAAGATGTGAATTATGTTAGTAGTATTTGAGTGGTCTCAAGGCTGTGAGTTAGGGAGAGTCCTTGTAGTACTTTAACTTCTTGAGGAAACTCCGTGTTTGGAATATAAGGGATAAGATCTACAGGATGGGGATGAAGATGGTTGTACCCTTAAATTTGGTATCTTTGACAAGCTTTGAAGAACATCACTGGCATGAAAAATTTTTGAATACCCACAACTCTGCATTTTGCTTTTTAGCAAATATTGGAAAAACAGAAAAAAGGGAAACAGTAGCCTGATTTGGATAATAACAGATAGTAGGTAACATAAGAGAAAAATGGTCTCCAAAATTTGTATGAAATGCAAAGAAAAGATTTCAAAGCTTATTGCAGTAGGTGTGAATGCTACTGAAACAAGGGAGAGAGACTGACTTCTACTTCTCTGAAGCAAAAGATGAAAAATTTTGTACACAGCAGTGAGACAGTAGAAAAGTGACTGAGAACATTAGGGATAAGGCTGATGTGATTAGGTATCTGTGTTTGCTAAATGCTGCTAACTGAAGCCAAACATCTCTTTTGCCACAGAGACTGGGAGACAGTAGCTCTATCTTTCTTACTGATTATATTTTTTTTGTTTTTTTTTTAAATTTTATTTAAGGAAAGACTAAACAAAACAGGAAATAGGTAGAAATGATACATACATTCAGAGAAAAAATAAACAGTAAGAAATCACTAGTTGATGTTTACATATTGTCTTTTTAAAAAGTTGTTTAAGATACAGAAATGGAACATGTAAAGTGGGAATTCAAACAGCAAGAGCACAAACAGTTCTGTTCAACTGT
Organism: Cavia porcellus; assembly: GCF_034190915.1. Lineage (NCBI taxonomy): Eukaryota > Metazoa > Chordata > Mammalia > Rodentia > Caviidae > Cavia > Cavia porcellus. The sequence goes on from NW_026947487.1 coordinate 85,999,567, forward strand.
TCAACAAAAACTTAGTAACATGGTTGTCAATCCTATACACTTAAACATACATGCAGTTATCCATGTCTTCATTTATGTTTATTAAATAAACTAAAGCAGGTTAAAATCATTTTGAACAAAGAATAACAGTATTGCTGGATTTCATATCATGACACTCCAGGATCAGCATTGGGTACTATAGTGTCTTTTTTTTTTTACATTTAATTTAAAGAAAGACTAAACAAAACAGAAAATGGGTAGAAATAATACATAATTTCAAAGAAAAAAATAAACACTAAGAAATCACTAGTGGATGATTATAGATTGTCTTCTTACAAATAGTTATTCAAGATACTAAAGTAGAGCTTATAAAGTGGGGATTCAAACAGTGAGATTGAAACCAATTCTGTTCAACTATCCAACAAAAACTTAGAAATATGGTTATCAATCCTACAAACTTAAACATATGTGCAGTTATCCATATCTTCAATTATGTTGAGATTGAATAAATCCAAGCAGGCTAATGTCTGAACAAAGAATAATACTATTGCTAGGTTTCACATTATGACACTCTAGGATCAGCACTGGATATTTTAGTGTTTCTTTTTCTTCAAAGTATCCATTCATTTCATCATGTGTCATATGATCAGTTCTCATAAACTGTTTATAGATTCTACACATGCATGAGTCTTAACATGTATTTCTATCCTTTCTATATTAGAGGGAGAAACAAAATAAAGCAAGGCAAAGCAAAACATATTCCTATAAACACATGAAATGAAATAAACGTATAAGACTGCTGTACAAAGAGTTCATGGTTCTGACATTGTCTCTTGTTATCTCCATCAGACATAGAATAAATGAATATATCAGTACATAACATTAATAAAAACACAACTTTGTATATAGTATAGGACTTCAAAAATTGGCAGTTATCAATCCAGATTGTGTATCATTGAGTCTTGTCATCCTCAGTGTAGTTGCCTATACTCTGAGACTTGATACTATCAATCATATGAATAAAATCTTCTCTGTCTCATTTCTGTTATGCTCTTTTTTTTGCCTTCAGTTGTCTGCTTATCTTCTTCATTCTGTTTTCTGCTCCATTCATGGAGGCCTCTCTGCCACTATTCCTGAAATCCTAGTACTTTTCTCTCTCTCTGGAATTCTCTGTAGAGTTGGATTGGTGGTTGAAAATTTCCCAAGTTCTTCTTTGTCTTGGAAGCAACTTGTTTCTCCATTATTTTCTAGAGACAGTTTATCAGGATATATCAATCTGTTATTTTCTTTCAGGGCTTGGAATATTTCACTCCAGGCTCTTCTTGACTCGGTGGTTTGTGTCGAGAAGTCTGCCGTTATCCTGATGGGCCTTCTTCTGTAGGTTATCTGTTTCTTGTCTCTGACAGCTTTTAATATTCTGTTCTTATATTGAATTTCTGGGACCTTGATTATTATATGCCCGGGTGTAGCTCTGTTTTGGTTGTAGGTGGCTGGATTTCTGTATGCCTCATATATCAGAATATCATTTCCTTTTCCTATGTTTGGGAAGTTTTTCTTAATTATTTCTGTGAATAGCCTTTGTAGTTCCTTTGTTTGTACCCCTGTTTCTTCATTCACATTCTTTATTCTCAAGTTGTAGATCTTCTTGTTACCTTCTAGCCTTTGTATTGTTACTGCTTGTTTCCTTGTTATTTTTAAACAGTTTTCCCTTTCATACTCCCACATTGCAAAATTGTCCTCCAGTTTGGATAATCTATCCTTAGTTTCTTCTTTTTTTTTTTTTTTCCTTTTTTTTTTTAATTTTATTTAAGGAGAAAAGAAAAAAAAAGCAGGGAAAGGGTACAAGTTATACAGATTTACAGAAAAAAAATGAACAGTAGGAAATCACTAGTTAATGGATTACATATTGTCATCTTAGAAATAATTGTTCAAGTCACAAAATTAAAGCTTGTAAAGTGGACATTCCATCAATGATACTGCAAACAGTTCTGTTCATTGATCCAATAAAACTCTGTGATATCAATTTCTATCTTATACACTTAAATATACATGCAGTTATATAGTTTGGAGCACTTTCTTTTCCTCTCTTTTGTACCATGACTATTACACATTTTGGGTTTCATTGCTCCCATGGTTCTTATTACTTTTTTGGAAGAGAGTAAAACCAAATGTGACATAACAGAACAGAATCCTTAGTTTCTTTCAAGCTGATTTGCCATCTTTCCATAGAGTTTTTAATTTCTTGGTGATCTCTTTTGAATCTGCTTCATGTATTCTATATATTTTTTTTAATATTCTTTACCAAATGGTTCTCTCCTTTGTTTGAATTCCTCCCTTCTTCCATCTGTGTCTGCTTGAGGGGTGCTTAGTATCTCTTTTATTAATCTTCTTATATGTTGCTTTATTTGGCTAAATATTTTACTTTTGAACTCATCTATGAGGTCCTGAATATATCTCTTTATGTCCACTTGGTGCTGTGTCTGACATTGCTTGTTTGCTGTTCTCATTCTCCTTTGTATTTCCCTGGGTTGGGTCAAAGTTCTCAGGGTTGGGACCTGGGGACTTTTTGTTGCTGCTTCCTTTTCCCATCTTTTTTGTTTCTTCCAGGAGGCCCCAGTTTCTTTCTTTGTTGGTTACAATTCTTCTGAAGTGCGCTGGCTAGATGACCCTTCCCACTGCTGTGTGCTAGTGAGTTCCAGACAGGGACCATGTATGCTGGCCCTTCCCCTTCAGATCAGTAAAGCTGTTGTGGCCTACACTAGTGTATTACTTTATGCCTCTTCCCCTCCAGACCAGCCAAACCTCTGAGGCCTTACTCGGCCAGTGTGGTTAGTGTGCACCACTGCTGCAGGTACTTGACCTTGGATAACCTATTGGATCTTAGCTGGGTCACATGACCAAGACCTAGCTCACTCCACCAATTGTTTGGAAAGAGAACAATTGACTGAAGTCACTGCTGCCTCTTGTACTTGCCAGTCCTGCCCTGTCCCAGAATGTCATCTGCCAGAGCCCTGCTATTTATGGAATGGCTCTACTCTCATCACTCACCACAGGTCAATATAGGCTCCCTGCCAACTCAGCTCTCCATTCGGCTCGCTGACCCCCAAACTCAATGTAACTGCACCTCCAGTGAGTTGAAGCAGTGGGACCTTGGATGGTTTGGCAAGTCATGGCAGGACCTCGGGCAGTCATGGTGGGACCTTGGCCAGTCACGGCGGGACCTCGCCAGTCACAGTGGGACATCGGCAAGTAGCAGCAGGACCCAGGCAAGTCACGGGGTCAGCCAGTTGTGGCGGGACCTTGAATGGTGGGCAAGTCATCTTAATTTCTTCTTGGGATGAGAGAATTCTTCTCACTCTGTTTGGGGCTCCCCACTCTGTACTATGTTGAATTCTAAGTTGACTATCTCACAGAGCTTCTATAGCCAGCTATTATCTATCTACCATCTTTGCTCCTCCTCTTACTGATAATATTTTAAAGGAATAGTTTTCATACCCTTGAGAAAGTCTCCTTGAGTTGTAAAACTAGCCAAAGACTGAAAAATTTAGAACTCCAAAAGATGGAAAAGAGATGTACAATTGAAAAATTTTCTTTTTAATTTTTTTTTATTTTAGAGCAGATAAAACCAAGGAAAATAAAACATAATAAAACCAATCAAAACAAACCAGTGTAAGAGATATAGGACTTCAAAACAATATGAAATCAACAGTAGTTACAATAATGCCTTTTGTTGTCTTCCAAATAGCCGAAGATACCTTCAAACAGTAAAAAATCAAGCAGAATAGAACCAATAAAAACAAAACAATGAATGCAATAAAGGACTTCAACACAAGACAATAGTAAATCCAAAATGGCTACCATAATAGATCTTGCTATCTTTGAAACAGCTGCTCATGCCATTGGATATAACAAAATAAAACAGAACAAAACCCAACCAAACGAAACAATGAAAATGATACAGGACTTCAAAACACTGTTAATAGAGAATCAACCATGGTTACCACCTTCCGAAAGAGATTTCCCCCCTAGATGCCACACTGCATACCACTATCCTCTGAATAGATCCTAGACCTGTGAGGTCAGTGAAACACCAAAGCACCACCACCAGCATCAATTTGCATTTCACCTCAATAGCTATCATTGCAGCCTGTGTTTCTCTGGATCAGCCAGTTGTTTACTAGGGGCTGGGGTGGAGTAGCTAGGGGGATTGGCTTTTCTTGTTTTCCAGCTTGCATGCTGGAAGGGGCTGAGGTCTGGCTGTCCCTTCAACACAGCAACCCACACATGGCACTTGTTTGCAGGGAGGGCTTGCTTCTTGGTGAGTCTTTGTTCTACCCCATCCGTAGTCTGTGAATGGACAAAAATTTTCTATAATAAATGTTGTATTAAAAAAAAAGGAAAGTGAGACACCTGTAGTCCTGAAGGACACCTGTAGTTTCTGAAGGTGACATGAAGGACTTCTTGGTCAATAGCCTGAAGTACTAGCCCTTTCTCTTTCTGTCACATGGAGTCCCCTGTATTTGTAAAACAGTTTTAAGCTTTGTCAGCTACTTGATGTCTGTGATACACTTATCAATGACATGATTTTGGTTTGTTGTTTGATGTTTCTCAACCTTGTTTTCTTTTTTTTTATTTGTACAATATAGATCATAAGGCAAAAGTATACCTCAGAGGATTACTAAAATGCAGAAATACAAGAATGAGTTAATAATGGGAATTTAAACATTTAACACTGGAGAATTAAAAAGAGATTTCTGCAATTTTTTGTGCAATGAGATAGTCTAAAACAACTGAAATCAATGTGCTAAGTCGTCATGCATCCATTATAAAAGCAAAATTGCTCAAGAAAAATTTAAGCCCATGGAGAAACATATAGTATATAATTATCAGTGGGGAGTACAAATGTAATTCACATAACACTACTCATTATTTCCTATTTGCTGCGAACACATACATATTAATTATATATTAATGAAACTTAATAACAGGAAGCTGGATAGATATATATAGTGTTATCTTGGAGCAAAGAAGGGAAATAAATCTGGGTAGGAGCTGTGAGTTTCTACTCTATCTGTAACATTTAACTTCTTTTTTTTATCGATACTGGGGATCGAACTCATGACCGCCTGCTTGCAAGGAAGGTGCTTATGCCACTGAGCTAAATTCCCAGCCCCAACATTTAACTTCTTATAAAAAGATTTTAATAAAAATGACAAAATACTGTTTTTTCACTTTTAGGATGCATATGTCATTTTTTCTTTATAATTTCAACACTCTATCACCCAAAAGAGGGGAGGAGAGAGAAAGAGCCAGTCAGAGACACCTCCTCTCCTTCAGTCTGTCGCTACTACAGTAAAATGAGGGGGAGAGAAATAGCAAGTAGACTTAGCAAGCAGCCCCATACTACGTTGTGCCTGAGGCACTGGTACGCAGAGAGGCATTCAAATAGGTTGTCTGTGAGGTGCTGATTGTTTTGGCTGCTTCTGCTCTTGTTTGATTGAAGCAGCATGGGTTTTAAGAGCTTCAAACCCCAGCTCTGATCTGAAAATGAAGTTAGGTGTTTGAGAAACAGCTGTTGGAAACAGCTCGGCTCCCTCTGGAACTTCTGCTTGGCTTCAAAGCAGCTGCTGGAAGGGAGGGAGGTAAGCAAACTACCCTGGACACGTGTGTGTAAGTGTGTTAATAAAACAAAACAGCTTTCCCTAAATAAAGCATGGCTACTTTCCCTACAATGAAGAATGCAGTTCTGAGTTCACCTTTCCGTCTATTTTGAGGTTCAGAGCAATGAACTTAGAGGACTTTCTTTTCTTACCTTTGAGGCCTTTGGATTAAAGCAGCTCTTCTCCCAGCCCTGGTTCAGCCATGTCCAGTCTGCAGGAATAGAAGCAGAGTGCATTTAGTTCTCACATCCACACAGTCCCCATCTGCAACCAAAACTTTCATGGGTGCTTAACATATATAGTCTCTTTTCTTGTCATTATTCCCTAAACATTATAGTGTAGTAACTGTTTACACAGCACTGAACATTGCACTAAGTATTATAAGTAATGTAGAGATGATTTGAAATATTTGCAAGAATATGGATGTAATATACAAATATTATTGATACATAGAAATAAAACTCCTGACTTACTATGTCCAGTATAAGTTCATGTTCTCTAAAGACAAAGAATGAATGTTGGGACAGTGGAGGTTAAGAACAGAATATATTTATTGAGCTAAACAAAGCTTCTGCCTGAGAGAGAATGGTCCTGAGCAAGTAGCCAAAGATTCTGACTTTTCTAGGAACTTTTGTAGAGTAAAATTGTAGGATGAGATGGGTTCAAAGTGAGGAAAACTGGGAACTTGCAAGGCAGATGGGCATAAAGTGGGACAGAACTATAGTTAACCAATGAGGTTAATTGCTCAGGTAAAATTGATTAAATCAGGGACAAATGGGGAAGTGAGTCATATAGAAAGCGGGCATTCTTAGAGAGCAGTGACTTTTCCCATAGAGGGTTGGGATGGTGACTCCTGGCTTCCTCAGAGTGATAGAGAACTATTTATAATATCAGTCCTTAGGATATGGGTACATTTGTTTGATCTTTTGTCTTGAGGGCTGGTTTTTGCTAACAATAACAGTAGCTTGCCATACTAGACTATAAGTTGATAGGAATCAGGAAATACAGTATTTTACTCTTCCTTGTTTCTATCACCAACGTGTGTTTATTAGTGCTGTTATTTGGATGAGTGTCCTGCAAAGGTCCGTAGATTAAAGACTTGGTCTGCAAAATGGCACTATTGGTGAGTGCTATTAACCTTTAAGAGGTGCCCCCTGGTGACAGGGCGTTACATTACTGGGTTGTGTACTCAAGAAACTGTGGAATCCTGGTCCATTTTTTCTTTTTGCTTCCTAGATCGTGATGTGAGCCGTTTGCCTTGAACCATGCTCCCTGCCAATGCAATCTGATGACCTCACCAGAGGCCATGGTATATGAGGTCACCCAGTCTCGAACTTCCAGAACTGTACACTAAATGAATCCATTTTCTGTATAAATTTCAAATTTCATTGTAGTAATGTGAAACTGAATTATATATACATGATATTCAACAGATATGCACATAGAGATTAATTCATGCATAAGACAAACAAAATTCTTTTCTTCTTAGTTTTTATGACCTTACCATAATGCCAAGTCACTTCACTCTTTAAATTTTTACATGCATTATGTACACATATAAACACTGAACTTGACTATTTCAATCAAAAGTGCTTTAACTTTTGTATGTTTAAGAAACACTGGGAATACTGAAATACAAATTCGGGGGTTTTGTGTCTGAGATTCTGATACAGTAACTCAGAAATATGACCCAAAGGATCTGAAAATTTGCATGTTGTGTCTTCTTGCCTTATGAATAGAACACATGGTGGTTTGCTCCGGGTAGATCTTGCTTTATACCTATTGATCTAAAAAAATTGTCAGTAGTGTCTCCTTTCACCTTGAATGATGGACACATACACAGGTAGATAACTTCTGAGCCTATACACTGATGCTTAATGCAACCTTGGGAAACAAAGCTTTTGTTAGCTAACGCTTTGGAGACTATTTCCCCCAAATATTTCACAGTCTATCCTGTTCGCCATCTAGTAAGGAGGGTTTTTTTTTCACTTTAAAATATTGTACCACATCTCAAAACTTATATACCCTACAGATGATTTTAATTTATGTTTCATTCTTGGTGGACAAGAAAATCAGTTCATTTCCTCTCTTAGTTATTTTACTGATTGCTGAGATAAAATACTTGACACCCAAAGTTAAAGGAGAAAAGGTTTATTTAGCTCACAGTTTGTAGAGGTGTCAGGTCATAGTTGACTGGCTCCATGGCAGGGTGGCATGACAGAGGAGAAACAGTTTGTGGCAAGTAGAAAGCAGAAGACAATGAGGCAGCAAGCCATGAGCTACACGCGACTACTGATGACACTAGGCCTCCTTCAGTCCCTTATATTTTACCCAGGCTACCTGCCTTAAGGCCAGATAGCACTCACACCCAGGCTAGGCACCCTTGATGATATCCAGAACTACATCAAAGCATTCAGTAGACTCATGTATCAATCACAGACCTTTGATCCAGTACCACAGATTCTAGATCCAGCCACCTCCAAAAAGCCCCATCTATGACTACATGAGGCACTGAGGAGACATCTAGCTACAAACCATAACACTTGCACTCAACTCAATACAATGTTTCAGTTTTCAAAATGGAGATAATCTAGCATGTAATTTTAACAGAAACATGATTGTTGCCCAAAAATCTTTTTACTCTTATAGATTAGAATGTCTTCCCTACAATTAATAGTCCCAGAAGGCCAATCCAGTAATCTAAGCTGAATACATTTTGTTATAAGTCTTCATTGAAGTGTTATGACTCAATTATGTAGTTAACAACTTCATTTAAATGCCCCAAATTTCTGAAGATACATTCTCCTTAAATCCAAATTAGAAAAGTCTATTGACACCTAGATTTCATACTTGGAAACAGTTTATTTGTATTACTTAGCATAGTAAAACAATATATTATATAAGAGGTTGTAACGGATATGTAATGGTTGAGATTTCAGGACCTATGTTGCTTGGGTACAACTGTGTGAACTCAGATAAATTATATTAGTCATCTTAGCCTTAATATCCTCTTAGTAAATGGTGAAGATACTCATGTAATATGAGGTTGTGAGGATTAAATAAAACAAAACACATCTCTGACCCTTTTGTTGACTTTGCAGTAACCCATTGCAGCCTCTGGATTTAGCCACAGCCCAGTGAACAATTGTGACTCATGCCTATCCAGATTCTTCATAGGTCACTGTGTGTGCTTCCGTTTTTTGTCTCAGGGCTCTCTCTAAACTATAGGATTTTCCTTATCTCTCTCCAGGGGGAGCCCAGAACTGTAGAGGAGATCACCATTAATCACTGGTAGTTGGGAGCTCATGAGACCCCAACCTCTTGTTGTTCAGAAGAACAATTCTGGAAGTCATTTTGCATGCTTCTCATAAGTTGTGGCACAATCAAGACCTTGTTGACAAAATCAGCCAGCTAAGCAAAGGCCACTATATTAGCTTTAGTTTCTTCCATATCTTACTCTCTCTCTCTTGTCTGCAAGGAAAGTTCCCCAAAGAACTCGTTCCCAGCTGTGTCCTAAGGAAAACCAAACTGCGGAATATAAAGCACTGTAGTCCCTTTTCAGTGAAAGTTATATATAACTATTAATGGTAATAAAATGATAATATTCTTCTTTCTTATTGTGTAGTGAGTTACAATTCTGTATAACTTTAGAGGATAAAAGAACTTTCCTAATTCATTTCTGGAATACACTTGGACTGGTTTCTTTTTTTCATCTACATCCAAACAGCTTACTATCCTGTACAGTTTTTATTTCACCAAGATAGATATTTACTAGTTTCTATTTTTTACTTCACAGAAATGTTCCAAGAATCATAAGTGAGAACTTTTACTTGGTTCCTTCATCCCCCGGGCAGAGGCAAGGAAACCACACAAATTCAGGGAAGCAGAGTGTGTCAAACACCTGTTCATCTTTTTATATTTTATTGCTGCTTCCACAGCACAAAAGAGGCAGATTCATTACTGCCACTGGCAAATGTTACTATTTGTTGAACATTCACTTGTCTTCCTGTTTTAGAAATGTAGGCTGTCACTGACTTTGTCTAATTGCTTTGCAGAAATTCCTGTGTATCATAGCTGAGGCTATCTTCTCAGCTCGTTTTAAACATGTATATTTCATCCTGTTTAAAAGATTTTAAGAGGAATTTAGACATACTTCCTCATGAAGCAGTTCAAAATTTTTGAAATTATGGGGCTGAAAGGGATGGAATACCAATGCAGAAAGAGTATTTGCAGTGTTGTTTTCTCTTCAAATGTTTAATTTCCTAAATATTTTCTTGTTTGAAGCCCATGAATTTTGATTGGTTCTTGATGGACTTAGACAATCATAACTTCATTTATTTCTTTTTTAAAAGGATTATCATTCTTTAAAATAAGAAGGAAAAATTTATTTCCTTAGTTGGCTTTTTTGGATTTTACTGTGAAAGAGTTTGTTTGCTTGTTTATCGGTCGAGACTACTTGCAATTAAGTTAGGTGTTTGTCTGAATGAAAAATACTTTAAACTTATCCAATTATTGTCAAGTTAAATTGAAGCATTTTCTCCCCTCATCCCTCCCCTCACCTCTACATTTCTTGAAGAAAGTGGTTTTCTTAGTTTCTAGTCTATGGCACATGAAGAACCTTTACGAATCTTGGTGTTATGCGCACATTATATTTAGTTCAATTTCATAAATTCTAATGTGTGGCTTCTCTTTATGACAAAAGGACAAGTTAAATAGGATCTTACACTCTGATTACTTATGCCTTTGTAGAAATCATTTGATCTCTGGAACATGTATGTTCTATTTAATGTAAATGATAGAAACACATATTTCAAAAAAGACAATTATCAAAGTTATAATGAACTAGCAATAGGAAAATTTTTGTATAATGTTTTAAGCATTGAAAATAGTTTAAAAGATAATGATAGATAACATTTCTAGCAACTGTTCCATGCATTGTGCTAAGCACTGTGCGTATAGTTCCCTCTTTGTAATTCACAGTGATTCTAGAAGCTGAGTGCTTTGCCAAGATTAGATATTGACTTGCCAGAGTTAATATGATATGTAAAAAAATAGATCTGGGGTTTCAACTAAAGTTTGCCTGACTCAATGACCTATGTTAACCATGGCATAATCTATCTTATTTCTTTTCCGTTATCTCATTTCATTCTTTTGCCCAAAGGGTATTAATTTCTCTCTTTTACGGTCAGGGAAAGTGAGACTCAGCAATGGTTAGCATTTATCCTTAAGCTTCTTGCTGGGAGGGGCAGGATTAGTAGTCAGCTTGTCTCTCTTTATTTTTTATTTTTTTGCTGCCTCATGACTTCCATTCCTCCTGATTTATACACTGTTGAAAACCTCAAGGATTCATGTACTACACATTGGGACTATATATACTTTTTCTACCTAAATAAAACTCTGTTAGGGATTGTCTTAGACCATTTTCTTTAGAAAGAGAGCCTCAGGCCCAAACCATGTGGTAATATATTACAGAGGAAAGCAATTTTGGGGAAGCAGAAGTCAGGTAAAACAAAAATTAAGTTGGGAAGGAGAGGGGGCAGATATAGTAGATCCATTACCTAGTGACCTAGCTGGGTGCTGCTTTGAAAATGTGAAAAGTTGTTTTAGAGGATGTTTCCAAATGTCTACATGGGGACTTTTTGTGAAATTGTCAGGCTTGGGAGAGGAATGGAAAAGAATGGCTTCACAGATTCTCCTCTGTTTGTGTCTAAAGTTGTCCACACTTTTGTATTATTCCATTCAGGTCTTTTGCAGTAGTTCTGGGGAGTTGTTAGGAGAGCCTAACTCAGAATAATGGAAGGATCCATGAAGCAAGTTAAAATATATGACTTAATCCATGGACAATCTCTGGCCACCTGGATTTTAGAGGTTTATGGATCCCAAATGATCAGTCAGGCCCTGCTTAAGCACTCTGTCAGATGTCAAACCTTATGAGCAGCAGGAAAAAGCCGTGACTAATGTGAGTTAAGTATGAGGCACAATGCCGTCACATCACATTTGCAAAGACCCTTATCATAATACAAGAAAGCTCTGCAATATGTTTATGTGACAGGAAGAAATGCTAGTAGATTGTAGGGTGTCAGAGTTTCTCTAAATGCTGCAGATTTCCTTAGAACTTTTTTTTTGTCCTTTCAGGAGTAAATTACTGTTTTCCTGAGAAACTCCTAACAAAAGTTCTGAAATCCCTGGGATGACATTGAGAGATTGTTTGGAGGTTCTAGCAAGGGAGTGCAGTACTTGTATACCCTTTAGGAAGAAAGGGTCCTCCTCCATAGGGGGTGGTCAACCCTTTTGACAAACCGTGCAGCTTTGGAAGGAGTGCACATGGAGCAGTGAGGGAGGAAGCAGACACCTTCCTAGGCAGCTGGACCAGCTGGTTCAACCCTGGCAGTCAATGGGGTGACAGATGTGGCAGCCATATCACCCTCTTAGTATTTCTGTCTAAATGGATGCACCTTGAGTCCGCACTGCTAAGTGAAATAAATCAGACTTGTGCCAAACGTTTGCATGATTTCTCTGGCATGAGGAATTGAAAATATGAGTAGGGACCAAAATGTATAATCAGTATTGGGAACTCAAGGAAAATGTTCAAAGAAAAGAGGAACAAGGGAGGATGGAGGGGAAAAAGAAAGAAAGGGCAAGAAAAAAATAGAAGGAAAAAATGGGAAACAAAAAATGAGAGGGGTGAGGGAAAAGAAGAAGCAAGATGTCACATACAGATACAAACTCCCTACGATGAATGTTATTATTATGTATATCTAAAATGTGCCAATGAAATAAAAAGTGAAAAATTAAAAGTAAAAAAATCTCTGGCTGCATTTTGTTAAAAGCAAGTGCATGTGCACATTTCAAAATTACATCAGATATTTTCAAATTATTACTTAAGGAGCAGTTCTTATTAAGTAGATTATCGCCATATAATATTTTACATACCTAAATCATCGAGTGTCCAATGTCAGCCAGTCTTCTTCATTTCTGGTGAGTCTCACTATGTGTTATGGTTTAGATCTGAAATGTCCCCCAGATCTCACGTATTTGGAAGATTATTAGGTCATCAGAAAATTGCACTCGTTGTTAGATTCAATTTGCTGTTAGGTGGAGGCATCTGCTTGGAGGTGGGCCACTGAGGACATGACTTGGAAGGATGTATTCCTGTCTCTGACATCTCTCTTCTCTCTTTGCCTTGGAATAAGCAAATGTATTCCTCCAGGACCTTCTACCATGCTGTTTCTGCTTGTAGCCAGCTGACTTAATGCTGAACCCAATGGAAACAATGAGCCAAAAAACCTCTTTTAAGCTATTGGTGTTGAGTAGTTTGTCCCTTAGTACCATGGATGATATCTGGCTATGTGGTTTAGAGGCCTTTGGAAATGGTTTGCGGGGGAAATTTGGAAATTTGGAGATGCCAGCTTGAGAAGCCTTAAAAAGCTGTCAGAAATATTGATGAGCTTTGAGCCCTAAAGGGCAGATTGATGATAGGAAATGTAGACCATAAAGGGCAGGCTTGGAAGGCTTCAGTTGACAGCAAGACTCCATCGACAGCTGGACTAGAGGCTATGTTTGTTACACTCTGGAAGAAAATTTATGCATTTTTTAAAATTTTAAAAGAAATTTAAAGAGAAAAAGCAAGACAAAAAAGGGTGGTAATACAGATTTTCAAAAGAAACCTAAGAAATCACTAACTGTTAAATTACATACTGTCATCTTAGAAATTGTTGTTCAAGTTACAAAATTAAAGCATACAAAGTGGACATTCAAACAGTGAGACTGCAAACAGTTCTGCTCAATGATCCAACAAAAACCTAGTAATATGGTTATCTATCTTATACACTTATATATACATGCAGTTAAGTCCTACAGAGCACTTCCTTTTCCTCTCTTTTTTACAATAGAAATTACACACTTTGGGTTTTATTACTCCTACAGTTCTTATTACTTTTTACACTAAAGACACAATGTGATATTTATAAATATGATTCTTATTTATTTCACTTATGAGGATAGTCTCAAGTTGTCTCCATTTACCTCTGAAGGCCTCAAGATCATCCTTTTTATAGCTGAGTAATATTCCATTGTATAAAAATACTACAACTTTTTCAACCACTCTGCAGTTGATGGGCATTTTGGCTGTTTCCAAGATTCAGCTATTACAAATAGTGCTGCTATGAACATGGTGCACATATGTCACTGTGATATGACTTTTTCAGTTTTTCTGGGAAAATACCCAGGTGGGGAATAGCTGGATGGAATGGAACTTCCCATCCTAGTCTTTTGAGAAATCTCCATAGTGATTTCCATAGTGGCTATACCTGTCTACACTCTCACCAATAATGGAGCAGTGTTCCTTTTTCCCCCACAGCCTCGCCAACATTTGTTGTCATTTGATTTCTTCATGGCAGCTATTCTTTCTGGAGTGAAATGAACATTTCTACATGTTTTTATTTGCCATTTGTATATCTTCATCTGAGAAATGTGTACTCATCTAAGATGCCCATTTTTGGAGAGGGTCTTTGAATTTGGGGGGCTTGATGTTTCTGAATTCTTTATGTGTTCTGGATATAAGTCCTTTGTATGAGGGGTTACTGGATAGAAATCTTTCCCATTCTGTGGGTTTTCTTTTTACTGTGTTGGTGATTTCTTTTGAAGTGCAGAAGCTTTACAATAATATGAGATCTGATTTGCTGATTCTTTGAACTGTTTCCTGAGCAGTTTGCGTTTTTTTTCATGAATTCTCTGCCTGCCCCTATGTCTCTAAGACTTCTACCTACCTAGTCTTCCAGTAGATTTAGTGTTTATGTTTTAGTATTTAGGTCTTTGATCCATTTAGACTTTCATTTTGTGCATGGTGATAGGCATGCATCTAGTTTCAGTCTTTGGCATGTAGAGAGCCAATTTTTCCAACACCATTTATTAAGAGACTATACTTCCAGTGAACATGTTTAGCCCCTTTGTCAAATATCAGGTGACTGAGTGTCTTTGTAGTTGTGTTTGTATCTTCTAGTCTGTTCCATTGATCCTCAGGTCTATTTCTTTGCCAGTACCATGCTGATTTTATCACCGTGGCTTTGTAGTATAGTTTCAAGTCAGGAATTGAGATGCTTCCTGAGATGTTTGCCATTGTTGTCCAGAATTGCCTTTGTTATTCTACATTTCTTCTTTTTCCAGATGAATTTTAGGAATATTTTTTCCCTAGGTCTGTAAGGTATGTTGATGGTATTTTGATTAAGATTGCTTTGAATCTGAATAACAATTTTGGGAGTATGGCCATTTTCACAATGTTGGTTCTTCCTCAACCGAGAACAAGGAATATCCTTCCACTTTCTAATATTCTCTTCAATTTCTCTCCTTTTTTAGCATAGTATAATTTTCAGCATATAGCTCTTTCACATTCTTGGTTGGATTGATTCCTACTTATTTGATTTTTTTAGATGTTATTGTGAAAGGTGGTATTTCCATAATTTCTGTCTCATGAGGTTTTTGTTTGTGTACAGGAATGCTATTGATTTTTGAGTGTTGACTTTGTATCCAGCTACACTGCTAAATTTGTTTATTACCTCTAGTTGTCTTTTAATGGAGATTTTGGGGTCTTCTATGTAGAGTATCATGTTATCTGCAAATAATGATAATTTAACTTCCTCTCTTACTATATTTATTCCTTTTATTTCTCCTTCTTGACTGATTGGTCTGGCTAATATTTCCAGAACTATATGGAATAGGGGTGATAGTGCACATACTTCTATTGTTCCTGATTTTAGAGTGAAGGCTTTCAGTTTTTGTCCATTTAGTATAATGTTCGCTGTTGGTTTATCATAGATGGCCTTGATGAAATTGAGGTAGACACCATGTATTCTGAGTTTCTGAAGGGTTTTTATCATGAACATGTTTTGTACTTTATTAAAAGGCTTTTTCTGCATCTATTGAGATGATCATGTGGCTTTTATTTTTGGCTCTGTTGATGTGGTGTATTATATTTATTGATTTGCATATGTTAACCATGCCTGCATTCCTGGAATGAACCCCAGTTGGCCATGATGTATAATCTATTTGCCAATATTTTATTGAGAATCTTTGCATCAGTGTTCATTAGTGAGATTGGCTTATAGTTCTCCTTTTTGGTTGGGTCTTTCTCTGGTTTTGGTATCAGAGTAATACTTGCCTCCAGGAATGATTTAGGGAGAATTGCTTCTCTTTCGGTTTCACTGAAGATTTTAAGGAGTACTGGCATCAAATCTTCTCTAAATTTCTTGTAGAATTCAGCTGTAAACCCATCAGGATCTGGGGGTTTTTTTGTGGGTAAGCTTTTAATTATGTTTTCAATTTCAATATCTTTTATTGGGTTATTCAAAATTGTTATATCTTTTTGGTTGATGTTTGGAAGTTCATGTGTTTCTAGAAATCTATCCATTTCCTCTGTGTTTTATATGAGTAGAGATTATATGAGTAGAGATTTTCAAAGTAGGTATTCATGATCTTTTGAATTACCATGGGATCTGTAGTAATTTCCCCCTTTTCAGTCCTTATTGTGTGAATTTGGGTTTGTTCTTTCTTTTTCTTAATAAGGTTAGCTAGAGGTTTGTCAATTTTGTTTATTCTCTCAAAAAACCAGCTTTTTGATCCATTAATTCTTTGTATTTTTTTAGTTTCAATTGCATTAATTTTTGCTCTAATCTTTACAATTTCCTCTTTTCAATGAGCTCTGGGTTTAACTTGCTCTTCCTTTTTCTAGAAGCTTGAGATGAAGCATTAGGTTGTTTATTTGTGCTTGTTTTGTTTTCTTGATATGACAATTTATTGCTATAAATTTCCCTTTTAAGACCGCTTTCATTGCATGCCACAGATTACAGTATATTGGTTCAACATTTTCATTGATTTGTAGGTATTGCTTTATTTTTTCTTTAATTTCATCTGTAACCCACTGGTTGTTCAGAAGTTTGTTATTTAATTTCCATGTATTTATGCAGGGTTTGCAATTTCATTTGCCATTAATTTCCAATTTCATTGCGCTATAGTCAGATATTATGCATGCGATAATTTCAATACCTTTACAGTTACTTAAGAATGTTTTATGGGATAATACATGGTCTATTTTGGAGAATGCCCCATGTGCAGCTGAGAAGAATGTGTATTCTGATGTTGCTGGGTGGAACACTCCTTAAACATCTACTAAGTCCAGTTGCTCACAGGTATGGTGCAGTTCTATTTTTTCTTTACTGACTTTTTGTCTAGTTGATCTATCTCTTTGTGACAATGGGGTATTAAGGTCCCTTGTTATAATTGTGTTCTTGTGTATTCGGTTTTTCATGTCCATTATTATTTGCCTTATATAATTGGGTGCTCCTGTATTTGGTGCATATATATTTATAACTGTTAGCTCTTCCTCTTGAATTTTTCCACTAACGATTATGTAGTGACCTCTTTATCTCTTTAATCATTTTAGGTTTGAAGTTCATGTGGTCTGCAAATAGAATAGTTACCCCCCTGCTTTTTTCTGGGTTCCTGTTGCCTGTAATACTGTTTTCCACCCTTTGACATTTGATCTATGAGTTACCTTTGGGTCAAATGTGTTTCTTGTATATAGCATAATGTGGGATCATGCTTTTTGATTCATTCTGTCAACTTATTTCTTTTGTTAGTGAATTGAGTCCATTTACATTTGTGGATATAATTGATATGTACTGGTTAATGTTGCCATGTTATGTTCTAGTTGTTTGCTTTCTGTTTTTCCCCCTTGTTTAATTGCTTGTGCTACCTGGTAGTTTCTTTCTGTTGTTCTGAGAATTGTGTCATTTTTATCTCCATCTAGTATGCCTTTCAACACTCTTTCTAGGATTGGTTTGGTGTATGTGAATTTCTTCAATTATTCTTTGTCATGGAAGTATCTTGTTTCTCCATTAAATTTGAATGAATGTTTTTCTGGGTACATCAGCATGAGTTGAAAGTTGTTTTCTTTCAGGGCTTGAAATACCTCATTCCAAGCTTGTCTTAATCTGAAGGTTTGTGGTGAAAAGTCTGCTGTGATTATAATAGGCTTTCCTTGATAAGTGAGTTGTGTCTTTTCTCTAACAGCTTTTAGTATCCTGTTTTTATGATGCATGGCTGGGATCTTAATTATTATATGTCTGAGTGTAGATTTATGTTGGTTGTGACTGTTTGGTGTTCTATATGCCTCATTTATCTGCATATCAGATTTTTTCCCCAGGTTTGGGAAATTTTCTATTACTTCTGTGAATATTTTAGTTATGTCATTTCCATTGATTCCTGCATCTTCACTGATGACTATTAGTCTTGTCTCTTGGCATCATCTGGAATTTGCTGGATTGTAATTTCATATTGCTTTGTTATTTTTGTAAGTCCCATCCTTTTATGATCACTAATTGCGATCCTGTCCTCAAGGTCCAAAATTCTATCCTCAGCTTCATTTAAAGGTTTTGCCAGATTTCAATAGGATTTTTTGTTTCTTGGGTGTCTCTTTGAGTTTGCTCATGAATTCTGCTTGTTTTCTATATTTTTCATTCAAGGTTTCAATCAGTTTCCCATGCTCCTGTACTTTCTGTCTATTTCTTCTCTAGCTGCACTGAGCAACTCCTTTACTAAGGATGTTATTTCTGTTTTTAAATGACAGATTACTTCTAATTTGACTTTCTCTATAGCCTCATGGAATTTTTTTTATATCAATTGCTGTCTTTTCAGAGATTTCTGGTGTGTCACTTTTGAAGCCCTCTATTTCAATGTCTCCTCTACTTGCTCCTGGTGGACTACATGTTTGAGATTGCATTTTGCTTTTTCATTTTACCATTTTCCCCTTTCAGGTTAATATTTGGTCCTTCTATCATACTAGTGTCAACTATTGCTAGTATATATCTTGGGGTCCTACTGTAAGGTTGAATTTTGTTCAATTGCTGGTTCCCAGTCACCTGAATTTCCCCTGCAAGGCCTGTTGGATGAGTCCTATCTATGTTCTTCCTAGGCTGACAAGCCTAGGAGTACTGATGGAAATCAACCCCTAGTTCCTGCTGTTATTATGTCTTCAGGTTGTTCAGCGTCACCAGATCTCCCTGTTTATAGTGTTTGTCTTAGCTGGGACTCTACTATGTCTCTGGGTATCCTATAGGTCCCCTTAATTTTCCCCAGGTTGGGAGAGGCCTTATTGGCACCCTCCTCAACCTACCTGATATTCTCTGTGTGGAGGAAGGACTCACCCACCCACTTGCCAAGCTCGCTGATGGCCTACTTCTGGAGGGGGCTTTGCTATTGTTTCTGTTTACTCACTGAAGGTGACAAACTCTGTTCCTATTTCAGGGGCAAACTCGCCTCACTGATGGAAGCCTGCTGAGTTCTTCTTATTGAGTCTCCCTTCGATACTGCATGGTTAATCCACTGTAGTCCATGTTTCTGGGGGGGAGGTGTAGGAGCTGAAGATCAACGGCCATGCTAGGTCCAGGAGGTGGGCAGTCCCAAATGGCAGCAGTGGGACTGCAGAAGTGCACAACATAGGCTAGAGTTCCTAGGTCCTGAGATGGGTATCCAGGACTGCAAGAACATGGGAGGGCCCAGTTCTGGTCCAGCCCCATGTGCACCATTGTTTCCCCGAGGTGGTCTGCCGCCAGGTGAGGGTCACAGGAGGGGCCTGGGTCTAGCCTGGCTGGAGTTCCCAGGTCCCGTGAAGTCGTCTCCAGAGACTATGCATTTTCTTATGTTGTGAGACTTTATGGGAGACTGAGGTTAAGAACAGTGTACTAATTAGTCTGGCAGAGGAAATTTCAAAGCATCCTGATGTTTAGGCTGTGGCATGAGTATTGTTAGCCAAATATGCAGTGGGAATCAAGAGCAAAAGGCAGAACCAATAATAAAAATGCTTCCATTTTTGCTGAAAAGAAAGCATCTACAAAGTTGTGTCCATGGACATTGGGATTGCTGAAAAAATAGCGCTAAGCAGTGAAGCACTTTGCAGTGGGGCAGCAGAAAACATGTCTTAAAGGCAGTCTCACCAATTAGGAAGCCACCACCTATTACAGGTGCAGAGGTGCAGAAGTGTAAACCTTTTATTTGAGAAGAGAGCCCTTGGGCATCCTGCTTGAGAAGAGCTACATAAGGAATTGTGTTTTCTAGGGTTCATTTGAACATACCTAGTTATCAATGACACATAGGCCACTGCAGCCATGGTCCAAAGGGGCTCAGTCACTGCTCAAGCTGGTTGTAAACCTTGGTGTTGTCCATTTGGTGCTGATTTTACAGGCTTAAGGAGTGTAAGTATTATGGGTTCATGGAAGCTTCCACTCAGATTTTGCAGTGCCCCTCAAAAGGCAGTGAAACTTAGAGTGAAGCTTAGGGTGCAGCGGAGACCTTTGAAATTCCTGGGATATGGAATATCTGCTGAAGAAAGACAGGCTGTGCATGAAGCAATCCAGAGAGAGGCCATGAAGGGTGTGACAGGCAATGCTGTGAAAGCAAGGCTTCCCAAACCCTTCATAGTTCACATAACTCCACAGCTTGTCCTGGGTGGTAAACATAGAACTAAAAAATATAATGTTTGATATGATTTTTTTTTGCTTTAGACCTATTCCTATAGTCAACTCCATTCCTCCATTTTGGAAGGGTAGTATTTACTCTGTGCCATTGTATGTATGCTAGAAATACTTAAATTTCTGTTTTTTTTTTTTTTATACAGGGCTCACAGCTAACAGTTTGCTTTGGTTCTCAGAGGAAACTTGAGACTTAGACATTTCAGCAGTGCTGGAGCTATTTTGAATTTGGTGACTCTTAAAGATGTAATAAGTGTATTTTGTGTGAAGAGAAGAGCATGAGTGTTTTGAGTGTCAGGAGTTGTACTTTATGATTTAGATCTAAAATTTTTCTTCAAATATCACGTGTTTGGAAGTTAATTAGATTGTGAAGAAGCTATATCCATCAGCTATACCCACTGATGAATGGGTTAAGACATAGGGTTTATTAGAAGTGAGTCACTGGGTATATTCTTGTCCCTGACTCTTCTACTTTTTCTGTTGATCCTGGCTGCCATAAGTAGCTGTATTCTGTGTTGGGAGCCGTGGCACTGTCAAGTCATCAGACGCGGTGATTGCGAGGCCTGTGGGAAAGTACAAAAGCCTGGGCTAGATTACCCCTCTCATCGAGCCCGCCTGTGTGGCACCTGTTTCTTATCACCCCACTAAGTTCCCGCCTCACAGGGTAGTCTGCCTAGCTATTAATCCTATATATAGCCAGTGCCTCCACCCCCGAGAGAGAGAGAGAGAGACTGAAGCACAAAAGGAGCCGCGGGGAGCGGACCGGTAGAGGCTTCGGGGCAGACTGAAGCACGGAAGGAGCCGCGGAGAGCGGACCGGTAGAGGCTTTGGGGCAGACTGTATAAGGAGAGAATAAAGAAAAGCCTGACCACCGCTAGACCTTGTCGTGTGTCTTTCCTGCCGGCCGGGAGCGGACATCGACATTTGGAGGCCCGCCCGGGGATTGATCAACCCCGAGACGCGGCGGTGGACTGCATTCTCCTACACAGTGCTGCAGCTGCAGGACAGGTGAGTAGAGGATAAGCCTGGGCCCTGGGTGGCGCGCACCTACAGGGTTTGTAGACTCCTCTCAACCTCACGCGTAAGTGGCGGGTTTCTTGGGCCTCACGCGGTGAGTATGAAACATAACACCAGAACTTAAGGTAATAAAAGAGTGTAAAACATAAACATAGAAGTAAAAATAACAGAAGATATATTAAAAATGGGAAACATGCCAAGTAAAGATACACAGCCTTGGTGTTGGTCCTTCGGAGACTCCTAAAGTCCAAGGACCTCAAGGTGGGGCGTAAGACTTTAGAAAATTTCCTTGCAGAGATTGACAGCTTTGCTCCCTGGTTTCTGCCTACAGGGCATGTAAACCTGCCCTCCTGGGAAAAGTTGGGCAGAGACCTTTCCCTAGCAGAGTGGGAGGGTAGAGCTTCAGTCTCTGCTCGTCCATTGTGGGAAATGATACACACGTGCCTAAAGAGTGAGGGTAGTTACGGGGGGAGCTCTCAAGAACTTGTAGAAGTACGCGAGGTGTTTGAACAGGCACAGTCAGGAAGCTCCCGACCGAGAAGGGTCCGTCAAGGAGGGCAGAGATACAAAAGAGGAAGCCGAGGCGCGGTTTGTGTCTTTCCGCAGGAATCGGGACGAGAACCAATGTGGGTCCCAGAGAGGTTGACGTGACAAGTCCCTCGACTGAAGATCAGGCCTGTTCCACCAGAGGCCAACCGCAGACCCAACAACAAGATGAGCCCTAAAAGAACTGCAGGACAATCCCTTTTTGGGGGCCTGGAACGGCTTGCTCCCCTATGTGCTACCCTTGTATACGCATGGCTCGCTCGCATGGCCTACGACCGCGTTTAAAAGTGACAGGCTTCCCACATTCTCCTCCCTAGACAACAACATGTAGCAGGGTGGGTGAGTCAATGACGGGTAAGAGCGTGCCTCCCCAGCACGACTCAACCTAAGCCAGGCCCTACCCCGTTCCGCTCGAAAGCCGCTGGATTGTTAGATAAATTTCTCTCCGAGGGGATTCGTGGAGAGAAATGAGTGCATGCCTATGTGCAACCAGGTTCCGTCCGGTTCATTCCTGGCCCTAGAAAAAAGGACGAGGGCCTCAGGGCCTTGGTGGACCCTGGGACGGCCGACCAGGGTCAACGCTAAGGGCCTAAGGTGGGCCTCAGTTCGGGGCATAGGCCTCTGCACTCTATCCAGGACGGGCTGCGATGCGCGTAGCCATCATTTAAAATAAAATAGGGGGAGATGTTGGGAGCCGTGGCACTGTCAAGTCATCAGACGCGGTGATTGCGAGGCCTGTGGGAAAGTACAAAAGCCTGGGCTAGATTACCCCTCTCATCGAGCCCGCCTGTGTGGCACCTGTTTCTTATCACCCCACTAAGTTCCCGCCTCACAGGGTAGTCTGCCTAGCTATTAATCCTATATATAGCCAGTGCCTCCACCCCCGAGAGAGAGAGAGAGAGACTGAAGCACAAAAGGAGCCGCGGGGAGCTGACCGGTAGAGGCTTCGGGGCAGACTGAAGCACGGAAGGAGCCGCGGAGAGCGGACCGGTAGAGGCTTCGGGGCAGACTGTATAAGGAGAGAATAAAGAAAAGCCTGACCACCGCTAGACCTTGTCGTGTGTCTTTCCTGCCGGCCGGGAGCGGACATCGACAATTCTGCCCTGGCTTTCTGCCGTGTTATTACTGCCTTGGAGCTAGCCTACTTTGTACTGAATCCACTGGAAACTGTGAGACCAATAATCCTTATTTTATAAAAGTTGTGGGTGTTGGGTATTTTGTCCCAGTTGCAAGTGATTAATACAACTGTGGTTCACTACACATGCCCATGTTGCAATACACATACCTGTGAGCTCATGAAGACACAGCCCTTGCCACCAAGACTGTGATGATGTAATAGTTCTTTCTGAAAGAATATAATACTCTGCCCCTTTCCCTATTAGATTTCTATGTAGTCTATCTACGAGGACATCAACAGCATTATGCAACAAACTGTGGCTAAAAGAATTCAGGAAGATGTTTAAATTTCATAGTGTAAGGCACAAGTGTCAAGTTTACTATGTCCTCATGCTAAGATACAACTAAGCATGGATAAATCTTGAAGGTGCTTGAAGATAAAGAGAGTTGCTGGCATTATTTTATAGCACTGTATCATACTGAGAATGGAAGAAAAGGATGAAATTTAGTTTTATGATGTCATTGTTCAGCAGAAGGAAAGAGAAATTTGCTATTCAGATTCACAACATCTCTATCCTTCTAGACTCTGAGTCCTGTGCAAGCAGACGCTAAAATATAGGGGGCTGTCAAAACTTGTAGTGGTCACAAAGAGTAGGGAGTGGAACACTCCTACTCTCATCCACTGTCTCATCCCAGTGGTGATGTTCATTGTGTGGTGAGCAAGAGCAGCAATTCTGAGAGCAAGGGAAGCAATGTCATCAGTGGAGTTTTCTATCATGTTCTCAGCATCAGGCATTGGCACAACTGGCACAAATATTAGTATTCTTGACCTGTAGCACCAGCAGCTTTGGCCCACTTTTAGTAGCCTTAGTTGCATCAGTTGGTAATGAAGTCTTCACAAACACGAATAGCTGAGATCATAATTTTGTTAAGGAAAAGAAGGTTCTCAGAGGTAGACAGTCTTAGTACAAATGCTTCCTGACCTTGTTCCAGTTACTACATCTCAATTCCTCAACCGAGGAATACTCAATTTCCTTTCCTTTCATGAGGAGTTTGAGACTTGCTTTAAAAACTGAGATAAAGTTTTACCACACAAAATATTTAGAACCTTGTAGGTGCCTGGTAAGTATTAGCAGAAGTTGTTAAGAAATATTTGTTACATGAAGCAGTATTAGCATTTTTGTTGCTTACATGGTTCAGCTAAAGCAGAGGCCCCAATGATACATTTTATAGTGATAAAATGGACAGAACATAAGGGTTCTTGATGCAGACAACCTCGTATGGGATTGAGTGCTATTTTCTATGTCCTTGAAGACAGGTGAGTCAGGTATCAGGTGTGCCTATCACTGCCTTTAATGGGGATGGTGCTGCTACTATTTTAGATCCACTTAGCTACCTAAGGAAACTGGCTCTATACTTTCTAGAAAGCAAAAGGGACTGAATCAGGGACTTTTATGGAAAGAGTTATATAGTAAATATTTTATAGGTTTCAAGGCTTACTGTCTCTGCTATGATTGTTCAACACTGCTGTTACAGTACAAAAGTACTATAAAGTACATAAAGAACATGTAAAAGGATAGGTGTAGCTATAGTCTAACAAAACTTTATTTACACAACATATTGGGAGCACCTTTGGCCTATAGGCTATAGTATACCAGTCCCGAGGGCAGTTAAAGCAGTAGCACAGCTAGACCAAAATAGAACTTCATTCTATCTTTTATTCATAACATACCAGAAAACAAACCCCTTCTACTTCTCGTACCATGCCATTTCCTTTCTCTGCCATTAACATTTCATTTTTACTTTATAACTTTAACTGCATGTAGCATTTACATAAGACAGTGAAGAATAGTGATGTATTCATTGTTTTTATTATCTGTAAGATGAGGGAAAATGAAATGTATTCACTAGCTGCCATACTCAACTGCTAAAGTTATATGGTCTGCATTCATAGACCGGTATATAAAATGATATGAGAAATACATATTCCCTTATTTTATAAAAATAATGTATGAAATGCATATTTACTTATAACAGTAAATCCCAACTCATTCTGCAAGAGAAATGAAGCAAAGGAAAGACTGAAAAATCATGTGCTAGGCATGATACAATCTTCAGGATTATGTTCAGTATTCACAGGGAAGTGAAAATATCATGAAATTTAACATCAAAGGAATATTCTTGTACTACTTGACTTGAATATCTAAATTTTTCCTCCTTTTCTGTAGAATACTGAGGGTGGATTTTTGCCAGTTGAGGAATAGGGGATACTTCAAGTACTACTGATGTGAGGTCTCATAAATCATGTTGTTGTAAGGCAGGGTTTATACATCTACATACGTTCTCATATACACTTACCCACCATAAATACTCATTATATAAGTAATATTTATTTGTATGTATATTGTATATATATCCACAAAGATACATACATATTCATATTTTTGAAACTCTGTTATTTTGTTTTAATCTTATTTAATTTCAGATTGTATCAAAGAGAAAAATAAAATAAAAAGATATCTCAAACATCAAGCATCTACTATTTGTTTATTGGATTGCTCTGCCAGTGCAGAGAGCTTGAAACTAAATTTGATCTATTACAGAAGCCTTCCATGGGGTTGGACATGTACCTCAGTGTTAAAGTCTTGTCTAGTATAGGTAAGACTCTGAGTTCAGCCCCCAGTATGCAGGGAATAAAAACCAAACCTGAGAAAAGAAAAGCACTCTGCTATAAAACGAGGTATTCAGAACATCTCCTTTGCCATTCCTGCTCCTGTATTCTGCCTCCAGCTTTCCTAGTTTGCCATCTCTAGTCAATAACTCTTTTCTTCCTGCTATACAGCCTTTTAGTTTACTGGTCTTTTTCTTATACTGAGACTTTCTTAATTTAAACAAAAATTTAAGCATATGCAGACTTCCTATGTTGTCATTAGGAATACAACAATGCAGTCATTTGTAAAGTGATTTGTAGTTTTCAATTCAGAAACTCATTTTCTATTATTCTTCTGTGAGGGCTTTGCAGGAACTCATAAGTATTCTGAGATAGCGAATGAGTTTGAAATAAATCTAAGCATTTGGAACTACTTATTTAAGTGATTCAATGTCAGCTGAATGTTGTGAAACCAAAATAAATTGTGGAAATAAATTATCTGAGACTCCTAGAAGAACACTTCTTATGCTTAATTCCTCATTTCAAATTATTTCACTCATCAAAATGATTTGATTATTTTCATAATACCTTTGAACTTATAAAATAAATGTGCAGCAATAAAATATATCTTTTATCAATTTTTCAAAATGAGATTAATAGAAAGCATTTCATCTTAAAAATTTTCTGCTTCTTAAAAACCAAAAGCAAACACAATGTTAAAAGCAGGTTGATGACAAGTGAGCATGCCAAA
This sequence comes from Cavia porcellus, assembly GCF_034190915.1. Lineage (NCBI taxonomy): Eukaryota > Metazoa > Chordata > Mammalia > Rodentia > Caviidae > Cavia > Cavia porcellus. The sequence continues at coordinate 86,025,808 of NW_026947487.1, forward strand.
TCCTATGATATTTAACCAAACAGGATTTAGTAATGAAAGCTGAAGAAATAAATATTTCAAAGATTAGTTTATGGAAACAGAAAGAACCTAGATATCCCCACAGAAATTCATTCATAGGTTCTTGGATTTAAATAGTAAAAGAGAAAGAAAGAAAGAAAGAAAGAAAGAAAGAAAGAAAGAAAGAAAGAAAGAAAGAAAGAAGAGACACATTTTTTTACAGTTGGACATGGAGTGTGTCAATCTGAGTTGTCTCTTGTTTTATTTAGTTATGCATAATTGATTATATTGGGTACCGAGCATTTACCCAGGCGTTTGTGTTAAATAAAATAAACAGAATTCTTATAGTCATAGAGCTGACATCCAGTGGGAGAAAGCAGTGTAATATATACACACACATATATAATTACAATCATCAGATCAATGACATAAGTGTTACAAGATGAAAACAATCTTGCAATTGCAAAAAACAATCAAGTTTTTTTTTTTTAAGAGTTTTAGGCTTGCAAGGATGTTGTAAGCATTTTTTCAGCAGGATATTCTCATTTTGCAGGGATGTTTCATCAAAGATGTGAAGTCAGTGAGGGAAGGCACCATGTAAATTTCTGGGGCAGGAAAGTTAGAGGCAGCAGTTGCCTGTCTATAAATGGTGAGAGAGCAGAGGAACAGTGAGAAAGCTGGTGTATGAGAGGACTTCAAGGGTGAAAAGTAACAGGCCACATTTATTCATCTCTTTTCACTATCATAGACCTTGCAGTAAATTTGCAGATGCGTGGTTGTCAAACTGTCGCTATAGGCTTATCTAACACTTGACAGATGAAAATGGAGTCAAAGAAGTTAGTCTAGTGGCCTGAGGTCATAGCAGTGTCATGTTATAGTTACGTTTAACTCGTGCAGCATTACTTTGCTCTTTGATTCTTAAAATCCTTGCACCCTAAAGAAGACTTTGAAGAGTTTCAGCAACGCTCTTAGGATTGCATACATAATGGATGCCAGAGGTGGGATTCAAATCCACTTCTCTGTTGTAAGATTGATGCTCCTCTGTGCTCTGTGTTTCAGGGCATATACCAACAGAGAGAAAGAATCTTGGGAAACTGCCCAGTAACACCCAACAGATGAAGCTACAACTAAGCAGGGTGAGGTTTGGCAAATTTCTTAGAGAGGAGAATAGTATTATTATCATTTAAATTTTTACTTTTATTACTTCATGTTTTCAGTAATGATTGAATTTCTTGTGAAGATTTGGGAGACATACATAATACATTCTAGATTTTTCTACATCTCCTTCCCTCCCTCCTGCCCCTCTACATCTCTTGGTTCTCTTCCCCTTTGCAAAAAATCTCTATCTTTGCTTTCTATTATCTATTTTTTATTTTGTACTTTAATTTATTTATACTGTAGGTTTCTCATAGAAGAGAAACTATAATATTTAAGCTTGTGTGGGATTTTGTTCAATACTGTGATCTCAAAGTGCAACTATTTTTCTACAAATCACTCCAATTTATCCTCCTTTATAGGAGAGTAATACTCCACTGTATATAAATAGCAGGCTATTACCAATATTTATCTATTATGAATTGTGTTGTTATAAATATAGGTATGCTGTATCATTGTAATGCAATGTGTTTAACTCTTTTGGAAAGAAGCTAAGAAGGGGACCATCTGGGTTGAACAGGATTTCTATTTTTAGTTTTTGGAGGAATTACCATACTGATTTTCATAGTGGTAATACTAGTTTACATTTCCACCAGCATTTTTTTTTTCTCCAGGCCACATTAGAATTTGATATTATTTGATTTCTGGATGATAGTCAATTTTTTTTCCTAGAGGAAGATATAATCTTGATGTTGTCTTAATTTGTATTTCTGTATTAGCCAGAGATGATGAACATTTTTTTGGGGTATTTATTGATCATGTGTACTTCTTAGAAGAGTTTGCTCATCGCAGTTGCTCAGTTTTTCATTTTATTCCAGGCTTTTTTATTTCAGAGGAGTCTAATTTTTTTTGAATTCTTTATTCTGGATAATAGTCTCCTGTATGAGGAGTACCTGGCAAATGTTTTTCCCACTTTGTAGGGTGTTTCTTCACTCTGTTGGTTGTTTCTTGTGCTGTGCATAGTTTTTAATTTTACATAATCCCATTAGTTGATTCTTGGTGTTGTTTCGTGTCCAGTGTTCTGTTCAGAAAGTCCTCTTTGATGCTGATGACCTCAAAAGTTTTACCCCCTTTATCTTCCAGCAGACTGCTTCTGTTTTAATATTCAAATCTTTGATTCATTTTGATTTTAGTTTAGTAATTGTGAAAGAAATGTTCCTAGATTCAATCTTCTGCATAGAGACCACTGTTTTTCCCAGAAGCACTGTTTGTTAAAGAGGCTGTCTTTAATCCAGCATGTGTTTTTGGCCACTTCATCAAAGATAGATGGGTTAATGTGTCTGGCTTCATTTTTGCATCCTCTATTCTTTTCCATTGATCTGTATGTCTGTTTCTGTGCCATTACCATGGTATTTTTATCAGCTTTGTAATGTAACTTCAAGTCCAGGATTTCGATGCCCTCAGCTTTGTGCTTGTTGTGTAGGATCAGTTTTGGATGTCTTCTGATTTCATGTGAATTTTAGGATTGTTTTCTGTAGCTCCATAAGAAATGCTGATGGTACAGTATTTAAAAAAATATTTATTTAAAGAAAGACTAAACAAAACAGAAAATGGGTAGAAATAATACATATGTTCAGAGAAAAAAATAAACAGTAAGAAATCACTAAAGATTACATATTGTCCTTTTACAAATAGTTGTTCAAGATACAAAAGTGGAATGTGTAAAGTGAGAATTCAAACAGCGAGACTGCAAACAGTTCTGTTCAACCATCCAACAAAAACAGTAATGTGGTTGTTAGTCCTAATACACTTAAACATACATGCAGTTATTCATATCTTCGTTTATGTTGGGATTAAACAAACTAAAGCAGGCTAAAGTCATTCTGAACAAAGAATAATAGTATTGCTAGATTTCGTATCATGACACTCTGGGATCAGCACTGGGTACTGTAGTGTCTTTTTTTAAATTTTATTTAAAGAAAGACTAAACAAAACAGAAAACAGGTAGAAATAATACATACTTTCAAAGAAAAAAATAAACAGTAAGAAATCACTGGTCGATGATTACAGATTGTCCTCTTACAAACAGTTATTTAAGATACTAAAGTGATGCATATAAAGTGGGGATTCAAACAGTGAGACCACAACCAGTTCTGTTCAATTATCCAACAAAAACTTAGAAATATGGTTATCAATCCTATACACTTAAACATACATGCAATTATCCTTATCTTCAATTATGTTGAGATTGAACAAACCCAAGCAGTGTAATATCACTCTGAACAAAAAATAATACTCTTGCTGGGTTTCACATTATGACACTCCAGGATCAGCACTGGGTACTTTAGTGTCTCTTTTTCTTCAAAGTATCTGTTCATTTCGTCATGTGTCATAAGATCAGTTCTCATAAGCTGTTTATAGATTCTACACGTGCATGAGTCATAACATGTATTTCTATCCTTACTATATTAGAGGGAGAAACAAAACAAAGCAAGACAAAACAAAACATATTCCTATGAACACATGAAATGAAAAAGATATAAGACCATTGTACAAGGAGTTCCACCATAGTTCCTGTGTTGTCTCTTGTTATATTCAGTAGAACTGGCTATATCATCAGACATAGTATAATTGAATGTATCAGTACATAACAGTATTAATAAAAACACAACTTTGTATATAGTATGAAACCTCAAAAACAGGCAGTTATCAAACCATAATGTGTATCATAGAGTCTTGTCATCTTCAGTGTAGTTGCCTATACTCTTGGACTTGATACTATCAATCATATCAGTTTTGAATAAAATCTGTTGGTACCAAACAGCAACCAAACAAACCAGATTTAACTAAAATCAGTCATGATAAAACAGTATAAGTCATACAGGGCTCCAGATTAAGATAATAGGAAATTAAAGATGATTACTGTGCCATATCCTGATGTTTTTGGGACAGCTGTCTGTGCCCTCAAATCTAATGCAAGTAGACAAACTGGGACAGAATAAAATCTATGAAAAAAAGGAATAAAATCTGTCTAACCAGAGTAGTGCGAGTAATGTGGGTTTTAAATCCTGATACACTATTAACAATCTCTTCTGCCATCTTTTTCAAGTCTCTCCCTCCCCTTTCACTTCCCCAGGTTACACTGTGCATTTTTGGGTCTGATCAAGACCCTTGGTTTTAAAATAGGTCAGGGCAACCTGCTATTTACCTAAGTGGTTCTGAACTTTCTTTGTCCTGGACTTGATCTCTAATTGTATTCCTTTACCTATTAAAGACTGTCTTTCCAATCTATCTACAAATCTATCTACAAATACACAGAGAATTGTTTTCTCATATTTGATTTTCATTCCATGTACTCTTTTTCATGTTAATCATATTTCTTATAAATACCATCTCAGTGGACCCTACCTACTGATCTACTCCACGTATGGTTCTTTTTTTTTTTTTTTAATTTAGTGTATCAAGTCCATCTGTATTAGAGATTATAACCAACCTTCTATGCCTCATTTATGTTTTTTTATTTTTTGCCATCAGTTGCCTGCTTATCTTCTTCATTCTGTTTTCTGCTCCATACATTGAGGCTTCTCTGCCACTGTTCCTGGAATTCTAGTACTTTTTTCTCTCTCTCTAGGATGCCCTGCAGTTCTCTGTAGAGTTGGATTGGTGGTTGCGAATTTCCCAGTTCCTCTTTGTCTTTGAAGCATCTTGTTTTTCCATTAATTTCTAGAGAGTTTAGCAGGGTATATAAATCTGGGTTGGAGGTTATTTTCTTTCAGGCTTGGAATATTTCACTACAGGCTCTTCTTGATTTGATGGTTTATGTTGAGAAATCTGCCATGATTCTGATGGCCTTCCTTTATAGGTTATCTGTTTCTTGTCTCTGACAGCTTTTAATATTCTGTACTTACATTCAATTTCTGGGATCTTGATTATTATATGCCTGGGTGTAGCTCTGTTTTGGTTGTAGGTGGCTGGAGTTTTGTATGCCTCATATATCAGAAGTTCCTTTTCCTATGTTTGGGAAGTTTTTCTTAATTATTTCTGTGAATTGCCTTTGTAGTTCCTTTGCTTGTAACCCTGCTTCTTCATTTTACATTCTTTATTCTCAAGTTGTGGATCTTCTTGTCACCTTCCAGCCTTTGTATTATTACTGCTTATTTCCTTGTTATTTTAAAAAATTTTCCCTTTCACAATCCCACATTGCAAAATTGTCCTCCAGTTTGGATAATATATCCTTAGTGTCCTTCAAGCTGATTTGTCATCTTTCCATAGAGTTTTTAATTTCCTAGTAATCTCTTTGAATTGGCTTCATGTACTCTATATTTTGTTTATATTCTTCATGAAATGGTTCTCTCCTTTGTTTGAATTCCTCCCTTCTTCCATCTGTGTCTGCTTGAGGGGTACTTAGAATCTCTTTTATTAATCTTCCTATATCTTGCTTTACTTGGCTAAATATTTCACTTTTGAACTTGTCTATGAGGTCCTGAAAATATCTCTTTATGTCCACTGGTGCTGTGTCTGATATTGCTTGTTTGCTGTTCTCATTCTCCTTTGTATTTTCCTGTGTTGGGTCAAAGTTCTCAGGGTTGGGACCTGGGGAATTTTTGTTGTTGCTTCCTCTTCCCATCTTTTTTGTTTCTTCCAGGAGGCTCCAGTTTCTTTGTCTGTTGGTTGCAATTCTTCTGAAGCACGCTGGGTAGGTGCCTCTTCCCACTGAAGTGTGCTAATTAGTTGCGAACAGGGGCATCATATGCTGGCCCCTCCTCTCCGGATCAGTGAAGCTGTCAAAACCTGCACTGTAGTACTATGCACCGTCTCCCCTCCAGGTTAGTCAAACTTCTGACTCTTTAGTCCATTAGTATGCGCTGCCGCCATCGGGAATTGTTTTTGGGTCTCAGCCAGGTCACTTGACCCAGGCCTAGCTTACTCCACCAATCTCATTTGGGAAGGGAACAACTGACTGAAGTCACTGCTGCCCCTTTTACTTGCCAGTCCTGCCTAGTCCCACAGTGTTGTTCGCCAGTGCCTCCTCTGTGGAATGGCTCCACTCCCTCACTCACCACAGGTCTATGCAGGCTCCGCAGCAGCTCAGCTGTCAGTTTGGCTGGCCAACCCCTGACCTCAGTGTGACTGTGCCTCCAGTGAGTCAAAGCAATGGAACCTCAGATGGCTCAGCAAGTTGCTCACTGCGGCGGGAGCACTGATCCTTTAGCTGTTCCAGTAATAGCACCAGGACTGTATGTTTGATTGGTTCTTCTCACCTTAGTTTCTTCTTGGGATGAGAGAATTCATCTCCCTATGTTTGGTGCTCCCCATGCTGTATTATGTTGAATTCTAGGTTGACTGTCTCAGGGAGCCTCTGTAGCCAGCTGTTATCAATCTGCCATCTTTGCTCTGCCCCCCATTGGTACAGTTTTTTGATCGGGGTTGCATTAAATCTATGTATCAGTTTTTAAAGTATGTCTGTCTTGAGAATACTGGTTCTGCCTACCCAGGAGCAAGAGATTGCTTTTTTCTTTCTGATGTCCTTTTTTATTTCCTTTTCAGAATACTGTCATTTTCATTATAGATCTTTTGCTTCCTTGAGTTGTTCATTTCTAAGTGTTTAATTTTCCTTGCAGTCACTGTAAAGAGCATTGTTTTTCTAATTTCTTTCTTAAGGGGTTCCTTATTGATGTACAGAAATGCCATTGTTTTTGTATCATACTATCTTCCTGAATTTGTTTTGCTCTAGGAGTCATTTAGTAGATTTTTGGGTCTTAAAAAAATTATTCCATCTGAGAGTAAAGACAGTTTGAATTTGTCCTTATTGGGGCTAGTGTTGTCAGGCCAGTCTGTTGCTTCTTCCTGGGGCTGTAGGTCATTCTCAAGGCTTGTATTAGAGGACATACTCCCCCTTCCCAGGATTTGGTTAAATTTCTAGACTGCTTAGTTCTTTTCTGTAAATTATGTTCTTTCTCTGGCTTTGCTGTAATTTCTTGTTTTCTTGTCATCTCTCTTTGTATTCTCAGAGAGTAATTTTTTTTGGCACTGGGGATTGAACTCACAACCTCATGCTTGCCAAGAAAGTGCTTGTGCTACTGAGCTAAATCCACAGCCCTGAGAGTGTTTTATTTTTCTTTACTGTGTTATTGTCTCCCAAGTACCTCGATTCCAGGTCCCAGAGAGGCTCTGGTTTACTCCTGGTCTTTACTCTGTCATTCTTAATCCTCAAGAATAGCATTATTAAGGTGCATGGTTTCATCTTGAAGAGTCTCTGTCTTCGTACTACACAAATAGGGAAAATAGATCACTTTAGTATTTGTAGAATATCTTCAGTGAAAGGATTGAGAATATAAATTCTTGTACAAAGTTGTAAGTGCTATTTTTATTCCTTTAGCTCATGCTTCTGATGTGGAGGTGATAGTGAAAATTCCTAGAGATATTTTTCATTATTATGATTTAAATTGGAGGATATTACCAGTAGCTAGGGGTTAGAAGTCAATGATATTACTATACATCTTGCAATGCACAAAGCAGTCCATCCTTTTTCCTGCCAAAGGAATTATGTAGCTCCAAGTACCAGCTATGCCAAGTTTGAGAAATCCTGTCTAGAAAACACTGGATATGAGATATAATTTGTGTACTTAATGCAGAAAAACCACTGTTAGTGTTATGCTTTTAATCAGTAATATTGATCTAGTTAGCTTACAAAAGCAAAATGAATAGTAGCAATATTTCTTGGTGAAGAAGGAAATGGTGAACTGAGGACAAATGTAAATTTCAAAACATGTAGATGTGAGATAAAATCCCAAAGTTAACTACCTTTTTTAGCTATATAGTAATTTTGGAATTTCTATTTCTTTACCCACAAAATGGCAAATATGAAAATATATAATTTGTATTGTGTGGGGATTTTGAAAAAACACAGATTTTAACCCAAGTAGGGAACCACCAAATAACTATTAGTTGTCTTTACTGAACACCTATTCAAACTGAACAGGTCACTATATAGGAAATGAGTTGCAAATTACAGTCTCCAAGTTTCCAAAAGAATCTCTGAGAAATGTTCTGAGTCAGAGGCAAAGTTTATCTGGGTGAGACCAGGTTCACTTTTGATCTACAGATGTCACTTGTTTGATGTATGCTCTATTAAATTTCCTACCCTCACAAATCTGAGAGGAAGGCAGAGTATCTCACAGAGAATGCAGGCAGTATTTCAAGGAAATAAATCACTCAAAATATTTGTAAGGGTTAGCAACTAACTGGTGTAACTTTAAAAATTTTTTTTCTGTTTATGAAATAGAGAATTTTAGAAAAGCAATTTCACATCATAGGAAATTTGTTAGATACAATAATATGCCAAATACAAAACCATTCCCAGTTTAACATGTAACAAAACTCACATTTTGTATACGAAGGTGGTTTTTTGAGAGTTTCTTTTTAAACTGTTTTTCCCAATTCTGGTAGGTGGATTTCACCTGTTTTTCACTGCTGAAAGCCAAAGTAACAATTCTGACTCCCTGTCACTTAAAGAGGAAGAGATTTATTACACTTAACCAAAAGGGCACTGTTAGTACAGGGATGATGTAAGTTAACTGTAATCAGGGTGCTCCAGCCTGGCTGGCATGGCCTCCCAGCTCCCAGATAAGGATTATCTGCCTCTGTTGTGTGATCATCAGCAGTCCAGACTATCCATAGAAACACTGCTACAGAAATGACTCTGAAGTGATCAACTTTGAGCTGATTGGGCATCACAGGCTAGATGACTACTGATCTTCTTTTCATGAGTCCTGCATTTGTACATTGACAGAGTAGAGTGTGTGAAGTAATTATTTCTCCAACAATTTGTATGAAATAAGTACATTTTAGTGATGTTAACTCTTAATTAGAATTTAAACACAGGCAAGAAAAGCTAGAGGGCAAAATTGCATCCCAGCTAAGGAATAGAACACTGGAATCAGTATACGTCCATGTAGCTTATTTTTGGCAAAGGATAGAAAGTGTTGGGAGCAGGGCTGTGTCCTAATTTAGAGAACTCCAAGTGTATAAGTCAAGGATTCTATGTAGAATGATGGGTGTACTTTCTCACAGGGAAGTTTTTCTAATATTGCAGTGATTGTGTATTTTAAGGCATCTTTGAATCTTTTGTTTTCAAGATGATCTTAAGAATAGACATGACTCATACATATTTGTAGTTTAAACATTACTGTCATCCCAGTTTTAGGCTATAACATATTTTATATTTATATAAGAAGTCATAACATTTCTTAACCAAGTTCTAACTTCAAGCTATGACAACATGAAACTTTATATTTAATTAAAATACATAATTTCTGGCTATGGAATAAAGTTCTTTCTTTTACTTTTTCAGGAGCTCTCAGATAATATAGATATCACATAATTTCCCTTGCATTCAATTCATTGTAACTTAACAAAGAAGAACTTTGCCTTTGAATTTGAGGAATATATTTCTTCCAGTGATAAACTTATAAAATGTTTGCTTCAGAACGCAGGAGTTTAATTTATAACTTTCCATTATGTTCAGCAATTGTCAGAGTGGAAGGCAATAACAGATGAAATAACTTATTTAACGAGTGTGAAAAACTGACATTATTGGTAATAGACATTTAAAACTTCTTTCAGGCATTTTTGTACAATTTATATTATAATGTAGCACTGGTGCTGTTTCAGGTTTTGGTACCTTTTTGGCAGTGGGATGTGCTAAAGCATAATGAATTCAAGCTTTGGTTTCCTTAAAATGATTATGCATGGCCTGCATATCTTACTTATCAGTGTGGTCGATATTAGAGCAGTGTTAAAAGTTCAATATGAGAAGGTTTTACTGCATTTTCTGTGTGAATTGAGTCATTGAATTATAATGCAAATTAAGAGTATTTAAAGCATAATTTTATAGCTTGAAAAATATTCAAGATCAAGAAAGAGAATATTACCAGAATCTCAGAAATACTCTCCATGGTTTCCCCCACTCACTAAACCTTCCACTTCAGTGGCAACTTTTGTCATGTTTTCTGCAAGAGATCAATCTTTTGTTTCTTTATGTAAATAAAAGCATGAATTACAAACTCATTTGTATCTGTTGTGTCAGTGTTTTGTGAGATCCATCTATGTTGCTGTGTGCAGTTTTAGATAATTTATTTTAAATGATATATGCTGTAAGAAAATAATATAATATAGTTGTTTTGTTGATACATAATTATAAAATTTGGCTATTATAAATAACTTTACTTTCTTTCAATACTTAAAAATATTAGTATGTCTGCAGGGAAATAAATGAGCTTATTCTTTCTTGTTCGTATGTAAGTATATGGAAATGGGAATTGAACCCAAGGCCTTGTTTATGCTAGGCAAATGCTTTACCACTGAGGTACATCCCCAGACCTAAAGAGATTGATTCCTGATTAGACTTGTGAATGGTATTAATACAATAATAATAAAGAAATGTAAGAGAGACTTTTAATGAAAAATACTATAGGATTTTCTTGTTATTTGTTTCTACCAATATTACTAACTTATATGAGTCATAATTTTCTATGGGTTTGTTTTGACTTCTAGTGTATACACTGGTTTATAGTGCTTAATATATATTGCTTGATAACAACCACTAGTTTTAAAAAATTTTTGGTTAAAATTACTTCTGCATACTTTCTTTTTTAGTCTTTGCATGTACATTAATGTGTTTTTTTATTTATACTTCAGTCATTTTCTCTTTTTTTCAGTTCAAGGTGGAAAATGAAACAAATTTGGTTTTAGTTCACTGACCTTTTTTTTTCCCTCTGGGATCTTGACCTCCCACATCTGGGAGTTCTGATAGTTCTGATGGCTTTAAGAAGATATCCAGAAACCATTAGCTACTACCAGTTAGTAGACCATTACTGAAAGTAGAAACTTAGAAATGTTTTTTTATGCTCTCATTTAACTCAAAACCTCTCTTTTGTCTATTATATAGAGTTACAGTGTTACTTTCATTTTTATAATGCTTTGAATGACACATCTTTTCCATTAAACTGTAATTTCCAAGAAAGAAGTGACTGTATGCATTTTTGTATATCTCCGAGTCCCAAGTAACTAGAATAACGCCTGGTGAAGAGTACAGAATCACATATGTTAATGAATGAATGATGAGGGAGTTTTTGAGGGTGTATAGTAAATAGAATAAAATATAGTAAATTAAAGGTGCAAGTCAAGAGTTAAATTTTGATGCAAAGCAAAAGAAGCAAAAAGTCATTGTGAACCTAAGAACATATCTCACGAGTTGAATATTGGAAACATGGCCTCAAAGAATGGTGTAAAGCTAGGACAATAATTTATCCAAACCATTAGGAGAATGTGTGGACGGAGAGGGTACTGTTAAAAGCTCTGATGATTTGATTATGTGAGTCTCAGAATGTTTAGGATGACTAAACAAGATATTGCTTTGAAAGTGCCCACTGAGGTACTTAGGGTTAGAATAATCATTTTGCCTCAATGGTTGCCATTGGCCCATTCTCAAATGCTAAAGAGTTGCTTTTGAAATTCTATGCAGTTAGGAATCCCATGCTACATTATTTCTTAGAACAAAGTTGTCATGATTTATGTCTGTGGCCCCCAGGCTTCATGAGTTTGCATTGTACATTTGTGATGGTTCATTGTCTAGTGCTTGGATTGATGGTGTCAGTGCTATACTCACATAGGGGTGGAGCCAGGATGTGATATAATGGCAGGAAGAAGGTGTGTCTTGCTCTTTCCTGGCTCCTGCTGGCTGTTTGCAGCCCGAGTGAACTGCGGCCCAGCCATGCCCGCTTGTCTTGGAGCCAACTGAGTGTGGACTGAAACCTCCAAAAACTGTAAGAAATAAACCTTTCCTTTCCCAACTTTGGGCTTCAGGTATTCTGTCTCAGCAATTAGTAAAAAGTAACTAAGACAAAAGTGCTGGTGATTACAGAAACTCTTGGAATCCCACATTTGAAAGGGACTCTGGGTATCATTAATATAGGATAAAATATACTAGAAGCATGTTGACATCCTGAGAGTTGTAGCTAAAATGAATAAATGGGTGGCCTGTTTTATGGCTGTGGTAGTAGGATTGCTTGGGGGATAGAGGAAAAACATAGGTTTGATAACCTTGTTTAACTGAATGAGGAGTGAGAGAATATCTCATACGAGCTTAAGTTAAAAGTAAAGAACTATAATAATTTTTAAAATTCTAATTGCTATTGATCCTTTACAAGTGATATCAGAGTTTATCTTGGTATGCCAAAGAGCGTAGTATTTTGTTAGGGTTGGGCCTCAGAATCTTCTCTCTTTAAACTTAGAAAGAGAGGATTATTTATTTAGAATGTTGTGTTGAGTAAATACTGTGTGCCTAGGTCTGTCCTGGATCCAAGGGATACAGCCAGAAATTAGTCTGAAGGGTAATTAAGTAGTTAAGCACACCAGGTTGCACGTGCACGTGCATAGCAGCATGTTGAGAGAGAATGAACAACCAGAAATAAATGTCTGAATACATTATCTTTATGGTGAGTCTAACATGACTTATCCAAATGCCAGGTGGAACAAACACAGCCTACATAGATTCTGGCCTTGGACTGTTGCAGGACCTGAGATTTTCATTGTTTTCAACAATGCAACTTTTGATGGACATCTTTTATAAAATGTTGCAAAGCTAGATGACTGCACCTCAGAACAAGGACTGATGCCACAGAGAAAAATTCTACTAATTCCCCTTCTAAGAGGGAGTACAGCCAAACAGTGAAGAGCAGTCAGGCAATCGGATGTCAAATTCTGGTCTCATCGTTTGTTAACTTCATAATCACAGGCAAAATTCTTCAATTCTTTACTTTTATTTGTAAAATGGAGATAAACCTTTTTTTTTTTACTACCTTTAAAAGTGAGTCTCATGATGAGTACTCTGAGAAAACAAAGACGTTGAAAATAATGTCTTGATTTCACAGAATACAGGGAGAGTGACAATGGCTTTGAACACTTAGAACAGGTTTTTACTACTTTCTATTTGTGTCCTGAGTTTCCTTGGCAATTGTCTTCCATTCTGTGCTATTAGCCTTTGCTTTAAGTGGTGACAATAGACATTTTATAGGATGAGAGACTTTCTTACAGGAACAAGCAAACTCCAGATTTTCATATGGGATCAAAGGGTGTGATACTTTACGACTGAGCATAATTTCTTGCTGCTACCACTTGCACTGCATTGGCAGTGTCTGAGCCTAACATTAGACGGTGAAACAAGCCCTATGGAATACGTTGGCCCTGAACACTGAGAGTAGTTATTCACCAAACGTTTAATTAATGCCTTGTATTCTGGGAATTGTGTGTTGGGGTCAAACTCACTGAAACTCTGAAGCCATAATTGAATATGTTCTCCCTCCGCAATTAGTACCGTAGAGACAAACAATTCAGAAAGGTGGTGAACAAATCTAATCCCTTGCTAGTCTGAATTAATAAGCTTTGACTGCATTGGGAAACTCTAACCCAAGTTGTTTTTATAAGGTACTAAGTTCTAATCCACTTTCCCTCCATCTGAATGTTTTATACCTCGAGCAAGTCTTTATTCTCTAGCTTTCTCCCACTGCAGCTTCGCTGGCACCCTCCTGTCACAGTCATTTTAATTTTCATCTGATAGCATCCTACATTTCTTCTCATGCCTCAACTAGATTCTCTGCTCATCCTTGTGTGATTCTATTTTCACCAAATTAATGCTCTGTTTTTTTTTTTTTTTCTTCAAACAATCCACAGTACTACTCACATGTACCTATAACATCTTTTGGAGTGTTTTAAGCGTGTCTTGCATGCTTGGTCTTTGCTCCTCTCATTAATCTGAGATGATACTTAACTTTGTCTCCAGTCATGATACAACATTTGACAGGTAGAAAAAATATATTCCTGTTTTAAACAAATAGTTTTTGGGTGACTGAATGGATAGTCAGAGGAAAGACAACATTTAAAGAGGATGGGTGGGAAACAGAATGATTCAAGAAAAAGCATGTGTCAATCAAAGTGCCATCAGTTTTTTAAAAATGCGGGTTCACAATCCTTTATTCCATCTTCCTTGGCGCAGTGTTATTTTAGGGTCGGGATTTAGCGGTTGGGGGTAGATGTAAGAGAGAATATAAAACATGCACTTTACAGAGTGGCTTAGTACCTGCAAGGTAGTATTCCACAGTCAAATACATTAGTATGTCTGTGGTAAAAAGGATAAATGTTCATACTGAGACGAAAATTGGCTTATATTAGTTGAAGTACGCTTTTGTAGCCAAATGAATTTAACTCAAATTAATACAAGTAAACCTTCAAATTTTAGAGCTTTCTAGATTTTCAAATTATTGATAAATGGTGGTGGGCCTAAATTCAGAAAACGTAAAGAATTTCCTATTGCTTATTTCAGTGGCTGCAAATTGTTGGCCTGGGATGGAATGTTATGTGCAGACATGCTGTCCCAGAAAAATCAGCAGTAACTGAAGATTAGAAATCAGATTTTATATTAGAAAATGTCCTTGGAAAAATCAAAGCCTTTATTCACAGTGGATCTTTATGAATTCTTGGGCAATTTAAATTCCTCAGTATTAGTTTCCTCATTAAAGCAATAAAAATAATAATATTCATTATGTGTGTTACTTTTGAAAATTAAATAAGAAAATGTACACTGAAATTTTAAGCGACTACTAAAAATGCCTGCTGATTTAAACTTGCTATAGTTTATTCAAATCAGTTTGTCTATTTTGTTCTATGTCATGCAGTTCATCAAATTTATAATGTTTTGTTGACATCTAAGATAAAATATAGTTATGGAGTTCATGAAAATTTCAATTTATTAAAATAATGTTATGATAAATAAGATATAGGAAATTTTTGAAATATTGAATGTAAATACTTTAAAAATGAGAAATTCAGTGTATTTTATGAATATGTTACTCATTTATTTATAATATTTTTTTATTTGGAGATAATTAAAGATTCACATATAATGTGAAAAAATCCATGGAGATCCTGTATGCCCTTTTACCTAACTACTTCCAATAGCATCTTGTGAAACTATAGTACAGGATTTCAATCTGGATATTGGTATTTATACAGTCAAGATACGAATTTATCATGATGTTGTTTCACAGACAAATGCACTTCTCTTTCATCCCAGCCCGTATTTATTCATTAGTAACCACTATGTTTTTTTCATTTTTGTGTTTCTTCATGGTATGTTCCTTTTCAAGAATGGCTTTTTAATTGTTTTATTTTTTGAGCCATATTCTCTCCAGAAAGATTCATTTAAGTTGTTGCAGATATCAGCAGCTTTTATTTACTGCTCAATATTATTCCACATTGAGTATACAGTTCACTTTATTGTTTCATTTATTCCTTGAAGGACATAGTATTATTCTGAAAATTTGATCCTGAATAAATTGTAGTTTTTAATTTTAAATAAAGAAAATACCAACCTCTATTCCATAATGGCTGTATCACTTTACATTCCTGCCAGCAGTATATGATAATCCAGCATCTTTATGTACTTATTACTATGTGACATTGTCACTGTTTTTTTCTAGGCATTCGGATTTTAGTCTGTTGTCATTTTAGTTATCATTTTCCTGGTGGATTTAGTGTTTATTTTTACCCATCAGTATTTGCTGTTAGTTTATTTCATCATCACCATCACTTTATTCATTCATCATCAATTTTTTTGTATCTTTTACACATTTTCCTGTTGGATCTTTTCCTGTTGTATCTTTTACCCATTTTCCTTCTGCTTTCATTCTGAGAATTCTTCATGTATTTTAGATAACTGGCCCCTGGGATACTAGTCATTAGATTAAAAGTGGTTAAGGTATTGCATATTGTTGTACTATCTTTTTCTAGCATTTTTTCTAGTTTTGTATCAGAGTAATATTGAATTCGGAAAATGGATTTGAAAATCCCTCCTCATTGTTTTCTATAAATTTATACGTGTATATTCTCTATATATGCATATAATCTCTTTATCTATATATCTGTA
This sequence comes from Cavia porcellus, assembly GCF_034190915.1. NCBI lineage: Eukaryota > Metazoa > Chordata > Mammalia > Rodentia > Caviidae > Cavia > Cavia porcellus. The sequence continues at coordinate 86,041,883 of NW_026947487.1, forward strand.
TTTATATGTACTTTTTGGTACTGGGACTTGAATACTAAGCCTATGCTCTATTGCTGAGCTGTAATCCCAACCTCCAGACCCAGAAAGTTCTATTTGGGGAATTTTTACATTGCAAAATCAAAGAAATGGTCCATTTCATTTCATTTGTCAAACTCATGCATACATGTAGTGTTTGTTTATTATGTTCTCATTATTTGGGAGGCCTGTAGTTATATTACTAGTTTTATTCATGATATTGAGAACTTGAAATTCATCCCCATTTTTTCCTTTACCACTCTTGCTAGAGTTCTGTGAATATTGTTTATCTTTTCAAAGAAGCATTTCTTTGCTGCATTGATTTTGTGTATTGTTTTTCTGTTTTCTGTTTAGTTGATTTACTTCTTTGTCTATTGTTTCATTCCCTCTGCCTGCTTTAGGGTTATTTCATTTTTTTTTTTTTTTTTTTGCTTTTTTTAGGTTCTTGATGTGGGAATTTAGGTGGCCGATTTAAGAGTTTTTCTTTTTTCCTAATATGACCATTCAATACTATAAATTTTCCTCATAGTGTTGTTTTAGCTGTATCTCAACATTTTTATTATTTTGTATCTTCATTCACTTCATGAACTTTTATTTGCATTGAAACTTTCTCTTTGTTTCATAAATTATTAGAAATTTGTTAATGAGTTGCCAGTGTTTGGGAGAGTTTCCTCCTATTTCTGTTTTTCTTCTTACTGATTTCTCCTCTGATTATATCACGCTTGGAAGACAAGTTGTGTTTGCTGTTGATTCTTTTAGTTTCCTTAAGTTTTTTTTTTTTTTTTTATGGTCCAAATGCATGTTCCCTGAGCACTTGCATGTGTATTCTGCTTTAATTTTTTGTGCTATTCTATGAAAATTTACTGTATCCTCTTGGTTATGCTGTTGTTGAATTCTATATCCTTGCAGATTTTCTGGTTAGTGATTTTACAAGTTATTTAGAGAGAGTGTTAAAGTCTATTACTGTTAATTGTGTATTTGTTTATTCTTCTTTCTGGTTTTATAGGAAGGCAAAGGCATGCTTTTTCATTAGGCCAGATGAAGAAGAAAGGCCATATTTATCCTTTAGAAATTCAAGGTGGAGTTAGGACTCTTTGTTACTGATGGGTAGAGAGAAGAGTATTGGGTCCTTTATGTTTCTCGCTGGCAATGGAGTGGTGGTGGTTTCTTTATCACTGGGAATCTATAGAAATCTTGACCTTTCATGAAGCTAATATCATCCCACTGGTGGGAGACTGCCTTGTTCCTTATGGGGAGCATTCTCTTATAGGGATGAAAATTCTGACACCTTATTTGATCATCTCTCATATCAATTGGGCTGGGTGTTGGTCAGCTTTATAAAGCCTATTAAGGGTATAGTCAAGCTGCTCATTTGACCTTTGCATGGTTTGAGTATGTCTGGGCCATAGCTTGTTCTGTGGTATATCCCAAACAACCTTGATATTTCCCTCAGCTTGACCAAACTTTAGACATGCTCTGCCTCGAGGTTTTTGACTTCTTTTTCTTAGAGTATTTACATTAGAAAAATCACAATACTTTTCTGTGTGTCTGAGATTTAAATCTTTTTAAAAGCCTCTTGCAACTTTTATGACCCAGGAATGTTTTTCTCAAGGGCCTGGGAATCATTTCTTTGAAATGTAGACTAGGAAGGAGATAGCTCTTTTCTCAGTGTCTATAGGGAAGCAGTACAAGGACTTCCTTGGGTGTGACTTAGCAAACACAGATGACCTAATTAAAGAGAAGGACACTGGAAATCTCAGGAACAATGCAGTGTGCAGGGCTCATCATATTGATCACCTTCCTCTTAGCAACCTCAATACTTTTCCACTAGCTTATACTTTAAGAGACCATAGCCACAGTGATTTAATTCAAAGGTCTGGGTTTGCAAACAACAAAAGTATCCAAAACCAAGGTGAAATAATAAAAAAGTTTAATAAACTGTCAGTTGACTTATATAGTGTTACACAACATAAAAAGAAACTAAAGAAAGAAAGTTAGAGCACCAGATCAGAAGAGCTTCAACATTGGAATTGGAATTTCCAGGGTATCCTGCTGTATATCTTTCAGGGCTCTTCCTGGGATGGGTCTGGGCAGAGTGTCCTCTCCAGGGATGAGATTCCAAAGTGCTCCTATCAGTGAGGCCAATGGAATAGCAGATCTTTCTACATTTAATTTTAACCCTTCACAGACTAGTATTTAAAACCCCTCCAGCTTTATCTCAAAGTGGAATTTAATTTCTTGTCTTTTTGCAGTAACCTTGCATGTCTGTTTTATTTTGCTCAGTACAATGTTTACTCTGAGAGTTGTGTGGTAGGAATAGAGAGGTTATTGTCTAAGAAGTTTCTGCTGGCTCTTTTCTTGTTCTGTTGGCTTCAGAGGATAAAGTATGACTGTATTTTTGTGGATTGCTAGCTTGTCAGCTCCAAATCTGGGATATAAAACCCAGAAAGAAAAGCCAGGAAACTTACTATTGTGCCGTTCTTCGAGTCCCATAGTGTCTGGTCAATTTGTCTATTTCTCTACTTTTCAGAGTCTTCTTTTGTTTGCTTTTGTACTGTCCATGATTAATAGTTGTTTTCTTAAATTGCTATAACACATCATCATAGATTGATTGAAGAAACAGAAATTGATTTCTCATAATTCTGGAGGGTAGGAAGTATGAGATCAAGGTCCTCCTGTATCTGTTGTCTGGTATAAGTCTTGTTTGAAGGCACTGTCATCTTGTAATATTATCATATGGCAGTGAACAGAGAAAAAGCCAGGCTTGTTCTCATCTGTTTTCTCTTTCTTTCTTTCTTTCTTTCTTTCTTTCTTTCTTTCTTTCTTTCTTTCTTTCTTTCTTTTTCTTTCTTTCTTTCTTTTTTGAGTGGGGTATTGGGAATCAAACTCAGGACCTCATGCTTGCCAGCCAGGCACTGTGCCACTGACCTAAATCCCTGGCCCCTCCTCTGTTTTTATAAGGGCATTAATTTCAGGATGAAGCTTCTAATCTTAGGGCCTAAAAGCCTTGCTTCCTAATTACCATCTCACAATTTCAACCTACAAAAGTTTTTATGTTTTTGGCAGGGGAGACCGAAATATTCATCCATAGTAGTTACACTTAATCAGTGAAATGGGGGAAAATACAGCAGTATCTCATTTTTCCAGAAATGAAGTCCCTGTGTATCATTTTAGCATTGTATCACATTTGTCCTTCAAATGACCACTTGATCTCAGACTCTTCGAAGTTGTCATTACTAGAGAAACTTTGTTTGTATGAGTGTTAACACATTCAATTATTTTGCAGCAATTTAAAATTTTATAGCAGTTGACATTATATTTAGGTAATCAAGCTTGTTTTCCTGATCTTTCTGATCTAAACATAATTCTGAAACTTGTGATCATGGAATACTTTTAGAAGGTAATAAAAAAAATTTCCATGTCAAGTACTTCAAGACAATAATGGGGCTGGGGATTTAGCTCAGCGGCATAAGCACCTGCCTTGTAAGCAGGCGGTCGTGAGTTCGATCCCCGGTACCGATAAAAAGGAAAAAGACCAAAAAAAAAAAAAAAAAAAATGAAGCTTTAATTTATAGAGTTTGTCTTTCTTATTAAAAGTCATCTGGAAGTTATTTTTTGTCCTGCAAAAATACAAACAAAGCACCCAAGCTGCAAAGGGATAGATATGGCAGAAATATCAAATACAATTTTTTTTTTGTTTTCTTCCTGGACTGTCTCCTTAACAATATTTCATTTGATTTTTTCACATTTTTTATTTGATTACCTTGAACATACCTTCTTCAAAAGTTACTCATATGAAGCTACCAGACATCCCCAAATAACTCATTTGGATGTGATTGTAACAGAGTTGTGCAGGTGGTACTGGGTTTCCTGGATCACATGTGGTAGTGTGCCCACGTGTGTTGGTCAGTGCCAGGTGATGGCCACTGGATGTGCCAACTTAGAGGGTTGTAGGTGAGCAAACTGCTAGATACTATTCAGCTAAGAGTCCTGGAAAAAAATCTATTTCTAAAGGAAGGTGACTTGCTAAGAAGCTGAACAAACTGTGACCATTCGTGTCTCTTGAAGTCAGTGTGTTCTCCTAGCTTATCTGTAACACGTGCTGCACAGCAGTTAGGAAACCAGTTTCTCTATCTCATTCTTCTCTCCAGCTCCTACTACAGTGCTGGGAGCCTGATAATAAATAATTTGTGTAAATGGTCATGAATGAATTCACTAATGGGTGGACATTGTCACTTCCAAATATTCTATAGATAATTCTCTTGTATAGTTTATTAAAGTCTGCCAATAAAGAGAAGCTATGATAGCACTAGTGTTTTTAGAGGTGAATAACCACATTTTTCCAATCTAAGTACTAACCAGGCCCATGTTTGCTTAGCTGCTGAGATCAGATGAGATTGGGGGCTTCAGGCTGGTATGGCCATAGACAATAACCGTGTTTCTATTTGTCAAATTGTAGAACATTTGTATCCCAGGAAGAATGGAAACAATGCAACAATTAAATTGCTAGATTAATACATTTCAGCCTTTGTGACATAGTGTGGATTCCTTCTAAATATCTCCAGTGAGAGGTACTTTGAAATTTCTCTTCTGTACACACATGTATTCTGGAGTTGGAAACATCAAACACCAGACCGACAGCTCACACAGATGTTTGAAAACAAACAAAAGACAAATGCGATTTGATTATTTGTTTATTTCCGAAAGTTCTGAGAACAATACACTGACACTTCATTTGACTTACTGAGAAAATAAGACACTGAATATACGCCATTTCCCACCTCAAATGAGCATGTTTTTTTCTGTTATACTTGTTTTCTTTTGTGATTGCTCTACATTTCCTTGAAATATATCCCCAGTCTATTCTTCTAAAAGTGGTATTTCTTAAAAAGCTCAGCTTCAAAAATGTCAAACATAATGAAAAATGAAAATCACAAAAGAGAAAGTTGTTCACAGCCACTCCCCTGGGGTTCCCTCATGTTTCTGGGTCACCATGCCGACTGTCCATGTGTTAGAAATAACATCCATGTGTACTTAGCAGGAAACCCCTTGTGGTCAGGGTCAGAGTGGACTCCAAATAAACAAAGACAGTTCTTTCCTTGAGGACAATGTGCCATCTGTTCAGAAATACTCCATATTATTTGCCAAAGCAGATCCAAAAGAAGTTCTGCTTTCAAAATATAAAAGGAAAGCTCCTTAGGAAAGACTGTAAAAGGACACTTATTTTCATCATTTGGACCTAGAACAAATGAGCGCGGAAGCTGGCCCATAAGTGAAGGATGTAAGAACCAGGGCCAGCCCAGATGGGAGCTGAGGGATGCCCTGGGCCAGCATGCTGAAATAGGACTATCTGAAGGGGGCAGCACACAAGCACTGATGTTCTGTCTGACAAATCAAGACCCTGTAAGATCTAATCATTGTAGAGGAGAATCAAATGGCATAGAACTGCAGAAGATTAAAGCGAGGAATTAGCTTTCTAAATTTACTGCTAGCTCTTAAAAAATAAGACATCTAAAATTGAGTCACCTGTACAAGTTTGATGTCTCACATATACTTCCGTGCTTATATTATTAGCATTAATATCACTGATTATCTCAGCTACAGTTTATTGAGCATGTCTTGTTGTACCAAACCCAGTGAGAAAGGCTCCAAATTTTGGATACAGCAATAGAAAATAACAGAATCTAGTTGTATGCTAATTAGTTGTGTCATTTTGGCTAGATTATATATTTTGCTTTTCCTCGTATGCAGGTTTTTTATTTGCACACCGCTTGAAATCATTTTTTCATTGATTGGGGTTAAAATTAACAAGGGAACTGTAGGTAAAGGCTTAGCATAGAAGCAGACATATCATAAATAAGCCATAAATGTTAGTAATTACTATTTATATTAACTACAATAAATATTCCTTTCATTTTTTTATGCTTTGCAAACTGAAAAGGAAGACGATCGTATGCCTAACTTCTGAAAAAAATCTTTATTTTTAAATTTTCTTTTCTTTTCTTTAGACAAGGCCTTGCTGTATAGTTCAGGCTGGCCTTGAATTCACTATGTAGTCCAGGCTGACCTCCAATTTAGTGGCAATCTTTCTGCCTCAGCCTCCCAAATGCTGGTGTTATAGGTGTGTTCCTCCATGCCCAGTTTGAAAATCTTTAGTAACAATGATATATTTTGTACAGTGCTATAAGCATCTATAGCATTAGTTATTGAATCCAGTTGATGGTTTCAATATTGGTACATTGAATATTACTGTAATATACATGTTTCATATATTCTGAGAAATTTTCCCTATCGTTGGTAAGTATTATAGTTTCTTCTGAAGACTCTCTAGTCTTGCTCTTTGTAACAGACTTTATGGTATCCATGTTTTTTCTAATTCTCAAAATCACACTGTGCAATGATTTTATAAAGGGAATTCACACAGAGAAGAAACACCAGGCAATCAAGTTAAACCCAAACTCGCACTGCTTCCAATAAGTAGCCTAAATGGCCAAATGCCCTTCACAGCTTTTGAGAGAGCCATTCTGCCTGCCAGCTTTGTTCCAAACTGTTTCATTTGGAAACATCCATGGCACATCAGTGAGCTGTTGGCATGCCTGAGTGTGATTCTTTCTGCCTGTCAGAATCATGGGTCTGTCTGGAGTTTGTCTCAGCTGCCAGCTTGCGTTAGAATATGCTTGAGGAAAATGACCATGGCTTCCTGACAGAATGATATAGCAAAATCTAGAACTTGCACCATTTGGCAAGGCCAAATAATGAGTTACATTTCACTTCACTGTGACCTACATATCAACAGAAGGTGGGAATGCCAGGAAGTCTGAAGGCTCTGAGATTTTACTGTTCATGAACACTAATAAGTTAGTTTCATAGATGCTGGCAGAAGACACGGACTCCCGAGGCAGGGCTAAAAGACTTTATTATCTGTGGCATGAGCTTCATGTTCACACTGTCATCCAAATGTCATGAGACAATGGAGAAGTGGACTGGCATGGTTGCTACACACACAGTGAGTCTGTGTCTCAGCTGAGAAGCTGAGTTTGGGGAAGATCCAGTCTTACAGAGGGTCATGGTGGTGTGTCAGCAAGCCTGACTAAACTTTGCTCTGAAGTCTTCTGCTCAGGAAATGCCTCCACCTTCTGATCAGGAGAAACTTTCATTATTGTCCCTGGATGTTAGCTGTACAAGTGTCTTTGAAAACGTGATCCAAAATAAAAGGTCTCTGTGGCTTTCTCAGAAAATGGGAGAAATGCAGAAACCCATGCAGAATACCAACAGGGTATTCACACAGTATGGTTTTGTGCTGGAAACTCAGTCTTGCTGCCATAGGCAAGATGCAAATCCAAGATAGGTTGCTCCTGATTCCTGTTTCACACAGTGGATTTCTCTGTAAGATTTGACTTATAGAAATCTATCTGTGGTTAAAGCCAAAGAGTCACAAATGAGAAAATCTAAAACGAGCATGCAACGTGATATTACTGTGGAGAAAGGCAAAGGCAATGAGCTATGGAGTAAAAAGGATTGTGCAATAGACTTTGACATTAACAAATGTGTGAGAACAAACAATTGCGAAAGTACTAAGAGTCCTGAATTTATTTGTAAAGTGGTGAGAGTATCTAACATAAAAGTAATCGAGGAGTGGGAATAAGAGAATGTATTGGTTTCTGGCAGGTAGCCCTGCCAGAAATAGTGCTTGAGTTCTATAGCAGACTGTTGGTGCACTGCTCAGTTATTCTGGGTCACATTTATCTGTCTGAGGGACCCTTTTACCACCTGCGGTAGTGCTGTGGTCAGGCTCACCCTCACAACTTTGTCCGGGAAATGCTTTTCATGTTTGATTAGGCAACCTTTCCTGCACAAATTCTGGAGTTATGTTACCTCCTACACCCATGGCCGACGTTTTCCAATGGCGGAGATTCAAAATCTCAGCCACCTTGCATCAGTGTGGGGCAGAATGTGAAGTTCAATTTATCTTCTAGCACTTCTCGAGAGCTCTGTCAGAAGTTATACTTTACCTGAAACTGCATCTTTATTTGGCTTTAGGCTTTCCCAAGCCTTCATCCTTTCCTTCATTACATCGGTCCTTGAGAGAACCTCTTAATAAATCACTAATTTATTAATGAGTAGTGTGCATGAATATGTATCTCATGTTCTACTTTCAGAAAATTTGCCCTAAGACAGTATTCAAATGTTGACTCCATGTTGGCACAAACTGAACAATATTCAGCTTTCCAAACATGAATAGTCTGCTTGCCTCTGGTAGATATCTCTAACTTGTCTTTGCAATTGCAAAGTGTTAGAAATTAAAGTGCATCCCTTGTTCTTTGTGCATTTAAATCAGAAAAAATTTTCCCAACATAAATCTATTAAAAGTGGTCAAAATATTAGAGACCTTTAATAGAGAAAACAGGGAGTATAGTGTTTTCTTTATTTTGTTGATCCACATCTGTAATTAACCCTTTAATCTGTAATTAGGACTTATTTTATATTGTACACATATAGATGTCAGTTCTGCTGCCATGCCTATTTTGAGAAGGTGTATTTGTTCCAGATCATTGATGTGTAAATGTACAGTTTGAGAATAATGTTAATATCATGCTTACCTAACTGCCTGTGATAAATATTAGGTGAATTCAGAAAGTTTCACTGAGCTTTCCCAAGCCCTGCAGGGATATGAATAAAAATGCATACATGCCTACACTAACATACATTCTGAAAAAAAAAAAAACCCACCAGTGTTGTATTTCACTCTTCTTTTGTATCTGTGAACTTTCCCATATAACAAACTCTATTCATTCAATATCCGAAACACGTTTAAATGTTCTGTGTCAAAATCACCAGCAATACATGCAAAAGAAAGGCTTTAAATATTGAAAGAAATGAGAGAACATGTGGTATTCTCTGAGCAACAGGAATAAAAGAATCCACATTGCAGAGCATCAGAGACAATGCTACAAAAATAAAAGAAAGGTCTGCAAATTCAAGTGCTGTGAAGTCAATAAGGACATTGTCTAAGGAGATAAAAGAAACAGCAAGATTGTTAAGCATATAGATTGAAGACCAAAGAGAGACAGAGAGAGAGAGAGTGCAGAAAAATCAGCAACAACCTTTCTCACAATCAAAGAGCATGTTCTGCCTCTATATGAGGACCTTAAATGAAAGCATCTGATTCTGCAGAAGTGGCTGCTTTTTCTGCTAGGAGTGGCTGCTGTGGGGTTTTTCAAACATTGCAAGAATTTTTAAAGGTTCAGGTGTTGGTTAAAGCCATGAGTGCAGATAGGAACATCACAAAAAGAATTTCCAGTAGTGATACTAGAAATTAATTGCAGAAAGTATTCAAAGACTGCATTTTTAATTTTACTGAAATAAATATGTATTACAAATGGATGATTCAAAAGCACAAATAAAACAAGTCCCAGGATTCATCAAAATTTTGTTAACCTCCTTTCATTGCCTCTCAAAAGTCACAAACTAAGATCTTTCCTTTTTGACATTTCTGTTCAATATCTTTTTCACTGACAAAAAGTTATAAAAATTTATAATGCATAACATTGCTTTGAAGTAATACACATTAAGCTACACAATGGGTGAGAAATATTTTCAAAGTATACAAAATTTCAATTAGGCAGAATTTATTTTAAGATACCAGTGTAACAGCAGGGTTAGTATACTTAATAACAATGGATGGTATGCCTAAAAATTGCCAGTCAGTATATTTTAAATGTTACACACATGCAAACACATACACACACGCACACACACACACACACACACACACACACACACACACGCACACACACACAGGCATGTGATTTACAGACCTTCTTATTTGTAGTTCCACAAATGATGTATGCATTTATAGCTAAACAATATATATATATATAAACTAATTCCAATTTTTAGTAGGTTTCTACCAGCTTAGTGTGCCACTCATGCAGTTTCTGAGCATTTTGTATTTAACTCTGGAAGCCCTCTGATTTTTATTTTGTGGTTTTATGTGACATGGAGATTTTTTGGAATAATGCATAATGCGTAGTGAAACACATAAATGTGTAGACCTTTGGTACTTCTCCTTTGCCTGATGTCCGCTGATCTCCTTATTCTGCTACCCGACTTCTCTTCAGATTTATCTCATTTACTATAGAAAAGATTACTGACTTTCTGCATTATCCATAGAAATAAGGATTTGGAGTGCTTGCAGTTTACTTGGGTGCTGATTTCAGGAAAAACTGCTTGGACAGAGTAGCGTGCCACCATGAATACAAGGAGCATTATGGGGCAGTTTTCCTCTATAGGAATCTGAGGCTCAGGCTGGCTGATGCTTTGAGGGATGGTGTGGAACACAGTCTAGAGCTGTACCATCCAGGAGCAATGAATCTCAAATGTTCATCTGCGTGTCCCCATCTGTCATTGTCTCAGAACAACTCCCAAGGGCATTAATTCCCTGGCACTGCTTGTTTGCCCCATGTGTGGTATGAGAGAAGGCCCTCAGATGGAAAGTCTCAGGTGTTCTCAGTAGAATGCTATTAGCATATAATGAAATGGTGAATGCCCATGGCACATGGTGTGCTTGTGTGTTTGTCTGTATGACAGCATGTCTACTCCTCTCTTGACTTCCCTGTCAAAGAAAAGCATTCTTTTTATACACGTCTTTACAGTTACATTCATTTCTTTATTCTGTTTACCATGCTGGTCATTTTTCTTTTACTTATGGAAGGATTTGATGTATATTCAATGGTGTGATCAGTTCACAGTGGCTCACAGGAACCAATTATTCTGCAAACCCACTTACCTTGTGTTGGTAGTGTGAAACAGGCTGTGTTGGGAGTGTTGACAGCATAGAAATTGGCAAACAACGCAGAATGTTCCCTTCTGGTACTTCAATGCCTTCTCGAGAGTCAGTCAACTACTTGTGAGTATGGTTTGTCACTCCTTTTACTCCAGGTCACACAGTAACCCATGTCCTTGGACCACCTCCCTGGATACTTGAGGTGATAGAAAATGTCTGTGTGGCATCTGCGAAGCTGTGTTGTGAAGAATAACTGCCAGAGTTAATCTTAGCAGAGAAGATATTGACTTCTTCTTGGCAATAATTAGATCACAAGAACCATTACAACTTGAGGCCACCATGTCTTCAGGGGTCAATGGGAAGGAGGGTGTCTGTCACCCTAATTGCTCCAGGGAAAGGACATAAATCTAGTATGCCTCGTGCTGAATACTATTGACTTTAAGATCTTGGAAAAGGGAGAGCCAAGAATGCTTGCTTTTGTATTTAGAGTATCATTACACAGATTTTGCAAAGTTAGGTAAAAGCACAGATTGGCTGAATGTCATAACTGAAATAAGGCTCCTTAGGATTCTAAATCTCTGATGTCCTGCTGACAATTTCTACTGATTTTCAAAATTGTAACATTAAGCTGAAACTTAGGAAAAACATCAGAAGTAAAAGCAGCTACCACCAAATGAATATTCTAAATTTGTATCAGTGAATGAGTGAGAAGAAATTATTTGGGAAAAGAAAGTAAACTTTGTGAAAAGGATTTGCAATGTAGTACATCATTTAAACTGATATAATCTAATATAATTGAATAATTCCAAAATCAAGTTCCAATGGGTTAAATTCACTCTAAAAGTGTATGAAGCACACAGTCAGACTTTAGAAATAAAGGCAGCTGGTTTTAATATTTAGGTCTTTGATCAATTTTGATTTTAGTTTACTGCATGGGTCTAGAAGAGACAATAAGCAGAAGTCTTGAAGACATAGATCTAGGCAAAAATTGCTTTAATAAAACCCTAAACACAGGAAATAATACAAAGAATCAATAACCAGAATATCATCCTATTAAAAAGCTTTTGTACAACAAAAGAAATCACCAACAGAGTGAAAAGACAACTCACAGAGGGGGAAAAATTGTAGCCTATTGTCCTTCAGAAAAAGGACTTCTTTCGAGAACATATATAGAACTGAAAAAAATGAGACCCTCCAAATCTACAAATGTGCATCTGAGATGAATACACACTTTCAGATGAAGAAATACAAATGACAAATGTATGAAAAAGTTTTCAAAATCATTGGCTTTTAGAGATACACAAATTAAAACAATGTTGAAATTCCATCTCACTCCAGAAAAATGGCTATCATCAAGAAATCTACCAATGAGGACTGGGGATTTAGCTCAGCAGTCTAAGTACCTGCTTAGCAAGCACAAGGTCGTGAGTTCAATCCCCAGTACTAAAAAGAAAGAAAAAAAGAAAGAAAGAAAAAAAAACCCAATAAGAAATGCTGGCAGTGCTATGGGAAAAAAGGAACTTTCTCATTGATAATGGTAGTGTATAGAGGTACAACCACTGTGGTAATCTATGTGGAAATTGTTAAAAAAAAAAACCCAAAAACCTCCCAGGTATTATTAGAGGTCTCATCCGATCCAGCTATATCCCTTCTGGGTGACTTCCTAGAAGAATTAAAACATTATACCACAGCCATATATGTATGCACCCATGTTTATAGTAGCACAGTTTGTAATATCTAAATTTTGGAAACAACCCAAATGTCCATCAACCAAGAAATGGATAATCAAGACATGGGCCTTTTTAAAAAACATACAGTGGAGTACTACTGTGCTGTACATAAGAATAAACACATGTACAATATATACTGTGAAATGGGAAGACATTTTAAAAAAAGAAACAAGGCTGGGGATTTAGCTCAGCGGCATAAGCGCCTCCCTTGCAAGCAGGCAGTCGTGAATTCGATCCCCAGTACCGATAAAAAGGAAAAAGACCAAAAAAAAAAAAAAAAAAAAAAAAAAGAAAAACCCAAAAAAACCCCAACAACAAAAAAACAAGAACTATGGTGAGGTCAGGGAAGAAGAGGAAGGAAAAAGAACAAAATGATTTAGCAAAAGGATAAAATCAATACAAATCTCTGTAAATAGGGAGGGGGAGATGATTTGAGAGGTAAAAGGGGATTGAGAAAAAACAGAAATCAAAATATATCATGTGGATATGATCATTGTATATATCTAAAATACAACAATAAACTTAATAATAATAATGAAAGAAATGCAACTGGTAAAATAGTTTGGTTCCTAACTTCAGAGACTAATGACAGAACAATTTTTTTGACATGTAAAATATTGTTTCCCACAATATTTATAATATTGAGAGAGATCTGGAATTATTCATAGAAGAGAGTGTTTCACAATTTTAGCATAAGATATATAAATCTTTAAGTAAAAAAAAGGTAAAATCCTCACTTTGACTCCAAATAGCAATTTATATTAGTCTTTGAAATCCCTGAAACACATCCTTACCCAGAATGTTGCAAACTTGTAGATGTCAAGAATGTGGTTACAACCACAAAAGTCACATCTGTACAGTACAAAATGTTTCCTGGTTCAAGTAACTGTTGATGACGTCTGCAATTCAGTGAACAAGAACCCCCAAATGCTGCGTATAAATTATCAAAGTTCCTCTGTACTGGCCAAATTAGGTTGAACAGTGTAAGTCATTCCTATTTCTAATTTGAAATTAAGGTCAGAATAATAAATGATCCAAGCATGTTTCCTTTTAATTTATTTTTAATCAGTTTCCTTTTAATCAGAACATTATATCTAGAAAAACTCATTGATATCTAGAAGAAATTATGTGAACATTTAATAGTAAATTTTAAAAATATAGCATTACAGCATGGATTTAGGGTAGACTAATGAGACTTTTTAAGGAGAAAACAAAATATGAAATTCAAGTAAGAAACTTTATAACTTGCATGATATGAAAATTTAGCTTGAGGATTCGTATTCCTGTAGCTTTTCCTCAGTAGTTGATCTCATTCCCTGTATGACAAAAGCATAGCAACTACAAACATGAATTTTGAAATTTTGACAATAATACACATTGACAAATATGATTTTGAGTGACTTTTAATAATTCTTTTTGATTTATATATCTTACCAGTTTCATTCATTTATTCTTGAATCAATTTGTTCAGTAAGAAATGATAGACCACATAGGATGTGTCAGCCCTACTAACTAAACATCAGACTTCTCAGTGCTTATAAAAGACTTTTTTCAGGGGTCACCTTCTATTTGTACCAATTTCATCATCTATACTAAGCACCTGAATTCATAATTTCAAACTGGATGTCACATAATTCACTCAAAAATGTGCATTGAGACATTATTTTATGGTGGTAAAACCACAGTCAGTAGAACCAGATCGTTTGGATTTAAATCTAGCTGTAGTTCTTAATGTCTCTCTGTACCAACTTGTGTTTCATTTTTGTTAATAATAAATGTTAGATACAATGTATTTCTTTATATTATTTAAAATATTTCTAGAGTAAGTCTTTATGATGTAATGTCAATATTAACAAATAAATGATGTTTATTGATTTGTATTACTAATTAGAGAAAGAAATCTCCAAAGCCAGTAAGACCTCATATTCTAATGAGAGGTACATTCATTCATAAATAGCTGTTGTACAAGAACAGAAGTAATATAACAGATGAGAGTGTTGCATGTAGCAGGAGTCGGGGAAAGGGACAAAATTTGGGCTGAGATCCCAAATAAAGCTCATAATTCACTAAGGAGAAAACAAGAAAGTGTGTTAGATGTAAAGAAAAGATATACTAATTCAAAGAGCCTTCCAAATGCATGATAAAATTTACAGAAAATTAAAGCATATTCCCAATGTATGTTTTATAGATAGGTGGTACCATTATATGTAAAGATGATTACTGCAGTGACAAAAGAAAATATTTTCACTGCTATGGAAAGATTACAGAATTGAGGATGTAAAGATCAGATTTTTATCTTTCTTCTTCTTCTTCTTCTTTTTTTTTTTTTTTTTTTTTTGCATCAACTAACTGTGAGACTTGGGAAAATTTCCCCAAGGTCTAAATGACCTTCAGCATCCTCATATCTCCTCTGTTATGTCCCCCTTAACACTTTGGAATTAAGTTTGCAGTTCAATGCAAACACTCAACAACTGTGTAAAATAAATTTTCAAATCTATAAATGCAATCTAGTGTGAATGCTTGGAAGAAAGATAAAAATGAATTTTGATGCTTGTTTTGTTAATTCCCTGGGGTTTTTACATGACAGAAAATGATGAAGAAAATCTGTGTTTAGTTTGAATACATGTTGAGAATCTCTTTTTAAAAATGCTTGGGACTAGAAGTGTTTCAGATTGCAAAGTTTAGAATATTTGCACATATGTAATGAGATATCTTGGGAATGGTACCTAAGTCTAAGCATGAAATTCACTATGTTTTCACATATACCCGGCACACACAATCTGAAGATAATTTTATAAAAAATTTTCAGTAGTTTTGTGAATGAAGACAGTTTGATCATATGAAACTTTCTATTTTCGCTGGAGATAATTTAGCATAGGCCATAAATAATTAATTATTACCCAAAAGTAGATTTGGTGGCATTTTGGATATCATATTTTTCAGTTAGTTATAGTCAACGTGTATTTATTGGTAAGTTAATAATAATTTGATTAAAAGGAAACTTTTTCCCCCTTCAGAGATTAAATGTTATTTTTAATTATCATGAATATACATTAATTGGATTATTATGTTAATAACACTTCTCTTGTGACCAAGAGTTCTCTTGTTAGGCACTTGCTGTGTGTGTGTGTGTGTGTGTGTGTGTGTGTGTGTGTGTGTGCGCGTGTGTGTGTACTCTGACAGTGAGCTCCTACAGGTAAGGCATTTCAGCATCCTGTCTTGCTTTCCTATAAATTGAGCAGGCTCATAAGAGAGAAGCCTTCTCTTCCCTAACCTGGTTCCATGTGTCTGTGCTAAAAGATCTCTGCCAAGAAGACATGAGACCCTGATTATGTTGGCTTTTATTGTAAGACCCCTGGAGCTAAAGATGAGCCAGTTTTCCCAAACTCCATGCACTAAGATCAGGGATGGATTGTTTCCAGAACTGCATAGGGTGGCCCAAAAGAAAGGAAGATGGTGCTACTTGGCCAAAAAAAAAAAAAAAAAAAAAAAAAAAAAAAAAAAGCAACAATGCCTGGTTCAGAGAAGGTCAAGCTAGATACATGCTTCACAAAGAGACCACCTTCCATTTATGAGTCATAAAGTAGTGATTGAAGTCATAAATAACTTGGCATTTTCTTTTCACTCAGTTGTCTCATTTTAGAGCTCTCTTTCATAAGGAAGTTGAAGAATTATTATGCCCATTAGTAACTGAAATGATGTAATGGCACTCTATCTGTCAACTTGCTTAAAATTATTTGTATTAAGGGCACAGAATGTGTCTCTAACCTTTGCTCAAATAACATTTGCCTTTTTATTTAAAGATAATATATCCTCTGAATAGAAGATAAATGGAAAGAAAAAAAAATAAAATCTGGAGGCAAATCTTGTGTAGGCCAGATGAAGTAAAAACTGTAAATATTAGGTTTAAAATTAATCACATAGACAGTTATCTTTAGATTATTTCAGCTAGCATATTTAATATATGTAACTCTTCATCATTACTATTTCTGAAATTCATCAGTTAATGTAAAAAAAGAAACTCTCCAGGGCCTGAATGCACCCTTTTAAAACACAGGCAGAGTTTGGGCTTCAACAGACACTAATTTTATTGGAAAAGGTGAAGAAATTCGTATTAATATTTTAAATATTTTTAAAAATATTGCACTGCAGATAAACTTTGGCTCTGGAATCTGTAAGAATTTGGTTTGCATCCTTTTTCTGTAACTTATGAGCTCTTCTGGCTTTGGGGCATTCACTTTACTCTCTTTAAGACTGTATTTTCTAATGAATAAAGTGAGGATTTAAAACAGTGCCTACTTCAAGGAGTTAATTGAGTGGATTAAGTGAGGTAGGTCATTTCAAGGCATGGAATATACTACCTTGCTCAAATATTACCACTTTGATTTTGGCGGTAGCCATTAAATAGGATATTATTGTTTGCATAAAAATTTTGTCAGACCTAAAAATGTATTTTAGATTTTTAAGTGACCTTGTATAGAACATTTATGTATGTAAGTATTTTTTTAGGCGCTTTGGTTATTTTCTTAAGCTACAATTCTATAAAGGTGCTTCCAGGTCAAGCATTTCAAGAGTTATAACAATAGTTTGAAATTCTGTTCTGGTGCCCTGACCAAAGTGACTAGCTTTACTCCTGGACAGGAGTTTCTTATGGTATTGCAAATAGCCACCGGAACGTGGCTTGTTTTCTGTGGAGCGACCCACACCCAGTGGTCTATTTTCCTGGTTGCTGGCCTTTAAAAAGGCTAACTAACAAGCTGTTAGACTGCTGCCCTTTGAAAGGGCAGATCCCAGACTGCACTCCCAGACCAGAATTGCTTATTTGTTCTAGCCTGATATTTTTGTTCTGCACATGCTAGAAGGTTTTCAGGTTAGTCTTGGTGTTTGTCCCTAAAACCTGAGAGGGTTGCAGCTAACAGAAAACTAAAGAACGTGATATAAATGTACCTGTCTCATAATGTTTTCTTCCTGTAATTAGATCATTGGCTTTGTTTCTGGGTTCACCCCCATATTTGTCTCCCGTAAGGAAATAATCCTAAAGAAATAACCTTAAAGATTATTTATATGAACAAATAATCTTAATTGTGTTTGATTATCATATATTTATGATATTGTATTTAAACTAAGCTCATAAAGAAGATTTTAAAAGAATTAAAAGCAATGTTTTCATAGACTGAGAACAGAGCAGTACAAAAAGCTGTTCAACTATTCAATTTTGTGTAGCCACAGGGGATGTTTTCTGTGATACTATAACTTTAGTGCTAAAACTAGGAGAGTCTCAGGCTTACTGAGCAGGTTGACAAAATTAAGCATATTTTAGATCACAGTAAAACCATTTCACGGGCCAGAATCCTTTTAATAGAGCTCCCTTTTTGTTTAGTCCATTTTACACTGACTTCCACCACCTGGTACAAAAAAGAATTGGGATTAGTACACTTTGCTGCCATGTGAATCTTGTTGCCAGTGCCTGGGACCCGACTGCCTGTACCAGGTGTAGTAGGAACTGCACACATCTCCTTAAAGACTGTGCTTCAATCTGGATTGGCCACTTTCTTTGGTCATAGCAGGCTGTGTTTTCTTATTCCTTGTCTTCCTTGCAGTCGCTTGCTTTGATAAAGTTGTTTAGAGCTTTTCTTTTGAATTACACAAATGGAGGGACAAGAGATTTTCTAGAAAGAGTCTCTGAGACTGATAGTCATAAGAATATGGTATCCTTTAATTTTAATTTTTTCTTCTTTATCTTCAACATTTTTTTTTCAAAATTCACTCCCAGTGTCTTTTGATTGGCTCCAAGACCCATAGCTATTTTACTACTGCAAACAATTATTGCATTAGCATTATTATTACCATTTTCCTTTATCACCTGCTTTCTTTATCCTCTCTTGCTGTCATTTACTAAGCAATAACTCATCTAGGTACTTCACATACTATCCCATGAAGTTTGAGTTAGAGATGATTGCCCTCATTTCACAAACAGGAGAGAAAAAGGTGAAGTTTAGGCACTTAATGCTAGGAGGGGATGATATTTTACAGTGGGAAGAGTAGAGGTTTGCTAGTTAGGAAAACTTAGATCCAAGTCCAAGTCATTCTCCTTTGACAAAGAGCATACAGCTGTTTAGAGTATAATATTTCTCTGCAAGGAAGATTTCCTGCACATGCTCTTAAAAATGGCATAAAAGCTGTCCTTCCTGAGTGCTAATGTACACCAAAATTACATGAGGAGCTTCCGACAATGCAGACTCCAATGTAGCAGGTCTGGTATAGGGTCTAATACTCTGCATTTCTAGCAAATTCTCAGATGAAGCTGGTGGCACATCTCTGAACATGGCACTTAGATCAGCAAAGGTGGCAGCATGAATATCTAAAATCACAAAGCCCATCAATCAGTGTGGAAGTAGCCAGGGCATTTAGAATATTTCCCTTTGTACAAAATTAATACATTTCTCTCAGCATATAGCAATGTTGTTATATTCAAGCTCTTTGAAGTCTGCAACAAGAGAAATTAAAAACTTTTGTCTTCAGGCACTTACTCATCTTTCTATTGCAATATAGGAAGCCTCTGCCTTCACTGGGAGCTAGAATTTCCATGAGAGTTACTTCCTTGTGAAAATAAAGCTTCCTTACTCAGAGGTAAGAAGTGAAGGAAAGGGAAACAGGTTCTCCCAAAGGAGTAGCACTCGGAGTGGCAGAATCTGGCTGCCAAAGTGTTGTTAACTTTTTCTTCTTCTTCCTTTCTTGCTGATCAGTTTGATAATCGATTAACCAATCCTCTTCACACAGCATATTTCCTGGGATATCATGAGCTTTCAGTGATTGAATGTGTTGATTTCATCATGTCCACAGGCCACTTCATGTTCCACAGACCTCCCTACTTCCTAAGATGTGTCATAAAATAAAAGAAATCTGGAAACTACATAGCACAGCCCATTCCTTGAGATCGACAATATCCTGTGTGTAAAATCTGAGCAACCCTGCAGGCATAGATCAATTGCATAGACTGCTTCCTTCACTAATGGCCATGTTTCAGAAACTGTGAGTTTAGATTTGAATGACACAGAGGAACAGTGTTACATTTACACCATCTTCTTCCCTACTAGTTACACTGAGTAGCAGTACTGACTACACTCACATATGTTTTTAGACAGAGCCTCAGACAACACACAGATTCAGTAATTTACTGACTCCTGTTTTTGATTTTTGTCTCTTCCTACATACTCAACTTCATAAACTGTGCTTTGGTACTAAGAAACCAATCTTAGGCTAACCAAGATTAAGAATGTAGACTGGGGGCTAAGGATTTCACTCAGTGGCACAAGCACTTGCCTCGCAAGTGCAAGGTTGTGAGTTCGATCCCTGGCACAAAAAAAAAAAAAAAAAAAAAAAGGAGAGTAGCCTGGATATGAAATAGATATCTCAGTTTGCATTGGACCTGTTTCTGGGAAAATATTTAATTTTCTGTTTGTAGATGTATGGGAATCAGCAAGTATCAGATCATTCTGGGAAATAGCCCATATCTCTTCTCTTGGTAAGTGAGAAATAACAGTTAAAAATATCTCACTAAATGAAATGATAAACATATGGGTGCTAGTACCATGTCTAACACATACACAATGTTAATTTTTTGTAACTGTTAGTATTATTCTGGTAGCCAGAAGACATTATTCAAAAATGATTATTATTTAAAACATTTAAATAATATCTGCAAGCAAGACGAGTTTCTCATTATTATCTGTTTCCTTTTAATCTTTTAATTAACTTTTTTTTTCTTTTTACTCCAGGTTTGTGACCACTTTTTACACCTATTGTGACATTTCAAGAAAAGTTGACTTTCTCAAGAATGAATCCTATGGAATTCTTTCAATATAAGGCAAAATATGTCATATTAAATGGGTCATATTATTAAATAGTACCTATGTAATTGATGGTTTTTTGTTTAATAGAAAGAGGACTCAACTGGGAATAGGAGAATTTGAGTTCTATTTCTAATCTGTTCCTTTAAACATGTCTTTTGAGCAAGTCCCCCAGCCCAACTTGTCCGTAAAATGAGAGGACCCTGAGAGTTTCCTTTGAAAGGTGACAGAAACACTACCAGTGGGGCAATTCCTTAATTCAACAGTTACCTTGTTGATGTGTAAATTAAATCAGACTGCTTCCCCACTCTGGGTCTTAGCCATTTGTAAAAGCTGAGTTCAAATTTATCAGATGTCTTTTAAGGTATGTGAGATCCAGAATCCTCAAGTCATATGGCCTCAGAGACTCATTCCTGTGTTAGTCAGATTTCTCTAGAGGAACAGAACCAATAAGATCTCTATATATCTACAAATAAAGAGACAAAGAGATGTGTGAATGGATGGTTAGATGAGAAGAAACTGTGGTGGTTGACTTTGACTGTCAAACTGATTGGCTTAAGAAACTCCTAGGAAATTAGTGGTTGTGTCTGGGTAGGTTGTGAGAGTCTGTCCTTGGGGACTACACTGTCTCTGCTCTTTCCTTGGTGACTCTTCCTTGCTTGCTCAGTGTTCAGCCTGCCATAAAGTTAGTTGATTTCTTCCACCGTGGCTTTCTGTTAAGATGTTCCTGCTTTGCAATCATCTGACCATAGAGTAAATCCTCTGACACTGTGAGCCCAAACAAGCCTTTTCTCTAAATTGTATATATGAGGGTATTTTATCTTAGCAATGGAAAGGCAATTGATGGAAGATTTATTAGGGGTTTTTGTTCACAAGATTATAGGGACTGAGAAGTCCCATGGTAGGCCATATACAAGGGGAGATCTGGGGAAGCCAAAAGCACGGTTTAGTCCAGATTTGGAAGTGTCAGATCAGGGAAGCTAATGATATCACTTAGTTTGAGGCTGAAAGTCTGAGAATTGGAGGGTACGGGGGGGGGAGCAGGAGAGAAAGGAGAGGGAAGGGGAAGAGATAGAGTAAGTAAGAGAGGGAGAGAGTAAAAGGGGAGTGAAGGGGGTGAGGAGAAGGGTTACCTTAATGGAAGGAGGAAGAGAGAGGGGAGATAAATCTCATCTTTCCTTTGAATTTTGTTCTATCTAGTCTCCAGCCAGTTAGATGCTGCCTGCCCACAATAAGGATTCATATTCTGCACTGTCTCACAGGCCAGTTTTCTTCAAAAACACCCTCATGTACCCACTTGTAAATAGTGCTTTACCAGATGTCTAGATATTACTCCATTCAGTGAGGTTGACACCTAGTGTTAACCTTCATTCCCTGTTTCCAGTTTGGAAACACAGGCAGATGCAGTTTCAACTCAGAGCTTTCAATCTGGAAAATGATTTTATTTTATAAGAAAAATAAAGAGAAGTGGCCAATAGTTTTAGCCAGTGTATGTGATGTATGACTATAATCCTAACACTCAGAAAGTGGGAGGGCTGGTGTGACTTCAAGGCCAGCCTGAGATACATAAATAAATAATTTTCATGGGAGGTAATAACGATTTTGTTTGGTCTTAGATTTCAGCACCCAGGACAGCACCCTGAAATACTGCACTTGAAGGAATAAATGCATTATTTTATGTATATTGAAAATACAGCAGTAGTGGAGAAATAAGTTTCTTCTTTGACCTTCTAGGCTAGCGGTTTATGGCCATTATAATTTTCAGTAATAAAGGATTCTCAAAGGAGTTAATGTTACTGTCTGGAGACGTGACAGCAACCAACACTACAGCTTCCCTGAGGGGTGAAGATCTGCATGATGATTCTAAATTAGGGATTGTTTTCCCCTGCCTAACACTATAAGTGTTGAGAGCATGAGAAATCGTGGAGGGGGGGGGATGACAATGTTGTTTTCACTTTGGTAGGGGTGGTTAAATCACCATGGTGATTACTAAAATTATGACATGGCCCATGAGGCATGTGAGCAGGGATTTCAAGATTGTCAGTCATGAATGATAAGGCACAGAGACCACAGAGACACCAAAGGATATTTTAAGTTTTATTTCAACTGTAAGACTTATTGGAAAGACTAATGTTAAAGACAAAAAAAAAAAACCCTAAGTAATAAGGTTAACACTGTTTCGGTCAATTCACTAGGTTTTACCACTGCATTTTGAAAATACCTCTCTCTGATGGTTTTCCAGATTTTTTCAGGTGATATTCAAACTTCTCAGAATGGCACTTGAGTTACTTTCAACATTTTATAGGCTTTGTCTATTTACCTCATCTGATGCTGTCTCTTGCTTACTCTGTTCAAGCTGCACATTCCCTGACAAGTTTTCAGCATTGAAAGTTCTGCGCTGGGAATGCCCTGTACTATTTATTTTGTAACAAATTCATGCATTGCTTTCCCACCGAGATCCTCCTCAACCTTCAGGGTCCCACTGAAATGCCCATTGCCTGAAGGAGTTTTTATCATCTCAGTGCCCGAAGAAAGTCTTCTTTGTTTCCTTTAGATCAAAGTTATCCTAATATTTTTAGCTTATTTGTGCTCTTATTACTTATTCATTACCTTTATCCTTGCAATGTGACTTTCAGGACAGAAAGTACCAAAATGAATGGGCATTTACATTCTGTTATTATCATGTGCTGTGCTAGGCCCTACTCAGATACTGTTGAATAAAATATTTGTTGAATAAACAATAAACCTAATAGACTAAGAGAAGAGAAATGCAGTCCCCAATTCTTCTTGATTTCTTTAGGCATAGGAAATAAACCATGCAGGTTATGGTACATAAAATCCTAAAAGCTTTACTTTGGTTACCTGGCGCTGTTCTCTCCATGTGAAATATTTCTGTAACTCAGAAAAAAAATGTTTTTTAGAGCTTCTTAAGTCTTCGTGTATGAAGTGCTACACAAGTCAGACTGTGTCTTCCTGCAAAAATCGGCTTACTGCCTTTTGGTATTTCAGTATTTGATTAATAATAAATTTATGGATTTTAAAGCTTTTATTATGTATGTAAGAGGAGGAAAAGAAAAAAGTAGCCTACATTTGCTTTATTAAATGCCTGTTCTTAAGATAAAATTTTTCAAGGCATTAGTGTTGTTATGCTTTCAGTAGTGTGTGTAGCTATTCATGAAGCCAAAATGATGTAAATAAGGGTAGAATTACTTTGACCCTGTATCTGGAACACAAACATATAATTGTATGTGTGTGTATAAATTTCTGTAAGATGTAAAATAAGAAACTTAAGTGATTATCCACCACAGGAGTTGGCAAACTGGGAAAATAAGGCTTCTTTGTCAAATCCAGCATACAAGATAAGACTGGGGTTTACGCTTTCAAATGTAAAGTATAAAGTATATAAGATACTATTAGCTTATTAATAAGAAAAGTTGCTCAAAGAGTTGAGGACTTTGTTTCTTAGCTTGCAGAATTTATTGTCTGGCTCTTTACTGTGGAACTTTGCTGACCCCTAATTTAACATATGAACTTAATAGCACAGTATGCCTGTTCAAGCCCTGTTGAAAAACTTATAATAGTAGTCTATTATTATAAAGTATTCTTGATTGTATAATTTGGGGAAATAATATGCACTGTATTGCTAAGAGCTATAAAAGCTGCCCTTAATTTTCTTCCTGCTAAGTAATAAAATGGTAACAATAACTCTAATAATAAACACTAATGAAAACTGAAATAATATTTATTGAACATTTGCTGCATTATAGGCACTATCCTATGAGCTTTTAAAAATCAACTACTTCCTTTAATGACTTTTAGAGAGTTAGTGTTACTCTTTTTATTCTTTTTATTGGTTATACAGATTAATGGGTTTCATTTTGGCAGGTTGCTCCATGCACATCCGTCACTTTGATCAGTGTCTCCCATCCTCCTCCTTGCTCTGTGTTCCTTCCTAGTTTCATGTTATTTTGAAGGGATGCAATGAGTATATTTTGCTTATATTCATGCCTGCCTTACCTGCCCATACACCTCCTCTCCCTTCCTCCTATTCTCTTTTTCTTCTATTAATAGTTCCCCTTCTACTTTCTTGTCATCTTTTTTGGATTCCTCATAGAAGGAAGAATGTGCAGTGTTTACCTTTAAAATCTGGCCCATTTTTTGCTCAACATTATGTTTTCCAGTGTACTACAGGGTTTGGTTTTTCCTGATGGCCAAATAATTCTTTCTGTCTCTGTCTTTGTTTCTCTGCCTCTGTATCTCTGTGTCACTGTGTCTCTGTCTCCATCTTTGTCGCTGTCTTTGTCTCTGTGTCTGTCTGTCTCACTTTCTCTCTCTCTCATATATATATATATATATATATATATATATATATATATGTGTGTGTGTGTGTGTGTGTGTGTGTGTATGTGTGTGTGTGTATGTATGAGTTTTAGAAAGTTAAGAATATATATATATATATATATATATATATATATATATATACACATTCTGGAAACTTTCAGTGATCACCATGATTTTTGTTTACAGCAAATGCTAAAACGCCAATAGAATTTTATTTAGCAGGAATTCATTTTGGAAAAAGACTATCTTAATGTAAAACAAAAATTAACTAGGTGTTTGGGTGTTTTGTTTTAATTTGAGGAAACTAGTGCAGGACAGAGGTAGAAATAGCCCTAGTTTCCTTTAAAGCCATTATGTCCCATCAATAAAGCATCTTGTAAGCTCATGAAATTTAAAGTTAGGTTATGCTATTGCAAGTAAAATTTCTAAGTAATAAAAAGATTTTAAAGTCATATTCTGGCATTTGAGGAAAATGAAAATCTATATGAGTGTATAAGAACTTAAATTAACTAAAACATTATTTTTCTGCTATTCTTTCTCCTTTCAGTTGGCTGTGATAACAAAACTGCTCCTATATTAAAATAGAGACTTTGGGTCAAAAAATGTGTAAGTTCTTTATTTATAGACTAATAAATTCCCACCAGTGAATACTTCAAGTTACTGATATCCACTTCCAGGCTTGTACATTGAAATTAATAAATCTGTAGAATAAGATGTAGCTACAGTGTGCTCCACACCAGGGAGTACTTTAGGAAAAAACAATTATTGTGAAATTATGACTTGAAAGTCTACTGAAACTATTAATGGTTTTTTAGGATAAATGGCGTCATAATGGTGCATATGGTACAAGATATTTAGTTTCTCTAAAACTATTCCATTAAGTTTCCTGAAGCTAAACTAGACATACGTTCATCATATCCTATTCTTCAACCTCCATGTTACTATCTGGTGCATATCACTTCTATTATTATTAATTTCTTTTGGTACTGGGTCTTGAACTCATGACCTCATGTTTGTCAGGCAGACACTGTGCCAAGGAGCTATACCCCTAGCTCATATATCACTTTTAAAGGGTAAGATATTTTCTATGGAGACACTCCTGTTTTGCTGAATTCTGCACTCTTTCTGAACTCTTGACTTTTGAGTTGTGCAATAATCTTGAAGATACATTTATTTATGTATAGTATTTCCAAAGAAGCAATGTTGCTTAGCAAAAGTGCACAGCATTTACCAAGACATGTTATATTCCAGGTAGTCTTCCAAACTGATGGTATATTGTTTTATCTAATCCTTATAAAACAAAATAGTGTAGATACTTCTAGTATTTTTATTTTACAAATTAGAAAAATAAGACAAAACTTGACTTGGCTGAGGTTATATAGCTGATGTAATTTAGAATATAGGCTAAAAGGCTTTGTATGCAGCTATCCTCAGTGCTTCTGAAAATGTCAATGGATTAGGAGGTTGAGCCCAAGTTTTGATGCTATAACCACATCATGTTATAGCATCTTTAGCCTAGTTTTTCTGTCTCATGGGCACAATGAGATATACTTCACGAGGGAGGCTTCATAAATAGCATTGCCTTACCAGCTATGTGAGCAGCACACAAGATTCAATCAGTACAGTTTTATTGAGTTTTGCATGCACATCAAAATTTCTTAAATTGGGTTTGCTGGTAAACTACATCCAAATTTTATACACATGTACAAGTATGCTTCTTTATGGACACATTATATAATATAATCTAATAAATCTAGAAAATATAAAATAGATGGATATCTAATTTATCTTGTTTTAGGCAGTGTGTCTCTTTGTAGTGCAGGCTGGCCTTGAACTCACTATGTAACCCAGACTGGTCTTGAACTCACAGCAGTCCTCCTGCCTCAGCCTCCCAAGTGCTGGGATTACATACATACATCACCACACCCAGTTTAATTTATCTTTTAAACAAGGAAATTTTTGAGAATGAAGAGAGATACCCTTATTATTTATGCTAGACTAAGAGGTCCAAACCAGAACATATGGTCCTTTGGTAAATGACTGATGAAATATGCATCTCTAAATTTTAGTTTACTCTTAAATGCAAATTGAAAAGTTCAAGTTATATTATCTCTCAGGACCATTTAGGGTTCTAGGATTCTAGAATTATATGACTATATATTATATGATTCTAGGATTATATGACTATTTTTCAGTTAAATTTAAATCCAGCTGGCTCAATATGCCAGTCAGATTATTTAAGACTGCCTCTTGCTATCATCTGTCATTTAAAAGAATAAACCACATTTACGTTTAGCTAAGATATGATTAAGAAAGCACATAAGAAATGACAAAGAAAAAATAAAAACACAAATTCATACATAAATGGATTTTGGATTATTCAGTGTTTTATCATTCAGGATACCACTCTTGTCCATTTGCATGAAGAATTAGGAGATGATGAAATTCTGTTTTATCAAAGTCCTTAGGAGTGGCATCCTTAGTGTAAAAGTCCTTAGATATTCATTCAGGTTTAGGTTAGTTAGTATGCAGTGAAACATGACGCTAGCATCCCCATGCTAATGTCTTCCAGTGGTCAAGTATTTTTAATGAGAAACAGGTCTCAACTTTTGAAGTGTATGTGGTTATGGATGAGGTTCCATTGATATCTGTGTCTTCTCTAAATATACTTGTGGACTCTTACGATGTTGTTAATTTTATCCACAAAATTGTTGAATTGAAAGAAGAAAACATTATGAAGTTCTAATTGAAAAATAAGGAATAATGCTAACTGTTCTTTCTTGTTAAGGTTTATGCTACGACTTATGATAGGCTGAAGTTTTGGGTCCATACATGCTCACAAAAAGCCATGTTGTCCTTTTAAATTGTGGTAAAATATGCATCACTTAAAATTTACTGTTTTAACAAACCAGTGTATTACATATGTTCAAATGTGCAACCATAACCACTATCTAGTTTCAAAAGTTGTTCATTATATCAAAAGTAAATCCTTTACCCATTAAGCAGTTGATTCCTATCCTCCCTTTATTCCTTTTTTCCTTCCAGCTCTTGGCAATTGCAAATCTATTCTCTTTCTGAGTTTTTGCATTCTGCACATTTAGTACAAATAAAAAACTATATGCAGACTTTTGCATCGACTTTCTCTGACTTAGCAAAATGTCTTGACAGTTTATTCATGTTCCAACATGTTATTAATAATTGATTTTTTAAATAATTGAATAATATTCCATTGTGTGGAGTTGTTAGCCATTCATCTTTTGATGAATATTTGCTTGTTTCTACTTTTCAGGTATTGTAAATAGCCAGGAACATGTGTGTACAAGCTTTTGTCTAAACAAACATAAGCACATATCTATTTCTTTTGGGCATTTACCTAGTAGTAGGTCAATAGGTGATTCTTTTTGATGAAGGATCACCACATGTTAATCCTTTAACTAACTGAAATATAGCCAATGTAGTGTGTAGTGCACTTACACACCTGTACTCATGGCCCTTCTGTCATAGTTCAGCATTAGGAAGTATGTGCCCAAAAAGAGACACCACACACTGGCATTTATGTGAGACACTATATAAATCTGGTTGAATCTGAGTAGAAATGACGGATATATGGACACGATTATGAGAAAATTCGTTTGTGTTTTTCAGTCTCTGTCTTTTTTTTTACAGCTTAATATAGCTGAGCATGGCAACCTTGGATGTCACCTGTGGAAAGTAGTGGTGGTATCAGATATTGGAGACTTGGTCCCAAAATTATTCTTGGAGGCTCTGTCCTTGATCAAAAATACCATTTTAAATTTTACATAGATAGTAAATAAACTTTTATTATCTACCAGCCATGACATATACTGAAGTTTGTTTAATTTAATGGCTGGCTTTATCTTAAATAACACAAACTATAAACTGAAAAAGATAGGGATACAAAGATGATAAAAAGTTACCTAAACCATTTTTGTGCTTTCAGCTTTTTCTGTCTGGTTTTAATTACTTAAGCTTTTTCCAGAAGCTGGCAGAGAAGGTCAAGAGACTCATCTGACCCTGAACAGGATCTTAAGGAGTGTATAAGCTTACTGTCAGAATAGGATGTGGGGGAGTAAATTCCAGGCAGGGTGCAGTTGCGTGTTCAGAGCTTCCTGATCCTGTTCCTGAAACTTCAAGTAGTAGTTCTGGGCTATTTCTGGAGTTTGGATACATACTGAGGTAGGCTGGGAGAACTGGGGTTGAGAGGAGGCAAAGGAAGTCGGAGAATATATAGAGATCTGAACACCACAGTGCAAAGTTAGTATTTTTTTCCCATAAGGGATAAGGAAATCAACCATTCTAACTTATGGTTAGAAATGTTGCCAATTTTAGTGGTCAGTATGGACCATGACAATAGCATGTCTGAAGGTTAGTCCTGAAGTTCTCTAAAGAAAGGCAGAGAGTACTGATTAGTAGAATTGTCCACCTTTTGTGAGACACAAGTTATCCCAGTTAAAGCCAAATTCTTTCACAAAGGAAAGGAAGGAAAGGAAATAGCTTTTGCATCCAGTTCTCCATAAGTCCTGAAACCACACATAAAGTAGAGAACATATTTTCTGGGAAGATTGGATATATAAACTAGAATCTTTCCTTTGTCCTGAGGTATTTGTTTCTATAATTGTATTACACTGGAGACATTTGAGGTATTCTGTTGCATGTCCCTATAAATAGGTCTTTTGTGTAGAGATTTTTGATATAACGTGAAATATAAACAACAAATAATAAAATTAGCCATGTGTGTCTGATTCTGTCATGTCTCTAGTCATAAGCTGGTTTAGTCTTGGCAAGTGAAGATAACCAGCACGAAGCTCCTCTGCATCCAGAGCCACCTTTAACTCAGTTTCATTTGGGTGAGTCTGGTTTGCCTGAGATATTGATCCTCTTCATCATATCCAAGTCAACATTACTCATATAGTAATACATATTTAAAGCTATTATAACATGGCAGGTTTACAGATCATATTCTTTTTTGGTTTGGGGACAGGATATGATCTTTAACAAATCTTTTAAACTATTTTCCAGCAGTGACTTTATCAACTTTATCACAATAATTGAATTTTTCCTCAGTTATTCTACTTCCAGTTGGATTTTACTAAAGCACTATTTCATTTTTTAAAATGAGACAACATGCAGTTTGTATTTTTTCTTTTAATGCATCCTTAAAAACACTATCTACTTTACTTTGGAAACATTTGTCCTTTATTTTTTGAACAAAATATTTGGGATTTAATTAAAACCATCAAAAATGTTGTTAAAAGATCATTAGTGAAAACACCTGCTGCCATTATTGAAGAGCATTATGTTCCCTAGAGTCCAGAGGAAGCTTCAGTTTGCAGAAGTGTGTGTAATGTGTATTTTACGGAATTGCACCACTGGATTCTTGCCAGGGCTTGGAAATTTTATCCATGCTTCTCAGAAACTGTTCTACTTTTTAAGGAGTGATAAATACTGTACTCAGTTGAACCAACTTTAAGATTTCTGAGTAAACTTTAACTCCAGATTCAGGTTTTATTACATACTCATCTTCAATTTTAAGTCAGGAGCAAAGGGAAGAACCAGGAAAAGGAGAGGGATGAACTTTACTTACTTTACAATCCTGCTCTTCAAAACAATCCTGGATCTCTGCTGTCTGCAGCACATTTGTGATTTACCACTGGAAGGAGCTAGAGTAAAGATATTGAAAGAGCAACACGTAACTGGGTAGCAGTATGGTTAAAAATGACAGGGGAAAATGATGAAGGGAGAGCAAAAGAAAAAAAGGAACGACCTTATCTTATGAAAGGCGGAAACTCGGGTTTGAAATTCCACAGTACTGAGATACCTAAGATCATTTTAAAAATTTGAAATGTGGAACTTGTGCGTGAAAGTCATAAAACAATAGCTTGAAAGCCCGTTATTTCCTTTTATTTTGCTTGCACCAAAGATTTCAAAAGGGAAACAGTAAAGGAGATGAAGAACGAATTGGAGCCTGTGACTCTAACTCACAGAACCTTGAAATCTTTATAAAGAAGAGATCTCAGGAGAAGATTTTGGCCATAAATATTTAACACTTTAGTGGCCAACAGCAAAATCTTCCTATCTTAAATAGGCATAAATTTTACTTGGCATACTTATAGAACTTTTTCTTAGTCAAGACACTTGAGATGACTATCAACTCAGTACATATGAGAATTCAGGTAGAAATTAAAATGGAAGTAGGACTAATTTTAAAAGTATTGCTATTTCTGTCTGAAAAAATAGAAAAGAGAGATAGGCAGTAAGGACTACTGGTAATAAACCACAGTCCTTCAACAGAAATTTCTTCTGTTTCTAAACTAACACAACTAGTTTGATCTGTCTCTATCAATAAAAAGTGAACTAATTAGTCAGAATACAGAATTATTACTTATGGTAGCTCATGATTATTATATCTGGGTAAAGGTGTCATTCATAAAACATGCAGAAAAATAACAATTGGTAATGTTGAGGTATATTAATAAAGTATATAGATCAAATCACCAAAATGTCCCAAAATTATCATAATTTTTGTTTCTGATTCTTAACAGGGCAGACAGGTAAATTCTAGGCTCTTCAAAATTTATTCTGAGCTTGTGGGTGTCTGAGAAACAGAAACAGACAAACAGAGCAAAAGATAGACAGACAGACACCCCCCCACACACACAGAAAGAGAGAAAAAGAGAGAGAGAGAGAGAGAGAGAGAGAGAGAGAGAGAGAGAGAGAGAGAGAGAGAGAGAGAGAGAAACTATTTATGTGCACCATTCATTTCTGTAATAACTTTAAAAAATCAAATCATTTGTATGTATCCACATCTTGAAGCCATTATTTTCTGGCAAATGGTTGACTCTTTGGTTAAACTACAAATTTCAAATTTTAAAAATTAATTTGTAGGCATGGTTAAGAAGGTGGGAGAAAAATTGATTTCATTTGAGGAAATTGATGCAAATTGGTCTTGTCTTTGAGATTCATTATTTTTCTTTAGTACATAAACATCTCATTTTGTGTACTTACCCATTTCCTAAATTTACTTTTCTGTGAGCTCACAAAGTGTGGCTCTTTAAAACACACACACACACACACACACACACACACACACACACACACACACACACACGCTGGTTATCTTATATAGTTTGGCTGATCACTGCATTCCTTGTTACTAAAAAATTAATGTGATTTTTGGAGAGGAAGGAATCTTTTATTTTGTTTTCTAATTGTTGTACTTTAATGTATATTTAGCTATCTTTACATAACATTAATTTAAATAAAAGGAATAATATAAAAATAATTGATTACCTAAGAATTCGTATTTCTGGGAGAATTGATAAAGAGTGACAGTTAAGCAAGAAAACAAAGGTGATAGGAACTTTTAATTTGTGTCTCCTTTGCATAGTCATTTTTGAAATTATACTCTTAGAGCTTTTAAATCTCTCATGCTGGAATACAGCCCCTTCTATCCCATGATTTTTGGACATTCTTAGCTCTGTCTTTTATGGTTTAAACTGACAAATAATGAACAAAACCAATGTTATTATTTCTTTAAATCTTTATCAGTGTTAACACAAATAACTTACCTTATCAAAAGAAATGTGTGATATTTCATTGTAATTCACTAATCCATTGATGAACCACTACATAAAATACTGATACCTTAGCAACTGTCATTACGTGAATCTTTAGGATTGATTCATATGATTTTCTGACTTGTTGAATGATAATTCTTTTTAAGATCCTATAGCCATCCCTCTCCAAACTCAGAGCTAGACCAAGTATACTCTTCCAGTTAAAGCATAACTACTTCTCATTAAATAGTTTGGAGTAGCCACATCCATCTAATATAATCTTATTATATAACTATATATATGAAGGATAACATGAAGTCATATAATATCATGAGAGTCATATCATGAAAACGAAATGAATTGGGAGACAAAGTGCAAAGGCTTATTCATTATTTTACAAGATATAAATTAACAACTATAAGGTCATTTATCAAAATTGAATTTTGTCTTTTGCATCAGGAGAAATATCTGTTTGAACAATTATGTTTCATTATGTTCTATTTTTGTCTGGGTTCCACGCTGTGTCTATTGCCATGAAGCCTATTATTGTTTCAAAGCATGTGGAAGTGACTTTCAATTCTATTGTCCCAAAGGAATAATTCTTTTTGTCTTTGCTTAAATATCTGCATTATTTTCACACTGCTATGTTTTAGATCTAAACTGTCCATCAAAAGTATCATGCGTTTAGACACAGCTTGGTGGATAATCCATAGTTCACAGTTGAATGTGTTGTTAGCAGGGGGGCCCGAGAAGTTGCGTCACAGGCAGAAGACCTTTGGAAGGTGTATAGCTCTGGTGTTTCCTGTTCTCTTTGCTTCTGGCTCATAATGGGTTAAGCAAGTTTCGCCATACCATTTCCGCTTTAGAGGCAGCAATCTATGGATTGAAACCTCTGAAACCGGGAACCAAAATAAACATCTCTTCCTTAAATTGCATGTGTCACATATCGGGTCTCAGTGAGAGGAAAATTGTTTAATACACTTGGATCCAAAACGAATATGGTAAGATTTGCTGATTCAGATATCAAAAGGATACCTCAGAAATGGCAAATTGCAACAAATCCTTAAAACACTGGTTATCTTGGTCACTTTCCCATTCAAAAATACTTGGAAACTTTAACTCAAAGGAGGAGAAGTTTATTTGGTTTATGATTTCATTTCATAGTTGGCTGATTGCATGGCAGAAATGGCATTGTGGAAGAACATAGTAAAGGAAAACCATTCATGGCATAGTGGCCAGGGAATATAGAGAGCAGAGAGGAGCCATGGAAAGAATATACCCTTCCAGGTCATTCCCTCAATGATCTGCTAATTACAACCATGTCCCCTCTCCAAATAACACACTTAAATAATAGAATATAATTACACTGATGAATGTAGTACCCCAATATCTAATCACCTGCCAAACAGTGAGCCTTGTAGGACATTTTAGATCTAAACCATAACATTCTGTCACAAGCTCCCAAAAGACTCACGTCCATCTTATTAGGTAAAACACATGTAGTACATTGCAAAGAGTTGACAGATTCTAAGAATTCCAGCATTATTGAAGAGTGCAAGTCTCCTCTGAGACTCCAGGCAAACTTTTAGCTGTGAGTATTTGAGAAAGTTAAGTGCTTCCAATATACAGTGGCACAGAGCAAACATTCCCATTCCAAAAGGGAGAGATAAGGAAACAAAAAAAGGAATCATACTAAAGCAAGATTGAAACTTATCAGGACAAACATTAAATCCTATGTCAAGCACTCTAGGAAAGTTGTACAAAAATGTAATCTCTAAACGGCTTCTGTAGCTCCCCTCTCCTAGTAGCATTGCCTGTTATAGCCCACATGGATCCTCCATTGGGCTGCTGTTACTGCTTGCAGCTCTCTTCAACATGCCATCCATGTGTCTGGGATCTCCAATTGCCTGTATCTGTGGCTTCATTCTCATAGCTTCATGCACTGTCCCTCAGGAGTCAATGGACCCACAATTTAAAGGAAGAGAGGTTTATTTTGTTTTATGGTTTTAGACCATGGTGTTCCGGCTCTATAGCAAAATGAAGATAAATTTTCTGCCAATGTATAACACATGTGGCCACTGGCCCAAATGCCAATTGAGCCCTTGTTCCTCTAAAGTCTAATGAGCCTGTCTACTGTCTATACCTCTATTGCCTTTCTGGTCTTCTGAGCTCTGACCAGAGTATTTCATCAAGCTCAGCTTATAGCATTATGTAGTTACCCTAACTAATGTATCCAGACTTTTCCAAGCTCCTTTTGCCTCTAAACCAGATGGTCAGGTACAATCACAGCAATGACCCCACTTCTCTGGTTCCAACATCAGTTTTAGTCACTTTTCCATTGCTGAGACAAAATGCCCACAATTTAAAGGAAGAGAGATTTATTTTGGTTTATAGTTTTAGACCATGTAATTTAGACCATGATGTCTGGTTCTATGGTGCAAGGGCAGAGAAAAGGAAAAGTGTTTACTTCATGGAGGTCAGGAAGCAGATAGTGAAGGGAGGAGCCAGGCAGGAGAATGTATTCTTCCAGGTCATCCCTGCAGTGACCTTCCTTTTCTGACCAGGCATAGCTGGTAGAGTAACACAATTAGCTACTCAGCACATGAATCCACTAATGAGGATTGTGTGTCCCCATGATCACTAACCTTCCAAGTGCATGAGGATGTGGGGACATTTTAGAACTAAATCAAAACATTTCCACGAAATCACTAAGATCTGACATTGTTAAATCTTGCTCAACCAAAACACATCTTGGTAGAATAGCAGTCATTATTCTAATGAGTGTATTTTGGAGTTCAGAATACAAAAACAAAAAGATAGCAGTAAAATTACACTTTGATACAATAAGTCTTGGAAAAATAAATGCAGATGTGTTCTAAGAAATTACAGAATGGGATCAAGGACACTGGATTAATGCTGTCAACTGTAACAGGAAGTAGCTGTGAGACCCTGTCAATTGATTCATGTTTCTGAGTTTCAGGAATCAAATAGCAAATTGGGTCAAGTAGACAGTTTCTTACAGATCTAATGCTCCATAACTAATAGTTGTTTTTTTTTTTTTTTTGGTTTGAGTATAGTGGTGGCAAAAGAAGAATGACATTCTACAAGGGGTTAACCAAATCTGAAATCTCTTAGAATTTCTCCCTCATGCTTTTGTATGTGGGGACCTAAAACATCATTGTTTAGAAAACAGCATAAAATTAGGCCAGGTGTGATGGCATACATTTATAATCCCACCATTTGAGAAACTGAGACAGGAGGATTTCTATGAGTTTGGGGCCAGCCTGGGCTACACAGTGAGTTCAAGGTCAGCCTGAATTGCATAGTGAGATCTTATCTCAAAAAATAGCCTAAATTTGACCTCTTCAGATTCCAAACAACTTTCATTATTTATCTGTTTGTCTATCTACATTTTTTTAGCATATCATCCCAAATTCCCTATTTTTTTCTGACAGACTAGGCTGGGAAAAGACATTTGCATAAAATGCTTTTGTAGGGATCTGTCAGCAGGTATCTGGTTGAGTTCCATATACTGAGCTTTCTCCACAAGTAGCATATTTACCATGTACTTAAAAATAACTCTAAATAAAGAATTGGGATTTTTTGTTGGACTTTTCTAAAAGTTCGAAGTGAGCAAGCGGTGGGTTCAGTTATGTGCGTGACTTGACTAATCAACAGAATGCATGGCATATAGGTGGCTGTGACTTTTTGTTCAGGGTGGTGTGGCCATATATTTCATTCCCTAATGATTGTACAGCTCTCTGCTCTCTATCGCAGTGGCTCAGCCTAGTTTAGGTGATAATGTGTGCTTAGAAGTTTTGAATTTCTCTCTGCCTTGTCATTTCTCTGAATTTCTTACTATCAAAACATCATCTTAGGCATATTGCTTCCTAGTTTCAAAATGGTTAAAGTCTCTAACTGGCTTCTAAATAATAATTAAAATCACACACATGAACTTTAAGATGTTCTGGTTTCTGTCCCTGTCCACACTTAACAACTTTGTCTTTCACTCTAACCTCTCAAGTCAGATAGATTCCTCTACAGTTTCATTATCATTCATTTACTCATTGTGAAAACAAATTTCTTTTGCATCAGTGTATTCCTTCTCTGTCAGTTATAGTCCATTCTTAGAACCCAGCATAAATACCAACTTTCCTCATGTAGGTCACTCCATTGTCCATCTCTGCTATTTGACATAAAAAATATATTCATTATTGTGTTGGCGCATCATATATCATTTCTGCAGCCTGTGTACATGTCTTCCTTCAAATATTACAATTTTTCTTTAGGGCAAATTTATTTCGTATCTTCATTACCTTTGATTCTTAATGATATTCAGCAGGGTTCTTGGCAGAAAATTTTAAGAAATTAAATGAATCGATTGCTACATCATTTTGACCACTCAGAACCATTATGAATGAGGATTTTTTGCTTTTCATTTATCCATTAAGCTTCTAATGTACTCTACATGTATTTTTGCTTTTAAGTATAATCTGAAGGCATTTATATGAAAATTATGACATTGAGGACACTAAGTAATGATTTTGATCTTAAATGGAAAAACCCCAGTTGTGTGATATTTCCTTTAGAACTATATATATATATATATATATATATGAATATATATTCATTCATTCAAGCATTAGTTGGAATTTTGAAACTATTCATGTTCTCATACTTTTTCATCATAAATAGCGATTTCAAAATTTCTGTGTTGGGGCTGGGGATTTAGCTGAGCGACATAAGCACCTGCCTTGGAAGTGTGTGGTCGTGAGTTTGATCCCTGGTACTAATAAAAAAAGAAAAAAACAAAAAAATTTAAAAATTCTGTATTGCTTTCTTAAATACACAGCCCACCACATCCTTATTTTGAAAGTCTTTTACTGAGTAGTCCTAAGTATTACACAGTTGATGTTAGAACTACATTTAACATGAGGAGTCAAGACACAAGTTTAAGGATGTATATTCATGCGGAAGAGAGAAGCAAAGACAGTCAAAAAGCTGAAATGAGGAATAAAAATGGTTAGAGGGAACATGTCATTTGCCAGGTAGGCAGAAAGTAATGTATAAATGACTGACAATCCAATTAGAGAATTCTTTTTAGGCAAAAAAGTGTGGCAGAGTTGAAAGTTATGAAATACATAACATACCATGACAAAAATTCCCAGGGCAACCAGTACCATTCCATTTTCAAATATATGTATGAGAAAAGCCATGAATAATGGATTTCATATAACATCTTTGTTATGCATTATTTAAAATATTGGTGCTGACTGAAGGTGATCACATTCTTTTTTTCCTCAGAGTTTTGTGATACGGTTAATATTCTATGCTTGTGATAATATTATAAGGACATGATACTGGACATGTTGTTTTAAAGGCTACAACAGAATATCAGAATTTAGGTGGAATTGTAAGCATTTGGGAAAAGTCTATTGCAAAACAGTTTTTTTGAAGAGGATTCACTGTTTGTAATTTTTTTTTCCAGAGTGGATTATAGACAAATTAAAATCACAGGTGTGTGATAAACAGTTTATTATATCTTATTCTATATTGAATATCTTAGTAAAATCTTAGTAATAGTCTTCCTGTTGCCCCCATACACCTATTTAATGGAAATTATCTGGAAAAATCAGAATTAGAGTGGTAATGACCTAACCATTTGAAAATATTTCACTCTCCATCCAACACTCATATATTTAAACCTGCATCTCACTTAGAGAAACAATACCAGATGTCAATTTTGGAAGCTACCTCAGTAGTTATCAAGACGATTAATTTTCTTACAAGAGAAGATGCTGATGTGTACTAGAAACTTACCTAAGGTACCATCATGTTTTTTTTAGCACAAATATATTTGCCTAACAACTTTGCCAAATGTTTAGCATGTTCTAGGTACTACAGTACACTACTACACTATGATGTGTATACAGTATCAATATGGATCAGAAGTTATGAATCCCACTTCCTGAGAACATGGCGGACAGACAGCAGCAGCTACTGAAGGCTCTCTAAAGGCTCGGCTCAGAGGCCAGGAATGATGCGGACTAAGGAGATACGAACCAGTAGAGATATGCTCTGCTGACTCAGGAACGAACTGGGCTGAGAGAATCTAACTTAGAATACAGTCCTGGCGCTAAAATAGGAACAGAAAAATCTCGGTGTGGAGGCTTGACCCCGCGCCATTGGAAACCGCGGTTTGGATTTCCCGCCGCCCAGCGGCTGGCTGCCTCCACAGCGGCTCGGCAAGGAGAGACGCGCCCGCCGAGCTCTGGGAACGGGAGTCTGCGAACGGAGTCGGAAACAGGACGGACAAGGAGGAAAACTGACTGGTGGCGAGGTGAGCAAGAAACTGATCCCCTACCACAGTTTGACTCCAGCGGAGGTTTTTCTGGGCTCGGGCAGTCCTGTAAGAGCAGGGCGCGGTGACAACTCCAGCCGCACATTCCCCTCTCAGACGGGATTGGTGAAAGGTGCCTGGCCTGAGTGACGCTGCTGGCGGACTCCCTAGGCTGGCCTAACCCAGATCCCAGAGCCTGACGGTGGCCCGGAGGAGCGACCGACTCCCGCGTAGGCTGCCTCCTCCGCAACTCCCTGGGGCGCAGTGGTGGGCGGGAACAACTAGCCAGCTCAATTTGATCAGGCTGTGGCTGACAGGCAGGGAAGCCGGGCCTCCTATGTAAGATTGCATTTTATAAGGAACAGAAAATATGGGGAAGGGAAGCAACAAAAAAGGCTCCTCGGCCCCCAATCCTGAGAAACAGGCAATAGTGGACACCACACCAATATACATTAAGCGCCATCTAGAGAGCCTCATAGACCAATTCAGGAATGAAGTTATCAATGACCTAAAGCTAGAAGTATGCAGAATAGTTAGAGAAATGCTAAGCACCACCCAGGAAAAAGCAGATGGTGGAATGGAAGAACAGAAAAAGAGGGGAGAATTGCTTGATGGAGAAAACAGAGAAAGCATTGAGTATGTGAAGCAGGTTCAAAGAGACTATCAAGAAATTAAGAAGTCTATCCAAGACTGGCATAACAGCTTGAAAGAAACTAAGGACAGACTATCTGAATTGGAGGGCAGACTTGAAACATGGGAGAATGAAATGAAAAACTTCTTAAAAATAACAAAGAAACACACAGCAATAATACAAAGACAAGAAGATGATAAGAGGAGCCATAACTTAAGGATTAAGAACATAAAAGAAGAAGTAGGGACACAAACAAGTGAACTACAAAAGCTACTCACAGAAATAATCCAGGAGAATTTTCCTAATTTAGCAAAAGGTAAAGATACTCAGATGTATGAGGCATACAGGACCCCAGCTACCTACAACCCTAACAGAGAAACACCCAGGCATATAATAATAAAAATCCCAGAAATTCAATACAAGAATAGAATATTAAAAGCTGTAAGAGACAAGAAACAGATCACTTACAAGGGAATACCCATCAGAATTACAGCAGATTTCTCTTCACAAACCATCAAATCACGAAGAGCATGGGGAGAAATAATTCAAGCTTTGAAAGATAATAATCTCCAGCCAAGATTGAGATATCCTGCACAACTGTCCCTGGAAATTGATGGAAAAACGAGGTGCTTCCAGGATAAAGAGGAACTGGGGGAATTTGCAACCACCAATTCAACCCTACAGAAAGTATTGCAGGATATTCTAAAAAAAGAAAAATACAAAGAACCCAGAAATAGTGGCGGGGAGGCCACAACGAATGGAGCAGAGAACAAAATGAAGAAGACAAACTGACAGCTACTGACAGAAAAAGAGCTCAACAGAAATGAGACAGAGAAGATTGGATGATAGGAACAGCTTTTTTCGGAGAAAATGACATCTTAATAGGTAATGCTGATTTAGTACCATCTTGTTTTGAAGTCTCATCTAGCTTTTGTTCTTCTGTCTCCAATGGTCTAAACAGGTTGTATCTTATTGGATTTTGTTATGTATGATAGTATAAGCAAAAACCTTTTAAGGACAAGGAGATTATACAGAGACCATTGTTCATTTTCTGTTAGTCGATTCTAAATACTCTATAATGCTGTCATTCTCTTAAATGGTTTTACATTGTTTTGATATACTTAATGCTACAGTATATGAAGTTGTACTCAAGGACTTCAGGGAGGGAGTCAATATGGTAACTATTTTTGGGTCAGGATTATCTGGTGGTGAAACACTATTCTGCTTAAATGGTTATGTTTTGATCTGCCCTGTTTCGCTGTTATGCCCTCTTTTTTCTCAATCTCCACTCCATTATTTACTTTT
This sequence comes from Cavia porcellus, assembly GCF_034190915.1. Taxonomy (NCBI): domain Eukaryota; kingdom Metazoa; phylum Chordata; class Mammalia; order Rodentia; family Caviidae; genus Cavia; species Cavia porcellus. The sequence continues at coordinate 86,082,458 of NW_026947487.1, forward strand.
TTATTTTTATCCATTTAATTAAAGGGAAAAATATAGCAGGATATAATATAGTAACCCACTATGACTTTCTATTATCTCGATTTGAAGCCCTGTATTACTCTCACCATCTTGTTTTTGACTGAGGTTCCTCTATTCTGTTTTGCTGGATAGTATCAGGTTCGAAAGTTTAGGCATCAGCTGAGAAGATAATGAGATTCATTATAACGCCCATTCTCGTTGACTTTTATCTACTTTTGAAGACCTACAATATCTCCAATGTTTTGGTTTTGTCGGTTTTATTCTTTACGGTTTTGTTCAATTGTATAATAACTAATGATATAGGCAATTCTATTAGAAATAGCGGGAGGCATTATGGTAACCATTGTTGATCACCTTGTATTATGTTTTTATATTATCTATTATGTCCACCCTTTTGACTTGACCGATTCTGTTCTGTTATGTCACATTTGGTTTTACTCTCTTCCAAAAAAGCAGTAAGAACCGTGGGAGCAATGAAACCCAAAATGTGTAATAGTCATTGTACAAAAGAGAGGAAAAGAAAGTGCTCTAAACTATATAACTGCATGTATATTTAAATGTATAAGATAGAAAATGATATCACAGAGTTTTATTGGATCATTGAACAGAACTGTTTGCAGTATCATTGTTGGAATGTCCACTCTACAAGCTTTAATTTTGTGACTTGAACAATTATTTCTAAGATGGCAATATGTAATCCATTAACTAGTGATTGCCTACTGCGCATTTTTTTCTCCTGTAAATCTGTATAACTTGTACCCCTTCACTGTTTTTTTTCTTTCTTTTCTTTTCTCCTTAAATAAAATAAAAAAAAAAAAAGAAGTTATGAATCTCATATGTCAATGTTAGGCAATTTTATTTGTGGGCTTATTGGACCAAAAGCAAACAAAACAATAAAATTGATAATCACATAATTTTTATTATATATTCTATAATATTTAATACTGTATTTTATATATTGAATTGAAATGATGTTTACAGGCAAGAATTTAACACAGTTTTGCTGCTATATTAACTATATATGTATGTATTCTGAAAAATAAATCATTTAAGTACATAAACACATGGAGATCACATAATGTGCTCTTAAATGATCAGCGGTTTACTGAAAAACTAAAAGATAAAATTGAAAGCCTTCTAGAATCAAATGATAATGGACACAACACATAGAATATGTAAGCCACAATGAAAATAGTTCTAAGAGGGAAATTTATATGAGTGCCTATGTTATCTGAGTGCCTATGTTAGAGAATGAGCCTGAATAAATAACCCAATAATATATCCCAAGCCCTAGACAAGAACAAACCAAACGTGAATCAAAATAAGAAAATGAACAATAACACTCTGAGTGATGAATAATAAAATTTCAATTTAAAAATTGATTCTAATGGTTGGTTCTGGAATATGATTAGGAAAGGATGAACTCAAATGATTTCTCTTTATAATTATATGGTAGTTTACATTAGAATAGCTCCCCCCAAACTCGGAATATTTTTAGATCTGATAAGCAAATTTGGCAAAATGGCAGTTTGCAAAAACAACAAAAATCAATCATGTTTTGTTTATCTGCACTGACTCCACCAAGAAAGAAATTAGGAAAATAATTCCATTCACAATAGCTTAAAAATACCTAGGAATCAACTTAACCAAAGAACTGAAAGTCCTTTATAATGAAAATTATAGTACTCTGAAGAAAGAAATTCAAGGTATCAAAAATTGGAAAGGTACTGCAGAATTAATATTATTAAAATGGATGTATTACCAAAAGCGATCAATATATTTAATTCAATTCCTATTAAAAAAACAATGACAGGCTTCACAGAAATAGAAAAAACAATTAGGAATTTCATTTTGAATTAGAAAAGACTAATAACCAAAGTAACTCTAATCCCAAAGAGAAATGCTTAAGACATTGATATACCAGACTTCAAGCTATAAATATGAAGACATAGTAACAAAAGCTACATGGTACTGGCACAAAAACAGGCATTAGGACTCAAAGAATAGAACAGAGGACAGAAACAAACTCAAAAACCTATAGCCACCTGATTTTGCATAAAGGCACTAAGAGCATAATGCCATAAAAGACAGTGTATTAAACAAATGGAACTGGGAAATCTAGACATCTGCATGAAGAAAATTGAAAATGGGTTTCTAACTCTTACCCTGTACTCAAATCAAAATCGATCAAAGGCTTGAAACATTGAAATTGGTGGAAGATAAAAGAGGGGAAATGCAGGTAAAGACTTCCTAAAGAACTCCAGAAGCACAGGAAATAATATCAAGAATCAATAAATGACAGTACATCAAATTTAAAAGCATCTACATGGTAAATGAAACCATTAACAGAATGAAGAGACAACCTATTGAATGGGAGAATATTTTTGTTAGCTACTCTTCAGATAGAATATTAATATTAAGAGCATATAAAGAACTCAAAAAAACTTAACTCCCATAAAACAGTGGGCAAATGAACTGAACAGATTCTTTTAAAATGAACTTCAGTTGGACAAAAAGCATATGAAAATTAAAACGTTTAGCATCTTCAGATGTTGTGGTTTATATCTAGACGTCTCCCTAACACCTTAAAATGTGGTTGCCCTATGTCTCATAAGTGGGGCTATTGAAAGGCAATTGAATTACAGAGATTCCATAGTTTGATGTGATGATAAAATAAGATAAGGCTTGGTTGGAAGAGGTGGGTCTCTGGGGCGATGACCTTAAATGGCATATCTATCCCTAGATTTCCCTTTTCTCTGTGCTTTCTGGCAGCTATGACACCAGAAGCTTCCTTCCATGAGCTCTTCCTCATGCTCTTTCTGACATGACACTGACTTAACTTTAGATTGAAACCTCTACCAAGTATGACCCAAAATAATCTTTGTCTTCTTAAATTATGGATGTTCTGTCTCAGTGACAAGAAAGTGACTAAGATACTAACCATCAAAGAAATAGAAGTTAAAGCTATACTGAGATTCTGTCTCACCCCAGTTGTAATGTCTATGATTAAGTGAACAAAAAGTAGCTGGCCATGGTGGCACACATCTGTGACTCCAGCATTCTGGGAGTCTGAGGCAGAAGAGCTGCAAGTTTGCATTTAGCCTGGGAAACTTAGCATCATAGCCAGAATTTATGTCAGAATAAAAAAGAGCTATGGATATATTTCAGTGTGAAGGCCCTGGGTTCAATTCCTGCTACCTCCAAAACCAACAACAAAGAAATCCAATCACCACCACCAAAACAAACAATGAATGCCATCGAAGATACCAGGAAAAGAAACTCCTCCATATTGTTGATTGGAATGGAAAGGCACTCTGGAAATAAGTTTGATGACTCCTCTAAAGCTTAATAAAGACATACCATTTGACCCAGTTATATCACTCCTGGGAACATTCCTGAATAAATTAAGGCTTCCATCCTTAGTGATACACGCATAACATGTATATAAAAGTGCAACTCACAATAGGTAACTTGTGAAACAGGTTAGATGCTCATCAACAGAAATGTGTTACAAAAATGTAGCATATATATTGGTTAGAAAATTAATCAACCATAAGTAAGACTGAAATTTCATCATTTGAAGAAAAATTTTAGACCTAGAAACCATCATGTTATGTGAAATTATCTAGATTCTGAAAATTAAAGATAACGTGTTTTCTCTTACATGAGACCTAACAATACATAAATTAATGAGTAAATCAAAGGAGAAATGCAGGAAACCAGGAACTAAACTTCTGGACATGGAAAAGGGGATCAGTAGGAGGAGGAGAGGGTGGTTTGGTTAGCTTTCCCATTGTGGGAGACAATTCCCAACCCTGAAAATTTAAAGGTGGAGAGATTTATTTTTGGCTCACAGTTGTAGTGGGTTCAATCCATGGTTAGCTGACTCCAAGGCAAAAATGGTACAGCAGAAGATCCTGGCAGAGGAAAATGATCACATCATGACGACCAGGAAATAGAGAAGGAAGAATGAGAGTATACCCTTTTAAGTAATAAGCCACACCCCTAGTGTCTTGTCCCTATTGACAAGGTCCCATCACTGAACATAAGACTTTTTGGGGGAGGATTTAGATTTAAACCATAACAATTCACCTGTTATCCCTAAAAGGCTCTTATGCATTTAAATATGTAAAATATATTTAGTGAGTCTCTAAGAATCACCAAAGTCTTAACAGTTCCAGCACAGGTAAAATGTACAAAGTTCCCTCTGAGACTCATGGCAAATTCTTATCTGTAAAGCCCCATTAAGACCATAGAGAAAGTTAACACTTTCTTTCTTATAAAATATAATGCTACAGGATTCACACTGCTTCCTCAAAGGAAGAGATAGGTGGATAGAAAAAATTGGGTCAAAGCTTGACCTAGGTCTTTGTCCAGTTGCCAAGGCAGGTGGTGGTGAGCTGTGTGTTTCAAAGGGCTACGGCCTTGCTGGTTTCAGTCCTCCTGGCTTATCTCTTCACCTGGTTGTAATCGCTATCTATACTTTTTCTTGCCACATGTTCCTGGCATTACCAACATTCAGGAGCCTCCACTGCTTTGGCTTCACTCTCACAGTTGCATGAATTATCCTTTTTGTGACTTCTAGCAGGGATCTTAACTCTGCATATATTTTTTTCCTGGTCCCCTAGGCCTTATTATGAAATCTAGGTAAAAGCCTCTGTGATACCACAACTCTTTCATTCTTCATGCTTTTAAAGTGACTATCATATGGACATCAAGTTTTTCTGGCACCTGAAAAGTAGCTGGACAACCTTGGACCATGAATGCAGTGCCCTCCAGTACATGGATGGCTGAACATTGTGAAATGAGTCCCAGGAAACCAGTTTCCTAGTGGTCTTTTTTGAGCAGGTGGCCTGGAATGCTTCCGACAAATGAAAATTTCAGACTTTTTCACCTCTGAACTTGTGATTGTTGGAGTCTTGCTGATTCCTAAAATGCCCTCAATCCATCTCTTCTATTCCTGATACAAAATACTTGACTTCTTTTTAATGCTAATCCTTTCATCAGCTACTCTCTTCGAGGTCTAAACTTTGCATTTCATTTTTTGACTAATCTGCGAGTTTTCCCAAATCATTTATCTTTGCTCCTTGATCCTGATTCTTACTGTAGTTCTGGCTCAAAGCAGCTAAGAGCACAGCACCATCCCATGATCTGACTCCTGATTTGTCTTGAAATTTCTTCAACAAGATTAATTATCCTGCCAATGTCAGTCTCATAGAGAGTCTCAAGACAGGGGCAAAATGTAGACAAATTTTCTGCCGGAGAATAACACAAATTATCTATAGTCTAACTGCCAGTGGACTCCTCGTTTCTAACTGAAATATGAGCAAGATCTACATGTAGCACAGGCAGTTTGCAAAAAACAAAACATGGATTTTAAGATTAAAGTTACATTATTTCTATACTTAAATGAAAAGAAGATGGTAATTTTGAAATATTTTTAAGAGAATTCTCAGAAACCTAGTGGTAAAAAAGTTTGTATCTACCCAGTAAATGGTTTAAATTTGTTCCAATCGTTTTCTGTTCTTAAGCCGAGCTAAGAATTAAATGAGAACAGCTTTTATAATCTGGATTGAGTTTCCATGCTCAATGTCAAGCGATATTAAATCTCAATTTCTAAGTGGTAGAAACAGCAAGACTCCACTTGCTCTTTTCATGGCAAAGACTCTTAACACTCTTTATAGAGCTTGTCATGGTGCGTGTCCCAGTTGCTGTCAAACAGGCTGCTATATATCTTGTTAAATGTAGGTTTGAATTAAAAATCTTCAAGCACTTATAGGAAAGTAGTTTAGATATAGCTGAGGGGATTCTGGGAAAGATAAATGACTTCACATTCTTCCCATTAAGAACTGACCAGAAACAAGCACAAGGACTGTGTTCTGTTTAGAGTAACTGACGAAGACTGATAGTTTAATTAGTTTAAAATAAGGTTATAAGTGACAAGTCCTGTGCTCTAGTCACTAGTAAGATGTCAGTAAATATTTCAATATAAATGTAGTTTGTGTCCCTGCCCACACAGACAGACAAAGGAAACTATAAGATCTTTTTCAGAAATATAAAAGCCCTTTTTTACAACTCCATTGACATCGTGCCTTTAATCATTGTCATAAACATTCCATTTCTTAAGTAAACTTGCAGACCTAATGAATTGTTTTAGAAAGCAGAAAGATTCCATTTGCCCCTTCCATTGACTCATTTATGCATCCCTTGCAAAGGACAAAATATTGGTGGAAAAGAATGACTAGAAATGTGCTATTTTTTAAAAAAGAAATTAGATCATGAAATTTGAGGCAAACAGAATATTATATACTCTTAAATCTAAGCCTTGTCATTTTCCTTGTAGGTCATGCTGCCTTTATTTAGGTAGTCATATTCCTTTTCATCTTTGAAATAAAAAACCAGAACCTATCTAAATTTGTATTGGGCAATAATCAGCATCTTGCATAAATCTCTGATTGTGTAAGACGTTTTCATGTTTAATGTCCATTTGAAAGAGTAGTTCTGAAGTGTTAAAGCACCTATTTGCTGTACCATTTTTATTTATTTATTTATTTATTTATTTATTTATTTATTTATTTATTGGTACTGGGGATTGAACTCACGACCGCCTGCTTGCAAGGCAGGTGCTCATGCCGCTGAGCTAAATCCCCAGCCCATTAAAGCACCTATTTGCAACACAGACCACTTGGAACACTTTTAAGAGGTTTACAAATGTTCTGAAACCCATATATGTATTTTAAAATAAGAAAAAAATTCTGGGCAGGATGGTACTTACTTGTAATTCCAAGCTACTCTGGAGGATCATAAGTTGAAGGACAAGCTCCAACTTAGTGAGACTCTGTTTCAAAATAAAATAAAGATGGCCGGGACATAGGTCAGTGGTAGAGCACTTACCTAGCAGGTGTGAACCTTGTGTTCCATCCCCAGTATTGAATGAATGAATAAGAAACTTTGAGTGATAAGAAATCACTTGACCATTGATATTTATTTCAATGATAAAGACATTTTAAAGTCACGACTTTCCATATCCTATATTTGCCATGCTCATTCAACTACATCAGTACTCGGAATCTAATTGGTTAATATCGGGAATTCTTTTGCACATTGTATAATGTACATTGCTTTGAGGCCTGGATGTAGAAATACTGAGTGTATTAGAGATAACCAGGAGAAAGACTAGAAAAAAAATATAAAATGTGCTCCATGAAAGAAAGTGAGCAGAATCTAATTTACAGATGAGGAACTAAAATTCAAAAAGAATAATAAGTTTGTTTGAAATTACATAGAAGATTATATAAAGACTGTATGAGATGCTGTATCTGGTTCCAAATGCTTATTCTGAGCCTTTCTTACTGTTGTCTATTGGTACCAGCAAGATGTTTTGCTTCTTTTTTTCTGGAAAGTATTAGAGATTCAATTAAAGAGGAATAGATTTGACAGCTTTAAATGGCCAGTGATACTTGGACCAAAATGAAAGCTATCTTATATTTCAATAGGGCTGCGAATATACACTGGGTTCTAGATTTACTTTTTCCACTAAATTATTTATTTATTTATTTGGCAATACCACAGATCTAACCTAAGGACTTTAGAATGAGCTTTATCTCCAGGCCACTTCAAAAATTGTTTTATTTTTTAAGAGTTTCACTACCTCACTAAGTAGCTCAGGCTGGGCTCAAACTTGTGATCCTCCTCCCTTGGCCTCTTCGAATGCTGCTGTTACAGGTGTGCAGGATCTGAATGGGTTAGGAATAACCTAGATCCAGAATTGTCTAGCTCTTTGTGTCTTGAATGAGGTTTTGCAGTTTGAGAGTCTATAGGGCAGTGACAATTTGGAAGTGACAATTTAGACAAGGGCTTTCTATCTTTTATGCAAATCTGACAGGAGAAAACATAGTTAATGTTTTGTTTCTTAACATTTAATAATGTATTTGAGGTTTTTTTGTTTCAGTGTAGAAAATAAAAGAAAGCATTTTGCTTTTGAAATATTTTCCCCTGTCTCTTTGTATATGTATATTTACAAACTACAAAACAAAATCCAACCCCAAATTACTCAAAATACTTTTGGAAATAAAAGAATGTTTATCTCAGCACATATGTACCTTGTAAGATGTTAAAGGGGTTGTATTTGCATATTGTTATACTTTTTGCTTTTGTTTCTGGCTGATGAAGGGATCTGTCCAAGTCCTGTTTAATGGGCTCATTTTTTAAATGCTTTTCTCATCTTTTATGACATTTTCTTGCTTTACATCTGTTATTCCACATTGAGCTTCTAAATATTTCTTCAAGGAAACAAACCTCTGACACCAAACTGCATCTGTCCCTAAATCTAGCAGAAAGACAGATGTCCTGGTGAGATTTTCTTACAATTTCAGAACACTGAACATTGCCACATGTTTTATTTATTTTTTAATTAGTAAGACGATTACATAATATATCATTTGAGCAGAAGTTTTTTGAAATAGAAAAGTATTCTATTAAAAATTAAACCTGTAAAACAGGCATACATTGGGACTGAGTGGGGCAAGCTGGGGACAGGGTTTTTTTCCCATTGAAAATACGAGATTTCTCCATATGTTTCCCCTGTGGTGATTTAGTGTCAGTAAACTCTCCCAGTCTCAGTCATCCTTCATGTTTTGTCAAAGTGACATTTATGGGGCTGAGCATAGTGTTTTATGCCTGTGATTCCAGAATGTGGAAAGCTGAGACAGGAAGATCACCATTCCAAACAGGAGTGTGAGGCCAACCTGGGCTATATGGTGAGTTGAGGGCAGTTTGAATTATGTAATGAGACCCTGTCTCAAACAAAACAAAACAAAACAAAACAAAACAAGTGATATTATTTATGAGGAGGGGTAAAAACTTGTTATTTTAGTTTTTTCAGTTTTAATTTTTTATCAGTACATGTATTGTAGTCAGAGGTTATGAGGAGAACAATTAGAATCAGGACAAGGAGTTTATGATATTATTTTTATGATGGTCACCCAGTGTTAACAAAAGAAAATGGCAGGAAATCTATTCACAGCACTAAAGACATAGAATATTCAGCCAAGGTCCTGAATCCCACAGCAATGCCCAGATAAGTCTAGATAAAGACCCTGTGCTTATGACAATGCCTCCCACGAGTCCAACTGGAAGTTCAGAACACACAAGAAGGACTCACGCCATTCTCTTTTACAGATCCATGTTGGCAAAGCCCAAAGGTCAGCAGTGGAAGCCAGAAAGTCCATGCCAGCAGGGTGAAGGAGCTGTGCTGATGGGATGAGGGTTCTACACTGGAGCTGAGAAGTCACACTCACAACGAAGACCAGGACCATCACTTGCAACTTTCCTCAGGTGGAATATCTATGTTCAGCACCATGCTGCTGTAATCCAGCTGGCATTAAGTTGACCAGCAGTTTTTAATCTATAATGTTTGCAGCACATAATGATTGCATTCCTTGTGGGGAGTTGGTATATAACATGGCTTAACCCTTGTTTTTATCCTCTCCACGTCTTGCTCCCTTTGTACGATAGCTTTTATTGTATTCTTTGTTTATATTTTGGATTTCTTATATAAGAAAAACCATGTGATATTTAAGTTTGTATGTCTGATTTATTTCATTATGGTCTCAAGATGCCTATTTTTTCCTAAAAATACTCAAGTTTATCCTTCTTGACATTTCATACATACATATCACAAGTCTTTTTTAAAACCAAACTCTGAATAAGTCTTAGAAATTTCTTGAACACATCATTCTGTTAAGATCTCATACATTGAAACTTGGTTCACTTTTCCTCTGTGCGCCCAGTGTGGGCAGAGAGAGCCAGAAGATTCGCCTCTCACTGCAAGGTGCTGCCACCAGAAGGTCCTTTCCTCCACATGCAACACCATGGGCAGAGAGAGGCAGACAGATCCGCTTCTGCCTGCCAGGCACTGCCACCAGAAGGCCCTTTCCTCTGTATGCCCAACACAGGCAGAGAGAGTCAGTAGATCTGCCTCTGGCAAGTACCACCACTGGAAGGTCCTTTATTCTGCATGCCCAGCATGGGCAGAGAGAGCCAGACAGATCCAGCTCTGCCTACTGTGCACTGCCATCAGAACCAGCAGGCAGCCAGTGTGGGTAGACAGAACCAGCAGATCCTTCTTCAGGGAGCTGCTACCAGAAGGCTCCTTCCTGCAGGCAGCAGGAGCAGGGAAACACAGCCAGTTGAGCCCTGTGCATCTGTAGGCTGCCATTGGAGGCCCTTGGTTCCCTCGGGCAGCCATTACCCACCAACAGAATCAGACAAACACACCCCTGTGTGTCTACCACCATCGCAGGAATCTCAGTGTAGGCACACAAGCTGAGAGAAACAGCCCCACCTCCACACACACCTGATCATCAGAGAAGCCCCAGTGTAGCTGCACATGTATGGATAAACCTGTTCTATGTCCTGCTACCTCCCTGTAAATCTGGAGTTAGAGGAACACAAGTGCCTGTCCCATCTCCTTACATTGCATGGGAAGTGCCTAGGGCCTCACACCCAGCTTGTTGAGAGGAACCCAGGAGAATGTCAAAATGAAGCAGCAAAAAGTAAACTCAGATCTCTAGCCTCTCCAGAACAAGTCTGGAAGATACAGTGATGGAAGAAAATGGAAGTCATTTACCTGAAATCTCTGAATGGATAGCAAGTGAAGTAAGGAAACAACTTCATGAGGTTGTAAACGCAGTCAAATCAGAAATAATGTCTCAGGTAAAAGAAGAAATCACAAACATACTGAAAGTATTGTTCAGCGGATCTAAAGAAGACATAGACAAAATCAGAAGCATAGGAAAATGATGGAAACCTTGAATAAATATAGAAAGGAGTTACAATGCATGAAATATATTCAAAGAGAGATCCAGGAAATTAAAAATTCAATTGAAAGCTGACAACTTCCTGATAGAGACTGTCAATAGACTTTCATACCTTGAAGATAGAATTGCAGCTAGTGATCGTGAAAGGAAAGATCTTTTAAAAATAACACAGAATCAGGAAATAACTCAATGGCTGCAAGATGATGCAAAGAAGCATAACTTGAGAGTGATAGATGTAGGTGAAGAAGCAGGAGTCAACACAAATGAAATTAAAAGGATATTCACAGAAGTAATAGAAGAACACTTACCAAACTTGGGAAATGGATCGGGCATGCAGATGAGTGAGGCATGTAGTACTTCAACTTGCCGTAACCAAAGTAAATCTACACCCAGACACATAACAATCAAGATCTTAGAAATTCAGCACAAGAACGGAATATTAAAAGGTGCTGCAGAAAAGAGACAGAACATCCATTAATGAAAACCAATCAGAATCACAGCATATTGATCTACCTTGCAAAATTATCTTTCAAAATTGATGGAAAAAAATACTTCCATGATAAAGAACAACTGAAGAAATTTATAACTACCAAACCAACACTACAGAGAATGCTAAAGGATATTCTAGGGAGAGATAAAGATGCCCATGGTTCCAGGAATAGCAGCAGAGAAAGATCACCAAACCAGACAGGTCAACAACAGGAGGATAGCAGGTAAGAGACAATCCAGTTTATGCTGGTTGTAATCATTAATGTAGATCGCCTCAGGTCAGCAATAGAAACACAGGGAGAGTGGATCAGGAAATAAGATCTATAGATATACTGTGTAGAAGAGACACATTTAGAAAGAAAGTTCATAGACTGAAAATCAAAGGAGAGAAAACAATTGTTCCATGTGACAAGAGACAAAAAAAAAAAAAAAAAAAAAAAAAAGCAAGTGTAACTTGCCCATCAACTGTAGAATGGATAAGAAAGATATGGTATTTTCATGCAGTGGAAAGCTACCCAGCTATGAAGTAGAATCATCTCAAGGCTCCTGTAGGTAAATGGACTCAACTGAAGATCATGTTCATGGGTGAAGCGGTTTGAACTCATATATGTGAACACTAGCATGAGAAACAGAAGGAGTTAATGGGATCCACAAGCAAAATAGTTAATGTAAGAGTGATAGGGGAGGAAATACCTGGAATACCTGGGAGGGAAAGGTGGAAAGTACTGTTAATTCCTGATTGTCTTGTCTTGAACTCTTGCATTGCTTTCACAAATTTGTTAGGTTTGGCTTTGTTCTGTCTTTTTTTGTTTTTTTTTAAGATTTTCTGCTGTGAGATGTTAGGAGCAGCTATATTGAATATAAAGGCATATATTATGCTAATCATGGTTTCCTATTTTATTATTTTCAAGTCATAATGCTTTCATTCATTTGTTTGATTGATTTTATTCTGTTTTGTTTGATTTTATTATGTGTGATGGTATGAACAGGTATTTTGAAGAAAATGAGACATATGACAGCCATTGATGATTTACTTTGATCTTCTTATGAAGTCCTATCATGCTTTGTTCTTCTGTTTTGATTGGCTCTATCCTGTTGTGTTTTATTTGATTGAATTATGTGTGATGATATAGACAACTTTTTTGAGGGAAATGAGATACTATAGAGGTCATTACTCATTTCCTGTTATTTGATTTTGAGGTCCTGTAATGGTTACATTGTTTTGAATGGTTTTATACTATTTTGTTATGTTTGACATTATTGTGTGTGAAGATATGCTCAACTATTTTGAAGAACAGAGACATGGTAGCCACTGTTGATGTCCTGTTGTCTTGTTGTGAAGTGCTATGTTGCTTGCATTGTGCTGTTCTGATTTGCTTTGTTCTGTTCTTTTGTTTTATTCTCTTTAAAATAAAATTTTTTTAAAAATTAAGAAGAATAAAACTTGGTTCATGTGTTTTGTGTCCCATCATCATTTTCTTTATCCATTTGTAGCTATTTTTAATTTTTATCCATTGTTCAGCTCAGCTGTATTCCCTTTGCGAAAATTTCCAACTCTTATCACTCCACACTTATTGTGGAGCTTGGGAAAAAGGTTTCCTAGATTTCATTATTTTTTATGAGCAGAATGAGCAATTTCAAGAGATTATTTAGTATACATAGCACAAAATATGTCTCAATGTCTAAGAAATCATCAAAATCAAAACAAAAATGAACAAAAATAAGTCTTTTCATTGTATTCAGGTTTTAAAAAATAATGTAAAATACATTATTAATAAAATAGTGCTTTAGCTGGAAGATGAGATACTTATTTATCCATCTTAAATATCAAGAAGTATTCCAGGAATTTTATAAATGAGAAAACAATACATTCAAAAGAAAAAAAATAGATAAACTTATTATTGACTGATTTGATTAACATAATTTGTGAACTAGCCAGTGACTTTATCATTTAATGCAGCTGTTAGAATGAACCTTGAATTCAACTGAAATATAAGGGTACCTACTACATATTTCAAAACTTGAAATCTAGAAAAGGATGGTTCTTACATTCTTTCCTCTGGGGCTCAGGAATGAGAAAGGATTACTTGTAACAAACATTCAATCTGATTTAATTTTTTTAAAAAGAATTCCAGCTGGTAGGGGGAAATTGACTGACTAAAAACTACTTTCCATTTTAAGAGGGTATGTCATACCTCTAAGTTCATATTTTTATTTTTCAAAAGATGGTACCTCACCCACTTAGCATATGAAATGTTCACTTAAAAGTTGGTTCCAAAGCAATTCATATTCACAAAGAATTTACATCCTGAGTTGGAGAGAGAGAAACACTTTGCTTTTCCAGTATTTTCAGAATTTAAAAGATACACTCAATACTATATTGTCTGCCTCATTTATATGAATACTGTTCAAGTAGAGATTTACCCCTCTCATTTTGGCTCAAAATATGCATATATTCCATAAATATTTGAGTGAATGGATAAGTGATTTTTTCTTGAACTTTCTTGTTGATGGTTCAACATACCACAAAGTACCACAGGTAACAGCCTGGGTATAGTTTAGTCTGTTCATTTTTCATTTATCTTTTCATGAGATTTAGAAGGATGGGATTAAACTGATAGTAATATATACATTTTATCTAATTACACATAAGTATATTGTAAAGTTACTGTCTCTCGAAATTCTCTCTTTTATGTAGCTGTCTTTTGAAGACTAAAAGATGTGATAATGGAACTGTATTACTTCCTAAATGGGAGGAAATTTTCATTAACAGTCAGAATATGAATGCAATGTGTAAGTGACTTGTCCTCTTTGTAATTGTCAAGTACTCTTTACAATTTCTCTTTAAATCCTTGCTGGAAAATCCTGCACTTCATTATAAGGTCCTGTCATTTGAAATATATTCCCATTAAATAAGATTTTTTAAAAAGTCATATAAATAACTTTTGAAAAGCGAAAGTTGTTTTAAAATATCCAACTTGCATGTTCTTTCAGGAAAACTCACCCTACAAGGAAAGCTGACTTGCGTGAGGGTAGTTTTTAGTCTCTGGAATTGAAGATGCCATATAATAGCTGTCTGCAGGTCTAGTTGTTTTTATGCAGGTATGAGAGACATGGGCTTGTATGCTGAATTTTTACACAAATTCAAGAAAAGCTGTCCATTTTGGGAGTGCTGCTCTCTTCCTGTGTGGGTGTGCTAGCCACAGGTAACAGTGACATTTGACAAAAGAACATATTCTCTGTCCTGTTGGCTCAGGAAATGTAGTCCTATAACTCGAAAGCAACTCTCCAGGAATTTTTTTAAACCATTAGGCTACCATTATGAGAAGAGTTTTGGATGGCTGGATTTTAAATTCTGCTATAATAGCAAGGCAGTGAAGAATGATGGAAAAAGTATATATTTTGTTGCCATATGCAATCTGCCCTCAGTATCCATGGCAGGTTTGTTTTAGGAACCCCTATCCCCAAATAACCAAGTCTGAGTATACTCAAGTCCTTTTTTAAAATGGCACAGTATTTTCAAATATCCTATGTACATCCTACTGTATGGTTTATTCTACCTTATCCTTAAGTGTCCTTTATGATACCTAATTGTCTTAGTTATTTTTCTATCATTGCTGAGGCAAAATACCTGACATCTAAAGTTAAAAGCAACAACAAGAGCAAAAGGGTGAAGACAAGTCTCTTTCTACACCTTGTATCTTATTCAGACCTGTGGGATTAGGGCACTGACAATCCAATCAGTGAAGTGATTGAGCAATTGCTCACCCTTAATCCCAGGCCCCTTAATCTCAGCGTTGGACTCTGTAGATTTAGCCACTTGTGAAAAAATCAATAACAAAAATAACAAAATACTTCCAACTGAGTGGTGTAAATGATAGAAATTTACTTGTTTGGCCAGGGATTTAGCTCAGTGGCATAAATGCCTGCTTGGCTGGCAAGCATGAGGTCATGAGTTCAAGCCACGAACAAAAAAAGAAGAGGAAGAAGAAGAAGAAGAAGAAGAAGAAGAAGAAGAAAAAGAAGAAGAAAAAGAAGAAGAAGAAGAGGAAGAAGAGTAAGGAGAAGGGGAAGGGGAAGGGGAAGGGGAAGGGGAAGGGGAAGGGGAAGGGGAAGGGGAAGGGGAAGGGGAAGGGGAAGGGGAAAGAAATTTATTTGCTTTGCAGACCTGGAAGCTGTAAGTCCAAAGTCAAGGTACTGTCCCAGGGTTGGAGTTTTTGTTCAGCTCTCTCACTGACTTGTAGATAGGTACCCCTTGCCACCTGTTTACCTGGTTAGAATCCTTTGTGTCTCTCTTGTTAGAAGGCCAATAGATATATCGGATTAT
This sequence comes from Cavia porcellus, assembly GCF_034190915.1. Taxonomy (NCBI): domain Eukaryota; kingdom Metazoa; phylum Chordata; class Mammalia; order Rodentia; family Caviidae; genus Cavia; species Cavia porcellus. The sequence goes on from NW_026947487.1 coordinate 86,098,112, forward strand.
GAGCCTGCCCTAACATCCTCCTTTTGACTTAACTCTTTAAGATTTTATCTCTAAGTAGGATTATTTCCTGAGATACTGGAGGTTGAGACTTTTAATGAATTGTAGGTGAGCATAGCCCAAAACAGATAGAAAGGTTGGGAACGTAATCTGATGACTATTGTCAGTTTAAATAATAGCCTAGGCTGGTGAAATTTATTTTGTGGATACAGGGAAGGCACTAACTGGTTTTGAAAAGGCAGTACTGTTTTATGGTCCCTAAATTGGGTTGGAGAAAGAGAGACAGAAAGTTGAGATTTCAAATAGAAGACTTTTGTTTTAAAACTAGATAACTTTAGACTTGATTGGAAGTAGAGAGGACCTAAGGAGAGTGATAAAGGAAGAAGTAAAAATGATCAAGTTTTATGGATAGAATTCTATATGCAAAGAGAATATTACCAATTTTAAGTTGAATCACTTGGGATTTCTCAGGGATGCTCTGCATCAGTCACTGAAATGTATTTCCTCACTTCAGAGGTTGGCCTTGGATATACACACTGTAGAATTAGAGGGACTGACCAATGGGCTTATGCATAACTCAAACCTGAATTTTAGTCTCTAGGAGTGTGGAAGAATATCCTTGAGTACTGTGATCCACTTCTTGGAAACAAGTGACAAATGATGCCACTTGATCAGAAGAATTCAACTGGTTTTAGGCAAAATGTCTGAGAGATGGAATCTCTGCTTTAGAACAGTGCTTATATAAGGAGATACTATATGATTCTAATATTGGGAATCTATTTAAACATACTACTGTGATAATTTGGTAAAACCTCAAAACATTGAATAAACTGAGTTTCTTATACTTTTATGTATGTAATAAAGTTTTAGCCAGGAAATCTGGGATCTATCCTAATTCTGATTTAGTTTATTGTGGGAATTAAACAAATCATTTAAATTTTTTACCTCTTATTTCCTTATAAGGTAAATCATGATGTAAGAAATACTTTTATTTCGTCGAGCTCATCAGCACTAAATGCTGATCAGCACTGAGGAGTAATATAGTGTGTCTCTGTAGACATTCAGTTGATCTCAGCATACAACTAGAGTGTCTGTCTTTAAGCTCAGTGACTGACTTTTAGAGGAAGTGTGATGGCAGAATCTCATACAGTAACTTGCAAATTTGCAAGTCTTGGAAGTCAAATTTGGTCTCTTAAGTGACTGCGTGTTCTGGAAACTGAACAGTTGAAATTTAAAGATGGATTCTGTCTTTCCAATTAAAAAATAATTTTTCTCAGGCATGTCCCAGATTGAGCTACTTTCTCATGTATTAATAACAAAATTTTAAAACAACGGGATTCATTGGTTATTTCCTTTTCTTTAGAAATAGCACCTAGGTTTGAAAGAGGCTAAGAAACTTGCAAAACGTTATCCACAGGAACACTGAATTCTGTGATCTGCCTATGCTGAACACTTAAAGGTGACAACTTTTTCCAGGCTTCTATACTAGCAGTAGCAAGAGAATAATGGGAATTCCTTGATCTAGAAATATAGTTTTTATATAGGCTTGCTCACTTATTTGAGGTAATAGTTAAGCGAAGCCAGAATTTCTTTCTAATTCCAATTGAGTTTCTTCCAAACTTGGACTCTGTAGGCAGTTGCCAGTACACAGGCTGGAAGACATGATATAATGGTGCCCACAGGCTAGGAATCTGGTCTGTGGGACATATTGCTATTTACAGAGTTGCCATGTAACTTGGCGGAGGACCCGGCCTTCTGTGTTGGAGCCAGACTTTGAGTGTCTTTGGCTAATCAGTGCTTTTCCAGAGAGAAAAAAATAATAACGGCTGGTAAAAGCAAAGGTACTGCTAATCATTAACCATGTGTCATCTGCTTCTACAATTATATTTCAAGAACACCTAGATAATAACAATTTTTTACAAATGGTCTAATTCATGTACTTTTAGTTATTATTATATTTTGAGCATTGGTAATACTCTGCCAATCAGTAAAGGCCTTCAATTTTGCATGGTATGCAAATGTATCTCATTGATTGATACAAATATCCAGAAAAAGTGGCATGAATCATCCAAGACTGATGACTTCAGTTGTTGCTAAACCCAAAGAAGTCAAATGAATATCTTATCTCACAAGTCGCACTGGTTATGATCAGGGAGCTGTCTAAAGCTAGACATAACTTTCTATGTGAATCTGAAAGGAATGAAAAATATGACCACTATGTAAACTGGGGTTGAATCTCAGCCTTGATACTAACCATCTGTGTGGCAGTGAACATAAATGCTGTCAATATTGGTTGTCTCTTTTTTATTATACGGACTATAATTTGTATCTAAAATATTCTTATGAAGATTAAATAGGATGGCACTTGTAAAATGTACTGGTACAATAATATCTAACAACTCATTTATTATTCACTACATATAATTTTCTTCCTCCATAATATTGAGTTATTGGTATAATGGCTCTGTTTTTATGTTTTGTGACTTGGCAAGTAGGATTCCACGCATATGGACAGTAGAAAAAAGTACTGCAATTTGGCCTGTCTAGGATGTGTGGGACCCAAAACTACTAGATTCACATTTTGTGAATAAAACAAAATCAGAGCATCATGGTTCTGGACACCAGAGTTAGCACTGAGGATCACCAAGACTTTCAGCTCTCCCAATGAGGGCACATAGTACACAAGTCAGTAGCTCTCTGCTGTTTTACCTTCTACCATAAGTGAAGTAGAAGCAGAGTCAACAGACTGAAAAGGAAACCAACTCACCAGGCCTATTCCAGGCTTGCAAGAAAAGGTGTGTATTATATGCATCTAAGACTTAGGTAATTTTTCCTATTAAAAAGGATTTCTAAAATTAATACTATTATAAACTTTGTTATTTTATTCTATGATCATAACTATTTTTTTATATTTTTATTTTCATTACAAATATATAAAGTGATTGCTATAGTTCAGCTTTTTTCAGATAAAGAAACCAAGATATAGACACTTTAACTATTTTTTGTGCCACAGTTCGTATATGTAATACAATTGTTGACTCTAGAACCTAAGTCTTTTCAAAATTAAAAGGAATTTAAAAAAATTATTGTGTTTCAAGTGTGAAGAAGTTGCAGGCAGCATGTCTCTAAGAAGCCTAGACTTTATTTTTGTTATTATTTTAATCTCAAGTAATCTTCAGTAGCACCCAATTTTGGTGATTTTGATAGTTTCTTGATCTTTGAGGAACATAAAGCATTTTGGCTTTCTTGTATAACAAAAAACCTCACAGGCCAAGCATAAGGAGAAAAGAATTTCTGTCTTATAAAAATACGTTACTTGAAAAGTGTTGGAGACCTTCAGAAATAGTTTCTAACCTTGTTCTTCTTAGATGAGAATCATAGATGGTTTAAAAGGATAAAGTAGATCTTCACATTTCTCAGTACCTTGATGCTTTCTGAAAAGCAAAAAATAAGGTTTCCAATTTTGTCAGCCCTAGCAACCTCATTTCCTGATGACAATCATTGCTTAAGTTTTCTGAACTGGTTGACATTCATCCACCTTCTTACCTTTCCCTGTTTAGGGTTTAGAGAAACTACTTAGGATCTATTCATGAGGTTAGAGGTCATGGTGCTCTTACTTTGAGTAAAGACATTCTTAGTTTCTATTTATCTTTATTATGAAAAGAAAGCATGCACATGGAAATAGGCAGTAAAAAGTAGAACAGAATTAAAAGCTAATATCTTTTGTATTATGTTCTTACTCTCTGTCCTCAAACAATAACTTATACTGGTTCCAGAAAAAATACATGTTCTTTATAAACTGCATTCCATACGAACATACTTAGAAACATTTCATTTGTCTTTTACATAGAGGGATGTACATTTCAGATTTTTTTTTGCTTAGGTTTTTTTTATGAGGTATATTTTGAGAGGTATCTCTGAGAATAATGGAAGAATGAAATAATATCTTCATTGCTCCTTCAGTGCCTAACTAATAAAAATTTAAAAAGACACAAGTTTGAAAGTGAAAGGAAGAGGCACTAAGAATTCAGACACAAAGAATTCGAGTAAAATGTGTTTCATATTCTTTGGAACAGAGAAATAAAGGAAATAAAAGATTTAGATGTGGTAATCAACTCATTTGACCCATAGTTCCGAAAGTATAAAGACAGAAGATAGGCTACCAAATTTTGAGATTTATCATGAATTTGAATAAAAAGTGCAATTGTAGTAAGGTTATTTTAGCAAAAAAAATATGGCCAAAGTTTTTGCAAATTAGGAGTTAAATATAAATAGAAAGCAAAAAGTTCAATGCACTTCAGGTAAACAAATTATGGAAAAAAAACTCCACACTTAGGGAAATTACAGACAACTTGCTGAAAAACCAAAGATAAAGTAAAACACTTTCAAAGCAGCCTGACAAAAATGAACTATTTTACAAAAGGAAAAATTAATTTGAATAATTCATCAGAAACTGTGGAGGCCAGAAGACTACATTTTAAAGTGCTGAAAGTAAAAATAAATTAAATCTCTTCCTCAAGAATAAATGTGAAATAAAGACATTTTTAGATAATACAAAACTAAGAGAATTTGTTACCAGCAAAACTTTTTCAAAGAAATGCCAAAATGAGTTTCTTAGATTGAAAAGAAATGATATTGGTTCCAATTCAGAATTTCAGGAAATAAAAAAGAGCTAAGTACCTGTAAAAGTAAATAATTTTTCTCAGTTTTAAAATATTATATATCGCCAAAACAATAATTTCAGCACATTCTCATAGACTTGTAAATATGTAGATGTAATGCTTATGTGAACTAATGCACAAGGGAGGTAGATAAATGCATCCATATGGTTGACAAGTTTTTAACATTTTACATGAAATAGAATATTCTATATAATCATGAAATATACATGAGATATACTTTGAATATTTTACATGAATTAGTACAATATCCTAAAAAGCCTTTGAAAAGCTAAAGATGTATATGTTGGTTTCTAGAGCAACTCTTTTGAAACATTAAAAATCTAATAGATGAATTAATGTGGAATTTTGAAAATAATGAAATAATGTTAAAGGTGTTAAGAAAGGAAGCAGATGATAACTACATTATCTAAGACTGTATGAAACTGAAGACCAAGTAACAAATAGAATAATAAACATTAGACCTAAAATAGCCATATTAATAATTATAATAAATGTTAACTGGCAAAACATTCTAAAAAACATAAATGGTTTTTGTTTTTTACTTTTGAGAGAGGGTCTTGCCAAGTCATTGAGTTGCCCAGTTTGAGCTCAAACTCATGGTCATTCTGCCTCTGTGCAGATTATGGCCAACTATGCCCAACTATGGATTGCCTTTTAAGAGAAATCAGGATCTTCAGCCTAGTTAGATATTCTGGGGATCTTTTGCTGAGAAGAGTAGGAAATGATGTGACTTCTCTGGGTTGGTATGTGAAATTTCTCACTTGGTAGATTGCTCATTTCTTTAGCTCATAATTTGTTGCTCTATCCGATTCTATAGCATAGAATCTATATAGTAGAATCTTTCCATAGCATATCTCTGACTTTCTTCACTCTAGTGGCTACCAGATACCTCAACTATGTTGCCTGACTATGAGCACCTTAAATCAGGGGTAACAAACCCATCTTTTGGGCAGATTTCAAAAAACAGGAATATTGATATATGTCACACGCTTTGCCACCTAGGGTGAAATCACTTGCCAGGACATTTTCGCCTACTTCTGAGGTTTGTGGAAAAGGCTCATGTGAGAAAAGCAAAATTGCTTTTATAAAACCTGGTTTCAATGTATTTTCTCTTTACTTTTTCTATGCTGGATTACTGCAATTTTTTACTTTGATTTTGGAATTCTCATAAGGTATTTTGATCTATGTAACATTATTAAGTTGGATTTTCTGTGGGAGATACTCAACCAGAAGTTTCTTTTTAACTTTGCTTCACTTATTTTCAAGTTTCTCTTTAAGAAAAAATAAATTTTCTGTGCCCATATACTTATTCTTTCAAAAGTCATAAAATTCAAAGCAATGACAATAAAAAGACAAAAAAATGATTTCTTATAAATATCATAGTTCTTTTCTGAGTTGTGGACCAAATGCCTTTGTGATTATTACAACAGGGATATTTCTTTGGTATAAATATTTGAAGTGTGATCTTATTTATAAGAACAAAAATTCCAACCACAGCTATAAATTGTAGCTATATAGTTATTCTCTGACATAATTGATTTTTTCTACATATGCTAACTTGATTTGTAACAATGGCTTTAGAATGGATACTGCTAAAATGTTTATGTGATAAAATTTTGAAAAATGAAGTTGTTCCACATTTGTTCAGCGTTAACTGTTCTGAAGATTTTGTCAACCACTTAAAATGCCATGGAATATGAACCAAACGCACAATATATGGGCAATTTCCACCCAGAAAAATTGAAAATAAAAGAGACAAGCATTTTCAGATGACCTATTGTCAATCTGTGTTAACTTCCCATCAAATTCAGGGGGAACAAAGATGCCCTTTTGGTACTCTCCTTGACAAAGAAGCATCACTCTCTGACTTATGGGAAAGAATAAGTGCCTCCGAGAGCTGCTTCAGCCAGAGCTGGCTCTGAAGAGCTTTAAGTCCATAAAAAATGTTTTCTTTAAGTGGCCTTTCCAAACCCAGACTTCACAACATCTCATTAGCTTTTGCTTTCAAGTGTCCTTAATTGATAGAATAAATTTTCATCAGAAGTAACATTAAAATCTCTTTTTTATGCCTTTAGAAGTGATCACATTAATAAGGAAATGTAAGTGATTTAAGAATATGCTTATTAATTTTTGCTCTCTATTTTATTTTCTTTAGGATTTTTCTAGGTAGACTAACTTTACAAGCATGATAGGGCTCAATTAGGATCTTAAAAATCTGACACAACTTATATTCATTAATTAGGTCCTTTTTTTGGTCATTTACTTATATCCATAGCGCTTACATAGAATTAAATGATTTGAACACAACATGTAACAGTCTTGCTCTGAGGGTCTCTTTGATGTAAGTCAAGAGGACAATTAACAAAGTACAGTTTATTTGAGGTAGTTGTAAGTGTTTTCACTAGAATGTCCTTTCCTGGAAGACAGATGATTTGTCTAGCTTGTAATATGTCTCTCATTATCCAGACACTATCTGGTAAACAGCAGACACAAGATAAAAGCTTGTCAAATGGATGATGACTATGATGTGATGGAAAATGACAAGCATGAGAGGACTTTGCTGATGGAGTGGTCATGAAATTTGCTTTTAGAAAGTTGGATTTTGGCTGGGAGCTGCAGGGTCAGAAAGATCCAGTCATGTGATGATTTGGACAGCAAAGACATCCTGAAGCAAAGATCTCAGTAAGTCCAAAGAGCAGCAAGCCACAGTGGTAGGGTCATCACGAGTGATTATCATGTGATGAAGACAGAGAGGTGAGCAGAAACAGAAGGAGGGGCGAGGTGAGCTCTCCTATATCAAGTGTTGAGCTTAGTCTTTAGAACTTTATGGAGGATTTTATGCAGGGAAGTGAAAGAATTTGCTCTTTTACTAACAGTCCTCTGTGTAGGCTACACAGTTGGAAGTAGGCACTGCTTGTAGTGGTGTTCTGTGAGAAGACAAACTATAGCAAGTGGGATTGTGGGGAATCTCCTATAGGATATCAGTGGAGATAACAGGACTGCTAATAATGCAGATATGAGTGATGGTAGAAAAGTAACACCAAGATGATATTTTTGAGTTTTATAGTGATAGATTGTCATTCTTTTTCTAAATACTTTTTGAGAGAGTATCCCTAATAAGGCAATTTAGGAATTTTTGAAAAGGTCAATGATATATTTGTTATTTGCTTTCCATGTTCTGTATAAACTCAGGACTGTGGTTACCAGGAAGTGGGGAAGATTGCAAATGTGCTAAATGAGAAAATCTAAGCATTGAAAGGCTTCAAAATTTATGAATAGAGCTTGGTCAGGAAGGAGCCTAGAAGCAGTACTCCAAACAGTGTCCATGAAATTCTTATGTGTACATGAACCATAAAACATCATTTAACCAAAATTCTAAAGAATGGGCCTTTCTGTCAAGGTAAAATATTTGGAGAGCTGAGTTTGCTTTTCAAAGACCTACCTTTTATATCAATAATTTTATTGGAAATTATTCTGAAATATATTTAGTATAGCTCAGTCTTCTGATTTGAACATAATTTAAGCTTTTTCACATTTATCTATGATAACTTTAATGTAACAATATCTACCTTTATTGAGTGCTTACTATATACTAGGTACTGTGCAAAGGATTTTTTTCTTAAGTATTTTATAGCTCTCTAAAGTAATGACTATTATTATTCAGTTTTTTTATTTTTCAGTTTTTAAGATGAGGAAATTTTGGCTTATAGAGGGCGTCTTCTGAAATGGTGTTGTGTAGCTAATATATAACATAAAGTAAACAAAAGACCTTGTACAAGTTTTAGAAAATTAAGAGTCCACGAGTAAAGCATAAAATGGCAAAACATTTTTTCTCTCACAGGGAGAATTCAGTGAAATTATTTATTATCAATATTAATTTTATAAAAGGTATTGTTTTTGTTCCCTTTCCAAATAAGAAGAGACTCTATAGATCAAACAGAGTCATAGGGCCATCTCAGTGTTCAGCAAAATCTGATTATGTTATTGAGGACACAGACAAGGAGCTCTAAATTCAGGAAGAAAGGAATCTTTAGAATCATTTAACTCCATTAGCATTGCAAAGTCGTTCTGGTTAGACAAAATTTGCCATAGGAAGCAACAATAAGAATTGAGAGTATAAAGTAAGAAAATAATTTTGATAATAAAAGTTAAATGGTAAAAATTATAGTGAGAATTAAAAGAAAAAGAAAGAAGACAGTAAGGAGAAAAGAAGAGAACAAAAAGGAGGTTGAGAAGGAGATGAAGTGAGGAAAGAAAACATGAGGTTAGACCAGGAGGGGATAGAGAGACTGAGAGACAGAGAGAGACAGAGAGAGACAGAGAGAGACAGAGAGACAGAGAGACAGAGACAGAGACAGAGAGACAGAGATGACTATTGAGATCTATGAAGTAGGTTTGTGCTAACTACATTAAATAAACCATTTCCTTTTACTCTCACAATCTGCTAAATTTTCACATGAAGTAAACAGAGGAATTCAACTAGTCTTTCACACTGTGAAATAACATTTCTTAAATCCAGAACTTTCTGAAGAGATTGTGGTCTTAACTTTAACATCTAAATCTTGCATATGGAACAAATGAGAAAGCAAACCATGATACTAAATAATAAGTGGTTTTATTCTGAGCTAAATTGGAAGATTTTGTGACTGTCCATTGTTTTTGTTTTGGGGCTTACACATACTCTATGCATTTTCAATGCTTGTCTTTAATGGGGTGCCACTCAAACAGTCTCCAATTAACCTTTAGGAGTAAACACTTTCATTCATATGCACACATACACATCTCACTCAGATGATCGTTTAGTTTCTACCCACTGGAAGTTAAGACTGGTTTTGTCCAAAATAAACTAAGCTATGGGAAAATTACATTAAGATAACAGCTAGTTTGTTTCTGAATGATCTGAAATCTCTAAGATCTTAAGAAATTTGTATGAATTCCTAATTCCTGTTTTATGAATGCTAGCAAAAACTCTTCTTAGGTTTCAAAAATCTTTTTTAGGGCTGGGGATTTAGCTCAGTGGTATAAACACCAGCCTGGCAAGTATGAGGTTGCGAGTTCGATCCCCAGTACCAAAAGAAAAAAAAATATTTTTAAAAACAGAAACATAGAAGGAAAACAATGTCTTAGATTGAGTTGCCCCAGAAAGTTGCCCCAGAATTAAAACCTGAGATAAGGAAATGTGTACAAGTGATTTGCCTTGGAGACAATCCAGTAAAATAGCAAGAAGTGCATGGGATGTGGAGGAACAGCAACTAATAAAAAGTGTGGTATTAAGCTAATTACTCCTGTGAACACTTACGGCTCAATTCCACAGAGAGATTGTGGGAGACAGTATAGAACATATTTCAGAATTATTCTAATTGAGTTACCAATGAGTTGAACTATTTGTCTAGCAGCTCCTGTTGGTTATTAATTCAGGACTCTTCCCTAGGATCATTAGCTTCAGAGCATGGGGTTGCTCTGTACTGATGAGTTGCGGAAACTCTCACAAGTAGATAAAGCCCTCTGGAAAGAGTCATTCACGCATGGGAGTGTGCTTGGAAATGGGACACGCTGAGTAGAAGGGGCAAGGGCACCAAAATGCCAGTGATGTAGGTGTCCTCAGCCAAAACAGAAGTAGTACATTCTAGCAAATGACCTCTCTTTTGCATAACCACAGCATAACCACACTTTCTCTCACATCATAGCATCCTACTTTGTAAGAATGACCTCAGATTTTACTTTGTCTTCTGTTATGTAACCACATAAGCCATTAATTAAATCAGTACTAATTGCTTTGTTAAGTTGACGTGAGCAGTAAATCAAATACTATTGGCCACAAATACAAAATTAGGCAGTACAATTAGTACAAGATTATATAAGATGGCCCTTTTCTTCTGAATATTTCCCAATCTTGGTAGAGGAGGATAGTGAATTAAAATAGAAAAAAATGTATTCTGTATATTCAAAATAAAATTACCATGCAATATTTAAATTTCTATTATGTGATTCTATTTACTACCTGGTACTGAATCAGGAAAGAAAAGTTACTGTTATTGTTGAAACTGATGATAGGGAAGAGTGTCATGGACTGGGTCTTTGCAAAAGGAAAACACACAGAAACAGGAACGACTTATTCTGACATTGTTTTCATTCAAACAGGAAGAGTCTACCTTTTATTTGTGCTTTATTGTGTTTGTTTTGTCCTATAAAAGATAACAGGCTACGTAAGCTTATATCATTGAATAAGGAGTGTCTCCGATAAGTGTTAGTTTATCCTGGTGTTTGGGTGAGGATGCTTGATGGACTTAAAATACTATTTAATTTTGAATACAGAAATATAAGACTGGGTTTTAGAAGACCTTAACCATTCACAATTTTAGACACCATTTGGTCAGAAGAAGACAGACATTGTAAAAGGAAGTATAAAAGAAAAGTGGGAATTTACTGTGGGTTGACTATACAAAGGGCCAGGTTTGGGCTTTTCATATAAGGTAGTCCTATTCTTAAAATCTCCTTTAATGTCATGAATTATGTATGTCTGCCTTGTAATGCTAAGCCAAAATTATATTTACAGTATGACTCTAGTGTGTTTTGGATGTATAATTATTATAAATAAATTTTGTGTTGCTATGTTCAATTTGCTAATACTTGTTTGAGATTTTTAGCATTTATAGTAGTGAATAAGATTGGCTGGTAATTTTTACTTCTTGTGCAGTCTTTGCCAAATTTTGGTACAATGGTATAAAAAACCACCAGCCATAAGTAGAGAAGTCTGCTCTGGTGTTTTTTTTCTTCCTTATATTCTGCGAATATTTATCTATGATTGTAATGATCTGTTTCTTGCATATAAGTGGAACTAATGTGGAAAAATTTCTGAGTTTGATGATTCCTTAAGCAGATAGTTATAGTGCTGACTCCCATCTTTTGAATTTTAATCTATGAGTTTCTTTTTGACTCAGATGCGTTTCTTGTATATAGCATGTTGTGGGATCCTGTTTCTTGATCCATTCTGCCAACCTGTTTCTTTTGATAGGTGAATTGAACCCATTTACATTTATGGGTACCACTGATATGTACTGGCTTGACTTTGCCCTGTTGTGTTCCTATTGTTGGTTTCCTGCTTTTCTCCCTTTTTAAATTTCTTGTCCAGGCTGGTAGTTTCTTTCTGTTGTTCTGGAGATTGTGGTCATTTTTATCTCTATCTAGCATGTCTTGCAATACTCTTTCTAAGGTTGGTTTGGTGGACATAAATTTCTTCAGTTGTTCTTTGTCATGGAAGTATCTTGTTTCTCCATTAAATTTGAAAGACAGTTTTGCTGGATACATCAGTCTGAGTTGAAAGTTGTTTTCTTTCATGGCTTGCAATCCTTCACTCCAAACTCTTCTTAACCTGAATGTTTGTGCTGAAAAGTCTGCTGTGATTTTAATAGGCTTTCCTTGATAGATGAGTGGTGTCTTTTCTTTTTTTTAAAATTTTATTTAAAAGGAAAAAGAGTAAAAACAAAACAAAACAAAACAAAGCGGTGTAAGGGTACAAGTAATACAGAACTACAAAAAAATAAACCAGTAAGAAATCACCAGTTAATAGATTACACCTTATCATCTTAGAGATAGTTGCTCAAGTCACAGTATCAAAACATACAAAGTGGACATTCAAACAGAGAGACTGCAAACAGTTGTGTTCAATGATCCAACCAAAAACATTAATATGGTCAGCTATTTAACACCCCTAAACACACTTGCAGTTGTATCCTTTAAGAGTTGTGTCTTTTCTTTAACAGCTTTTAGTATTCTGTTTTTGTACTGTATGTCTGGGATCTTAATTATTATATGTCTGGGTATAGATTTATGTTGGTTGTGATTATTTGGCATTCTGTATGCCTCACTTATTTGTATATCAGATTTACCTTCCATGTTTGGGAAATTTTCTGCTATTATTTCTGTGAATATTTTAGTTATGTCATTTTCATTGACTCTTGCATCTTCACTGATGCCTATTAGTCTTATATTGTTTCTCTTGGCATCACATTGAAGCTGCTGGATTGTCCTTTCATGCTGATTTGTTGTTTTTATAAATTCTACCCCTTTCATGATTGCTATCTGCAATCCTGTCTTCAAGGTCTGAAATTCTATCCTCAGCTTCATTTAAACAGTTTCGCAGCTTTCAATAGAAATTTTTTGTTTCTTGTCTATTTCTTTGAATTTGTTTCATGGATTCAGTTTGTTTTCTACATTTTTCATTCAAAGTTTCAATCAATTTGCCATGCTCCTGTGTTTTTTAATCTATTTCTTCTCTAACTATGTTGAGTAACTCATCAAGGTTGTTATTTCTTTCTTTATGGAAGACATTACATTTCTTTATGTAAGACATTCTTTCTAATTTGATTTCCTCTATAGCCTCATGGATTTGTTTCTTTACTTCATTTGTTGTCTTTTCAGAGATTTCTGGTGTATGACTTTTAAAGTCCTCTATTTCAGTGTCACCTGTATTTGCTCCTGGACTAGATGTTTGAGATTGCATTTTGCCTTTTCATTTTGTCATTGTCACCTTTTGGGTAAATATTTGGTCTTTCAATCCCAAGAATCTCACCTGTCCATACCCTGAATTGTGGCGTCCTACTGTAAGGTTAATGTTTGTCCAATTTCTAGCTACCACAATGAAGAGAAGAGCCAGTTACCTGAATTCCTCCTACAGGGCTTGTTGGGTGAGTCCTATATTCTTTCTGGACTAACTAGCCTAGAAGTATTGATGTAGGTCAACTCTTAGTTCCTGCTATGTCTTCAGGTTGTTGCAGGTCACCAGACACCCTGTCCACAGTGTTTGTGTCACCTGAGGCCCTGCTGTGTCACTGGGGGTCTTATAAGCTCTTTTAATTTTCTCCAAGTTGGGGGAGGCCTTATTGGCACACTCCTCAACCTTTCAGACACTCTCCATGTGGAGGATGGGATTACCCACTCTCCTGCCAAGATCTTACAGCTGAAGGAGCTTCACTTCTGCTCCTATTTACCCACTGCAGACCTCTATTTAAGAGGCAAACTCACCATACTGAATGGAGCCTGCTGAGTTCTGTTTGGGTGAGGGGTTTCTGAGTCTCCCCTCCAGCCAGCATGGTAATCCACTGTAGTCCAAGGTTCTGGGAGAAGCAGTTGTATCCAAAGATCAACTGTTGTACTAGGTCCATGAGGTGAGTGAGTTTCCCAAGGGGCAGGCACACAGCAGCATTCAGGGGTGTCCTAGGCCTACCAGGCTGAGGGGCAGGTCTGCAGTGGTGGTTTGAGGCAGCTCAGTCATGCCAGGGGCATCCAGGTGTTCCGAGTGGGTGCTAGTACTTACATTTTTATTTTTTATTTTTACTTTGTGGTGCTGGAGCCCAGGGCCTTGCACATGCAAGGCTAGTGCTCTACCAGAGTTACAACCCTAGATAGCAAGCATTTTTAATTTATATTTTTCTGTTGCATTATTTTGTTCTTTGTTTTTTTTTTTTTTTTTTTTTCTTTTTTTTTCTTTTTCCTTCTTATTGGTACCAGGGATCAAACTCATGACTGTACTTGCAAGGAAGGCGCTTATGCTGCTGAGCTAAATCCCCAGCCCCTATTCTTTGTTTTAATGGTTCCCTCCTTTCTGATCTTTTTACTTCAATCTTTACATTTTCTTATTATTTGGGTATGTATAACATTAAAACATCGATTTTCATATTATTTTGTTTTTAGTCTTGTTGGTCTTTTTTCTAAGGTCAGAGATTTTAGCCAATTTATACTTACTGTGGGGTCTCAGATACGTGAATGTATGTTATTTTATTTTTATTTTCTATTCTCCTTTTAACAATTTCTTTATTATGTGTCTTCTCTTGGATTAGCTGATTTCCATTTTTGTACAGTCTTCTCCATATTTTGCAACCCTGTTTTGCAAGTTACATGCTATGCTTCTCTTGCATTAGTTCACAAATATACACCTTTTAGTTTTTGAGTCTAAATTTAATTAATTTCTTTACTTTTTTCTAAATGAAACAACTTAGATATTTGAAACATAATTTATCTGTTGGCATAATGTTCAATATTTTAGTTTTTCTCTTTTAGCTCTATAAATAATTTAATGCTTTCATTAATTATTTAAATTTGCTCTTGTATTTTTCAATTTACTTGCTCATTCTTGAATCTGTAGACATTCTTCTGAGTTAGTTTCTTTTTCCTAAATATTCTTAAATATATTCCTTGGTAAGAATTTTTTTGAACTATAATTAATTTCTCTCTTTATCTGTTGTTGTGAGCATCAGCTGGTCACTCTGATTCTTGAGTGAAAATTTAACTCTGTGTGATTTTCTACAAACAATTTTCAGTCAAAAGTCTTATTTTTATACTTTATATTTTTGTTATGTGGTAGATTAAACACAAGGTCTTGCACATGTTAGGTAAGAACTCTACCATTAGGCTAAATCCAGGCTCTTGAATGTCTTCTTAAATTTGTATATAACCAAATGTTATTTTCTCTTGTGAATTTCTTTTTTACTTACTGAAATAAGGTTAAATATTCTATTAATATATAGATTATTAATTTGAAACAATTCTTAATAATTGTCTCATTGACTACTGCTTCTATTCATAGCCTAGTTTCAAATTTCAGAATTCAGAAGTTATTTAAGAACTTTTTGTTATGTCTTATCTGTGTCATATTTCTTTCATATATTATCTCTCATTTTCTCTTTGTGCTTTATTCTGGATATTTTCCATAACTGTGTCTTCTAGTTATGATTTGTCTTTGTATGTATCTTATCTGTAACTTAGAATTTCCATTCAGTGTGTATGTCTCTATTACATATCTAATATATATGCATATATATATGTCTCTTATTCTTTTTTCAATTTAAATGATCAATTTTGATTGCCTTTTTCTCATATTTTCAATTTACACTTTCAGTTTCTTTGATATATTTATATGAACTATTACTTGTCAGCTGTTGTTCATGAGCCCTAAATCTATCTTGTTTAATCACATTAATACTGTTTTATGGATCTTTGGTTTTTTCTTTGTTTTGTTTTGGTACTGGGGATTGAACTCACAACCTCGAGCTTGCCAGGCAGATACTTATGCTTCTAAGCTGCATCTCTAACTGTTTCATGGATCTTTATCTATGGATTACTTCTCAGTTCTATTGTATATGTATTCTTCCAAATATTACTTGAGCTCCTTTATTCCACATATATGGGAGTGTTTTTTAGACTAAATTATTTAAAGTAAATTTTTAGACTTGTAAGAAGATAATGGAGTGCTAGCCAGCAACAAATCATCCTTTCCAAGATTTGGAATCTAGATACTGAAAAATAATAACCTCAGGAAAGAAGAGGAAGGTGGATCCCTGGGACACACAAAGTATTTGAAAGGAAAATTGGAACCCACATACAAAATGAAGAGACAGATGTCAATGCAGAAAAAGTAATGGGAAAACTGCACTTTCCTCCCAGCTTCTCACTTGTGTCTTGAGAGAAAAATCAAATCTACAAAAGTACAACACAGACAGGTAATTCCAGAAGCCTCTCGAGAGAAACATACCAGTGGAATGGGAACAGTGGATGCTGCATGCTACACAAGCTGATGAATGACTGCAGTCCAAGTGGCTGCTTCTGTGGAACTTCTGTGGATTATAAGTACCAGAACCAGTACCCCGACATAAACCTACTAAAAGACTTGCTAGTATTATCCAGCATCCTATCCTAATCCTACTGCTGGCTTGCTCGATTATTCAGCATATATCTGGGCTCTGACTCCCTTTTTTCTCTACCAGCAAGAGCAGAGTCATGCCCTGAACTGGACACTCCCACAAAACTATAGACTTTAGAAAACAGCCACAGGGCTTGAAATAATAAAGAAATTTCTGTTTGTTTTCTTTGCTTTCTTGGTTTTTGATGTTGTTCATTTCCTTTGATTGTTTTTTTTTTCATGATTGTGAACTTTTTTTGTTTTGTTTTTTATTTGTTTTCTTCTTTCTTTCCCTCCTGTCTTCCTTAGCAGTTTCCTGAGGCTTGGGAAATCTTCCTTTGTCCTTCAGTCTTTCCTCTAATGTCTTTCTCATCTTTTGTTTCTTTGTTTTTTCCTCTTATCCCTTTAAAAATTTCTCCCCTTTAAGTAAAACTGTTTTATGTAGTGGATATTTACTGCATATAATTTTCTGATTTGTGTTAGATTTTGTTATATAAATATACATATTGTACCTAAAGATTAAAGTGGCAAATTATTAGTTATCATGGCTTTTTATTTGCTAGTCTGTGCTTGGTGCTACTATTATTACAAGTTGAACTACTTTATCCAAAGTAACAGAGTTATGTTCAGTTGATCTTTCTTGTATGCCAATACCTAGTTTATCTGGGAATCATAAAAATACTATAGTCTGGTACCAGTTGGATGCTAGGCCAAACAGGCAGTAACCTTTTATCCTTAATAAACTGAAAAGGCAGGAATAGATCAAAAGCCAAATAACAGCTATGCTTAGAAGACATCTCTGAAAATCACTTATTTCCGAAAGATATCTCAATACTAGTAATAAACCTACTTGCCACAAGGAATTTATCATCTTCAATACAGAAAAGAAATAAAATGAAATAAACAAACAAAGACACTGAGAAAACATGAATGCAAGGTACAACCTATAGTCCCCAACTTTCCCAAGGCAAATCAAAGGGTTTTTGAGGGCAAAGAAATAAAAAATCTTCCAACTGAATTTAATGAAATTTTATCTGCAGAAGTAATAAAAAAATGAGTCTCAATAAAAACAAAACAGAGATATTAAAGATCTGACACCCATAATGGAGAAATGATTAGTGAACCTAGAGTAGATATAGATAAAAATAAAGGACTTAGGAAAGACATGGAAATTATTAATGCCCAGCATTAAAAAGATTCCATAAAACTATCTCAAATAGAAACTCAGGAGATTACAAATTGTACTGACTGTATACACAGCACAGTCAACCAGTGTGAAGATAAACTATCAGATCTAGAAAACGGGATTGTGCTTAGTGATCATCAAATGAAAGATCCCTATAAAATAGCAAGAGACCATGAAAGCCAATCCAACAGTTGATAGATGATGAAAAGAAAACTAATATAAGATTAATTGGAGCCAACAAAGAATAAAAGAAAAAAAAACCTGTTCACAGAAGAAATAGCAGAAAACTTTCTGGGCATGGAAAAAGGAACTTGAGATGTAGATAATTGAGGGATACAGAATTCCAAAAAGTCATGATCAGAAAAAAAGGCATATTAAAGCCAAAATTCTAGACATTTAACAGAAGAACAGAATATTAGAAGCTGTTAGAGAAATGAAACAAATCGCCTATAGTGGAAAACATTGGGAGTAGCACATCTCAACACAGACCTTTAATTCAAGGAGAGCTTGGAGTGTGTAGTATTTCAAACCCTAAAAGAAAACAAACTCAATCTAGATTGATGTATCTTACAAAATTATTTTACAAAATTGATAGAGAAATAAGATACTTCCACAATAATGAGCACTGAATAAATTTATGACCACTCAACCAGCAATCAAAAGAGTTCTGGGGGATATTTTGAAAAAGAAAATGAAGACAACAATTCCAAATATGCCAACAGAATAAACTCACCAGGCAAGGCAAGCATGTGAACAGAGAGGAAAAAAAGGGAACCAAATAGGAAAATAATATCACAAGGATAAGTGAATACATGTCAATTATAGCCATCAATGTGAATGGTCTCTATTCACCAATCAGAAGAAACAGATTGACAGAATGGATCAAAAAACAGGATCCAACAATATACTGCATAGAAGAAAAACAATTAACTCATAAAGAAATTTGTAGACTGACAGTCCAAGAATGGAAAAATAATATTCCATGCAAAAGGAATCCAGGAGAAAGCAGAGGTAGCTATTCTATTTGAAAACAAAATGGATTTTAACCTAATACTGATGAGAAGAAACAAAGGTCACTGCATACTTGTAAAGGGAACAATCTAGGAGGAAGAAATAATAATTATAAATATATATGCACCAAACACTGATGCACCTAACTATATAAAACAAATACTAATGAATATAAAAAGTAAGATGAGAATTAGTACAGCTGTAATGGGGAAACTCAATACCTACTATCAAAAATAGGCCAGTCAACTGGACAGGACAACAAATATTAGAGCCAAAACAAACCTCTGAAAAAAGGACTTACTACAGTAATATTTCAGTTCATAAATGATTTCTGTTCACAAACAATTTGGCTTGCAAAAGGAAGAATTTGGCAAAATTTTGCTTCTGTGCATGAATTTCACACTGGGTGATAAACAAGACTATGGCCATCTTCCCCACACAAATAGAAATGCAGCTGTCTTCACCAATATAATAGAACCAATTAAGTTCAGGAACCAACATACCACTATTGATATTTACAGAATGTTTCCCACAAAAGCAAGACAATACATGTTTTCAGTGGAACATAGGACTTTCTCCAAAATAAATCATTTATTAGTTCATAGAACAGGTTTCAGTAAATGCAGAGGAATTGAAATTATCCTATACATATTGTCAGAGCATACTGCAGTGAAATTAGAAATCAATGCCAAATGAAATCACAAAATTTTCATGAATTTGGGCTGGGGGTATAAGGTAAATTTATAGCAGTGAATTACTATATCAGAAAAACAAGGTGAGCTCACATAAGCAACCTTATGTAGACTCTTCAGGTTCTAGTAAAAGAAGAGCAAGTCAAGTCCAAAGCTCATACAAAGGGGGAAATTATAAAGAACAGAGCATAAATTAATTCAATTAAGACTAAGAAAATAATACAATGATCAATGAATTGAAGAGTTGGTTCTCTGAAAGATCAAATAATATAGACAAACCCCTAGCCAACTCTATCAAAAAAAGAAAGAAGACTCATGCCCACGTAATTACGAAGGAAAAGGGAAAAATCACAATGAACAGTGCAGAAATCCATATCATTAATACCTACTTTAAGAACCTATATTCTAATAAGAGGGAAAACACAAGAGAAATGGACCAATTCCTAGATACATAGGATTACCAAAGCTGGATCAGGAAGATATAAAAATTGTAAAGAACTCAGTATCAGTCAGTGAAATTGAATGTGTAATTTTAAAAAGTCAGCAAAAGTTGAAGTGTTGATAGACTCAAGGCTGAATTCTACAATAACTTTAGAGAAAAATTAATGCCACTATCTCTCAGACTTTAATGAAATGAAAAAGGAAGCAGTACTTCCAAACTTATTCCTGGAAGCAAGCATTATGCTGATATTAAACCACTGAAGGATAGAACCAAAAAAGAGAACTAAGGACCAGTCTCCCTAATGAACTTAGACACAAAAATCCTCAACAAGATACTGGCAAAGAATGCAATAAATCATCAAGAAGATTGTAAACCATAATCAAAGAAGATTCATCCCAGGGATGGAGCAATGTTTTAGTATATACAAATCAATAAATGCAATACATCACATTAACATAAACAAGGACAGAAAGCACATGATCATCCCAATAGATACAGAAAAAGCATTTAACAAAGTTCAACACTCATTCATTATAAAAACCCTACAGAAAATTTGAATAGATGGTCTTTATCTCAATCTCAATCTGATAAAGGCTATCTATGACTAACCAATAACAAACATCATACTAACTGAATTCTTTCACTCTAAGATCAGAACAAGTCAAGGATGAACAGTATCACTACTCCTGTTTAGTGTAGCACTGGCAACATAAGGCAGAGCAATTAAACAACAGAAAGAAATAAAAGGAATCAGGATAATAAAGGAAAAATTTAAATTATTGTTATTTGCTGATGACATGATGATTTATATAGAAGACCCCAAAAATTCTGCCCAAACACTCCCAGAAACAATAACCAAATCTGGCAGTGTAGCAGGATAAAAGGTCAACCCTTGTGGGGAACCACCCAGATGACTCTCCTTGACTCTCCTTGAAGAGAAGAGCAACTATCTCCATTTTGGATAAACTTGGCCCTATTTCCATGTATTGATATATACAGATCTGTCTAGGCTATTTCTTTGTCTCTTCAATTGGCCTTATCCAATGTAAATTAGTTTAGCAGAGGATCTGATGCATAATCTCTGAAACAAAGCAACAGATCAGTGTTACGCTGCCCAGTGACTCCACAAATACAAATATGTGGTTGAGCCAGGCATGATGGAGAGCTGTGCTCCAAGCTGTTGGCTGGAGTTGAGCCTTTAGAAAGAGGCTATGATTTCCCAGGGCAAAAAGGATTGTACATCAGAGCTGAAGCACTGAACCCAAATTATTAGATGCTATCTCAATTGTGTTATGCAGATTGCTGTCTCTGCATTTCTTGTTCTCGGTTTATCACACGTGTGATCTCAGACCTCCTACTTACCTCACTGTAGTCATGGCGGTCACATATTTCCCATCACTTTCACTGTCACTCTTTCCCAAGCCACTCGCCTCATGGAAAATTTTTTTTTAAACTTTATTTAAAAGGAAAAAGAGAAAAACACAAAATAAAACAAAGCAGTGTAAGGGTACAAGTAATACAGAACTACAAAAAAAAACAAAAACAAAACAAAAAAAAAAAAACAAAAAAAACAAACAAACCAAAAAAACAGTAAGAAATTACCAGTTAATAGATTACATATTATCATCTTAGAGATAGTTGCTCAAATCACAGTATCAAAGCATACAAAGTGGACATTCAAACAGTGAGACTGCAAACAGTTGTGTTCAATGATCCAACCAAAAACATTAATAATAACCTCATGGAGAATTAATAAAACCCAGGTGGGGCACTGGGTCATGGCCTTTGTCTTGGTGAACCACCATCTTGACTGGACTTGGGGCCTCCCTGCCTCCCCATAGCTATTTATATATGTCTTCATGTCTTCCTTCTTGCCGTGGGTTGCACTAGAGGTGGTATATTGGAATTATCTCACTAGAATTCCACTAACTTTTCCTTGGGATTACAATTATAAACCTTCCTGGACCACAATAAGACTGGAAAGAGTTCTCTTTAAGCACTGACAAATCAATAGGATTACTGTACATGAACAATAAATTCACTGAGAGAGAAATCAAGAAAGCCATATGTTTCACAATAGCATCAAATATGAAATACTAAAAAATCAATTTAATAAGAGAACTGGAAGAGCTATACGTTGAAAACTATAATACTGTGAAAAAGGCAATCAAAGAGTATCAGTAAATGGAAAGATATCCCCTGTTCTTGGATAGGCAGAACTAAAATAGTGAAAATAGTATTACTTCCAAAACTGTTATGCCTCAAAGAAATATAGAAAACAAGCCTAAAATTGACATGGAACAAGAAAAGAGACCTACAATAGAAAAAGCAACTCTTGGCAACAAGGGAAAAGGTAGGGAGCATACCATCCTTAATTGGAAATTATACTACAAAAAAACCATAACAAAAACAGGATGTCTCCAACAAAAAGCAAATGTACCAAACAAAACAACAAAACAAAACGAAAACATTTGAGTATCAGTGGAACAGAATAAAGATGCAGGTACAACTCCAAGCACCCTCAGCTACCTTCTTTTGACATAGGGTCCAAAAACCGTCCCTGGAAGAAATATGGTCTCTTTAATAAATGGTGCTGGGAAAACTGGTTTTCTATTATGCCAAATAGTGAACCCAGAACCATATCTCTCACCATGCACTAAGCTAAAGTTGAAATGAATTAGAGACCTAAAGTTAAAAGCAGAAACACTAAATCTTCTGGAATATTTAAAACTCTTAAAGACATACCTGTAGCAAAGTGTTTATGAACAAAATCAAAATTGCACAGGAAATATTACAAAGAATCAATAATTTGTGGGTTTTTTTTTTTTTGTCCTTTTCCCTTTTTATATGTATCGGGGATCGAACTCACGACTGCCTGCTTGAAAGGCAGGCACTTATGCCACTGAGCTAAATCCCCAGCCCCTAAGAATCAATAATTTGGATCACATGAAATTAAAAGCTTTTCATAATAACAGAAACTACCAACAGAGTGAAGAAAGAATTTACAGAATGAGAAAACATTTGGCCAGCTATTCTACAGAAGTGGGACTAACATCTAGAATATATAAAGAACTGAAAAAATATCAGACCCCAAGTTTAAAGAACCAGTCAGAAAATGTAATTTGAAATGAATAGACATTTCTCAGATGAAGCAGTACAAATAGCAAATAAATACATAAACATGTTAAAAAACCACTAGTCACTTGAGATATGAAAATTAAAACAATAATGAAATTCCATCTCACTTCCAGAAAGAATGGCTGTTATCCAGAAATCAACCAATAGCTGGTGCTAATCACGCTGTGGGGAAAAAGGAACCCTTCACCATTGTTGCTAGAGTGAAAAACGGATACAGTCACTATTAAAATCAATGTGAAGTTTCCTAAAAAAATTAAAACCAGGTTCTATTGGCCCTTGCTATTCCTTTCTTAGGTATCTTCTCAAAAGAGTTAAAAATATCACACCATAGTGATACATGCATACTTTCACTTATAGCAGCACAATTTATAATAGTCAACCCTGGAAACAGCCTATATGCCCATCAAAAGATGAATGGATAATGAAAATATGGTATTTATATACAATGGAATACTACTCTGTCATAAAAGATAACTTTCAGTTATTTATAGGAAACCGGATGCATAAGCAGTTGAGATCATAATCTCGAGTAAAATGAATCAGACACACAAATTAAATATCATGTTGTTTCTGTTATGTGAAAAACCCAGAGGGTAAATAAGGAGAATAATGGAGGATAAATATTGGAAAGTAGGAAGAAAGTGTTCAAATGGGAAGGGGAAGAATGGAGAAGGGAAGAGGAAGAGAAAGAAGGAAAGAGAGAATATAAGGAAAAAGAAGGAAGCAAACATATAAATTGGGAAGGGAGGAATGGTTGAAGGGAGAGGAAAGGAATGAGAAGAAAAAGAGAATAAATACATATTATGCACAGGTGTGCATAATTTTCCTCTGATGGATGTGATCAATGTGTATGACAAATATGTATGAATAAATATGTTAAAGAGAAAAGTAAATAATAGGCAATGGTGATGATGCATTCTCTAGGGAGCCTTTGCTTTTTTCCTGTACTTACAATTCTACTCCCAGGTTTCCTGAGGGGTAATTTTTTCCTAGTTTACAGTTGCACAGAAGGTTTAGCACCATGGGAAGCTCAGCACTTTGTGGGAAATTTATGATTCTCTCTCAGGCTATGTGGATTTGGGAGATGCCGCTTATATCTTTGACATGATTATTAAAAACTTAGCTTACCCCTCTGGATTCCTGCTCCTGTTTTGTTTGTGAACTCTAGGGTCTTTATTTTAACCAGAAGAGTTTTAGATATACATTATTTAGTAACGTTAGCTTTAGCTGTTCCTTGTGTTGGTGTCATTTCATAGTATACCTAATGTTGCCTAAAATGAGAGGTCCACATTTTTTTGTGATGTTAATTTTTCTACATTTAAATTCTTTTGCAAAGTTAACTGCTTTGCCAGTCACAGAACTGTCTGGGACTCAATAAAAAAGAACTACATTCTTTCTTTTAAATATTCACTTTCTTTTCTATTTATGTGCCTTTATTTGTAACTTTTGACCTGATCTGAATCTATAAATAAATTAATGAATTATTGTTGATCAACTCTGAATCTCCAAAGGACTAAACAATGGAGAGGAAGATGAGGGACTGAAATTCAGAAACTTTTTCAATTCATGCAGAACGATTAGACTGACCATGATATTTAAGCTACTATTTCTTTGTTCTAGACCTGTTGTTTGTCTTGTGCTGGGAAGTGATTCTGAAAAAATTCATAATTAAATCATAGTTAATTGTGTAACTGGAAATGTGTCATTAAGAAAATTGAACTAATAATGCAAATATAGAGAGATCTTTTATCTTCATAATTTCCCACACTGATTCTCTGTTTTCAGTTCTTTTATTTTGAAGTAGTAGTTTTGATACTTTCTTTTCTGTTTCTAGAATATGGATTATTTTCTTCTTAAGAACTGAGCTCTTGAAAGGGAAAATGACCCTGAATTTTGCTCTCCGGTTATCTTCACCACTACAAGAGGATTTGATAATACATTACTTTTATCTTTAAAATAGTAATTCTAATTATAAGCCTACTAGTTTTCCTTTTAGCAACATCTACCATTATATCCTTGATTGTCAAAAATAAGCTTCTAATTAAAGGATCGTTTGGAGGCTGACATAGTATTTTGTGTGGATTAGGCCTGTTGCTTTGTTTCCATTCATTTTTAGAGCAACTGGAGAAAAAAAATCCATAAAAACTTTCAAATTGAATCAGTGTATGTATATTGCTGATACTCTGGAACCCCTTTCAACCCATGTTATTAATTTATACTTCGAGAGCAGACAATTTTAACATTTTATTTTGAGATAATAAACCATAATGGATCTAAAATGTGAAGATACATATTTAATGCACTTTAATGCCTTTATGAGCTCACTGTTAAAATGTAGAGCCTTAAATAATTCTGTCTGGGAATGCTTACACTATCACTACTACATTCCCTATAGAGCTGTGAATATGTTCTAACAGGGCTTCATTGCTCCAACTTGTTGAAATATTTCTGCCTCTACAACTTTTGCTTTGTACTAGGATTCCATTGGTCAGAGAGCTTAATGTTCTGTTGTGTATTGTGAATTCAAAAGAGAGTTGAACTTTAATTTTGTTACCAACAAAGTTTTTCTAGCTAATATTTAATGGGAAAAATCTTGGGAAACTGATGTAATTATTGTGGTTGACATTGTGTGTCTATTCTTGTTATTAATGATGTAGACTATCTCATCTCACCACAGAAATAAGATTTACAATGCATAAGATTTATATTATAGCTACTGCTATTCACAATGTACATTGAAAGAATAGAATAAATTACTTGGAGTAATGGTTTCCTATTATTTATTGAGAATTATCAGTAAAATATATCCTTTATTATATCTTATTTCCTTTAATAAAGTAGTGCTTTAATGTAGATATTTTATTAAACTTCTTAATGTATGAGGAAACTGAGTCATAGATGCTCAATGTTACATACTCAGTGAATGTTGGAAATTATATGGTAACTCTGACTTTCTCAAATGGGAAGGAACATTGGTTTTGAAGTGATGACTGATGAAGGAAAAAGGAACAAGTTCAGTCAGTGACGTAGAAATTGGGACCTAGTTAAACTTTAGAACTGGTGATGAATATAACCTTCAACAATTCAGGAAAAAGCTATGTCGCTATAATTAGTTTCATTTTGTAACATATTGCCTTAGAATTACCGAATTAAGACTACAAATTTAGGACTCTTAGAGACTGTGTAGATTAAGCTACAGACTTTACCAATACTAAAATTATACTTTAGAGAAATAAATAATTTATTCTAAATATAAGCTTAATATTTACTTTTATTTTTCATATTTGGTAGTTTTATTCACAACAGAAGGCAAATTGCTTGCTGGTAGACATGCGTATCTTGATAAGGCACAGAGTGAACCCTTAACAGTGGTTTTCTGTAATATATTACGTGAACATGACATTACATTTATGACATTTTGATCCATCCTACACATTCTTATTTAACAATTTACCAATTTAACTGATAGCAGCAATCAATTGCATCATTTTGGTTTACATTATTTAGTGATATATAAAACTTTGTGTTTCCATTGCAGCATAGGTCCCTTGATCAAATACTTACTCCAACTTTGTCTCCTTGTTAAAATAGTGGTAATAAATGTTAGAAAATGTAATTGTTATTATAGTTAATAAGTTTTTATAAAGTTCTTTGCACTGCCCCAAATGCTTTTGAAATTATTTTCTCAAATTATTCAACTGCCTTATTCAATGCAGTAGATAACATTATCCTACCAATTTAACATACGAGGAAATGGAAGCTCAGAAAAATGAGATCAGTTACCCTTGCGAGTGAGTAGCAGAATCAAAAATGTTAACTAACCCTCCTTTCCCCTATATCATCTTTCTTTATCTTGGTGTCTTGATTATACACTTAATAGCCTCTGTCACAATGTGCAATTATCTTACTTATTATTTCCTTTATCTTCCACCAAAATGCAAGCTTCATGACAACATGAATTGTTTCTGTGTTTCTTTTCTTGTATTCCCAGCATGTAGCATAATGCCTGACACTCAGAAGGCACTATTCATGTCAACAATGTTTGCTGAAAGAATATCTGATTCCAAAGTCACATCTGGGACCATTAAACATGTGATGAAAAACTTGTGCTGAGCAGATATCCCAGTTTAAGGGAGAAGTGGGGGATCCAAGATTTAATGTAGCTAATGATTTAGTTTGCTAAAATTAGAAATGAGGTAATTTCATAAGAATTTTATGTTACAATTTAGTATCCTGAATTATTGAGTCTAGAGAACACAGTTGAAATGTAACTTAATTACTACCATCATATATTTGCAAGAAACTGTAATGAGGGGGATGACCAGCTGTTCCCTGTCTGTACTGAGTACAGAACTGGATGAAAATGGTTTCTATCAAAATTAGAAAAATTAGGCCAGTATCACAAAGGGCTGGAAGGTATTGAGGTAAGGTTTTGAGATGTTAAAAATTTAATTTTTTATCTTTTCTTATTTCCTTTTACTCTTTGAGCTGTTCAGTGATAGGCTCACCTGTCTGACTAAATACCTTCTGATTCCTGGTAGCCCTGGTTTTGCTAGAAATATCAAAGTCCAAGGACCATGGACAGAGTTCTCAAGTCTATGGGTGTCATGAATTGCACTGCTAGTATAATTAATTCCACATGCTCTTGCTCCAGCCAGTGAAATGAGAAATAATTGGGTCTATAAGTGAGGCAATTTTCAGCTTGTGACAAAGGAAAGGACTTGCTTAAATATAATTTAAATTGTATAACTATGTAGGATTTAATTTTAATACATTTGTACTTCTTTTATTTGATAATATTATTAAGAAACAGATGCAATCTTCCAAAACTATGATTGATTCTGAAATGGACAATTAGTTGAATCAAATATCCAAACCTATAATTTTCTACATAAGTAGATCACTTAATCTTGTCTAGCATTTTCACAAATGTTAAAATGAAAGAATATTTGGAAGGTTTCCTTTTTTATTCTCTAGGACTACTTTTGTTTTCACTAAGTACAGTCAACTAGGGAATGACATAATTTCTTGTTGGACCCATCTCTAGCCAACATAGTTTCTCATGCATTTACATTTTTAATTCAGTGAATATTTTTGGGTGCCCATTATATTTCAGTCTACTTCAGTGGTGGTGAAGTTGGCAAGTAACAAAGACAAAGTATAGGCAAAGTTTAGAAAAGAAAATTAAGCCTTCGTTTTGGTTATTCACAAGCTAAGCTTCAGAAAACATGTGAATATAAAGTATTTCCAGTGCATTTCAAGGTGAAAGGACTCAGAACTATCTGCATATCACAAGGAGGAGACACTGTATGCTTGGAAGAAGAAGAATGTCTAAGAGTGTAAGTTTGAGGCCAGTTCAAATACTCTCTTACTTATTTGCTTCATGATTGAATGAGTCACTTAATCTCTTTGTACAGTTACCTGTATTTTCTGAGGGGAGATAATAATAGTGCCCACTTTTTAAAGTTTTTATGGCAATTGGTGTGTGTGTGTGTATGTGTGCACACACAAAATTAAAGGTTTGTGGGCGACCTTCTGTGTACTGCTTGATTTTATATGGTTCAGAGACTTAATAATAGTTTTCATGTTTTTTTAAGGATTGAAAAAATAAAATAATTGTAACATTTTATCATTCATGAAAATTTTATGACATTAAGTGTTCATTTATTCAGTTTCCATAAATAACATAACTATACTCACTTGCTTATGAATTATCTTGACTATTTTTAATCTACAAATGCAGAATTGAGTAGCTGTGACAGAAACTAAGGAGCCTGCAGACTAAAATATTTAGTACATGTTACTTTACAGAAAAAAGTTATTATAATCTTTGGCTTACAAAATTCACATATGTAAGATAAATGCTACATATTGTTAGTTACTGTGATTATTAAATTGTTCTCTAAGTTGAAATTGTAATTTAGCTTGGACTTTTGCATGAATATTTCTTCATTTTAGAAGCTTAATGCACTGAATTACAGTACTTATTGGGTGGTAAAGTACAAGCATATCATTCACTTTCATATTTATCTCTTTGTCATAAAATTTCATTAAGAATGAGTCTTAGAATTTAAACCATTGATGATGATCTTTAAAGCTTTATGGCCAAAATAAGTTTGTTAAGTGATGTAATAGGTGTGATTGTCATATCACAGACTATAGTTGGGAAATGCTAACTAAAAGTACTGGGCTTTATCTATTATGCTCTTTTTCTTTCACTCCTCCCTAAAATGAGGAATGGAGAATCTTTGAGAATACCAAAAAACAGTGCACAAAGAAGAGTCAAAATTATATTCTTGAGGAAAACCCAATTATCATGTCTACGGGCATCTAACTCACACTAACTGATGGATGCTAGGTAAACATCCACCTTATCTCTGGTATCAGATCTTCTCCCCAACATGTTTGTTAATTGGAAGCTCATTTAGTTCCACGATCATATTCTTCAAATATATTGAGTGAGGAATATTTGATATGCTGTTATTTTAGTCCCTGAGACAAAGTATTTCTTCAGTGAGGTGACTCATTCATTCTACTATTATTTATTCATGTGTGGACTTCTTATATAAATTGCTTCACTTACTGGTTTTGGGCTCTCAATTCCAAAGCTCTCTTTTGAAAATCAATAACACCTATCTTCTGAGGGAAACTCTCAGTAAAGCAAGCTGTGATGGCTTTTGTTGTACTCCTTGGCATTAATTATTCATAGTTATTTATTGAATAATTCAACGTGATATATGATAATTTTTAAATTCTCTACCTTGTTACTGAAAAGAGGGATGATTTGGGCCATTATTTGAGTCGTGCCAAATTAAGCCATTATCAGTGAGAGCATGCAATATGTAAGAGTTTGACATTCAGTTTTCTGGCCTTAATTAAATAAAATAAAGATGACTCAAGTATATTCCATACCCTTCAAGGAGAACAGAGTTCTTATTCCTATTTAAGCTATATGCCATGTTAAAAGGAATTAGCGGTACAATGCACAGACAAGACTCAGAGAGAAAGGGACACTTGGGTGACAAAGTATCAGTGAAATAATGAACGAAGCCTTCTCCTTTCTTGTAGTAAATTAGATGATATAAATTTTATCCATAAAGTGGTTTCCTCTTCTTGTTTTTTCACCCCTGATTTTTAATTGGCATGAAAGCAAAGTTTTCACAGGGATTTTTTGTTGTTGTTGTTGTTAATTACCATATTTTGCTTTTAGTTAGTTTCATACCCTTTGCTCATGTACTTCCTCCTAATTTGACTGTCCTTCTGAATATTTCTGATTCTACATAAATACATAACCCCATCATTTTGACAATGTATAAAACAGTAGTAATCCACATCCTCATTTATGCTGTTTAATATAAAAAGGAAAAATTTTCTCACCTTCCTTCAAACCCTTCTCTTAGGATTTCCAGCTTTTGTACAGTAAATACTTTCCTAGCTTTGTTTCTGAAACATTCTTATTTCACTAAAATAATTCTACATGCTAGGTCATTTCAGAATCCTGTACCTATGTTTCAAACAACCTCTTTCATTGTTCCATCATACATTGATGCTGATTCTTCCTGAGATGGGCCTCAGCTAGAATAGATGAATATGCATTATAGTACTTTACAAAAATAGTAACTCATGGGCAGAAGACTGACAAAATAAATAAATATAATTTCCGTATTAATAATATTTTTTTCTTTCAAACGAGCTCTAAAGTTCTATACCAAATACTTGTATTGCCAATAAAAACCACTTTTCCAATTGTTGTGATCTATCTTAATGGTAGAGCAAAAAATTATATAAGATTCAACTTATTTTACTATGGAATTATACATAAGAGATGTTAATAGATTGTGTTCTTTGATCCATAGATTTTGCTTATTTAGGAGTTACATGATAAGATGTTTACTGTGATATTAATAATAAAACAAACTATAAAATACAAATATCTAAAGATATAACATTAATTAATTAAATAATTCCTCTGAAATCCAGTTTCAATTTAAAGTTACCAAAAATATTGTAGATGATAGCAAGTGATAGAAAAATGCTATCCAGTTATTAGATTAAAAATAGCAGGTTACACATTAATATGGGCAATCCATGTGCATTTTATGTATATATGTAATTGTTTTAATGTATTAATAGATACATTTACACATATATTTCTTTAGAATAGATGTGTATATATGCATATACAAATACATGCATTGTATATATCTTATAAAATATAGTTTTTATGATGGAACCAAGCGCAGCTTTTTATTTCTTCTAATTTTATACTTTGAATTTTCTTTTTTAAATTTTTTTTGTCTTTTTCTTTTTTATCGGTACCAGGGATCAAACTCACGACCGCCTGCTTGCAAGGCAGGTGCTTATGCCGATGAGCTAAATCCCCAGCCCCTACTTTGAATTTTCTTGATTCTCTTTAAAATATATGTATTGCCTTTTAAAATACAAAATACACTGTTAGTGTTTTCCAATTTTAGCAACACAGTTTTCATATTATTAGAAATTTTAAATATGAAAATTTTATTTCATGTTCAAAAGTAATTGTATTTTCTAGTCAGTTCTGTCCCTCTTTCCTTCCCTTAAACGTTTAAACTTCCTGGTAACCAAGAACTACTTCAGTGGGCAATCAAATGGGAGACTTAAGTGATTCACATCATGGGAGTAGAGGGAGGCTACTCTTAGAACTGTTCACAGGGGAACATTCCTTTGCAAACACTGAAATTCTGACATTCTTTGGCACTATCTTTAGAATGTGGGCATATTTAGAAACCAGAAGGTTTTCTTGTGATTATGCAATCAGGTCGAATAATTGTACTAATGACAAATAGAGTTAGGTCATATGGAGAGGAAATGGAATGACAGAATATATATACACTTATAATGGAGTTCAAACAGTTGTGATCTGTGCAGCTACTGGAAAACAGGATGAAGAGACGAAACAAAGGGATGAGTGTTGGGTGTGTCTATGCTGCCTCTGTGTTAGGACGTGAAACAGGACACTGAGCAAGTTTTTTTAAAAGTTAATGTTTAAGATAAAGCTTAATATTTTAAGCTCTGCTAATTTTCTCATGATTACTGTGACGATGACTAAAAACACCCTTATATATTTAAGCTCTTCAGATTATTATTTTAGTAACCAGAAAATTTTTAAATAAATTTGCTGATGCAGAACAATACACAACGTATTCTTAGGGCTTTTGATGATACTTTCACATTCCCAGAAGTTGCCAAGAATGTGTAAAATACAACCAAGAATCACCTCTATATTCCAATGCAAAACAAACCAGGAATTGAACTGACGACCTTGCAATTGCCAGGCTGACATTGTGCTGCTTAACTATATCCCTAGCCCATTAGTAGTAGTTTTTAAAAGAAGGTCTTACCCAATTATAAAGGAAATATATGTTTATTGGCATCAGGTGAAATCCATGACTATTAAAGAAGCCAAAATCTCTAGCTTCCTGAATGACAAAACTTAGATCTATCTTCCAGAGATTCTTGAATCCATGGCATTTATGGATGATGCAATTTATTCCATAGGGGGTATGAAAAAGTGTGGTTTATTACCAATTCATATTCAGAAATATAAGTGAAGACAAATAGTCAACTTCACAATTATGTAGCAGAGAGAAACGATAGCAGAGTACACAAAAGGGCATTTTAGCTCCATCTATAGAAGTATAGATGACATAGCATATTCTATTACCTTGTTTGTACTTGCAGACAGACAGACAGATATACACACACAAACACCACCACCACCACCACCAACACCATTGAATTTTTATATTTTTGGAGAAAAGTAGAACAATATCATTTCCTAATACATTTCTACAATAGTTGTTAATAACTAGAAGAATTATGAAGGTTACTTTACCATAAATTGCCAAATCCCATCTTTTAAAGGAAGAAAAAATACATTTTATTGCCAATGTGAGGCAAATATTTTGTATTTATTTCAATGATTTAAATTTAGAAATTTCAGATAAATGTGGTGTTTTAGGTAGTTGATCCTTATATTGAGAAATATCAATGAAGACAAATTTTCTGGAAAAAGAAATGTTTTGTGGTTTAAATTTTTTTTTTTTTTTGAGACAAGGTCTCACTATGTAGTTTAGGCTTGCTTTCAACTCATTGTGTAGTATAGGCTGTGATCCTTCTGCCTCAGCCTCTCAAATGCTGGGATTATAATAATGTGCCATCACACCTGACATGTGGTTTAAGTTTGTAAAATTTTCCCAGGGCAATGACTTACTTAACGTATTTAGTTATAATAAGAGATATGTTATCTTTGGCTTAATATTTGTCTTTCATTCACCATCCATTTATGCATTCTTTTACTCTATAAAATTTATTATTTACTATTATAGACACAAAACTATAAGGCCTTTCTGACCTTGCTTCATTTACAGTTTAAGGAACAACTTATGAATAAGTAATATGATTAATATAAAGTTTAATATTAAAAATTTATACTTGCTGCATTGTGAAACATGATTTCCAGTTCTTTTTTTTTTTTTTGGAGTGGCAAACCAACAAGATGACCATAAAATATTGATACTTACATTACAGAGGATCCGTGTCAAATACATATAACTGTCAGAAAAGTTAAAGTCATTTTCTATGTGTATATTTTTAGATAAATGCAACACCTAGCATGTCTCTCTGGATTTTATTAGTCTAAATTGTATTAGTTTACATTTACCTTCACTTAAGGTCATGTTTATCAAAACAAAACAGCAACATAAAAAAATAAAATCAACATTCTATTTGACTCCCTGAAAAGCCATTGTTTTAGTTAGGGTTTGCAAGGGAATAGATTTAATACAAGACACATAATTTATAGGATTATTTTATAATATTCACCCAAAAGCCTAAGGCAGAATAGTGCAAAATATTTTCCATGCACTAGAGGCCCAAAGAATACAGCTGAGGGCCTGGATCCCATGACCATGTCTTTTAATAGTCCAGCGGGAGGTCTAGAATCCATGCCAGTGTCTCATGAAAGTATATATCAAGGATTTGCACTGGAAAAGCCCAAAAGTTAGTGGTAGAAGCAAGAAAGTCTGCACCAGGAGGATGAAGGATCTGTGCCAGCAGGCTGAGGTATCTAGATTGGTGCAGGAAGCAATGCTCAAGGATAGGACCAGGGATCCCCAAAGAGAATCAGAGCCATCCTCAGAAAAGCCAAGGTCTGGAGCTCCTCACATGATGAAAATAGCTGAGTTCGTATCAGGTAAGCCAGTGTGACATGCTTCTCTGGGAGAATTAACTGCACATCATTTCCCCCTTCAGTTCTGCTTTGATATTGTTGGTAACAATCCTCAGGTGAGACTTTTTTGGTAGTCATACCTACAGAGTGGAACACTGTGGAATCTGGTAGATAGAGTCTGGGATATACCTAAGAACCTATTGATGCAACTTTCACAACATGAAGTTGTCTGCCCCCATAAAGTCAATAATGCTACCTTTGAAAAACCCTCAACTGAAATGATGAAAAGAGACAGGCAGATGATGAATGAAGTGGTGATCATTCAGCCAAGCAAATGTCTCTTGGTAGTGATGCCTTTTAAATATTTCACCATTTAAAAAACTGGCTTTTCACATGCCAAAGACTAAGACTAGATCTATGTTTATAATCATGCACTAAACTAAAGTCAAAATGGATCAAGACCTAAATATTAAGACAGAAATACTAAGGCTACTGGAAAAGAAAGTAGGTAGAAATCTTGAAGATATAGGGGTAGGCGAGTGCTCATGAACAAAACCTAGACCACATGGGTAATACTGCAAATATTCAACAAATATGATCTTACCTTCTTAAAAAAGACTTTGTATGGCAAAAGAAATTAAAGACAACCTACAGAACGAAAAATTATAACCTACAGAGGGAAAAATTACAAGCAGTTGTTCCTCATAAAAAGGACTTATATCTAGACTGTATAAAGAATTGAAAAGAATCAGGGCCCCAAATTTCAAAGACCCAATTCAAAAATGGGCATCTAAGATGAATACACACTTTTTAGAGGAAGAAATACAAATGGCAAATAAATATATGAAAAAGTGTTCAACATAAGTGGGTAGTTAAGAGATGCAAATTAAAACAACACTGAGATTCCATCTCACTCTAGAGAGAATCACTACCAAAAATAAATCAATAACAAATGCCGGCAGGTTTATGGGGATAAAAGAACACTTCTCCACTGTTGGTGGAAGTGCAGATTGGTTCAACCACTTTAGAAACCAGTGTGGAGATTCCTTAAAATAACTAGGAATTGAGGTTCCATTTGACCCTTTTATTGCCCTGCTGGGTATCTTTCCAGAATTAAAAGCCTCATACCACAGTGATATATGTGCATCCATATTTATAGCAGCACAATTTGTAATAGGCAGATCTTGGAAACAACCTACGTGTCCAATAGCTGAGGAATGGATAAAAAAGTTGTGGTATTTTTATGCGATGGAGTACTACTCAGCTATAAAGAATGATCACACTGAGATATTTATAAATAAATGGATGCAACTTGAGACCATACTCATAAGCGAAATAAATCAAGTTCACATGTATAAATAACGTATAGTCTCCCTCGTGTAAGAAATGGTAAGAGTACATAAAAGTTTATGGCAATCATGATTCCCCATTACATTGCTTTGAAGCCTTATAATGTTTCCATTCATCAGTTGGAATGATTTTTTTTGTCTTTTTCCTTTTTATCGGTACCAGGGATCGAATTCATGACTGCCTGCTTGCAAGGCAGGCACTTATGCTGCTGAGCTAAACCTCCAACCCCTAGTTGGAATGATTTTATCCTGGGTTGTTTATTATCTGTGATTGTATGAACAGATATTTTGAAGAAAACAAGACATGATAGCCAGTTCTGGCTTAATATCATCTTGATTTGAAGTCCTACCATACTTTTGTTCTTCTGTTTCCATTGGCTCTGTCATGTAGTCTCTTATTGGATTTTATCATGGGTAGTAGTATAAACAAATTTTTTATGGACAATGACATAATATAGTAACCATTGTTCATTTTCTGTTATTTGGTTCTAAATGCCCTGTAATACTTTCATTCTCTTTAATGGTTTTATACTATTTTGTTACGTTTGATACTATTGTGTATGAAGGTATGTTCAACTATTCAAGGAAAGGGACCTTATGGTAGCTATTGTTATATCAGATTGTCTTGTGGTGAAACACTGTGTTGCTTAAATTATTCTGTTCTGATCTGCTTTGTTATGTCCTCTTTTATCTTAATCTCTTTAAAATAAAAATTTTTAAAAAGAGGGTAGAAATGAAGGGAAAAGGAAAACATATACATATACACACAAGATAGTTGATAGTTATATAGTTGTTTTCTCTTAGTTTATTGAAAAAGGTTTGAGGTAATATTGTTTAGACCATATTTATTGCCTATATAATGTACTCTAAATAACTTCTATGAAGATAACAATATGCAATATATTTATTATTATTGTTTTGCTAACATATTTTGAAACTGCCTCATTTATGTTTTCTTTCTCTCTGAAAAAAATCCCACTATTAGATGTGTAACCAATAATCCTATTGTATTTGATACCAAAGTGAAGCTTTATAAAAGATGGTTGAATATATAAATCATAAAATAGAAAATGAGACAGATGGTATTCAAATGTACTCAACTTTCTGACCCCTTTATTCTCTGATAAAATAATCGAAGTTCCACGTGTTTGATGCTGGCCCTTTGATCTACAATTGGTGCTGCAGTTATAAAAAGGAAATAATGATAGCATTCCTTACAATTGTTGTGAGAATTAAATGAGAATGTTCAATAAATATAAAATGTCCTGCAAGTCTCTGAATAAATGGCAGCTATTAATCAGAAAAGATCACATTATGCTCCAAGTGATATAAGTCAGAGAGCTTCTATGGCCCCATAAATTACAGAATTATTATATCTCATGTGAAGACAGAAATAGTAATGATTACCTCTTTTGATGGAGAGCTATGTTGTGAATTACTTTTTAAACCTTCAGATAGATGAGTTATAGGTGAAAAGCCCTGGAACGCTAAGTGTTTTTACAAGATTTGTTACTGGCAAGAAATGGGCAAGCATAAATGAGATCAGTCCAAAAAAATTACCCCGCAAACTTGCTGATGTGCTGTCTGCTACAGTAGTGACAGATCATAAAACTATTGAGAGAGAAAGGCAGAGGTATAGGGCACTGGAAATATAAAAAGGCCCAGTCTCTGACTCTTTACAAAAACAATTTGGCGGGGGGGATTTATACTACCATACTGCTATGCTTGCATCGTGGCCCTCTTTATGTGTGGTACAGGAAGTTGACCTGGCTTTGGATGAAGGTAAGAATTATTGGGGGTGGCAATGATACTATTACCAGGCAAGTAGCATGTAGCTTTTATGAGCCACATGTTTGAAGTAAGCTGTAATGTTCCAGTTCTCTGTGTTACAGCTTTGTGACCTTGAGGGGATTTAGCCCATCAGATACATTTCCTCTTCTGTATAATGAGGATGTTTGTGCTTCCTCAATTGTGTTAACTAAATCAAATAATGCACGAGAGGCCTTTTGTGCAGTGCCTGGCACTGTGATCATCATCCTTTTTACAAAAGATTCCTATTGTGGCAATAATTTGTAGCACTTCAATTTTTAGCTCTGCTTAAAGGAAGAACTTTTAAAGTACTTTTATGCTTTTAACTTTGTGTGATGAGACAGCCATAGTAATATATGGTGTATTATGTGTGTTTTCTGGTGCTTAAAATGTTTTCATTGTACCACAAGAATAGAGGATCTTTTTTTGCATACTTGTGGGTTTTTCTACTTGATAGTTCTTGAGTCTGATAATATCTATAGAATTCTTCACAATAAACAAATTGCTTTGCATTTTATTATATCATAATTACCCACTTTCTTCCATTTATATGATTAGCCAATTAAATAATATTCATCATTACATTTGTCTTGAGAAGAACAAGAGAAATACTTTAGACTTGGACATGATAGTCAGAGGTACTATCTGGTACCCACCATAGTACTGACTTTTCAAATGAGGGCTATGAAATAGATAATAGAAAACAACTTAAGATACAAGCTGAACATGTATGGAGATATCCAAGATAACTTCACAAATTGCTTATTTTATATCTGTGGTATTCAGGTAAAAAGAAGGCTCTTTCCATTTCTGCAACCCATAGAAGTCTTCCCTAGTTTATTATAACATTTATTTTCATTAGATTCAAAATACTTGTCAGTTGACAGTGTAAGGAACCATTGTCCGTTGTGTAATGTAAGCAAGTTTAGTGAAATCTATTACTCTCTATTTACGTAGAGGAATAGAAAATTGATTGGTAGGTTAAATGGGGAAGCCAGAATTTTAAAATATTGGCATGGATTATAAGTTAAGCAGCAGGAGTAAAGTTAAATATTTAGATTACATCCCAAAACTACCTGCAAAAATTCAGGATGGAAGTGATAACACCATAAGCAGATCTATAAGTAAGGCTTTCATTTATTGATGTTTGGTGTGTAACAAACACACCACATGCATAATGAGATTTCAGAGGAACTAGCTAGTGGAGACTAAAGAAATGTGAGGACATACTATTTTGAAGATTGTGTGGGAATCATGTAACACCTGAATTTGGTATATTTGATAGCTAATATTAATAATGAAAACAAGTCTAATGATCTCTGTCTCTTTAGAAAATATTCTATCCAGTCACTTTCCCATATACCAGTTACATAAAAGGAGAACTGGGTTACAGAAACTAAGCCAAAATACTCTTTATTTATGTGAAAAAAGAAAAAAATTGAGAGTTTTCTGACTACGAAAAATGTCTAATGTAAAAGAGAAAATATGAGAGGGGAGTATGTGATGTTTGAGGGTTTTGTCATAGTAACTTCTTATTTACTAGGTTTTGTTTGTTGTAACTTTATTATCCAAGTCAATTTACAAGCAGTGGATTCAGTTTTCATTAGTTAATCTGGATAAAGCCACAATATACTGACCTGATTCTTTTCCTTTGATAAGGAATATATAGGGAACATACTGGGTCCTGAGATCCTGTGAGTAGCAATTTCACCACAGTCCACAATTCTGCAGCTCATTAATTTATCCTCATAGAGTAATCATAAAATTCAATTTATTTATTGCCTGTATGTGCCAGGCAATTCTGTTAACATGCATATTTTTTTACCTGTGCTTTTTCACTGAAATCCCAAAACAACCTTATGAAAAATGAATCCTTTTGAGCCCTAGGTTCCTAATTCATAAAACAGAGTTTGAAATGTATGCATTTCTGAAGGACTCACTACTGAAAACTGGGACAACAAGATATGATGCTATGAAACTGTTATACATTCATATTTCTAACTTGAGAGAAGAAATACAGAAGGGTACACTTTTTCAACCAACTGCCTTTATGACTAAGAGTACCTTAGAACCCACTTTATTCATTTTCCTTAACATCGAAATAAAAAAGAATGTATCAAAGCACTTTTTTTTTCAGATGGAGTTGAAGGGTACTTGAGAATTCAGGGAACTTCATTGGCCTCAGGTTTATTCTAAATTAGAAGATTGAAGACATAAAGAAAAGCTCATGTTGAAAATGAAAGAAATGATGTCAATTGTATTTAAATACGAGTGAACATTCAAAGCCATGTAGATTTATATTTGTTATAGTATAACAAGTAAAACAATACATGGTTTGTAAGCTACAGATACATATATGTTTCAGATGTTTTCACCTAATACAATGTTGAACTAATGCTGTGGACTCAACAAAGAGGAGGTGGTAGCTCTATTTGATGGAGAAAGAAATGGATTCAGTGTGATTGTAACTTGGGCAAGGCTTTCAGTTGTATTTACATATTTATTTATAGAATTTTCCTTCAGTAATACTTACTACCTAATATGACAATGAAGAAGAAGGGTTAGGGCTAGAGGAAGTGATCCTAATACCTGTAGATACTGTCTCTAAGTAGTTACATTAACCCAGGACCCAAAAGTCCCACTTCTGTAACTGTAACTTTCAACTCTGGCTGGCCTTTTATTAGGTACTTAGCTTCCCTGCAGCTAATTGATCAGTGTAAAGCCTAATTTTCTTTACCTGTAAAAGTAACTGTACAGCAACTCCACCCTCACTCCGCAACACTAAATGCATTCCATCATCAACAGTCATCTGTATATTCTTCAGGTCTAGCACCGAGAAACCATACTGTGTCTAAAGACAAATGAATAAGTACTTTAAAGTATTTTAGAATTGCAATGTACTACGATGAACTTTATGATAGCTTCAGCATACTCTGAGGTAACAAAGAGGAAGCAACTGTCTACCTGACCATATTTAGAAAGATTCAAACAGAAGTTGGAGAGGTCATTAAAGCTAGACCAGAGGGTTGAAGAAGAGTTTTCCAGGAGTTAAAGGGTAGAAAGATGGGATTACATGCAGTAAGCACATCCATTCTAAAGACATGGGGTCAGGAAAATGGACAATATATTGATTATGCATGAGATATAGTATAACAGGTGAAAAATAATCAGAAAGAAAGCTAAGATCTAGTCAGCAACTACATTGTTTGTTTTCTTAAAGGGTTTGGAGTTTAGAAAGCATTTTGGTCCAGCTTATTTTCAGGAAGTATGATGAAATATTTAGTGTTTTTCTATTAGAGCTGCAAGCTTATCTATACTAGTTATAATTTACATAAATTAATATATGCTATTATATACTATGCTATTTCTTTTTGTCTAGCTCCTGGTTACAATACTGTCAAGTAAGTGAAAGTATTGTGGAAAATTCCTCCAAAAACATATTGATTCTATAAATTTTCATTAGATTTACTGTTAGCTTTTTACAAATGGTCTTCAATTTAAATAATCACACAGTACATAAATCATTAGTATTCATGCATATTTGAATCTGTAATTTTCTTGAAATGTTCTTTTATACCAAGTTCTGTTTTCTGAAAGTGTTAAAACTGAGGTTGCAGAACCAGGGACATAGGTCGTCCAGTGGCAACCAAGGAACCGGGTTTTGTGAATACCTGAGAATGCATAAACAGAGAAACCAAAAGAAACTCTTACTTTATGCCCCATGTAGAGAAGGCACACAGGTTGCTCATGATAGGCAGATGGGGATAGTTTGTTTTCATTAATGTCCCCTAAATAGACATGCAAAATATGTACACAGAAAGAAAATAACAAATGGCACTGACCACTAATGTGTCATTAAGGACTAATGCAGATACTTTCAAGGGAAGCTATCCAGCAGAAGGATGTATGTCATAGAATCATCTCCCAGGAATGGCGACTGACCCCAGTCACTCTAAGCCATTTAGAACCGAACTTGCAAAGCCCCAGCAGAATAATTACAAGATGCAAAACAGTCCTTATTAAGAAGCTGCCTTATTAGCTTACAAGTGGCTTTCCTTTGCTTCATTTTTAGCCTTTCGTAGTACTTTTCAGCTGAAGAAACTTTTAAATACCACTGACAAATTGATGGAAGAACTTTATACAAAGGCTGAGTCTCCCTTCAACAAGCATTTGTAATATTGATTAAAAGAAAATACTATTTCCATATGTGTCCCTTAGAAATGGAGAACAATGATGTCAAGTTTTTTACTCAGTTCTATTGCACACAATTATCAAAATGGAAAGACAAATTCTCCCTTGAACAAGAGCTTGCAATTTGATCTACAAAGTTAAGTATTAGTTCAAATTGTGTATGTTTTTCACATATATAGCTGATATTTTAATATCAGACATGACATTATATGAACATTTAAGGTGAAAATTGAAAGAAGGACAAATGTTCTTTCATCTTTTTGTTATAGAAATGTCTGAAATGTATTGAAATACTATTTTTAGTGTCCAAGGTTTCAACATAAAACATAATTCTCCCCAACTGGTTCATATGTAAAGATTTTAAGAGAATAAAGAATAGTAAATGATTCCAGAAAGAATAACATAATGAAGCTCAAAGGACTGGAATAATCAGGCAGGAAATGATGACATCAGAGTCCAGTTAGAGCTGGGGTTGTCGTGATCACAGGACTGCTTGACAGTGGGACACTTTAGCCATTGCTAGAGATGAAGAGCAGATGCATGAAAGGAGTCAAGAACAAATGCATTATACTCTTTCTGCTCTCTCTTTGTTTCTGAAGAGGCTGCTTTCTATCTGCTTTCAATATTGAAGCCAAGAGGTGAGGAATCCCTGGTGATGTAGTTTTTAGCAGAACAGATCCTTCAGGTACAGAGCAAGGAAACTGGAGAATGAAGAGAAAAAAGATAGTGGTCCTAATGGATATAATTGTGTAATGGTTATCCAGGACCGTGAAGAGTAAGTGGAGAGATGTCAGCCAAAATTTACTCATATATTTCTACTTTTGAGACATACTCTACCGAATGCAAGGGGAATATTTTTTTGGTCAGATAAATTAGCAAATCTCTTATAGTGGAAAACAATATTCTGTTAATGGATTGATTTAATTCAAAACTAATCATAGTATTTAGATTTTGGAATTATTGAGTTTAAAAAAGTTAATCCAACAGTGATTTCAATTAATGCTTGACAGAATCAATGTTCCAAATGAAATGATGGCTGAAGTTATTGACTCAATGTAGAAATTCAACAAAAGTATCTTTGATGATTGAGAAATAAGCTCTATGGCGTTTACAGCACTGTTTATATTTTTCTTCCAACATGAAGCCTAAACTACAGTACACTCAGAGTCATAAAAAATGGCACATTAAAGAATTTTGTCTCTTCTGTTGCTTCAACTGTGGGCATTACTGCAAGTTCATGCTTCAACATTCTGATCTTTATATTGTCTGTTAGTGCAGGTCCTTCCCCTCTTGTTTCAGATATTACCTTCATTCTCATCTATCCCAACCAGAAACTGCCTTCCTAAATTTTTGTTTAGAATCTCAAAGTACAGACTCTTATATGGTGAATTGATTTAGTATATTTTGATCATTTCAGACTTGTCAACTTACTTAATCATTTGAAATTGGCTAACTTTAGTAGCCTCTTTAACTGAATTTCTATATCTAGAAACTAAATAGCCTAAATACAGTTTGTATAAAAATATTGCTCATATTGCTTAATTATACAGTTATAGTAGTGTAATTCTCCAAAAAATTTATCAAGTGACTTAAAATATTTTCCAGAGAGTTTATATCTCTCTATCTCCATAAATTCATAATAAAGACTGGCTATGAGAAGTTGTTATCTGCAAAACAAAAATGGTAAAATTGAATCTATCACAAAATGTAGGTTTAGCCACCTCTGAAAAGCCAGATACCATGCTTGCATGAGGCTTTCCAGGGACTTACCATAACATTCTATTCCTCGTCCCCAAAGGCTCGTATATATTACTTTATACAAAAAGCACTTGTTTAGTCCATCTCTAAGATTTTTCAGAGTCCTAACAGTTTCAGCACTGATGAAAAGTCGAAGCCTCAAGAATTCTCTAAGATGTAAGGCAAACTCTTAGCTGTGAGCCCCTATATAATCACACACTGTAGATTCATCCACCTCTGAAAAACCTGTCCCCTGGACTGAGCAGACATCCAGACACAAAATGTAACAACCTGTGAAAAGAGATCACTGTCACCATATATGATATCAGATGCTGAGAAGGAGGACATGCTCAGTCCTCCAGACGATGGTGCTGAAAACGAACTGCCTTGTTGGACTGAATTCATGCTTTTTATTTCTCTAAGAGGATATTATACCCCCACCCCCACCAGGTAACAGCTGACAAAGACTGATACAACTGACCCTGTTTTTGCAGTTGTGACCTATCAGACTAATAGTTATGACAAGCTACAGAATTTAAGTTTTCCACTGTGAAAGTCATCAAACAGGAACCCAAACCAATATACAGGGAAAGAAAACTCAATGCACTAAAGATTTTTGATACCTTGACAGGAAAGTCAAGATCTAGCAACCTTACAATTCATGATTATTAGAATGGCAATTGAAAAAAACTCAAATTCATTTGTAAATATATGTACTTAATTGTGTAAATATTTCCATGATTAAAGGTTAATCTATTATAATATTACAGTGTAAAAGGTCTTTCTTTTCTCACCTATATTACAATCAACAGTAGCTTTAAGTTCCTTTTGAATTCTTAACAAAGTGTTTACTATGAGTACAGGCTGAAGATGAATATTTACTTTACCTTGTCCTTTGTAAAAAAGGTTGTATGTTATATAACTGTCATGTACTTTGGATTTTTCATACACACACACACACACACATACACACACACATACACACATGTGCATGCACACACACACTATTTTTTTGATACTGGAAATCAAACTCTTGACTTTACACTTGCAGACCAGGCATTGTACTGCTGAGCTGTATCTAGTCCTATATTAGTTTTTTCAATTCAATGAATAGAGCAATGGTAGCAAAATACAGAATGCATGTCAGAGTAGGCTATTTGTATCATTAAAAGCTCTAAAAGATTTGCCGTAACTGGTATAGAGTAGTCTAAATTTTAAAAAATTATAGTTGTAGAGTGTCCATTACATCAATGGCCCTCAGTGAAGGAGGACAATTTTGTCTTATATTATGCATTTGACAATGTTTGGAGACATTGTTTTTTAGACCCAGCTAGAAGAAAG
Source organism: Cavia porcellus (assembly GCF_034190915.1). NCBI lineage: Eukaryota > Metazoa > Chordata > Mammalia > Rodentia > Caviidae > Cavia > Cavia porcellus. The sequence continues at coordinate 86,142,573 of NW_026947487.1, forward strand.
GTTGGTACTGTTTTCTTAGAGGTAGTATCCAGTGATGCTGATAAACATCTTACAGTGCACAGTCCCATCACCTCCAAAGAAATATGTGATCCCAAATATCAGTAGTACTGAGATTGAAAACTCCTGAATTAAATAGATGTACCCTAAGTTGTCTATTTTCAGCTGACATTTGAGTTATTTATAGAATGTTGTCATTATAGCAATACCACTATGAACTCTACACCTGCTTTATTTCATATGATAGACAATATTTGTAAGAAGTTAAATGTAAATGCTAAATGTTATTTTGATGCAGCCAGATTTCATGGATCAGTTTTGTCAGTTTACAATTCAACTATTTGTTTACAATAGCATTGCCAATGTTGTGTGTTATCAAACCCTCTGGAACAAATGAAAATATGATATCCAAGCATTAAATTTTCTATTATGATTTAGCTTAAGAGCCCTTCATAATTATGAGCCCATTACATGCTCATTTTTGTATGCATACTTGTCTATATTCTTTGACCAAATAAAAGATCAGTTTGTCATTCACTTTTTTTTTGATACCAGGAATTGAACTCAGATCATCATACTTGCCACCGGGTGCTGTGTCACTGAACCATATCCCAGGCCCCACTTTCTCATTCTTTTATTAGTTTCTAAGAACTCTTTGAATCATAGGAAAATTAGTCTTTTTTTCTGTTCGCTAAATTACAAACAATACTCTTGGCTTGTTCCTTACATTTTGACACAGTCTTTAAAAATTTTATGTATGTATTTGCAAATATACTGTAAGTTAAATATATTTACCATGTAAAATTCAAATTTTAATTCATTCATTCTTATGAATAACATATCAAAAAAGACTTTTCTCTGAAATTGTAAAATAATTCAAATCCAGAGGTATCTAGTATTCTTTTTATTATTTTAACACTAATATATATTCTATATATATGTATGAGATTTTGGATATTTGTATAATATATGATTTCAATTTTATATTTTTCCTTCACTATCCAAGTGTAGCTAGCATCAATTTTTTTGAATAGTCCCTTCCTACTGATTTGATGTGCCTCTTATGAAGCCCATACTTCATGGTGTTTTGGGTTCACTCTATGTATTATGTTCCATTTGTCAAACTTTTGTACATGAATTGGTAATTGTAACCTCTTACTTTTTTCATTATTAAACCAAGTTTACCTTTTATTTCTTTTGTTTTTCCCAGAAAGTCTTTTTATTATAAACATTTCAAAGTTTTTTTTTCTCACAAGGATTCACATATTAAACACTTCCTCTATTCACAGCTTAAATTCTATGGTTTGCATTGTAATTGAAGATATGCATGAGGACCACCATGGCCAATTTTAGAATACTATTGTCATTTAAAAACAAATTTTGTACCGTTTAGCAGTCAGCTTCCTGTCTATCCATGTCTTTCTAAATTTAATCAAGTGTCCACTCTCTTTTGTGTAAATTTCCCTTTTTTGAACACTTTCTGTCAATAGAATTAAAATGTAATCTGTTTTTAGCAGAATATTTCCAGGTCCATTTATGCTGTAGCATGCAGCAGTCCTTTTAATGGCTGAATAACAGCCAAGTATGTGAACATATTACATATGACCTATTCATTCATCACTTAATATATCGGATTACTGTTTTTTTCTTTTGACCATTATAAGTAATGTTGCTATAAAAATACTGATACACAAGCTTTATGTGAGTAAATGTTTTCTTTTGTCTTAGGGACATAACTAGAAGAAGAATCACTGGACCATATGGTAATTCTATGCTTAATTATTTGAGGAGCTACAAGGCATTTTCCAAAGAGGCCACGCATATTTATTTTCATAAATACAGAGTAAGGGGCTTCTGATTTACCCACATCTGGAAGTTATTATAATCTGATTTTTTTTTTTTTTGTCTTTTTCCTTTTTATCGGTACCTGGGATCGAACTCACGACTGCCTGCTTGCAAGGCAGGCGCTTATGCCACTGAGCTAAATTCCCAGCCCCTATCATCTGATTTTTTTAATGCTTGTAGTAATAATAGGTGTGAAGTTGTATCTTAATGTGGTTTTGTTTTATATGAATTTTAACTCATTTAATTTTACTGTAATCACCATGAAAGAAATTGTTAATTTTGTTATTGTAGTATGGTAATTTAGAGATATTGACATCATTTTATGTTTTTAATAAGCATAATTATCAGATGTGCTAAAATTCACTCATTAAAGATCTTAATAAATGTATAGTTTTTAGAGATGTTTCTTAATAATTCACCATATTTTTTAAGAAGGAATAATTTAATCTTTACACTGGTGAACTGTTGGATCTTAATGCCAGTGGGTTGTTGTTGGATAATTCCTGAAAGAAAACAGCCCACCATGTGTTTTTATTTTATAAAACTTTTTCCTTGTTTTATTTGCTATTACTTGAAATAGTAATGGTAATGCTATTTTTTGAAAGCTATTACTTGAAATACTATTAATAGAAATGCTATTACTTGAAGTAATAAAATGCTGTACTTGAAATACTAAAGTTTTACATTGTTACTGAATTCTGTTGTTTATTATGTGTATTGGTCAGCTTTGTACTGTGACCAAATACCTAAGAAAAAACAACTGAAAGAAAGAAATGTTTGTTTTGGCTCATGGTTTCAGAGATTTCAGTCCTTGGTTATCTGATTTCAAGATGGAAACATCACAGCAGAAGAACATGTCAGAGAAAAGCTGCTTACCTCATAGTACTCAGGGTTAAAAAGGGGAGTAGGAGAGCTGTAGAGAAGATACATCCTTCAAAGACATGCCGCACTGTCCTCCTGCATGCAACTAGGACCCACCTCCTAATTTCCCATTCAGTTATAAATTCATCACTGTATTGGTGAGGTTAGTAGCCTCATAATCCAGTCACATCCCTAGGCATCTCTTACACTGTGTTAAGTTGCCAGTCAAGACCAGCCACTGAGTAGTGGTTCAGTAAATTCTTTGTGAGTTCCATATGAGAAATGTGTTCTCTCCAGTTTCATAATTTTTATGTTTTACTCTTCTTTTCATAAAGTATAGTGATGTCTTAAGGTTGACATACATTTTTAATAATATTAATATTGAAGAGGTTTTTAAAGTAATAAAAACTAGAAAAGCCTTTTAATTGTTTAATAAGGAAAACAACACTTGGTGTGCTACTGAAGTCTAATTGCTAGCATTTTATTCAAGATAATAAGCTTTGATGATTAAAAGTGAGATTGGTTTATTATCTTTTGAGGGCTAACGTTGCCAAGTTCAAGATCAATTTTACTATGCTTAATTAAAAGAAAGAACTAACTTTTACTTGTTTTATTCTCTGAGGCAGTTCAAAAACATTGTAACTAATTGCTTTTTAAAATCTTTTTGAAAGAGCTTGAGTTTTTGATAATGGTAGAATAATGGCTGTCCACTGAAGCTTATATTAGGCTCCCTGGAACCTGTATATATGACAAGCTTCATGGTAAGATTGGTAAAATTCTTTGCAGATCAAAGTAAGTATATTAATCAATTAACCTTACAGCTAGTTTGTCTGGGCTTATCAAGGTGGGTTCAACATAATCTATCATAGCATTTTTACAAGAGAAGAAGGAAGCAAAGGAGGTAAGGTTCAGAGAGAGGCCTTAAAGATGCTGTGTTTCTGATTCCGAAACTGGTTCATGACACACACGTTTTAGAAGGTGAAATAGGCCAGGACATACCATTCTACAGCCTCCAGAACGAGCACATCCATCCTGACACCTTGAATTTAGTACATAGAGACTGATTTTACTGTGATTTCCAAAACTTTAGGAATAAATTTGTATTAAGTTATGAAGTCTATGTATTCCATGTGTATACATGTATATATAGATGCATATAAATATGATTCCGTCTGAAATTCTAGTTCTAATTCAGACCCACAGGACTCATTCAAGTGTTACCTTGTTGTTTATGTGTAGCTTCTATTTCTGACATGGTTCTTTACATATTTGCTTATTTTTACAACTCTATACTAATCTATACTCGTGATCCACAAACTTATCAAGTGGAGTGCAGTATTTATACATAGTCCTAAAAACATCTTCCACAATATATTTTTGGTCAAGATAATCATTTTTAAAGTTACTTAAGCTATTTATCTTATCTTGCCTAATTTGTTTTAAAACATGTTTTTGCTAATATTGATATGTCAATTTAATGCTACAAAATTTCCTCTGAGAATATCTATGGCTTGTTATTAACTAGTACAATTTACATTATAATCCAGGATCTTCTACTTTGTGTATATGTAATACTAACTTATAGGTTTCTTAATATAAAAGTAATCAGGATGATTCATATCTTCAAATTTTTCAGCTTATTGCACTTAACCAAAATACTGTTTCATTGAGATATTAGTGAAACTTATCAAGGAATATTTTGTGTCACACACATATTTAGTGACTGTTTCATGAGCATATGAAGAGAAGGTACATTGTTTTCAGAGGGGACAGTTAGGTTTAGATAGGGTCCTATATAGCCCAGGTTGGTCTTGAATTCACTATTGTGAACATTATCCCTCAGTCTCCTTATTGCTGGAATCACAGGTATATGCCACCATTCCCACCTTAATAAGGACAGTTTAATAAGTATTAGTTATGTATTTTAATGTTATGAATACATTGTTTTACAAAATTGAGTTTCAAATACTCAATGTCTCAGAATTGGATTGGAAGTTTTGATTTGATGCTTCCTCTGGGTATATATTTATGTATTAATCTGTTTAGCTTTTGGAAAAAGTTTTTCCTTATTACCAGTGAAACATTATTTAGATTATGTATACTTTAGTGCTATGCATTAGATTTCATGCTTAGCAATATGAATTTTTTTTTCCATTTTTTTAACTTTAAAAAACAAAAGAGATAAAGGATAGAAATGTTATAGAATTTAAAAAAAATTAACATTAGTTAATATATTACATATTGTTCTCTTAGAAGTAGTTGTTCAGGTTACAAGATCTAGGCACAAAAAATGATCAGACAATGACAGTACACTGTTCTTTTTGATGAACTGAGATTGGTAGTATAGTTATTTTGTATACATATATATATGTATATATATATATATATACACATACATTTATATATGTGTACCTACTTACATATAATGTTTTCTCTTCTTCTGTTTCTTCTTTCTCCTATCCCAGTTGTCCTTTCCTTTTGAGTACTTTCTTTCCCCTTCAGTATTATAATATTTATTGTATATTTTGGATCTTATTACTCTTTCAGATGTTTTTATTTTTATACTAGGGAGACTATGATATTTATAAATGTGAGTGTGATTTATTTCACTTATGAATATGATTTCTAATTGCTTCCATTTACCTATAAAAGCCTCAGCACAATCCTTTTTTATAGCTGAACAATATTCCATTGCATCTTTTTTTATCTATTCTGGGTAGATGAGCATTTTGGTTTTTCCAAGATTTAGCTATTACAAATTGTGCTGCAATGTATATGGGTGCACATATATTGCTGTGACATGACCTTTTCTGTATTTCTGGGAAAATGCCCAGAAGGAGAACAGCTGGATTGAATGTTTCATTTTGAGGAATCAACACACTGATTTCCACAGTCTCCCACCAGTTTTGAGAAGTGTTTCCTTTTTCCACAGCCTCCCTAACACTTGTTATTAATTGATTTAATTGATGACAGCCATTCTTTCTGGAATGAGATGGAGTCTCAGTGTTGTTTTAATTTGCATTTCTCAAATGACCAGTGATGTTGAACATGCCTTCAAATATTTCCCATTTGTATTTCTTCATCTAAGAAGTGTGTGTTCTTCTCAGATGCCCGTTTTTGGATTGGGTCTTTGAATTTGAGGGTCTAATGCTTGTCAGTCCATTATATGTTCTGGATATAAGACCTTTGTCTGAAGGATGGCTGGCTAAAATTCTTTCCCATTCTGTGGGTTTTCTTTCCACTTTCTTGGTGATATTTTTTGAAATACAGGAACTTTTTAATAAGAAGAGATCCTAGTTGATGATTCTGGGATGTACTTCCCATGCAGTTTGATTTTTGTTCATGAACTCTGCCAACTCCTATGTTTTCAAGATTTTTACCTACCTTGTCTTCCAGTAGATTTAGTGTTTCTATTTAAATATTTAGATCTTTGATCCATTCTGACTTTAGCTTAGTGCATGGTGAAAGACATTGGTCTAATTTTAGTATTCAGCATGTGGAAAGCCAATTTTTCCAGCTCCATTTATTAAAGAGGCTTTCTTCCCATGAACATGTTTAGCCCCTTTGTCACATATAAGATGTCTGTGTGTCTTGTAGTTGTGTTTACATCTTCTAATCTGTTCCATTGATCCTCAGATCTGTTTTTTGCCAGTACCACGCTGATTTTATCATGGTAGCTTTGTAGTATAATTTCAAGTGAGGGATTGTGATGCCGCTTGCCTTGCTTCTGTTGCCCAGGGTTGCCTTTGCTATTCGAGGTCTTTTCTGTTTCCAAATGAATTTTAGGAATGTTTTCTCTAGATCTGTGATGTATTTTGACCAGGATTGCATTAAATCTGTATACCAGTTTTGGAAGTATGGCCATTTTCACAGTGTTGCTTCTTCCTAACCAAGAGCAAGGGATTTCTGACACCTTCTTCAATCTCCTTTTTTAGAGTAATATAGTTGTAAGTGTATAAGTCTTTTACATCCTTTGTTAGGTTGATTCTAATTATTCCATTTTTTGGGTGCCATTGTGAAAGGTGTTATTTCCATAATTTTTGTCTCAGAGTTTGTTATTTGTGTACAGGAATATTTTTGATTTTTGAGTGTTGACTTTGTATCTAGCTACACTGCGATTTTTCTTATTAACTGTAATAGTCCTTTGATAGAGTTTTTGGGGTTTTGTAAATATCATAGTGTTCCCTAGTATAAAAATTACATTTTCTTGTAGAGTATCATGCCATCTGCAAATAGAGATAATTTAACTTCTTCCTTTCCAATCCTTATTCCTTTTATTTCTCTTTCTTGTCTAATTACTCTGGCTAATATTTCCAGCACTATTTTGAATAGCAGTGGTGATAGTGGACATCCTTATCTTGTTTCTGATTTTAGAGTGAAAGCTTTCAGTCTTTGTTCATTTAGTATTAATGTTGGCAGTTGGTTTGTCATATATGGCTTTCTTCAGATGGAGGTAGATACCATCTATTCTGAGTTTCTATAGGGTTTTTAAAAAAATTGTGAACAAGTATTGGGCTTTATCAAAAGTTTTTCCAGGTTTTATTGAGATGATCATGTGATTTTTTCTTTCACTCTGTTGATGTGGTATATTACATTAGTTGATTTGCATACGTTAAATTATCCCTGCATCCATGGTATAAATCCCACTTGGTCATGATGTGTAATATTCTTGATGATTTGCTGCATGTCATTTGCCAGTATTTTGTTGAGAATCTTTCCATCGATGTTCATTAGTGACATTGACCTTTAGTTTTCTTTTTAGTTGGGTCTTTCTTTGGTTTTGGTATCAGAGTAATAATTGCCTCCAGGAGGGAGCCACGGAGAATTGCTTCCGTCTAAAGTTCATTGAAAAATTTGAGGAGTATTGGTGTTAAATCATCTCTAAATTTCTCATAGAATTCAGCCATGAATCCAACAGTCTGGGATTTACTTTATTGGAAAGTTCTAATCACATTTTTAATTTCAGCAACTAATATTGGGTTACTAAAAGTTGTTATATCTTCTTGACTCATCTTTGATAATTCCTATATTTCTCAAAATTTGTCCATTTCCTCTGTGTTTTCCACCCTATGTGAGTAAATATTTCAGAGTGAGTATCCATGATCTTTTGAATTTCCTTGGAATCTATAGTAATCTCAGACTGTTCATGTCTTGTTGCATGAATTTGAGTTTTTTTTTTCCTTTCCTTGGTAAGGTTGATTAGAAGTTTATCAACTTTGTTTATTCTTTTAAAGAACCAATCCTTGATCCACTCATTACTTTTATTGTTTTCTTAGTCTCAATTGCATTAATTTCTACTCTGATCTTTATAATTTCCTCTTTTCTATGAGCTTTGGGCTTGACTTGCTCTTTTTTTTCTCTAGAAGCTTGAGATGTAGCATTAGGTTGTTTATTTGTGCTCGTTCTGTTTTACTGATGTGATAATTCATTCCTATATAGTTCTCTATCTGGACAGCTTTTATTGCATCCCATATGTTTCAGCACATTTTATCTGCATTTTTGTTGAAATGTATTTTTTAAATTGAATTTATTTAATTTCTTCTTTAATTTCTCTGGTAACTCTTTTATTATACAAGAGGTTGTTGTTTAATTTCCATGTGTTTGTGTAGGTTTTGCAATTTCTTCTGTCATTAATTTCCAATTTCAGTGCACTATGGTCAGATAATAGGCATGGAATAATTTCAATCCCTTTGCATTTACCTAAGCGTGTTCTATGAGCTAATATATGGTCTATTTTAGAGAATTTTCCATGTGCAGCTAAACAGATTGTGTCTTATATGATCTTTAAACATCTACTAAGTCCATTTGTTTACAGGTTTGATTCAGTTCTGTTCTTTGGTGACTTTTTGTCTAGTTGATCTATCTCTTTGTAACAATGTGGTATTAAGGTCTCCCGTTACAACTGTGTTATTGTGTATTTGAATTTTTTGTGTCTATTAGTATTTGTTCTATATAGTTTGGTGCTCCTGTATTTGGTGCATAAATATTTAAGAATATTGGCTCTTCCTCTTGAATTTTTCTCCTAACAAGTATGTAGTGATCTTCTTTATCCTTTGATCATTTTTAGTTTGAAGTTCGCATTGTCTACAAATTGAATAGCTGTCCCCACTTTCTTCTGGGTTCCAGTAGCATGGAATATTATTTTCCAACCCTTGACTTTTAGTCTATGAGTTTCTTGTTGAGTCAAATGTTTTTCTTATACATGGCATATTTTTGGATCCTTTTTCTCGGTCTATTATGTCAACCTATTTCTTTAATTGGTGAATTGAGGCCATTTACATTGTTGGGTATAACTGATATGCACTGGCTTATCTTTGTAATATTATTTTCCTGTTATTGGTTTCTTGCTTTTTCCCTTGTTTAATTACTTGCCATGCCTGGTGTTTTTTGTTTTGTTTTTCTGTTGTTGTTCTGGGCATTGTAGTCATTTTTGTCTCTCTCTACTATGTCTTTTAGAACTCTTTCTAGAGTTGGTTTGATGTACATGAATTTCTTTAGTTGTTGTTTGTCATGGAAATATCTTATTTCTCCATTAATTTTGAAAGTTTTTCAGGATACATCAACCTGGGTTGAAAGTGGTTTTCTTTCAGGGCTTGAAATACTTCACTCCAAGATCATCTTGACTTGAGGATTTGTGCTGAGTAGTCTGCCATGATTCTAATGGGCTTTTATTGATAGGTGAGTTGTATCTTTTTTCCTAACAGTTTTTTTATTATTCTGTTTTTATGCTGAATTTCTTGGACCTTAATTATGATACGTGTGGGTGTTGATTTTTTTGGTTATGACTGTCATTCTATATGCTTCACTTATCCATACATCTGTTTCTTTCCCTATGTTTGGGAAATTTACTGCTATTACTTCTGTGAATAGGATTTTTTAAATGTCATTTGCATTTACTTCTTCATTTTCACTCATACCTATCAGTCTTGTATTGTTTCTCTTTGCATCATCTTAAGCTATTGAATTGTTATTTCATGCTCCCTTTTTTGTTGATTAGTTGGTTTATTTTGTTTATTGGTATGGGGACTGAACTCATGACCTCGTGCTTGCCAGGCAAGCACTTATGCTGCTGAGCTAAATCCCCAGCACTCCCTTGTTATTTTTAAAAGTTCTTTCCTTTCATGATCACTAGCTGTGATCCTGTCTTCAAGGTCCAAAAGTCTATCCTTAGCTTCATTCATATGATTTTGCCAGCTTTCAATGGAATTTTTTTTTAATTTCCTAGACATGACTTTGAATTTGTTTCAGGCATCCCATTTCTTTCTTATATTGTTTTTCAAGGTTCCTATCATTTTCCCAGTGTCATATACTTTTTTCTAACCTCTGTCTTCTCTTGCTGTGCTGAGCATCTCCTTTATTAAGGTTGTTATTTCTTTCTTTACATGAGGGATTATTTGTAATCTAATTTCTTTAGAGCCTCATAGATTTGTTTCTTATTTCATTTGCTATCTTTTCAGAAATTTCAGGTGTATGACTTCTAATGTCCTCTATTTTGACAACTCCTGTACTTGTTCCAAATGAACTAGATGTCAGAGATTGCATTTTGCTTTTTCATTTTGTCATTTTCACCCATTGGGTTAATATTTTGGTCTTTTCAATCCCATTCATCTCAACTCTCCATTGTGTATGTCTTAGGGTCTGTTTGTGTGACTGATGTCTAGCCAATTGCTAAGTTCCATAGTGAAGGGGAGGGGCCAGTCACCTGAATTCCTCCTGCAGAGCCTGTTGGGTGAATCCTCTATTCTTTCAAGGCTGACTATCATAAGAGAATTGATGTAAGTCAACCATTACCTCCTATTTTTACTGTGGACTTTTCCAGACCATCAGATCTACCTGGCTATACTGTGCACCTCAATTAGGACCTTACTGTGTCACTAGTTGTCTTGTAGTCCCTTCTTCCCACCCAAAAGATCACAGCAGTCCAGATACCTCAGAGGCCAGTGGGATCGTAAATTACCACTCCTCCTCACCCTAGAGGGGGAGAGGGAGGGAACAGGGATCCTTGATCCCCACTCCTCCGCACCCTAGAGACTTTGAAAATGGGGAACATCCCTGGTCACCACTCCTTCTCATCCTGGAGACCCCAGAGACCTGTGAGATCATCAGTTGCCATCCTCCTTGCCCCAAAGACCTTGGAAGCTGGTGAGATCATCAGTCACCTCTTCCCCTCACCCCACAGACCTTGGAGCAGTAGGATCCTTGCCCCACAGACCTCAGAGGCCAACAGGATCGTTGGTTGCCATTTCTCCTCACCCTAGTCAGGATCACTGAATATCCCTCCTCCTGGTGCTAGAGACCTGCAAGGCCAGTAGGATCATTGGTCAACCACTCTGCATCACCCTGGAGATCTCAGAGGCTGGCAGGATCCTGGGGGGAAGGTCAAAGGCCACAGCGATCTAACTTCCTTCCACTAGCTCCTCCTCCTAAAGATTAGTCCCTTCTCCTGAAGGTTCCACCACCTCTCAATAGTGTCATCAGTTAAGGATGGATCTTTTAACACATGAGGCTTTGAGGGACATTTGAGATCCAAATCATAGCAGTTGTTTGAATTTCTCACATATTCTGGTTATAACCTCTTGTCATAAATATGATTTGCTAATATTTTTTCAAATTTACATGATGCATCTTCATTATGTTGATTAGTTCCTTTGATTAGCAGACTTTTTTGCTTTGATGTAATGTCATTTATCTATTTTTGCTTTTGCTAGCTGTGATTTCTGGGATCCCACCTAAACAAAATCATTGCCAAGGCAAACATCATAATGTTTTTCTCTTATGTTTTCTTCTAAAAGTTTTACAGTTTTAGGTTTTGCATTTAAGCCTTTAATCTATTTTAAGTTGGTTTTTGGTTACGGTATGAGATGAGTGTCTGATTTCATTCCTCTGTAGGTGGGTAGATATTGCTTTTCCAGCACCATTCATTGAAGAGACTGTCCTCTGCTTTCTTCATAATGAGTTGCTGATTGACTATGAATATGGGAATGTATTTCTGGATGCTCTACTGTGTTTATTTGCTTTCTGTGTATGTGTTTATGAAAGTAATCATAACATGTAGTAGAATTTGAAATCAGATAATATGATGCCTCTAGCTTTGTTCTTGGTTGTTAATGTTGATTTGACTTGTTTTTGCTGTATGTGTATTTGGTGTGTGTGTTTGTGATTTTAAATTGTCTGATTTAGTCTAATTTATTCACTTCTTTTTTCCTGAATTGTACCTTGTCAATATCTGTACTGTTATTTTCCCTTCATAAATTTTTCTAGTTGTATTTTTCAGTGTGTCCAAAATATAATTTTTCATACTTATTCTGAGCTTTTTTCATATTTGCTTGACAAATATATCTGATTTTAGTTATACCCTAATTTTTATTTAAAGTTTGTTTTTGGGCTTACTCTATATATCTTTTTCTTAGCTTTCTTTAGGTTTTTCCATCTGCCTTTTGCTTACTAATTTATTTTTATAGTTATTATTTTAAAATATGCTTAGCTTTTTATTTGTTCCAATAATGTCAGCAGCTTTTTTATGAATGTGTGAAAAAGGTACATTTCCAGAAATAGTAATAAGTACAGAGCCAAAATTTAAATCATATAATATTTTTTGTAGGTTTTTTGTTCTGTTTTGAGGCAATATAGTCTTTGATCAGTTTTGACAGTGTTTCATTGGTTTGTAATATATCTCTGATCTTCAACCTCCGTTGTGTACCCCATGATAAATAAATAAACCAGTGAACAAATATATGATATAAATAAAAGGGTGAGAAAAATATATTCATTTTAGAAATTACTTTGACATTGTCAGATAAAAGAACTCATGATATTCTTGATGCAAAATTTCTTTTTGTTGTTTTATATTTTTCTTTTCTCATGAAAAACAGTCATATCAGGAATATAGTCAGTGTTATTGTGCCCCTGATGAATTTGTTAGCTTTTCAAAGACATTTTTACCACTCTGTATCAAGAAAAGTAGGCTGTATATTTTATTTTACCTATTTGCCTACTTTCAAGTCTTCTGCCTGTATCTGTAGAAAGCTTGAAATGAACCGGTTGCCATTTAAATTCATGCTTTTCTGGAGATATAATAGTTACAAATGATAGACCAGAAGGATGCTTGTATCATGTATTGTTTGGAGTAAGAAAGAAGATACATAGCCTAGCTGATGGTTACATTTAAAAATGACTTTGAATGAATTAATAGAAAATAAAATCTGTGCTAGATTTAATCATACAAGGAAAGTATTCTGAGTTTAACATTTTCTTTCATAAAGTGACTGATTCATCCTATTCAGAATCTTAACACATTTGTCATTTTGCTCAAATGCAATTTACAGGAAAAAGGGCCTTAGGTTTCTGAAGTTAGAAAGAGCAAGTATGCTGGAATGAGAACAAGTTATTCTAGAAATAGGGCTCCAAAAATTGATGCTATGCTTCTTAACCTCTCTGATGCTTTTCCTCTCTCTTATGGAATGGGGGCTATTATATGTATCTTCTAAAGAGGAAAAGGCTTAAATAAGACTGTACATTAACATAACTGATTTAAGTGGACAGGAATAATAATTTCCTTTCCTACAACTATTGCCAAAAAAATTCTAGCGAAGATTTCACAGTTAATCCAGAGGCTTCCTTGGAGCTGTCTCCAGTTCACTGAAAACCTGTCACAAAACTTATACTTAATAGGTTGACCTTTGTCCAGCTGACACGAATGCTCTGTATGACAGAAGAAATGGGTCCTCTAGGATTACAACACTCCAAAGCTCTGTGCTTTGGCTTAGTTTTTGAGAAAATACATTTTATTGATTTACTGACTAACCTCATAGAGAAATAGGATTAGCATAACTTTTTAAATCACGTTACTTGATATAAATATTCGTATTGGTATATTTGCTTGCTAATACACGTAAAACTAATAATAGACTCAGCAATGAAATTAACCTTGCTTTATTAATTTTTCAGTATTAAATTTCACTAACAGATACATTAAAAATTCATTGTCATCTTTATTATGCCAACTCTAATGAAAAGACATACATCATTAGTGATATGGTTATAATATAAAGTATGTAAGAACATTTATGAAGAAAAAAGAATCAATAACCTATTTGTGTTTATATGTGTTTCTACAGCATCAATTATTCTCATACTTATTAGCGTATTCACATTATACATAAAACCAATGAATAATACTTTTCCACACAGCAACCTGATCTTGTCTACGTATCTTTTAATTTATTTGTGTTTCATACTTTATTTTATATTGGAAATCTTAATATTAAAAAAGTTTAGAACCAAGTGAGCTAAAGAAGTATTCTACAATAGAATATTTATGAGGAATGAAACTAAGCCTGAAGCCACCATTTATATTAAAATGATAAATTTGTAAAGTGGTTTAAATGTCAAATTCTATCTATAGACAAAATTAAATTCTATAAAATGGTCATATGGAGTAAGTCTGTTATTTAAATTTATGTAAAAACTAAATTGTTCCCTATTATGTTCCCAAGATTTGGACATTAAAAAAAGTCACTATACCTCCTGCTGTGTACTACTTTTAAAATATTTTGTAATAAAATACAATGTTCAAACCACTAATTCTATACCAGAAAAAATATTGCCTCCCTGAATCAACATTATTATGTTATTTTAAAATTTCCAAACTTTGTTATTTGTCTTATCTTCAGCACATGTAGTACATGTGTGTACTTATGTGCATGCATGTATTTCACTAAATAATTTATGCAAGATAGAAAAGTCTTATTCAGGTGAATAATAAATAGATATGACTGTTATCTAGCAAATTCTATAGAAAAAATGTATCCTTCATAGATTGTGGGGCATACATTAAAACAATGGCTAAAAGAAGACAAGACATTAAAGGGAACATGAGGATAAAAATAAAGTGTTAAAAAGATGGATAATTTACTAAACCAAATAGTCAATAAATTACAAAGGCCTGATACTTGTTATAATCATTTCAAAACAACTGGAACTTAGTTCTAGACTTTCCAGACCTTGTATTTAAGTCCATGGTTTGAATAATCCACCAGAGGAGTCACACATAGCAGTGGTCTTCTAAAGTTATAATGGAATAAAATTATGAGCCAGTACTTGACTTCCTGAGCTACAAAAAATGTGCTATAAGAATGTGAATTCATGCAATTCTTTTGTAACAGAACATTTTAGTGACAAAGAATGAAACTTAAAATGATCGATGTGGATGTAGTGTTCCATAATTCTAGTAAGAGAATTGGCAAGCAAAATTTCATAAACTCTGTATTTTTCCTAAGTATATGACAATACAGTCTCTGTATTTTAGGTTATGAAAACTGAAGTAAATATTTTATTCACTTATGCTTTTCTAAGCTTTTTGTACATCCATCCAAAGAATGAAACAACATAATACAAGGTTTACTTAAAAAAAAAATCTACAAAATTTTAAATAGTTAAAATTTCTCCTGAGATATTAAAAAAAGTTTAGGGTATATTAAACCTAGAACAAAAATTAAATCAAATTATATTCTGTGTGCTCAGTTTTCTGCAGGGAACCAAAAGCCACTGGAGTGTAAAATTATAATTAATTATGTAGAATGCTAATAGATTTTAAATTAAAAATATGTGCTATTTAACACCTCACTCCACACAGTCTTGCAAGTGTATATTAGAATGAAACTGTCCTATAAAATCTGAAATGCATGGAAGGAATAGTTGTTACTCCTTCCACTTTAATCTAAGGAAAAGATATCTATTTTTCATTAATGAGAGCATCCTACTCATATCCTGTAAAGGTAGGTAAACTTAAAAGTTTTGATAGTGTATGTCACATGAAGCGGTGAATTAGTCACTGACATTATTTTAACAAACACACTTACTCTATTACAAATTTTCTAATCTTATAGTGGTTTTAAAGACTAATTTGTAACAGAAATGACAACTGAGGCTAATCATGTTATGATGCTCTAGGTGGCATAGCAAAGATTTTCAGAGGTGATACTCAAAAAAATTTCCATTGCATGGCTTGTGTTAATTAATTGCAGTAATCTTATAGTAAAGGATACATAATAAATTCATATTATTTTTGGTTAGTTTGATTTATTAGCAAGTAAAATTTACAGTGTATACCATCTAACTTGGTGTATCTATATGCACATCTGTATAAAATCTCCATTAAAGAAGAATTAAATGAAACTATTGGGAACATGAATCTTCTTACATACTTATCTTTTTTTGTGGTTGTGAGAACATTTAAAATGCATTCTTGGTCTGGAGGCCTGTGAGAACCCCAGTAACCTCTCTGTCCATCCAGAGGATTCCAGCAGGCCTGTGAGAACCCAGGTGTACCATCCTTTCATCTGGAGTTACTCAGGTTGGCCTGTGCTTTCAACAGGAGGACCTCAGGCAGGCCTGCAAGTTCACAAGTGAACTCTCCCTCTATTCAGAGGATACAAGTGGGCTTGTGAGATCCCCAGGGACAATATGGCACAGGCTGGGGTTCACACTATCAACAGGTGGGTCTGGCAGCTTGGAAAATTCTAAAGCAGCAATAAAATTATGAACCAGGAAATCACTCACATCAATACTCCTAGGCTAGTCAACCTCGGAAGAATCCAGGACCTCAAAACTGGCCTCAGTGGAGGAATTTAGGTGACTGACCTCTCCCCTACACCATTAGACCCAGCAAAGGGGTGAAATTCAGTCAAACAGTAAGACCCTGACTAAGACGCACACAATACACAGGCAAGACTAGTGAGATAGAAAAGACTGAAATACAAATGAAGGACTAAAAATGACAAGAAGAAAAAACAAAAGCAATCTCAGACCTCCAGCCCATCCAGAACAAGTATAGGAGACACTGACATAGAATAAATTGGAATTCACACAGATGAAATTTGTTAAAAGTGAAGCAAAGAAAGAAACAAGTCTATGAGGCTGCAGAGGAAATCAGATCAAAAATAAACTCTCAGGTGAAAAAAAATGACAACCAAAATGAAGGAATTTCTCAGTGTAGCTAGGGAAGACACATAAAAATACAGGAGCACTTGGAAAGATGGAAACTTTGAACGAACACTATAGGAAAGAAATAGAGTGCATGAAACATACTCAAGGAAGTATCCAAGAAATTGAGAATTCCACTGAAAGCTGACAAAAACACTTCAATGAAATTAAAGACCTTGAAGATAGGATTGTGGTTAGTGATCATGAAAAATAAAGAACTCTTAAAAATAACAACGGAGGATGGGATAAAAATTCAACAGTTCAAAGACAATGCAAATAAAAACAAGACTGATAAGTGTAAACCAAAAAACCCAAAGTCAACACAAGTGATATAAAAAAGAAAAATACTTGCAGAAGTAATAGAAGAAAATTTCCCAAGCATAAGGAAAGAACCTGACATACAGAAAAGTGAGACACACAGTATTCCAAGCAGACATAACCAAAATATGATAGTATAATAACTAGACACATAAAAATCAAGATCCCAGAAATTCAGCACAAAAGCACAATATTAAAAGCTGTTAGAGAAAAGAAACAGATACCCTATTAAGGAAAGCATATCAGAATCACAGAACACTTCTCAACATAAACCTTCAAGTCAAGAAGAGCTTGGAGTGAAGTATTTCAAGTCCTGAAAGAAAACAACTTCTAACCAAGATTGATGTAACCTGAGAAACTGTCATTCAAAATTAATGGAGAAACAGGATGCTTTCATGACAAAGAATGGCAGAAGAAATTCATGTCCACCAAGTCAACCCTACAAAGAGTAAAAGTTATTCTAGATAGAAATAAAAATGACCACAATTGCAAGATAAACAACGGAATGAAACCACCAGGCATGACAATCAATTAAACAGAAAGGAAAAGCAAGAGATCAGCAGCAGGAAAATAACATGACAAAGATAAGGCCATATATATATATCAGTTAAAACCATCAAAGCAAATGGCCTCAGTTCACCAATCTAAAGAACCAGACTGGCAGAATGGATTAAGACAAAGATCCAACAATATGCATAAAAGAAACACACTTGATTAAAAAAATCATAGACTAAGAGTCAAAGAATGGAAAACAATACTCCATGCAACAGATACCCAGAAAAATATCAGAGTAGGTCTTCTGTTTATAGACAACATGAACTTCAAAACAAGAATAATCAAAAGAAATGAAGAAAGCCACTACATACTTGTTAGGGAAATAATTCAAGAGGATATTCTAACAATCATAAATATATATGTACTAAACATGGGAAAACCAATTTTGTAAGACAAATAATAATAGATATGAAAAGGCATATAAACAGTAATACAATTCTAACAGGGGAACTTAATACCCAATTGGAAGAAAAAGACAGGTCAAACAACAGAAATTCAGCAAAAAAGTAACAGAACTGAGCTGAACTGGTGAACAAGTGGATTTAGTAGATGTTTACAGAATGTTGTACACAATATCAAATGCAAATTTTTGTCAGCTGTACATGGGAGATTCTCTAAAATAGACCATCTACCAGCCCATAGAACATTCCTAAGTATATGCAAAGGAATTTAAATGATTCCATGCATATTATCCTACCTTGGTGCAATAAACTTGGAAATTATGGCAAAAGAAACTTCAGATACTACATAAATACATAGAAATTAAATAATATACTCTTGAACAACCAATGGATCACGGACAAAATTAAAGAAGAAATTAAGCAATATCTAAAATCAAATGAAATTTCAAGTTCAATATCCTGGAGCTTATGGAGTGCAATGAAAGCAGTCCTAAGAGAGAAATTGATAATAGTGAATTCTCACATCAGGAAAACAGAATGAGTGCAAATAACATAAAGGTGCACCTCAAGTATTCAGAAAAAGAAGAATAAGTCAACCCCAAAGCAGATACCAGTGAGGGAATTACAAAGATTAGAGCAGAAATTAATAAATTGAGACCAAAAATGTAATAGAAAGAATTAATGAAGTGAAGGCTTGGTACTTTGAATAGACAAACAACATAGCCAAATTTATCAAGAAAAGGAAAGAAAAAAATTTAAATTCATGCAATGAGGAATGAAAAGGATGTAATCACTACAGATCCTGTGAAAATACAGAACATCATCAATATCTGCTTTGATAATCTTTACTCATTGGAAGCATACCAGAGAAGAAATGGACAGTTTCCTGGAAACTTATCTATTCCCAAAGCCTAATGAAGAAGATATAAAAATTTTTGAATAACCCAGTATCAGTTAATGAATCTGAAAATGTAATTAAAAATTTACCAATGATGATAAGCCCAGGTCCTGATAGAGTGACAGCTGAATTCTACAAGACATTTAGAGTAGATTTAATACCAATATTCCTCACACTCTTTATTGAAATTGAAAAGAAAGGAATTCTCCCTTTGCTTGTTGGAAGCAAGTATTACTGTGATACCAAAAACACAGAAAGATTCAACCAAAAAAGAAAACTCCAGCCAATCTCCCTAATGAACATAGATGCAAAAATCCTCAAGAAAATATTCATAGATGCATAGAACTTCTCCCAAACAGTTTATGAGAATAGACTATATAATACATGATGAAATGAACAGCTACTTTGAAGAAAAAGAGACACTATGATATCCAGTGCTGAGTCCCATAGTGTCGTGCTGTGAAATCCAGCAACTATTCTTTGTTCAGAGTGATTTTAGTCTGTTTTGTATTGTTTAACTTCAACATGTATGAAGCTATGGACAGCTGTTTTGAAGAGAATGAGAACATTATGGCAACCATTGCTGATTTCCCTATCATCTGGTTTTGAAGGTCTATAATATCTTCATCACTCTGTTCTGATCAGTTAGTACTATTTTGTTTTGTATTAATTCACTGTGTCTGAAGAGATGGACAACTATTTAGAAGAAAACAAGATAGCCAGTGATGATCTCCTGTTATCCTGCTTTACATCTGTGTCACTTACATTGCTTTTTTCTGATCTGCTTTGCTCTGTTTTGTAATGTTTAAATTTACCCTCTTTAAAATAAAATTTAAAAAAAGACATTCAATCACCTTATGTTAGACATAGGGGCCAAACTTGTTCACTGGAAGAAAGCCTCTTTAATAAAAGGTACTGACTTTCTACATGCCAAAACTAAAGCATGTCTATTACCATTCACTAAACTAAAGTCAAAATGAATCAAAGATCTAATTTTAAGATTAAAAACTAAGTTTACTGGAAGAGAAAGAAGGTAGAAATATTGAAGACATAGGGGTAGGCAGAGAGTTCATGAATAAAACTAAATTGCACATGAAGTAGTTCACAGAATCAACAACCACAATCTCATCTTATTAAAAACCTTTTGCATATCAAAAGAAATAGAGTGAAAAGAAAATTCACAGAGTGTAAAATATTTTACCCAATTTCCTATCAGAAGGGCTAACTAGAACTTATAAAAAACTGAAAAAACTCAGATCCCTGCCATATTCAAAGCCCCAATCACAAAATGGACATTGGAAATGGATATATACTTCTTGTATGAAGAAATACAAAAATATGAAAGAGTATTCAGCATCATTGATCACTCAGGAAATGCAAATCAAAACAAAACTGAGATTCTATCTTACCACTGAAAGCATAGTTATAATGAAGAAATCAACAAATGCTGACTAGGTTGTGGGGAAAAAGGAATTCTCCACTGTTGATAGTAGTGTAGATTAGTACAACTGTGAGAATCAGTGTGGAGATTTCTTAAAAACCTAAGATTAGAGGACCCATTTGATCAAGTTCTTCTCCTTCTAGGTATGTTCCCAGATAAATTAAAAACATCAAACCGTAGTGATAAATTGCACCCATGTTTATAGCAGCATAATTTGTAACAGCTAATTGTTAGAAACAACTCAAATACCATTTGACCATGAATGGATTAAAAAGATGTGGTATTTTTCTATAATGGAGTACTAATTAGTTATAAACAAGGATATAATCAAGACTGAATGGATGCAACTAGAGTCTATACTCATAAGTGAAATTAACCAGACCCATATGTATAAACATCCTGTTGTCTCCCTAGTGTAAGAAACTGAAAATGTAAATAAGACTGAAAATATAAATAGATATAAAAGAAAAATATAGTCCAAAAGTAAAAACAAACAAACAAACAACCCAATTGGGATGGGTAAAAGGATAAAAAAAGCAAAAGTGAACAACAACAACATATGTATATATCCACACACACTCACAAAAGATAGATAACTATACTACTGATTTCTCTTAGTTCATTGAAGAGAGTGGTTTGTACTTCTACTGTTTGATCAATTATGTATGCCTATATCTTTTAATCTGAATAAATACTTTGAAGATTAAAATATGCAATATATTAACAATTGTTAATTTCCTATTATTTTGTTTTTGAATTCGGTATCATTGTTCTTATTGTTTTTTTCTCTTTAAATGAAATTTAGAAAGATAAACTCAAGGCTTTTATAGGCAAATGAGTGCAACTTGAGATCATACTCTTAAGTGAAATAAATCAGACTCCTATGTGTAGACATCATATTGTCTCCCAGTATAAAAACTGAAAGAGTAAATAAGGTATAAACCTATGGTAGGTACGGTGAAAGAGAAAGAGGAACAAAGTGCTCAAAGGATAGAACAACTGGGGTGGGGAAAGGAGTAAAGATATATATATATATATATATATATATATATATATATATATATCTTATATATGATAATTGTAGTACTAATATCTATCAGTTTATCAAAAAGAATGATTTGTTTTCATTGTTTAATCAGTTTTTCAGGCTTATATCTTGTAATTTGAGCAACTGCTTTGAAAATGCACAATATAGTAACCATTGTTAACCTCATATTGTTTTGTTTTGAAATTCTGCATCATCAAGAATATAGCTCAGTGGCCCAAGTGTCTTCCTGGCAAGAGTGAGATCATGAGTTTGATTCCCATTACCAAAAAATAAAAACAAAACAAAAACAAAAAACAAAAGAAGAAATAAAATAGTGTTCTCAGAAATATTCAAATGTACCATGTATTGTTATAAACTGTAGTCTCTTTGATGAATGTTAGTATCTTAAATTTATTCTTTCTGCATAGCTGCATCTTTGCACCCTTTGACCAGCATTTTTTGAATCCTCACACTCCTCAGCATATGGTAGTTTCCATTCTATTAAATTTCTGTTTTCTACTTTTTTACACTCTACATATCAGTAATATTGATCTATGGTGTCTTGCAACATCAAGTAGAAGCTCTTTGGCACATAAGAGATCATGTCAATTTTATGCCTGTTACTGCCCATTTTACATCATGATATTCAAAAGAAAAATGTGAAATACTGAAGATCAGAAGAGCTATACTTACTCATTAGCTTGTTTTTCATCAGTGAGCATCTCCTTATGGCTAAGGGTAATTTAGTGTTCAATAGTAAACAAATAAGATTAATTGCTTCTCTCCTATGTAATGTACAGTTTAGTTAGTGTCATGGTTTATATTAGTGGACCCCAAGGCTCATAAATTATGGACTCAACCAAATCTAGCATTTGTGACTGATTCAATGTCTAGTGTTTAGATTGGTGATGTGAGTGGTACATCTGCATAGGGGTAGAGCCAGCATACCACGTAATGGCAGGAAGAAGGTCTCTCTCTCTGTCTCTCTCTCTGTCTCTCTGTCTCTCTCTCTCTCTCTCTCTCTCTCTCTCTCTCTCTCTCTCTTTCTCTCTCTCTTTGTCTTTCTCTCCAGTTCCTTCCTTGCTGTTTGCAGTGGCCATGAATGGCTGTCCTGCTATGCCACGCTGCCTGGGAACCAACTGAGTGTAAACTGAAACCTCCAAAATTGTAAGAAATAAACCTTTCTTCTTTCATGTTGAGCATTGGGTATTTTGTCTCAGCAACAGATAAAAAATAACTAGGACAGTTAGTAAGATAATTTTTTAAAAGTAAGGTATATATATAATTAAAAGACAAAGCTAAAGTAGGGTAATGGTTGTTGCTACTTCATCCTGAGTAGTCAGAAAACATTTACTGATGAAAATACATGTTAGTAGCTACACTTGGAGGGCAAGAGAGAGCTAGCCATGTGAACACTAGGTGGAACACTCTTTCAGACAGATAATACTACTGAAAGAGTTTTGGCCCAGACAGGACACTGTAGCCGGCAAAGCCTCAGCCGGAGCCAAGGAGCTTCATCTCCCCCACCCCTAGGAATTTACCTGTGACTCTATCTTCCCCACCCCTAGGAATTTGCCCCTGGGACCAAAGGAGTGCCAATGAGATACCTGTGCATCCCTAATGCTCCCTCAGGCTCCACACCAAACCTAAGCTACATGTATGCCTCCACTCTACGTGTCCCACAGAGAGATTGTGGACCCAGGGGGGAGATGCCAGTGCCCCAGGAGATGGGGTGTCTCTCCCCACATTCTTAAAATAAAGGTCATTTATATTTCATACTTATCTTTTCAGCTGCCCCCCCCCACATTTCTATCACTACAAGAGCAAAATTCCTGAGATCTGAAGAGCCCTGAAAACTCCATAAACTGTAGGAGAGACACATAAGCAGTCCACAGATTAGGTCAAAATGAAAGTTACAGTTACAAGCACCACGTGGGCAAAAGTCAACAAGGGGCAAACAGATTGGCAATTGAATAAGACAAAATGCAGATAATTTGTTTCTGTGCTATCATCACATTAAAGGCAATATGATCAATGTGGTTGTATTAATATGATCAATGTGACTGTATTAGATTTTTCATTATTGTGACCAAATACCTAGGAAAGTCAACTTAGAGGAAAACGGAGTTTAATTCTGACTCCTGTATTAGAAGACTTCAGTCAGTGGTTGGCTTGCTAGCTTGCTCCATGTTAAAAGTATCATGTAGAAGTACTATATGTCAGGAAACTGTTCAACTCATAGCAGTAAGGAAGTAGAGAGCAGAGGAAGTGTGGAGAGAAAGGGCTAGAGAGTACAAGTCACTTCAGGATTATGCTCACAGGACCCATTTTTTCCAATTATGCACTGCCTACTTTTAGCCCTTTCAGTTGTGAACAGTGAGTTAACATCTTGATGCCGTTAGTGCCCTTACCATTCAGTCACCTCTCCAGGAATCTGTTAACTCTGTCAAGTTGATAATCAAGATAATCAAAGTTAACTGGCACAGTGAACCACTGAATGACTAGGTTGTTCTAGTGCATTAAAAACAAGATTAACAGAGACAGGAGGGAAGATACAGAATTCAGGTAAATTCAGGAAAATCCCTTTCTTGCATCTTCAATTCATCCTTTTTATTTTTTAGAAGAAATTGATTAGACAGCTACAGTAAGAATGTCCAAAAGATAATAAATGTTGGAGAAGATATGGGGAAAGAAGACCCTTGTGTATGTGGGTAGAAATGTGATGTGTTCCAGCTATTATGGAATCAGTATAGATGTTTCTAAGAATAATTATCAGAAATAAAACTACTATAACTAACATTAACATTACTCTAAAAATTAAAACAAAAATCACCAAAAATATTCTTGGTCATTACACTGTTGGTTGTGTTTAAAAAATAATATTGGGGAAAGTAAATGCACAAGTATGAAATATTTTATTATTTCTGAAATAGATGAAGATCAAATATCTCAGTGTGGGAAGATGGAATCATAAATACAATATATGAGTTAAGTTAATACAAAAGAAAACACAATTTTTTGGTCCTTAATTTGAACCTGAGTCGATAGAAACACTTGAGACCTCTTAATCTCTTAATTAAAAGTGTACATGCACGTGTGTGTGTGTGTGTGTGTGTGTGTGTGTGTGTGTGTCTTGGCTCTGCTCATTAAAGTGGACTGAAAGTAACCACCAACTCTGTCATAATAAGCATCCTTCACAGACACATATTGGTGTTGCAATGCAACTTCCATTCAAAGAAACAAGAAAAAACAATGTGTAAAATGTGCCTTAAGAATCTTGATAAGGGTGAGATAATAAAGGCACCAGGGAAGTTTATACTAAAACGATTCAAAAACAACTGGAAGAAACTTCTACTGGCTAAACATAAGTCAATGAAGGCAGAACAAATAAGAAATCAAAAATCATTGCAAATAATTGAAAAAATCATAGATATTGAAGCTCATACATTAGATATTCAGAATTTATTAGACATCTTCATAGACTAATGGAGAACCAAATTTGCTAAGTATGTGATCAAGTCTTTATTTTTCTTTTTCTGTGAGAGCTGCACATTTGAGTAACTAAATATTAGATGAGGAAAACATCTTGGAAATGTATTCCAAGGAATAGGGAATGAAAAATACATATTACCATTTTGTATTAAATAATGGCCATGGGTTTTGAGTTGCATCAGCCACAAACATCTCAAAAAGTCATGCAGCCAGATATAATGTGACTCCTGATTAAAGAACTCACTATAGCCTAGTTTATCAGGGACTTCAACTTGTATCTGATCTAAATCTTAGGTCTATCTGTCTATTTTTAAGAAATACAAAGGACTCAGAAACATGCTGTCTCTCCCCTATGAATCTATGAAATACAGATAATGATAAATTGTATCAAATAACTTGGATTCTTCAGCAAATAAACTCTGAGAACAAGGAAACAATGATGGAGGCACTGCTAAAGGATGACAAAAATTATATAAAAGGACGGACTTCTTAAAATAAGCAAAAAAATTAATTAAAATGAGCACTGTAACTGAATATGTATTTCCAAAGTTGTATGATAACACTTTAAAAAATCACAAGTGATTACCTGTTGATGGCAGGAGAGAGGGGGAAGATTTTGGAATACGGCGTGGGAAGATGCTTCTGAAGTAGTTTTCAAAGTATTTTGAAAGTTTTCTGTCTTAGAGTAAAAGATTAACCTGTATTTTTGTTACTTGTAGCTTTCACTATCTATATTGTATTTCATAATAAAAAAATCCTTAGAAAAAAAGAGAAAAGAAACTAGGCGGAGTGACTGTGCTCTTGTATTCCTACCAGTAACATTAAGAGACTGATTTGGATAACTTGAGTCCAAGAGTTTGAGACCAGCTAGGGACACATTCGGAAATCCTGTCTTAAAAAAATAAAAAAAGTAAAAGCATTTGACCTTAGAAGATTGCTATGAGGACAGAATGACACTATGTAAAAACATTTACATATACACAAAGGCCTTCAATAATCATGACTATTGTTTTGACTCAGATAATGTTACTAAACATATTTGAAGAATACCCTTGGCAACTTGCCTTTGGATAATGATATCAGTGTACCTGCAGATAAAAGAGTAACCTACTTTAAGTTTGAAGTCATAAATTTGCTTGGAACATATTCAGAAACACATTGTAACTGTAACGAGAATATGGCTACAACATTAATAATTTTACATCTATGAAAAACAATCTATGGATACTTTTACCTACTTGGTATTTTTCCTTTTTCCAGAGCAATGATACTTTGATATAGTACCTGAATAAAATTTAATTCTATAAGCCTATATCATTCCTACTATCTTTGGAAAAGCATCATTTGCATATGTTTGTAAGTTAAAGTTTTGAAGTTAACATTTATTCTGTAGATTCTTAATATATGTGAATTAATTTCTGAAAAAAAAAAAAAAAACCAGTCCATTAGTCTATCTTCTGTTTTCTTACTTTCAAAAAACACAAGCAAGTTTGTGTTTCCTATTGTAGCTTTAAGGTGCATCCTGATCTCAAAACATGGAGTTGATGACTGGGGAGCTGGCTCAGTGGCATGTGCTCCTGTCTGGCAAGTGCAAAATCCTGAATTTGATCCCTGTTACCAACAAAAAGAAAAAAAGTATGGATTTGATATGCAGCTGTCCGTTTTCACTATGTCCCCTATGAAATAATTTCCAGAACTAGTTTTTCATGAAGCATAAACTTTGATAAAAACTTGTGGCTAAATTGTGATTATAGATTGAGAATTTCATGAAATCATGTTTTGTTTCATTAAAAGGCAGAGTTTAAAGTGAAGAAGTAAAAAAAAAAAAGATAGTTGAAGTTGGGAGGTTGAATAGATGGAGATTCATAATATATTACTTATATATAAGCCTGAAACTTTTATAAGTAAAGTTTTAAAAAAAAGATGTGCAGAGTTTTATTTTCTGAGCTTTTTCACTGCTATGCTCAAGAATCAAGAATTTTGGTAATCATATGTATATTTTTCTAAAATATCAATTGAGATATGTAGTTTTTAGTAGTGGAGTGGCCCTTTTTTGCTTTCTAAATAATTACCTTGCTGAGAATGGAGGTGCTCCGACTGGGTCAGGATCACAGTCATGGGGGCAGGCTGTTTAAGCCAGACTATGCTGTGTGGATTATCAGTTGATAGGAATTCTACTGGATGTTCTATAAAAATCCATCGCCAGACTGTCAATAAAATAATGAGCAAATGAACCTCCAGAGCAGTGCTCACTTTGCGTACTTCTGTGTTTACTGACATGCATGAACCTGCGAGCGAGGCAGTTAATTCATAAAGGAAGGTTCCGCCGGCCTCTTTGGAAAACCTTGCCAAGTGCAGACTTCCTAGCAACCAGTGCCCATGGCTCGGGAATAGTGTGCGTGGCTAACCCTCGGAGAATTAAGGAGCTTTCAGGTGCCAGTTGGCCACTGAAGGTGGTGCGGCCCCCTGCCAATTCACTACTCCCATGGCAGTTCTGGAAAACTGTTCCCTGACTCACCCATTGTGTCAGACAGCTGGCAAGTATGAGATCACTGGGCTGTGAGTGGGTTGCTAGTGACGGATGCCATGTGTGCCTCAGGAGTCTCCTGATGAATACTTGATATGATGGGCACAGTTTTCTCATACATAATCATCTAGTTTTGAGCATGGTTGATAAATTTATATAAATACAAAGTCTATTAATTTATTTTGTTATAACAAATCATTTTGGTTTTAGACACTGAATTTTATTTGCTAAAATTATTTTCTCTATTTTTTGTCAGATAGTTTTTATTATAGCTTCAAGCCAGCCTAACAACACAATAATGTGAAGTGATACTCATATAGATGAAGTACTTTCTGAGTGCTTTGTTGAACAATATATTAATAAAAGTTTATTCAAAATTAATTTTGACCCTTT
This sequence comes from Cavia porcellus, assembly GCF_034190915.1. Classification (NCBI taxonomy): domain Eukaryota; kingdom Metazoa; phylum Chordata; class Mammalia; order Rodentia; family Caviidae; genus Cavia; species Cavia porcellus. Next base: position 86,170,311 of record NW_026947487.1, read on the forward strand.
TATGTTTTGATAAATCTTAAGCAAAATGTTTGTCTCTTTATAATTATTCATCTTTAAAATAACTTAAATCCATATTACCCACCATAAATGTCATATTTTTACATCAAGATTTAAAAATATCAATATGCTTTGATTCTAGAATCCAAGTTTGAGGAGTTTAATGCTGGAAGGTAATGAAAAAATTGATCAACCATATTTTACAGGTTTACTTATAACTGTGGTTAATGATAATTTCTTGTATATTAAGCAAGAAAGTGGTGAAAGCATATTGATGTACTCATGCTTGAAATATTAGGCAGTGTTCAAACCATAGAAGAACATTTGTTTTTGTTTTTGGCAGCAGCGATCAAACTCACAATTTCACACTTGTCAGGTGGGTGCTTACACCACTAAGGTCAATCCCCGGGCCCATGTAAGAATGTTTAGTGACAAAATATTCTTATAACTTTGGTTTTGCAGGTCTCCTTCACCTAGGTTATATTCAGTACCATGGATATATATGTATAGGACAACATTGGAAGAAATTATTGTGAAATATTATTTCTGAATTTGGAATTAATGAATAATATAGAAATTTGGATTTCTATAGGTTGTCTTATGACTGCTGAAATGATTATTCATTAATGCCACCATCACTGATTAAGCACTTTTACATAAGATCTACATAAATTATGTACATTTATATGATACTTACACGCATGTGCATGTGTGTATGTGCAAGGATGCCGTTGGCAAGAGGTCACAATTCATCATTTTATACTCATTTTTAGTTCCACTACGGATCAGAGAAAATTTTATCGTGCATTGACAATAAAAATGTTCTCCATGTCTCTGTTACTTTAAAATGTCTAAGATAATGGGCTAAGAGAGTAAGATACTTTTATTCTCCAGAGAAAATGTTCTTGCATGTTTAATGTGTTTTAGTGGTTTATTATTTTACACGCTCTCTGCTCTGCGGAGCTTGAGTGTAGTCCTTCTAAGGTAGCACTGACACACATATACCTTTTATAAAAGACAAAAAATTTAAACTCTATTTTTGACTATTAGGGGTAAGATCTGTGAAAATCAAAATAATAATATAAACTATTATTTACATGTCATGAATTTGTGTATTTATAAATAGATATATAAAATAATATGCAAACTGAAGAAATATACAAGCAAGGTGTTATTTATCTATTTTTATGCTGTGCAAGATTTTAATAGGTGAAAACAATATTTTCATTTGTCTTATTTATTATAGACAGAATTTAATGTAAGCTTCTTTGAACAGTAGATAATAATCATGTTTTGATTTGTGTCTGTTGTTTTGCATATATAAAACATTAGCTATCATAAAAAATCTTTCCATTAAAAATATAATTTTTCCATTAACAATAATATTTTTGGGGTGATGCTGAAGAGTGGAGATTATGCTGATAAGAAATTGAGAGGCCTAGATAATTTTTTCATTTATTTACTATTTTTCTGTGCATGCCTTCCCTTCTTTTCTATGTCTCTGTCTTCTACCTACTGGACCGATGAAATCCTACTAATGAATCAAAGCTCATTTCAAAAATCATCATTTCCATCAGGCCTTCTCTTATCCCTCACCAGCAAGAGTAGTTTCTCATCCTGATGCAGCCTGTTGTGTTTGTGTGGGCAGGTATGCGCACACGTCTCCATATAGATTCAGTTTCAGTTTGGGGAGAATGTCTGACCTTTGTGCATAAATAGATCTTGACTAATAGTACATTGCCTTAGGCACTTCTAATCATTTTGTATTGGGACAAAATCAAAATTAGATAATTATCCAGAGATGAAACAAATAGCATCAAGATGGTTAATGCTGAAACACAGCCTTTCAAGTATGGCCAGTTTACTATTACTATTGTAGTATACTATTCATTTTATAGTCCCCCCCAATAAACACGTCCCATCATACCCTTCACATTAAGAGTTTCAAAATATTTCAAATTTTAGTACTTAAGGCTGACTGTATTTTATGTTGGGAGCTTTATTTTAAATAAATGTCAAATTCTTTAGCACATGATAAATGTGTTATTTCCTAATTTGTTTTGCTTTCTTAGTTTATTATTAACTTCAACCTTTTAATTTATATGTATATTACATAAGGTAAATAACTACCTCCAGCTACTACTATATGACTGTTGCTATTTTTTTTAAAATAATCTATCAAAACAATTAAGCAGCATTTAGGGATTTTAGTAAAAAGCTTGCTATTTTATTAATGTTATATTTCAGCAGGCAAAGAATAAAGGACTTTTTGTATAATTTGCAGCAGCTACACATTTTCACAGAAATCTTTGACTCATGATCAAATAATGACTTGAATTTTATGCGTAATAATTCATCCAATGAAAACATAAGAGCACTATACCCCCCGTGTCTCCATCAGGCGTGTTTGCGTGTTTACCTTTCCCAGAGTTCAGAGTGCCCTAGACACTCACGACAGCTTTGATTTTCTTTTCCTGATATCCACATCTAAACAGGTGCTCTTTTTAAAATTATTTATGTGGTGAGGATTCTATCTCAAATTTGAGAAAGGGGGCAAAGTATTTTACATTTTTTTTAATAAAACAAATTCTAGTTTAAAGAAAGGAAAAGCAGAGATGGGCACATTCGGATTTGCCCATATCTAATGTCTATTATTATTAATTAATTTTCTTTATTCACTCAATTACTGTTTGTCAAATACACAACCTGTGCATGGCTAAACTTTATAAGATAGGAATAGCAGTGAATAAATAAGGTTAGAAATTGGCCTATGTTCTATGTTTAATCACTAAGATCACTATTTCAAATACTAGGTTGGTATACTACATTTTAAAATAATTTGTGCTTCTATTTTGACTTCAAAAGAATGTCTTCCATAATCAGCAGACCCTATCACTTTAGGAATTTAAAAGCCTTTGTAACATATTGATGAAATACCCAAGATTTTGAGGATTAAACTTCTATCAAATTTCATTGACTCACTGTGACTCACAAAATTTAATTCTTTAGAAAGTTCCAGTCATGTCACAACCTTTGATTTTTCTGAGATATCACTTTGTACAGCCTTTACAATGAGTAGGGATCTTAGAAAGTAAGGTATTCACTTTCATCTCCAAACTTTTATACTTTACTCAGCAAAGAAGCCCTGCATAAAGTACCACAGTCATTAGATTCTGCAACAGAAAGTATCAAAATACTGGGCAGCAAACAACTCTGGCTTTTATTTCTGTTATCTTTCAATATGGATGAAGACATGTTTTCCATGGAAAGGAGATAAAACCATTTTTATGTTCCAGTCAACTGAGATAGTTCATAAGTAAATCAGTAAATAGTCAATAAGTAAATCACAAATTTTTATTTGAGCTTCAAAACAACCTTTAATACACTAGGTAGTCAGTAAGATTAATTCATGAGCAGGTCAAACATAATAAGGAAACCAGTTATTATTTGGTAATAAAGTGACACATAGTTTAGTTAATTAATCAGATAAACTGTCCATTTTTTGGTACATACCTATCTTTTCTTATGTTTTCACAACATATGGCATCTTTAAAAAAGCTGCCCGCCTATGTATAGTGAATTATAAGTTAAATACTTTGTGTTCTGTTCAAATGACTAGCTTTATTCTAACATCAGCCTTGTAAGTTTCATTATACGTTATGTAGTGATCACACTTTAACCAACTGATTACTCAACAAATATGTTCTTATGTCAGCACTCTTTGCAGAAACTTTACAGTGAAAATGAGGGAATTTAAATGGATATTAACCTGATATCTGTATTTGGAAAAACAAATTTTACAGCATTACTGATTGCATATTAGTTTAGCCTTAAAATTTGCTTACTTTTTATGATCTTCCTACTTGAAAAGCAGATTTAGTGTCATTTCAGCTCTTTCCACTCCGGTGATGTATTCTTCTGTTAGGTAGTTTCCACATTGCATTTGCTACAAGGAGCCAAGGATGCATGTTTGCATTCCCCTGTGCAAAAAATGAGAGAAAACCATGCTGAGATAGTCACCTCCACCATCACATGCTCAGTTTAAATCTACAGTAATAGACTCATACTCTAAGAAGGCTTGCTGTGTTTGTTTGCAAACTAGTATGCAGCACTTACAAGTCAGTGGTTTTATTGACGTATTCCTTTCCACTCCTGTGGCTTTTAATTGAAACCCCCACTGCTTTGCCCAGCGTCTCAAGTGCAGCATATAGGAGTTTTACATTAACTTTCCAACTTAGACCAGAGGAACTCAGACTCCAATTCATGTTAATGAAACCTGTAGATTTGAGTGCAATTTGGGGGTATGTAATAAAATGATGAACTTCGTGTATATGTTGGGAATTCTTGGCTGAGTCAAAACAGTTTATGAGAAGTTTCTGTTTCAGCTTTTCAACACATACCATTACGATGACCTGTAGAGCTGGAACTGGTTTTTTTCTTCTCCAACTTTTTCTAGCTATTTCCCATTTGTAGTACTTTAATTTGCTGAGACTCAAATATGCAGGGAATCTTTTTCTCTCCAAATAGTCGAGTTGGCAGCGCCATGGTAATTAGTTATTATATTACCCTAAAGAGATGTGTTATTTGGTTCTATTACTGAATTGCAATGGAATAGGAATATTGTTCAATTGTATTTTTCCTTTTCTGGTTACTATTTTGACAATATAAAAATGATTGTATTTGCATAGTAAATCTAACATATACTTGAGTGATTTACAAGAAGTAACTGATTAGCTCTTCCTTTTCCTTTTGTACTGCTACTTGGACCAGTTTTCAGACTACACTAAAAATTTAATCTCCCCTTCCCCCCACCAAACAGTTTTATATGAACATAAAAATACAAAGCTATTAAAGCATTTCTTCTCAACTGAAGGGAAGAAAAGAAACCGAGAGTGTCTCCTTCCCTCTGTGTCCTTTCTGCTTAAGTCCAAAGTCATCTCAGTGTGGCCTACTGGGAAGACATATGCTTCAGGTCTTATGTTTATATCGCATTTTCTCAAAGAACAGTAAATGAGCATTAGGATGTAAGTAAGATAATATTTTCTTCAAATTTTCTAAGTAAAAATTCTACAAGGTATATGAAAAATATTAAATCTCCCTACAAAATTATATTACCCCGTTTTCTACAAATTTCAATTTCAGTTCTTACCTAGTACACATTACAATGTAAGGCTATTTTCTTGGGACATGTTGAAAAGTCACTTCACTCACAGGTGAAAGTAACAAGATATAATACTAATACCAATACTAAAATTATCTTAACATGGGAAAAATAAAAATGAAGAGCTTCATCTTTTAGTTATAGGAATTGATTGCTAGCTATAGATTGAGATTTAAGGTATAACCTGTATAAATTCCATCAATTGAATTAGTAGAATTAAGTTGTTTTCAAATTCTTTTAACAAAAATTTGAAGAACTATATGCTATGTGAGATAACTAAGATTGACGTTAATCACCAGTATTTATAATGTGACCTCATGACTTGGGAAGTTTATATAATCATTTTGAGGCCATTAAATAATAATCTCAAAAAATAATAAAATAAAAACTGTGGAGTTTGTAAAAAATTACAACTAATCATGGTCTCAAATCAGCCTTCTAAAAGACGTAATTCCAGTCTTATGCGATCATTTGCCATAAAGTATTATAAAGTATGGCATTTTAAAAAGATTGCAACTAATTAGAGTCTCAAATTAGTCTTCTAAAAGATGTAATTCCAGTTTATATAGCCTATTGTTTTCTTCTGCTTTTCTTAGTGTGTGTAGTTTTATTAGCCATCAATCGTTGAGACTACAATACATGCCTGATCATAAAATAATTTGAAATAAATTATTAAATTTTAAATTAAACATCATACACTGATATATTTATAAACTTTAATTTAGTGGGACTATGATTATGTTTTCTCATCAAATTAAAAATAATTACTACTTAATAGTGTTTACATAATTTGTACTTATATCTCATGCTCCATAAGCTTCATTTATTTTCTTCTATTATTATTAATGGTGATGATCTACATTGTGACATTAGTAATTTTGTATGGAAGATAACATGTTAAAGACTATTATCATTATAGGAAAAACTAATCTAAAACAACAAGAGGAGTGTAAAAAGAGATTAAAGGGGAAAGAGAGAGACAGAATTGAGGCAGAGAGAGAGAGAGAGAGAGACAGACAGACAGACACAGACAAATAGAGAGACCCTGATTTCTAAGAAGGTAATAGCACATAGCAAAAAATTATACTAAGAGAATGTTATGAACTGTGATGCCAGCAAAATTTTTTAAGTTTACATGAAATAAATTCCTTGAAAATCACCACTTCAGAAAAAGTTGCACAAAAATAAACTAAAATGTTTCAAAATTTGAAACTGAAATTTAAAACTTTTCCATGTGAAATAACGACAGTTCCAGATGGCATTGTATCCCCACAGAAATAGAAAAAGCAAACACACAAGCAAATATACTACAGAAGAGACAGAAAGGAAGGCTATATCAAATTCATGGTTTTGAAGACAGTGGTTTCAAGATATTATAAACAATCAGTGAATTCTCAAATTTCCAATGAAGATTTACTGTTGAAACTAATTTTATGTAGTTTTAGATTCAGATTGTAGGAAGATTAAAATAGGCAAAAAGTATCATCTAAGAAGCATAAAGACTTACTCTGTCATCTCTCAAGATTTACTAGAAGATTGCATCTATTATATGCAGTATTGGTGCAATATTGAATTCAACATTGGACGAATAGAATAGAGAAGTGTTAAAAAATGGTCTAGGAAAACATAAGGTCATTTTATTTACAGTAAAGTTGCCCCCGTGTTCCAGATCTGTAAGATTATCTACACAAGTTTTTCAGCTCATTGACTAACCATGTACATGTTAGTACCTGTGTATTAATTTCCAAAATCACACTGAAGTTAGTGAGTTAAAACAATAAAAATTTAATTGAAGTGTGGCACACTGCTAATAATCTCAGTATTCAGGAGGCTGAGACAATAAGATTGCATATTGGAGGCTCCAGGTTTACATAGTGAGTTCAAGGCCAGCCTGGATTACACAGTGAGACTCAATCTTAAAGTAAAGCAAAACAAGAAGCAAACCCCTACATTTACCATCTTACAATTTGGACAGCTGAAGATTGAAATTTCATTTGACTGAACTCAAATGTTAACAGGGCTGTATTCATTCTAATAGTTGAAGAAAAATATTTGTTTCCTTTCCTTTTTCCGTTTCCAGGGACCCCTTACATTCATTGGGTCACGAATGCATTCTTGTAACTTGAAATTAAGCAAGATTTAATTGGGTTTTTCTGCATTTCAGTATTTGTGGTTCTTTTTTACTTCCTATTTCTACTTTTTAAAATGGTATGGCTACCTTAGGCTCACATGGTTGACCCTCTCTCTTCATTTTAGAGTCAGCTGATTATCAGCATTAATTTTATGAACAATCTTTTAAAAATTTAATATATGGAATTTAAAAATTTTGCCTATTTATTTTTATTTTTTAGATAGTCTCTCTATGTTGCCATGGCTGCTGTTGAACTCCTGAGTTCAAGTGCTCTTTCTGCCTTAGTCTCTCGAATGTTGGCATTACAGGTTGTTTGGATACAGTTCACCATGTCACAAAAAATTATTTCTTGGACAGCACAGTGCATTATAAGTTCTATTTTATCTGTAGACCAATGACCCCTAGACTTTTTGAACAGAGTGGACTGGTTTCCTGGAAGACAGGTTTTTCATAGACCAGTATAAGGGAAGATGGTTTATGTACATTACATTTATTGTGCACTTTATTTCTATTATTATTACATTGTAATATATTATGAAATAATTATATAGCTCATCACAATGCATTATCAGTTGGAGCTCTGTGCTTATTTTTCTGCAACTAGACGGTCCCATCTGGGAGTGATGGAGATAGTGTTTCTTAGGTATAGTCTAACTCATAATCTCATTTTTGTTGCATTGGTTTCATTGCATAAAACCTTGCTTCACAAGGATAGGATGTTTGTAAAGGAAACAGGTTTTCAAAGGTTTCTAAGACAGGGTATTCTACTTTGACTTTAATCTGGAACATATATATGAACATTTGAGGCTGCCTTGAACACTCTTAAGGCCAACATCATTTGTGATCTCAACAAGTTGACTCTTTTCTAGCAGGACCAAAGTTGATTCACCTTTGCTTATTCACAAATGAGTTGTGAGTCTATTCCTTCCAAATTTAGAAATCTCATGTTGTTCAGAAGTAATGCTCAAACTCCTTTGAAAGTGAACATAGGTGATCTTGCACCAGCTGGATGAAGAAGATCCTGGCTTAGTCTCTTTCAAAATCTCTTCTGATGTTTCAAGCACATCAAAAATGCCAATATTCACTTATCACTCCCATAATTTCATCTTGGCTTGAAATGTAACCACTTTATTGCTGACTTGATAACAAATGCTCTTCTCTCTTGAGGTGGCAGATTGAGTTTGTTGAAAAAGTTGAATATGTCACCTGAATAAGAAAGTTTGTGACCCATTCTGTGTCACTGAAATATGCTGTCAGACATGATTTTTAAAAAAGAAATCTCAAGGTGGTTCTTATAATTCTGAAACTCTGGCCTTTCAAAAGCCATCTCACTTCTAAGTATAAGAGAAGATATGTGTTCTCTGTGTCCATGAGTTGGAAAGCTGTGACATGAGTTGAGGACATGTAATTTAATGTAGTTGATAATTTTAGTTAATCATGCAAAACACTGTAGGTTCAGGTGACACTTTTTGGCTATGGATGACATAGTGCATAGACTCATTCTGAAGCAATCTCTTTGACCTATGTAGTGAAACCAGAAAGCCACCTTGTCATGGGGATGAGGAGTGTGTGGAACTCTGTCTATGCATATATTTATACACTGGTAGATTCAATTTTCCTGAAATATAAGCATTCAGATACTTGAATAGATCTGCAGTTGTGGTATTGGTGGGCCACAAGAGTGCATATCCTCTTGAAAAATTCATGGCACAAAAGCATTCATTGCTGTCATGTTGTCAACATCAGTAGATTCATCAGTCTGGATGGTATATCTTGGTGACTCATTAATCTTCTTTAACAATTCTGCCTTGATATCCTTTGCTATGTCATCAGTTCATCTAGTGGTGGTGTTAGATGAAAGAGGAAGATGTGCCATCCTTTGAACTGCAGCCTCTAGAAGTTCAAGAGAAGTATTCCTAGCAGCAAGATCAACTCTTCACCGATGATAAAGAGATTTTTAGCTTTAACAATGTGATCATCCAGTAAGAATGATGCTCTTAGTCCAGACACATTTGAAGAAAGGATTACTTTTGATAATAGCTTTTGTTCTTTGTGTTCACATTTTGCTTTCTTTTGAAAAACTCCAAATACTTGTCTTTTAAATATGGTGCATTTTTTTCTATGTGATAAAGCAGTTTTGAAGATTTCCTGACTTCTTTGCATAGCTGATCACTGCATGTTACAAAGTGGGCTTTGTGATATGAATCACTTGTTCATTGGGCTCATAATTTAAGTGGAACTCTTGGTGTTTTCTTTCTGATTGAACTTTCTTTTTGTTGCCAATATTCTTGTTGTTTGTTCATGTTGGCTTGGCTTAGCTGAGGGGCTTACAAAAACTGACTGAGAGAAGAACACTGAGTGGGGAAAGAGTTGTGGGTAGACGTGGTAAATAAAGATAATAGGCAAGCCACACACAGACTAAAATTAGAAAATATACATCAATTCACTTACCATTACAAAGTCTGCTATGATTAGCCTGCAGCTTAAGTGTCACCTACCATTCATAGGATTTTGATGAACTTGTAAGCAAATGATTTATTATGCTTTCTATTCAAGCTCCCTGCTAAAAAACATATGTATTTGCAACCATTTTCCAAGACATGTTTCATCACCTCAGCTCCACCTGAGATCATCAGGTATTAATTTTTAGTACAACCTGCATCCCTTATGTACATTGTACACAGTAGAGGTTGCTTCCTGTGCCCTGTGACAATAATTGCCCCATTGATATGACAGGAGGAAGAGCTCAGAGTGGAATGCAGGTAAATTTTAGTCCATGGCTGGCAGTTGAAGACCCTGATATAAACGCTTAGCAAATTTATCCAGCATATTCAAGCTGGTAATGCAAATATAATTGAACTTCACTGTTAAATCCTTCGAAAATTGGGGAAGTTGTCTCTGCCTTAAGGAAATTATGAAGCACTATAAAACTATAATCTAATTCTGCAGTTTTGGTACCTGCTTGCTTCTCATTTCCCATCTTTTACTTGCCTTCCTTCATGTCTTTGCTCATTGTCTTTCTTTGCCATTTTTATTTTCTGTATCTCACTATGTCTTCTTTTTTTTTTTTTTATTTAAGGAGAAAAGAAAAGAAAGAAAAAAAAACAGTGAAGGGGTACAAGTTATACAGATTTACAGAAGAAAAAAATGCGCAGTAGGAAATCACTAGTTAATGGATTACATATTGCCATCTTAGAAATAATTGTTCCAGTCACAAAATTAAAGCTTGTAGAGTGGACATTCCAACAATGACACTGCAAACAGTTCTGTTCAATGATCCAATAAAACTCTGTGATATCATTTTCTATCTTATACATTTAAATATACATGCAGTTATATAGTTTAGAGCACTTTCTTTTCCTCTCTTTTGTACAGTGACTATTTATTAAAGGTAACTCAGCACTTCTCTGGAGGCTTGTGTATTTAGAAAGCTCTGTTAAAATCCTTCTTCAGCTCTTTCCTGCTTTGAAATGGGCAGTGAACATTAAGTGTAATTTGTCTTTTTCTTTCTTAACAATGTCTTTCTTAGCTACTGCACTAAGGTTTCTAATACATATAGTCATTATCTTTAAAACACAAATCTTCAATGCTTTTTAAACTGCACTTGTTTGGTATTGTTTGGTTCTTTTTCCAGATTGTAGGCTTCATGAAAGTGGTCAATGGTTGTTTTTGTTCACAACATAATCTTACTAATGATCTTATCTATGCACGTACTAGCGCCTAATGAAATATAAATTGTAAAAAACACTGAGTAATCTTTTACTCCTTTGGAAGTATTTTTTCTAGTGTAGCTTTGAGATTGCTGCTTAGAAGTACTTCATGCTAAAATTGAAGCCATGAGCTCTAAATTAAATGATTTCTTTAAATGGAAACATGGACATTTATGCTGAAAACAAATATATGGGTAAATTTTAAATCTCATTTTAAAAAATTCCAATTTTCCTCTTTTGGGGAGGAGGCATCGCCCCATTCAGGAAATGTGTTAGTGAAGGACATTGCTGTAAACATTTGTTCAACTCACTGTTTTTGTGTAGGCATACTTAGCCCATAAGTAATAAAGGACCAAAACTATGAGCTCATTCAGTTTCTCAGTGTCTCAACAGGAAATAGATGGTTATAGACACATAGATTATTAAGGAGGGTTAATGGAAGAACTATTTAAAGGCAATGGCAGGGTAAAAGGAAACACCATGTAACGTACCCAAGGGATACCAACAATGGGGAGCCATAAATGCAAGATAAACCTGAAGAGGAAGTAAAAAACCTGTATCCAGATTCTTGAGAAAACTGTGGGAGAGCTCTAATTGACAGAAGCCTTGGATATCAGGAGTGTAAGAGCCGTCCACTGTCTCTGACGAGGTAAAGATCTAGGCTCCGAGCTCTTTTTTGCTTCCCCAGTCTCTTGCCAGGTCTCCCATTGGTTGGATACAATTTAAAGCCATAGAGGCAGAAAAGTAGTCAGTGCAGTCTACAGGATGGAAAAGTGTAAGGCGAGGGGTTCAAAGGACCAATGGAAACAGCAATGAATCCATCTTCAAGGAGTCTGTATATATTTTCTTCCTGTCTGCTAAAAATTATTTTGAAAAACACAAAGCATACTTTCAACTTCTGTACACTTAGAAGATTTTTCTAATGTGATAAAGTATGCAAAAATATGTTGATAAGTCCATCACCCACAAAAGGTGTTTTTTGCTGCAATTATATGTAGCAATATAGAAATATTTTCTAAAGTAGAGAATAGGATATATTCATAGTGTTTCCTATATCTTTCTTAGTATAAAGCATCAACATTACCTATGCTATTAAAAACATACTCAGCGTGTGTGTCATTTCAGTAACCACATATTATTTATATATGTGCTGACTGACAGTTGGGCATAGGTCTGCATTATATATATTTATGTGTCAATTTTTTCCTTTTTCTTTTTGCTACTGAACTTAACTCAGGCAATTTATTTATTTATTTATTTACTCAGGCAAGTTTTAGACTTGGACTTTACTTATTGCTAGTCATCAAATTCTTCTTTTGACAATCACAGTGAGATTTTAAGTTATTAATAGAAGAAAATGACAGAAACCTCAGAACCAAGGAAAAAGTGTAAAGAAGAAAATTGAATCTGTGACATTAGAGTATGGAATACTTAGAAATAATAGAAGAGAAATATTCCTTGATTTTCTTTTAGTTTATGCTACCTGGAGTAAGAGCAAAGGGGATATTTTACTACTTAGTATCCCCAGCTTCGCTCAGAAAGTGGGCATGTGGGGCTTTATTTTGATAGATTTAGTTGCATACAGATTAAAAATAAGTGGAAGATTTTTACATAGGATTGAAAATCTGAGATTCTTTTACATATACTAAACTCACGCAAAACTCTTGTAAGCTACAATAAATAGCATAATTAAGGAGAGTTACAGCTTTCTTCTTCCTTTATAACTAAGGTAGTCATACACTGAGAACCATAACTAAATTGTAAGACATAAATTCTTGTTGCATAGTTCAGGATATAATAGATGCCTCTCTTAAGGTTGGAAATATTTTCAAAATTGATTCATGAGATGTACATTTAAGAACACCAAGTCATTTTGTGCTTTCCATCAGTCTTTATATATAATAAATGTATACTACATATATATGAATATGTGTGTACGTATGTTAAACAGGCTATAAAAATCTAATATACTTTAGGAAAATGACTGAGAATATTTATCATATTAATTATAGCATATATATTTATTCTATTGTGACATTTAATTAAATAGCAGCCATAAAATATTAAGTAACCCCCATCATATTTAAGTAATGAACAGACAAGTTTTCTTTTTCCTCAGTAAGGGAAAACTGTTGGCTGTCTATATTGCATGTTTAAAACAGTAAGTCTGTCACTATGGAATTCCACATTCCGGAGTATTAAATGATTACAAAGAACCCAATGAAGTATAAGAAAAATTTTGTTAGTCTCAAGATTTTGCAATTACTTCTCTTTTAGCTAACAAAGGAAGTGTATCTCTAAGTTGAAATGGAACTTTGACAGCCACAATATAGCAAGGACCTTGAAATGGACAGAGGTCTAATTTTTGATGCTGAAGACTTCCAGTAATGAAGCAGGCAGGCTCCAAGGAAGTTAGTTTTTTACATAGGAGGTTGCAGGTGATAGTACAGTGTTTTCTAGATGTAATAACAAATAAGAAAGACAGGATCTATTAAAGATTAGACATATCCTTAATAACTGCATTAGTGAATCTACTTAAATATAGACACTATATTGACTAGTCCCTGGTATAGGTGTGAAAAATGTGGTAAATATTTTAATACAAAAATATAGTGAAAGACACGTTGCCATTAATTCCCATGAAAATACCCCCCCCCCCCTTGAACACACTTATCCCCACTTTCTCAAGAAGTCCTGGAAAATCTTCTGTTGTATGTTTATTTGCACTGTCTGGCTGCATAGATGTCCTCAATCACTTCAAATTGTTTACCTTTCTAGGTCACTTTGACTTTGCTGAAGGGCCATAAGGTGTCCAGTGCCAGATTTGGTGCATAAGGTGAATGATGACACTCTATAATATTCTTACCAACTTGCCTTTCTGCTGAATGTCACTTGGTAGCAACATTCACTATATTTTTGGTCATAGTTTTTAAAGACACTCATGAATAAGCAGCTTGTATGTTCATTAGAGCTTATAAAATCTGAAATATTTAGTTGAGCAGTGAAGCGACTTCATGTATCTGAAACAAAGTCTTGGCATGGGTTAAGGAAGGATGTTATCTGAAAATTAGAGTTATATTTTGCATTTCTGTCTTATTCAACTTCATTTTTGGACCATTTTTTAAATGGTAGTGCCATTTATCATTTACTGTGTAGCAGGGGCTTCTCAGTATGTGCGTAATTATTTTATCTAGCATGGGAAAATGGTGCTTGTGGTTCAAATTGTAAAGATTATCTTATGTGAAGTATAAGCAGAAAGTTCCAAATATAAGTAAAATGTTTATTTTTCCATTAGCATTTTTTCTTTATAGAAGAACGCAAACTATAGTGGAGAAAAGTGTACACATTGGAGTTAGACTTTTTGGTTTGAAATCATGGTTCTACCAGTTAGAAAATGGCTACAACTTTCTCCCCCTCTTCTCCAACATGAGGAGCAACTCTTTTGACCAATAGAGCACAGCAGATGTGATACAGTTGCAGTATCTTTTTAAATGTTAATTGATGAGTAGTAGTGTTTTGGGGTGGAGTGAAATGTTTTGATACATGTATGCACTGTGGAATGATTATACCACGCTAATGAACACAGACATCAGCTTACACGGTTAAGTTTGTGAAGAGAGCATTACGAGCACACTCTCCTATTTCTTATACCTCTGCCAGTACCTAGGCTTATGGACCAACAGTTTACACTCCTTGCTCTTAGAACCTGTACTCTGGTAGCTGTGGCCCACGAGGTAAGAAATCAAACCATTATGAAATCTCAGAGCTGGAGAGATCAGGTGTCAGTGCTCTGGTTGGAGAGCCTAGTGAACCCAATCTTGCAGGTATGTTTACTGATGTGCCAGGTAGGAGAGGGCCCTTCATCTAGACTGGCTCTTCTCCATTCAGTACTACCAGGTACCCTTTCTCAATGTCATGGGACATAAGAATTATTAGTCCAAACTGACTTCAGTTCTTGACTTATAAGATCATGACTTGTAATAAAATAACTATTATTATAAACCATTATACTTGGGAGAATTATAATAGTTACTATATTGTGGAATTTTCTGGCAAGATTTTATATATAAAGCACTTAAAAATGTGTGCTATATAATGAACTCTCAGATTGTAACTATTTTAAGACTTAATTTAAAAAAAAATTTTTTTTTGTTCCAGGAATTGAATTCACAACCTTGTTTGCCAGGCAGGCACTTATGCTGCATGAGAAAAATCTCTGGCCACTTAAGAGTTAATTTTTTCTACATATCTCATTTAGAGATGAGGAATGACTGTACTCTGCTAAACCAAGAAACTCCTGGATTTTGCACTATTCCTAATGCAAATTCATAGTGTCTCATCTCAGTCTTATGGCTAATTACATTGAGTCCCATCTGTCTACAGACTTAGTGTCTCAGTGGGGAGTCCGTCAGAAACAGGCTGAATAAGAATGCAGGTTCAAGAACTTTTCTTGAGGGATAACTTAAACCCTTGTATGGGAATTAGGAAGTGAGATAGAAAAAGGAGGTGATAAAGGATGCATTATGAAACCACTTTCTGTAGCTCATCAGAGCCAGATTCTAACGAGAATCTCTGAGAGACAGTATAAAACATGTTCCTTTGAGTTATTTCCCCCAAGGGGAAATGTAAGTGAGTCATTAATATTTCTGTTATAGCCTAATCACTAAGGGCTGCCAAGATGGCCTGGTTAAATACCAGACATTGGTAGTTAACTCAACCTGCCAATCAGGCAACAAATTGGGCTCTGGTGGAAAAGCCAAAGCAAACCTAATCAAGCCAAACCCCGGGAAACCAAATACTGGTGATGTTCATTACTATTGTGCTCTTGTGCTCTGAAGTGATAAAAGCAAAGAGGTAAGTGGTGGCATAGATATCTGCTGCAGTCAATGAAAAAAGAAATTCATTATTCTTCCTAGCATCCCCCATGTTGAGAGCATCCATCCGGTGGAGGGACCATCACTTCCATTCACTTTTATACTGGAATGGCTATTCAATGAAACTGTTCAAGACAAGGTTCTTATTCAGGAAAATTGAATCTCCGTCTCCCATAGTTTTGGTGCTATTTAAAGAGACTTGTAATTAATCCTGGACTTAGATTTCTTGAGAGAGCTACAAGTCTCCTGACTCTCTTCCACGTCCAAAAGTGCTGGCACGTCAGAAAATCCCCAAAGCTTGGGGAAATTGCTTAAAGTGCTGATGTTCCTGCCACCCTCTGACATTCAAAGTGATTTACTTTTAAAGGTGGCAATGTGAAATCATCGATTTAACTGTCTACTGCAAAGGGACTTGACTTTTCTCTGTTGAAGTGCTTTATTTAAAAGGACTTGGCTTTCTCTATAGATAAGCAGGGAAATCTTTCACATTTCAAAACCTGAATTATTGAATGATATCTGAACTGTTTTAGTCTCTTCTTTGTGGGAAAGAAGGGAGAGGGGTAAAAATATTGTGTATATTTACATTTTAAATTGTGTAATCATGTTATTATCTGAAACTAATACCATGCTGTTAAAATTTAGATAAAGTGTCCTGTAATGCATATAAAATGTTCATTTGTTGAAGGCCATTAAGTTAATTTCCTGGCAACAAGATTAAATGCAAGGCATTTACATAATCATTAGTTGTGAGGTGTAGAAAAGATAATTAAATATTCCACCACATTAATTTATATTTAATTAACTGTGCTTTAGTGATCCTTCTGTCTGAATATTAATATTGTGTAAATAAACAATTAGAATGCATACTGATTTTATTAAAGATTTATTCTTAAAATTAGGTAAAAGATGCGATTATTAATTTGATTATATCTAATTTTGAATCCTAATCATGTTAATGGAGTCAAAAAAGTCTATCATTGGCTTCAATGATGACATTCTCACATTTTATATTTGCAGCTGTTATTTTGCTGATAGACTTAAAAATATATTCATTTAGTTTATTCTAATAGTTAACTACTTTTACAAGTTTCTGTGGTTCCTTTACTTCAGGACAACAAAAAGGGAAAATTACTTACTATACAGTAAACTACTTTCAACTATGTCCATACATGAACGTGTGATATTTTTGGGAAGCAGCTACATTGCATAGGAAGGAACACAAATTAAACAATCTTCAATAACATCAAAATACTTTAAATTATACTTAGCATTTATAGCCAATTAAGAATCTAATGGAAGGTAAGATTTCTGAGGAATAAGAGTTTTTAAATGTAGTGTTAGGGAAATTTTGCAAGGATAATAAGAAATAAGACATTGAAAGGAACAGAAATGTAAGAATTTTCTAGTCAGATTTGTGGAGGGTGTAGATCATGGTGAAGTGAAATTTGGATAATACATACACTACATGTGAATGTGCTTTGTGCCTTTATCTGTCTGAACAGTTCAGAAGCCAGTAAGTTAAAATATGTAGGTCTTCATTAAGCATTCAAAGTCAGAAGATAAAGAAAATACATGAAACACCTGAAATGTAAAAAGTTACATTAAAATATACTGTAAAACCCTTACAGTTTCCTCCAGAAAAAAATGATTTCATATTAAGGTGTAACACCCCCAAGTGAAAATGTTTGTGCTTTCCACACGAAATATTTATCTTTGTAAACAACTCAATACTGATTTTAACTGTCTAAATGTGATTTTCAGGGAGACTGATGTGTTTCCAGAGCACATATTTCCCAACAGAAGCATTCATTTCTAGAATTTCAGAAGGGGGAGTAATAAAACTGCTTTTGTTTTTTTTTCAAGGCTATTGGGACTTTTACAGTTACAATATGGTATGATATAGTTAGTGTTCCCCTGGGCTGGACACGCATTCCCTTCTGGTTTACGAAAATAACATACTGACGGGTTGTGAACTATCCTATTTTGTGGCAAATTCATACTTCCATACCTTTCAATATGTGCCAATCAACATGTACTGGGACCATTAAGGTGTCGGCATTCCTTAGGTTAAATTTGGTACTACTTGATGCAACCTATGTGTCACATGTCTGAGTAGTGATTTTCCAGACACTTTTTAAAATTTTCTTTTCATCCTCTGAATCTATGTTAGAATCAACACAGTTGTCCACCCTTATGCAGTTTTAGTATCACTTGAGATGTTTGGGTTGGCACTTTATCTAGTTAAGTATGGCATTCTTTCATTCGTTCAACAATATTTTTGTATACCTACTTTTCTGTTACAACCAAGAAAAATAAGTCAGACTTTATACCTTTACAATTGTTCATGAACCCTGTAGAAGGAGTAGGCATATAATACACAGGTTAACCTTTCCTTTTATTCACTAACAGGGCTCCATGACCTCCATGACCACAAATGGATGCGAATGGTGAGGTTGATGATAAATGAAGCAGCAATTTCAGAGGATAGTTTCCTTCATAACAGGGAGTTTGTCTGAGTCGCCACTTCATTGAAGGATAAAATGTATATTACCAAATGAAGACTGTGAACCAAAAATTATCAGCAACCTATTATTGGATTCTGACTCATGGGATGTCTCTCCGTTGTAACTGATGACCCACTGCCCATAACTCTTGGGCACGTGTTCCTGTATTCTCTGAGGAGTGCTTTGAATCCTCCTGTGGCATCCACTGATGATCACGATCAATAATTTACAAACACGTCTTAGTAAACACTTCCCCTTTTTTCCTGTTTGAAATGTTAATTTCCTTTTTGATGTTTTTCCTGTTTGATAGCAGTGTGATTTTACTTGTTTCACTGCCAAAGACAGACTGGCAGAACTCTGTGAGTGCCTCATGTGCTGCAAAGCATGGAATTTCCGAATTAAACGTTAAAAAGAAAACAAAGAAAAAACTATATCCTGAATAGCCAAACTCTTCAACTTTCTTTTTTATTTTTTAAAAGTTGAATCTTTTGTTAAGAAATAATTCAGCTTTATTACAAATAAAATTATATTTCTTCTAGTAAAGTCATATCTTCAAACCCCTAGATAAAAAAGGTGCTCATGGTTTTAATTTTATTCATGTAGGCTTACAGATAATTATATTATTTACATATACTTCCATATATTTACTTGTCTTTATGTTCTTGGTATATTCAGAAAATGTCTTAGGTTTAAAAGAAGTTTTCTTTAGATATTAAAAATCAAAGATAAATTAAAATAAAAAGTCTCTGAATTTCTTTGGAGTTAATGGTAAAAAACTTCCCACACAAATGTAGATCTTAGAACAGTTCTGTAGTTCTGATAAACATAAAAGATACAATTTTTTATTTAATTACTAGTTTTAATAATTTACACAACAGCTACTAATGATTGTATTGTATCTAAAGCTTCTAGAAGCCTGGTAATATAATCTTTTCCTTAGCAATCTTTATCTTGCTACAGTTTCGATTAGCTTAGAGATGGAACAGGGTTTATACAAACAATAAAACCTGCAAGAATAAGCGAGTAAGAGTAGGCAGCTAGATCTGCTTCAGAGGTAGGTTTCAGTCCACACATGCATGTGACATAGATGAACTCCATGAAAGCTAAATGCTTCAAAAATAATAATAATAATTCTAAAAGGGGAAAGTCCCTCAAAGAGTTAGTTAAGAATTCTGGCTTCTGTGCTTTACTCTACCCAATATTTTCATCTTAGAGTTTCAGCTTTTACGTTATCCATGTAATTTTTTTTTGTCTTTTTCGTTTTTATCGGTACCAGGGATCGAACTCACGACTGCCTGCTAGCCAGGCAGGCGCTTATGCTGCTGAGCTAAATCCCCAGCCCTATCCATGTAATTTTGATATAGAAATCCATAATTCACACTCTCCAACAGTTTCACAAATGGTTATTGTTTTTAAATTATCCCATGTAAAAGGAAGAAGGTACAAAAATGATTAAACAATCAAACAATGAAAGCACAAATTGTTCATCTGAATGATCTACCCTACTAGAGATTAGCAGTATAGTTATCTATCTCATATATATAGATAATTTTATAACCTGAACAACTACTTTTAAGATAATAGTATGAAATATATTAGTTAGCGTTAATTTCCTATTGTTTTGAAATTTTGTACCATTTCTATTCTCTTTTTTGTTTTGTTTTTTTAAAATAAAAAACAAGTAAAATAAATGAATAAATAAATAAATAATCCCATGAGAGAATGGTATCAAAACATTTTGTACCTAAGGTCTGTTTTATGGCTAAGGCTTGTTTTACGGCTCTATTTTGATGGCTTTTATTACTCTCACTTTGTGCCTCTGTTTCCATAGTAATATAACGAGTGACTTGAACTAGTTGAACCATTTTGTATCTGATAATCTAAGCTACTCAGTTGCCTGACTCTAGGTTTGATTATTGTATTAACTAGTTGAAAATGTACGCATTTGAAAGTGCATTTTTGCTTGTGTATATGTTATCATGATAGTGGGACTCTTTCAGATACTTTCCAGAATTACTGAGCATTGAGTTCATCTATTTGTCAAAATCAGTTTTTAACATAATTTTTTAACACAGAAAGTCAGTAATGCTGAGGTTATGCTTTTCTTATATATAATTAGGGGAAAATGAAGGGAAAGACCAATTTTCCAAATGATTTCAATTTGGATAGGGACTAGAGATTGGACTAAATGTCTCCCCTTTTATATAGAGCTTTCTAATTTAAATGAAAGTCTAGCACTCATTTCAGTATTTTGGCTACTCAGTTTGCTTATTCCTTAAATTGTCAAATAAGTAACAAATCAAAGAAATACCAAAATGACTAATTTTAAATACGAAAGGATGTGGTTGGGAGATTTCACAAAGAATTTATCATTTCAAAGAAGATTTGAAGTGTAAGTATTCTAGCCTACATAACTTTAGAAGATACAGTGAAGAAAACTTCATGACCTACTCTTCTTAGACCAAAGAGACTAAGAAGGCTTTTTATTTGAAAGAAGACTAAGGACACTCCCCCTGAAAGCATTTGGCAGTGAACTTTTAAAACATTTTTCCCATAGTTCCTGGGAAGGCAGCCTCAGATAAGACCATATCTTTATATAATTATAGTACAGTGAGATTATGTTCTAAGAAGATTATTGTCTGTATCATTTTTTTCTGTGCCAAGTTATCTATGAAGATGTTTGTAATTATCCAGGAAATGTAGAAACATACCTACTGAGACATAAAAGATAAGAAAAGTGATGTTCTGGTGTGTGGTAACTTTTTGTTTAAGGATGCTGAAAATTGGATGATTTTTAAAATGTCACTTGTACTCCACATTCCAGCTTCTTTATTAATGAGGATAAGATAAATTTTATAAAATTTCTTTCAGTTCTCTTGAGATATCAGTGCAGCATGTACTCTGAGGCCAAGTTCCTTTAATTAGGAAGGCACTAGTTTGGATGAAATTAAACTATTTAAGTGTCTATGGAGATTTGATGAAACTAATTGAGTTCAAAACATATTGAAAATGTTGAGTGATTATGTTATTATAGTAACATATGCATACAAGTATAAGTACAATAAAAATAAAATGAAACAAGTGGTAGAATACAGGACAGCACTCAGGTCTCCTGGCTCCTGGTATACAGCTCTTATTTTAGTTTATACTATTTTATTTTATTTTACTTGTAAACAGGAAGAAATTTTAGAACGAACATTTCCCAATGCTACCTAAACCTTTATTTTGTGTTCTGACTTCCTAGCTGAAAGGAAAATGCTTCCGATGTTTTTATTCTAATTTTAAGTTTAGTGATTATATAATATGACAAAGAAATGACAGGGGGATAGAGCGTAGTGGCATGACATTATAATTAATCTTCATTTTTCCTTAAAGCAGAGGCTACTTAAAGCTGCTGTATGCATAAATGTTAATTGATGGAGGTGGTAATAGGAGTGGATCTAATATAATTGCTTTAAAATTCTCTCATGATCACAATAGTGTTATTGGTTTACTACACATTCTGCTGCACTGCGGTTTTGCAAGTCGTTTCTCTCGGAATGTATTTCAACTGCAGACTTTCTATAGCTGGTAAACGTGCAAACACATTTATCTCTGAGTAGTTCAGAAAAGAAGGTTGTTGTAATCTGGAAAATGAGAGACATTAGGGTGATTAAAAAGATCTTAGCCTATTTTCATGTAGAATAAATCTTCATCTGTGGCCAATACAAATACCATGACTTGAGAATTCATTGGTTTATATTCTTTCTTCTGTCTTTTGGTCTCTTTTTTTTCTTTTTCTCACTTTTAGCTCTCTTTTCCCTTTTTCACTTCCTTCCCATTTTATGACTCATTCTTCAATTTATCGGTCCTTGGCTTATCCTTCTTTCTTTTTATTCTTATTTGTCTTCTATTTGCAGTATTTGGGATTGAGTTCATGGCCTTGGGACTGAGGTAAATCCCAGCTTTTTTTTGTGACAAGCACTCACTGATTCACTGAGTGGGCCACAGTGAAACTTGTCATCCTCTTGACTCAGTTTCTCAGACTCTTGGGCATGTGGTACCTCGTCCAGATTTTCTTTCTTCCTTTTTTTTCTTTTTAAAGATTTTTTATTTGGTATTTTTGTTTGTTTGTTTGTTTTTATCTCTTTTTTTCAAGACAAAGTCTCACTATGTAGTGCAGGCTGGTCTTGAGCTCACTATGTACCTGAGACTGACCTTGAAATCCAAAGTCTCCACTTGCCTCCATCCCCCAAGGCTGGGATTCTAGGCATACAACTCCACACCCAGCTCTTTCTTCTTTTTTTAAAGCTTACTTTTATTTAGTGTCAGACACTTCATTCTGTTTTATACTCAGTGGGTGCTTATGTCTGCATTTGTCTGGAGTTTTTTGCACATAAGAGTATATATGCATGGCAGTTGAGGGTATGTGGACAGTGATTAGAATATTATTCTTTTCTGATCTCACTCTGTGACCTTGTCATCTCAGGTATCATGGTTCAGACATCCTGAATATGCAGAATGCAAGAATATTTCTCATCTATTCAGTAAAGTCAGCACTCGCCTAAATACTGATGACACTAAAAATGATTGTGTTTATTTATTCATTTGCTTATAAGTTTATATTTGCCTACATGCTCAGCATTGGGGATATAGTTGAAAACTCATTGTCCAAGCCTACAAGGAATTTAGATTCTCTTAAAAGAGAATATCAGATTAACAAGTAATTATAATATAGAATAATTCATATTATAAGTGCCACTGTTACATTAAAGGATCATAAAGACTTGTAGAACAAAGACCTATATACATGAATGACGGGCCCACTTGTTGCAGATTAGCAAACACAATTCTAACTGGTATTTCAGAATTCAGTTTGATTTCCTTCCAAAGTTAATACTACGAAAACTACGACTTGGTGCTTGAATTGATGTCCTAGACCACATTAAGTACTAAAAAAAGAGCTTGAATAAATGAGGCTTTATCTCAGTGAAATTTGAGAGAGAATGGAAATTAAGCAGTAGGATTTTGGGAACAAAATGCAAGTTGTGCATAATTTCACAAGAAAACCTAGTAGGTTGCTTAGTCAGGTTGGATACACCTGGAAGCCACATGGACTCTGATATCTTTCATTTCCCTCTCTACTCTTTTATTGAGAAAAACTTTGTTTCACAGATCATTAATTCACCATATTTCTGACTTATGTTACCTGGCTCCTGTAGGCATTTGCTGAGAAAATCAGAGCTTTCCCATTCCCAGTGATGAGATTCCTAGGCACTTTGCCATTCCAGGATCTTGAAATCCCTGTTCAGCTAACTTCACTCTTCATGGGAGACTGAGAAAATTCCCAGTGTTCAGAGACAAAGCAAAAGGAGTGGTAACTGATTCTTTTGTCTGTAGACAATAGCAGGGTACAAGTGATGGATGGATGTCTTTGTCCCATTTGGCAAACACCATCTGGCAGGCTTGAATGATGTTAAGCAATAGACACAGCAGTTTCAGAGTGGAAACTCTACATAGAGTCAGTGGCAGAGCAAGGGAAATCATTGTCCATCTCGATTGCTTCCTTGTAGTTCTATATACATATCATCGTACTCGCTTTGGCGGCACATACGCCATATACCTTTGGTCTACACCCATGAAGATATTGATAGAGGTGACTGGGAGCCAGGTAGAACTATGCCCTGAAAGGAATTCTACATTAGAAGAAATTGTGAAATCACTAGAGGACACTTTAGATAACTTCATTTGGCAATATTTATAAATTAATTTATATGATTCCAAAAAGCTTGTTCTGATTCAACTCATCAGATGTGCTGGACTCCAGATGCCAATTAAAACCTGGTAAATGAATTATTACCATTATCACAACAATAATAATAAAAAGTATCACTATTAGTTTTGCCACACCACATTTTATAGATATATACTCTTGCATAAATGAAGATATTAATAATATCTTCCACAAGTTGATCTCAAGAAGTATTCTTCCACCATTAAAGAAAGATTATCTTTCAACAGTCCACTGGCATAGATTCAGCAGTCTACTAGTGCAAGTATTAGTCACTGCCTTCTTTTAAAAAATGAGTCAATGACATTTATTAAAGTGGGATAAAGGAAGATTTTGTTTAGGACCCCCGCTGTAGGTATCAGTACTACAGTAACAGAATTTTGCAGTGTAATAGAGAAATGGGACTCACCACTAAATTTAACATGAGCAAGTGAGAATTTAAAGCCAAGAGCAGTATGTGAATCAGTGTGTTGAAAATTAGTAAAGTGAAGCATTATAGTTTTGAGATATTCTGGCTAAATCAACCTAACAGGATTCTCACTGAAGACAGACCAGCATATCAGATGTCATTTGGGAGAAGGTGAAGGATGGGAAATCTAGTTGTCGTCTATCAAGAATGATCAGATGTTGACGTTGGGGTTTCTTGAGAAACTAATTTAGCAGAATTCTTAGTTTAAAATGGATTTTACAAAGAAATAAATAGATAGACCTAGAAAAAGTTTTAAGAGGGCAACTAAAGTTTGTTCAAGCAGTGATAATTTGTGACCATCATCTTCTCGATAATAATCATCACAAATAGTTTAAATCCAAGGTGGCATTTACCCAGATAGTAAACATTTAACTGTCTTATATTCATTGTTTTTCCCCAAGTACTCAATATCCTGTGCCATCACTCTATCACATATTTTAATATCTTTTTCTGAAAGTATCATCTCACTTTTATGTGTTATTTCTATTAACACAATGTGACTTTTTTTGTTGTTGTTGTTTTTTTCCTTTTTATCGGTACCAGAGATCGAACTCATGACTGCCTGCTTGCAAGGCAGGCACTTATGCCGATGAGCTAAATCCCCAGCCCCCGCAATGTGACTTTTGAACAAATTATCTGTTAGTAAGTGACAAGTGTTTGGGACTATATACATTGGATTGCCATGTTTGGTAAAAATAATGTATAAACATTGATAGAGTCATAGAATAGACACACATGAGTATATATGCACAGAGTGTCTGTAGCCTTAATTTTCTTTTGAAAATTGATTATTTTGATTACTAAGCAGTTAAGCTATTCCAATAAAATCTCCATTTATCTGATGCCTTAAATCTGTTTTCTTCCCTCCAAGGTACACTCTGAATATATTGACTATTTGGCTTCAGGATTTAAAAATGAATTACCTTCTTGTTTCTTTATTAGTTATCACTTTCCTTCATCTATTGGTCTGCATTTCTGTGTATTTCCTGAAGCAAACAAGCAACAAACAAAATTTTACTTGTATATAGTAATTGCAGATTGTGATTGATAAAAATAAATACCACCTCTAGATCAAGCCTGTTCTCTTTTTGTAGGTGTATTTTGTAGATGTTTTTTCACTTTAGATTAATGTGAAAAAATATTTGTGCAATAGTTTTAAAGAATAAAGTTACTATAACAGAATCTGTCAGACTTTTCACTACCTGTTTCTAACTGTAAGAAAGACATTCTTATTTACAATTCAATTATAAAATTCTTTCATACATTTAATAGCAAGCAGTCTATAAACATAGTATCGCCTATGTAAGAATTTTTCATTAAAATATAATCAAACTGGACTTATATCTCTTTTTCTAGGAACAACGTATTAAAGAAAGTCTGTACTCACTGCCTGTCTTTCCTTAAGAGTTCTACCTCAACTTCTCATATTCTTTTTTCCCAAGCATTCATTTTTTTCTTGAAATTGCCCTAACTAATGCTATTGATTACTGACTATTCACATATAGTTCAATGAATAATATGCAGTTTTTTAATCTGAATCTAATCTCCCTGTGATCTTTGACCTTTGATTTATCTCAGCTGCTTAAAACTTTCTGACTTATAGTCTCTTGAGACACAGCTCTCTTGTGATTCTCTTCCTACCTCTGACAGCAGATTTTTGGCTTTATCAGTATATTCCACTTAGTTACCCAGTGGTAATTTACCAAAATTTCCTCATACTTAAAAAAAGAAATGTGGGGAGACATCTATGTACAAGCCATAGCACCTTATGAAGTACCAAATCACTCATTTTGAAATACTCTTGTAGACTTTCCCATCACACCCAGTTCAGAAGTTTTTACTTTTTTAGTATCCAGTTATCTGAATAGTTTTTATTCCAAATACTGTCTTTGCAAGCAAGGACTATTTTGAGTAAACTATTTATGGTATTCAGAAGCTCAGCTTGAGCCAGATATTAGGTTGGGATATGAATACAAATATGGTGAAGATTTATCCTTATAGTTTTCAGAAATTAATAAACAAGGCAAAATACATACAGCTATACAATGGTAATTACTTCACTTCTGTAGTGGAGCCACGAGTAGTATGCTAAGTCCTAAGCTATAACTACCAAAAACAACTTAATAAATAAAAAAAACTGAAAACTGTCTTCCCAGAAATTAAGTGAAATTGTGAGAAGTACAGTTTTCCACACTGGTTGCCAGCCCAGATCAAATAAAGTAAAGCTTAAAGAATAATTAAATTTAGAAGTTTTCAATTTTGTTTCCATTATTGATTGAAGTGGATAGAAAGAAGGGTATAAATAAAGTGTTGTAGTTTGTATGTCAGTGTCCTCCCAGAGCCTAATGAGCTCATTGATGGGGCTTTTCAGAGTGTGTGAATGTGGATTAAAGCACGTGAACGTGAATTAAGGGTGTGTCTTAGTTACTTTTCTCTCATTACTGAAACAAAATTCCCAACACCCAAAGTTAAAGGGGTGGACGTTTATTTAGCTTACAGTTTGTAGAGGTTTCAGTCCATAATTGCTGGCTCCAAGGCAGGTTGCTATGGCACACAAGCATCACAGCAGAGGATGTCCTGTCACAGAGGAGAGACATCATGACGGGCAGATGATAGGAAAGCAACAAAGGATGATCATAACTCTTCCTATCTTTTATATTTTATCTGCTATTTAGGGCAGGTAGAACTCACATCCTTAATCCTAGTGCTCTTGATTCCTAGCATTTCACCACGAATCAATTCTAACATCTCACACTCTAGTTACCTCTGAAAAAGCTCCACCTATGGTCTCATGAGACTTTGTGTGTGGGGGTTCTAGATACAAAGCATAATACAGTGTGATAACTTAGTTACTCCACTGATTGGTTTAGTATAGTTTTAGATGTGGACAGTAAAAGTGCCCATCCTGGTGTGGGTGAGAGCACTCAGAATGTTTGTATCCTGGGTGAGATAAAGGGACGGAGTAATGGTGTGCTTGCTTTGACTGCCTCCCACCTCCCCTGCCAGGGAATGCTTTTCCTATGTGATACCCATCATGCCGTACTACCTGCCTTGGAACCAGCTGACGAAGGAGTCAAACCTCTACAAACTGCATCAAAATTCTTCTAACTTTGGTGTTGGGTATTTGTCTCAGCAATGAGAAAAGTAAGGCAGAAAGGAAGCAAGGAAGGGAAGAATGAAAAGAGAGATAAGTTCTGTTGTTTCTTACTTGTCTCCTTTTATAATGCCTTCTTTCTTGCTTTTTCTTCTTTCTATTGTGCTATTCCAAGTCTCATTTACTATACTCTGAAAATATTCTTGATTACACTGAGCCTGTGCTGGTACCAGTCCTTCATGATTTAACACATGTGTGTATCCATGCACATATCCATGTACATATCTAATTAAATCACTTACCCAATCTTAAATTTTTCTGAATTATTTCAATATTCATTATGATCTTGGCCCAACTGAAAGTAGGTGGACATCAAAAATAGTGATTTGTGGGGCCAACTATATAGTTCAGCAGCACAGTGCCTACCTGGTAAGCATGAGGTTATGAGTTTGATTCCTAGCACACTCCCCAATAGTGATTGTGTTACACAGTGTTTCTGTGGCAGAGGCACAATACTTACTACCTGCAATTTGTAAGAAGAGATTTACTTTGATTCACAGTTTCAGAGGGTTAGTTCCTGATGGGCTGGCTATCTCCAAGGCAAAAACACCATGACACAGGAAACATGTTGAATTCATGGTGGCCAGGGAACCAACATAGCAGGGAAGAGTCAGAGACAAGAATATTTTCCTCCTAGGTTACTCCCCCAATATCCCATATTTCCCCACCAGCTCTACCTCTTAACACCACATGGCTGAAGTTGTGAGTGAATTTAGCACCTCCATGATCCAGTAACGTTCTAAAAGGCCCACCTCTGAGCACATGAGGCTTTTGGAGGACAGTTTTTATCTAAATGGTAACAGTGACATTTTAAATATTTTATTTGTTAGCGCATATTTTGCTGCATCTCTCAGTAGGTAAATTTGTGATGCTTTAAGAAGATTATTCAGTTCTAAGTATGTAATTTATTTTAAGTTGACCAAGATAAAATACTATTAATCAAAAAAGAGTTAAGGGAGAAAATGTAAAGTAAGACTTTATTAAGCTACTGAAAGAAGAAAAGTTACAATTTAAAACAACACAATGATAAAAAGGCCAACTTATTTGACATAGATCTGTTTAAAAACCTACTTTTACATTTTGAATATTCATCTTATTCTGCACTTGTGAAATTGCTTATACTTTTGTTTATTCCTCACTTTATTCTAAAAATGGATTTAAGATGGCTTGTGAGGATATTTAAAATACATCAAAGCAATATAATTAGAAAGAGGTGAAAAAGTAGAAAATAACAAGACTAGGAACTTAAATTAGGGCTGGAAATAAGGTAAAATATAAGTAAATCTTTTTGAAAGTTTTTTGTACTTGCTATTGTTTCTAAAAATTTCAGCAACCCCCATTGAAGAAATTTGATCAGTTGTATTATTCATTATTCAATGCATCAGAACAAATGAACTGTTGAGGAAGAAATGCTGGTGAGAGGTGGGATGTGCTCTTGAGGTATCTCAGGAGGCACTACGTAGTGTAATGAGCAGCTTTCTCAACAATATCCTCGGCATTGTTGCAGTAACTATGATAAATTTTATAAAACAGTGCCTTACAGCGTTTTTCTACATATGCTGGCAGTATCATATTAAAACAAAATCCAGTTTAAAACTATTATGCTATTCTGCAGTGTGGTGTAGGAGTGAACGAGCAGTAATATAGTCCAATAGGTAGCTTTATGCTACATTTGTGGTCTGGCCATATGGGCTATTGAGTACAGTGAATATTATTGAGTAAGTATAGTCTATGTAAAATTTGTCTGAGATTTCCTTGCCAAAGAAAAAGAGACCTACCTAACACGACACATAAATACAGTTTGTAAGTTCAGAAAAATTTTATGCTATTTGTGAACAAATAAACCAAGTTTATAAGTACTTAATTATGAGTTTTAATTAGCTACCAAGTAAAAATAACAGAACAAATATATCTGTGGACAATAGAGAAAATAGGTACACAGCTAAAAATAAAAATGAGCAATTTGTACTCAGAAGCATAGATGCCAAGTAACATGTTTTTATTTTCTGCAGTTGTAAAGATAATGAAACTTCTCTTTAAGGTTTGTTTCTGGGTACTGTACTGTCATGTTTTAATTTCTATGTATGTCTAGATATGGTCCTGTGAAATTTAGAATGTGTGGTTTGCATGGGGAATTTCAAATTTGAAACCTGATCACTCTTATCCTTGAAATTAGTTCAGTTAGCTATGTTGCTTCTCAGTTTCACTAAGTGATGATCACTCCAGTGTTTCTACCCTCCCATTCTTTGACTATATTGTAAAGTTGATCAAATTATGACATTACCAAAGATGTCTACTCAGTCACAGGGTTTCACTCTACATAATCAAATGAAAGAATCAAAGTATAGCATTGAATTTGTCAGCCTTCTGTTGCTGGGACAAAATAACTGACATTCACATATTAAAGGAAGAAAGTTGATTTTGGCTCATAGTTTCAGAGTTTAAAGTCCATGGTTAGATGGCCCTCCAGTTTCAGTCTGTGGTGGAAGAGCATGGTGGAGAAAGTTGTGCACTTCATGACATCTAGAAAGCATGTTTGGAGGAAAGGGTCAGTGATCAGTGTCACACCCCATCACCCATCCACCCACCTCCTGAAGTTTCTTTACTACTCTATGTGTATAACAGTCCAATTAAGTTGACAATCAAGATTGACCACCACAAGCATAGATGATATTTTTTAAAATTCAACTTTCCTTAGGGTAAATGCATATAAATTTATGTATATATTTGTACATGAAATAGATAACTATCATACGCATCTGTCTTAGTACATCAAAAAGAACAGTTTGTGCTATCATTGTTTATCACTTTTGTATCTAAATTATGTAACCTGTAATAGTTCTGAGATAACAATGTGCGATATATTAACTAGTGTTAATTCTCCTTTTTATATTTTCTTTTTTGAAATTCTGTACCATTTCTATCCTTTTTTTTCTTTTTTACCTTTTTTAAAAATGAAAAATTAAAATTCTAAAAAAATCAACTTTGTTATATATTTGTGACAGTCAGCCTCTCATATTGCAGCAAGCCTTCCAGCTCTTTGTGTTTTCTGACTGAAAAGTCACTCCTCTTTGCTGGTTTTCAATCCTCAAAGAGGATTCAGACAAGGCTTGGAGTCCCTAACATGTGGTTGGGGTGTCTATTTAATCATGCTCATTTGAACACTCACAGAATCCGTATTAAATAAGGTTTGTCTCCCATTTGTGAACAGTCAGTGTCCTTCGTGGAAAAAAATCTCAGATTGAATATTAGTTTTCTAAGGGATAAATTGCCTTATATCAACTATAAAGCTTATTTTAAGAAAAGTGCACGGAGAAAACACTTGTCTAATGAAGTATTTAGCATTGGTATGCCAATAATTATCTATACTTAAAAATTCTTGAATAATCAATAATGCAAATGCAGGTAATTTATGGGGATCTAGAAACTTATTACTATCCCTGAGCATGGAAGTTATGAAGGTAGTGAGGAGTAGAGGCAGGACTGTCTAGTTCTCAGCCCCCCACACTTTCTCTAGCACATTCTGCCATTCATTTTCTTCCTGGCATAAATAATCTCTAGATAGAAAAGGCACCCAAATATTCTTGAATTCCTAATATTTCTAATTATAGGTATCTGTTTGCTTAGAAAAAGAAAGTTGATTGTTAAAATTCATATGGTAAAGAAATGAAAGTTATTAGATTAGTATATTTTATAACGTCACTTTGAATTGTGTTTAGTACATTACAATAATAGATAATGAATTATAATCTTGCCAGGAAAGAATTCAGTGCAACTCATTTAATGAAA
This sequence comes from Cavia porcellus, assembly GCF_034190915.1. NCBI lineage: Eukaryota > Metazoa > Chordata > Mammalia > Rodentia > Caviidae > Cavia > Cavia porcellus. The sequence continues at coordinate 86,201,870 of NW_026947487.1, forward strand.
CAGCTATTTCTCTGTGTGACACTTTATTACAACACTAGAATCAAGGACTTGAAAATTTATGTTTCTTCCTATTATTCAAGAAATATTACAAAATGCAGTTTCATTGTCATTAGGATGTACTTAAACTACTGGGTGTTACAAGATCTAATCTGTGGGATAATGTCTGCATTAAGGAATCTATGTCAGCTCAACCCTTTTTCTTCTCTGCGAATAATAAAAAGAAAGCATAACTAAGTGATCTTTAAGTTGGCAATTAAAGGTTTCTCTGTTTAACAATTTCCTATTGCCAGTTTCTTTTCTGATGAGCTCTCAAAGTTCCAAAGCTAAAACTTTAGTGAAATGAGAGAAAATTCTCCTTCACATGTTCCAACGTACTCTCATGGTGTTTATTCCTTCTCAATAATTGTAAAAAAGGTAGTAGACTTAAATGAGGTGTTCATTTGAATCTTATAAACCTACTCAAACTAGGGGGCATTTTTGCTGTCTAGAAATAAGAGCTCTGGGAGAAAATATCTGATTAAGACTCTCTGCCTGTGCAGCAACTGTGTGTCATGTTTGTACAGAAATTTAGGGATCAAAGAGCTTATTTGATGGGTGAAGACCTTGTTGAATTAATTTATTTTCTATAACTTTTCTATTCACTTAGAGGCAAAAGGACAGCAGAACTTTTCAAATGTAGTATTGATAATTACAGACACAACTAAGCACCCACATTTAGATCTAGCAATCTCCTGATAGATTTGTATATATAAGTGGCCATATTCATGCTGACTAATCTGCCAAGTTTGTCAAGACAGCCATAATATTACAATTTTTGCCAAGCCCCTTCTCTACCATATCTCACATCATCACATACAGGTGTTTGTTACAAAGTATGAGTGTCTCCATAATGAGAAACTGCCTAGGGAAGTCTTCATTGTCCCTTACTGCTGGAGAGCAATTCATCTTTCCTTTTTCATTAAGTTCGTGATTCTTAAATGCAGAAAATAAGAAAAAGAAATGTGATCTAGAATACTGGACTTGAAACATACATTTCTGTATATCTGTGAGAGAAAACAAAAAGCTTAAATGTTTTAGTTAGAGATGGCTGTCTCAATATATACTGTCTACACACGCACTCTCTCTCTCTTCCTAAAACCTGGTTAACATGATTTATTGCTGTAAGCAGCCAGATAGACTGGAGGAAGATCATATCTCTGGAAAAATAACAACCATCATTCTTTTCAACAGATGTTTATTGAGCTTCTACTGTGGGCCAAGAACTCTGCAGACGTTGGTGAGGACTACAGCAATATTTTTGAACTGAATTCTTCTTTCATATAACTGATAGCTGAGAAGGACAGATATATCATATGTACAAATCAAAACACTGCAAGTCAGAAAGTAATATATTACCTAAGTAAGGTACTAGAGAGAAAATTGTAGATATTTAGGACAGGTCTTGGCAAAGTAAGTCGTAGAGAAGAAATTACTAGAAAAAATTTAAAAATCTAATAAAATAGGAACTGCACATAATTTACTTATTGAGTGATATAATTTAAAAATGAACTGTTGGAAATATAAATGTGCATTTGAACAAGCTGTGCACATAAGTTTTAGGTAGCCCTTTGGTTATAGCCCTGAATTCTTGTGTACAATTCAGTTTGATCCTAATTTTGTAGTTTATGATGATAACCATCATGATCTGTTATGAAGAGGGAATTTAGCTAATGGCTCCTAGCTAGGGAATCCACTCTATGCTTTAACCTAGGACATGTCTTTCTGTACAGCTCCTAGCCAGGAAGTGAACAAACACAGTGTCATGTTACAGCTGGAACCTTTCTGCCTAATGCCACACTCCTCTGGGAGCATCTTTGTACCAGGGGTCCCCATAGAGTTGACCAAAATGTGCTGATAGCTGCACCACCCCTTTGAGGCCCTCTATTCATATCCTCTGCTCTTTCATATTATAGTCAGGAGGCTCTCTCTACCTACTGAAAATCTTCTCTTTTGTCTTTGAGAAGCAGCCATGCTGATTAATTTCGTGGCAGCTTCTTTCCGCAGTGCCCAAACTGACACCGTACTTAGTTGGACTCCTTTCAGTATCTCTGCCCTTAGGAACAAATGAATTCCCTGAAGGAGTCATTTAGAACTTGTCACATTCTCCAAGAATTGTGAAATTCTTTGGACAACATCACATAGTCTTCACACCATCGATTAAATGGTGGGATTGCTCAAAATCACATTTATCGATGAAGGGACAGGAAGGTTAAATCATTTTCCCATTTTCACAAAGTTGGTGAGAGTGGCATTGATGTCCTTGCTGAATCGAGTATGTATGTCCTTAAATATAATTTAGTGTTGAAAAGGGTACTCACTAAGATACATTTTGTGTAGTTAAAAATATTATTTTTAAGTACAAACAATCATGTTGATCATCTCCCTTCCTCCCTGCCCCCTCATGTGTCTGTTTCATAAAAGTGGATTTGCATGTGTTGAGTTAAAAATGACTCCTTGCAGAAATATATTTTGTGCTTCATTTGACATCTTTTCTCCTTTTTAACAGAAGGGTCATCGTATATCTTTCTGTCAGGCCTTCTATTAGCATCACTTTGTGCTCCACTTGGAGGAGCCTTATGATCACCAGCTTAACTGAAAAACACGTGAACAAGGTGTTATATGGGCCCTTATTGCTCGCATCACTTCTGTTCTCAAAGGGTAATGATTGCTTTTCTTCCTCAGGCTCTTCAATCAGACCCATTTCTCCTTAGCCTGACATTCAAAGCTCTTCTCCACTATTACAACCTCCACTTCATAAGCTATGTGGCTGCAACAACAGACTTTTGGTTATTCTGCAAAAACTGATGTCTTCTGAGCAGTTTCACTGACTTTTGAAGGCAATATCTTTCTTGTCTCTCCATTCAAGAGCTTGTCATTAACAGCCTGCTCTCAGGACATTTTACAGTAGATGACTAGGGGAAGAAAGTCATACATTTCCTTTCAGTTCATATGAGATAAAATTCCCAGAAGTTTTCACTGGCTCTTTAAAATGGTCCTGTTCCCTTACTTTTACGTCTATCTCAAAGGCATGCACTTACGATAGGAGAGATCCTTAGGGGCAGAAGAAAATCTAATATAATATAGCATCTGACACAGTACAAGGGTACTACTTGAACGAATAGGAAAGTGATTTTCGGGGGCTGGGGGTTTAGCTCAGCGGCATAAGCACCTGCCTTGCAAGCAGGCGGTCGTGAGTTTGATCCCCGGTAAAGAAAGTGATTTTCATTGTAAAAATATGTATTTATCACTAGATTTTGAATCATTGGAGAATTGTAATTGTTTTATTTTCAAGTTGGAATCTTCTTTCTCCCAAAGAATCTAGCACATGATGGCTGCTCAGTAAATGTGTAATCAGAAAACTCAATTCAATTTGAAAAATACATCTTGATAAAATCATTATCTGTTATTTAGACAGTATAGTTCAATATAAATATGTAGCACATTTTCCCTGGATCTGTCTCCGTGAATTAATTTAGGCACAAGTCTATTTTGTTATTTCCACCATGTATCAAACAACTTCATGTTTTTAAAGATTATTTGCCTTCAATGGAGAAAAGTGCCGTACACTAAAACTTGTCTGGAATTATTATTCTTCTGCAGTCATTAGATGTAACATTAGATGTTAATAGCTATGCCAGGGTTTTTATAGCCATACTATTAATTGGAATTGAGTGAGGGAAGTCACTCATAATAGCATTAACCTCTTGTACCTCTTTTAGTATCTCTGCCCCTAGGGGGCAAACGAATTCCCTGGAGTAGTCATTTGGAACTTGTCAAATTCTCTAAGAATTTTAAATTCTTTGGACAATATCAGCTAGTGTAAATTTTTATCTAAATATTAAATTTGTAGCCCAGCAACAAATTGGACATCTTTGGATGAGTTTTCTACCTTTGTGTATAAAAGAGGGTCCAGACTTTGGCAAAGCATCTGGCAAAATGCAAATTTGTTGGAAAAAATTAAGAAATAACCCATACTATTTTACAAAGAGAAATATAAATAATATCTGGGAGTAATACTTAAGATTATAACATTTTGGGTGATAGTCGTATTCGCAGTCAGATGTGAAATCAATGTACAGTGGGTCAAGACAAAGACTATTTCTCCTCTAGGCATTTCTAAAACAGAAAAAAGAAAGAGACAGGAAAAAAAAAAGACCACTATGTAGCCTTGTTGTCTCCAGTGAACTAAATTCTCCAGGCAGTTAATAAGAGATGAAAATTTAAAAAGAACACGAGAAAGAACAGTGTTCCATAATTCAATGATGTTTCTTGGGGGAGTTAAGCTCCAGAAAAAGAATATGAACTTCATTTGAAGTTTGCTACATCTAACCTTTATTTCTTTCTTGCGTCTGTACATTAACTTGTAGTAGATTGCACCATAAACAAAATGACTTAAAAGAAGAAAAGTGACACATTCTTTTTATAAGAGGAGGACAATCTGTAAAGCTAGAGTTGAGAATATAAAACCAAAGCACTCAGCAGATAAACTCCAGGTCATTTATCACTTCTCTAAGGACTTAGTACGAAGGCGAGGCTCCAGAACTCATAAAGTTGGCTGGACAATTCCAGTGATCTATGGGGACTGACCGACACCTTTCTGAACTCCAAAGATCATAAGTCAAAATAACAACTATAGTGAAAGTGTCTGTATCTGGCATTGGTAAGAAACAGATGTAAAACAAAATTAAAACTTTAATAGTCACGGTGATAAAATATTGTTCACCAGAGGTTTATAGAATTAAATGAGATTTTTACTGAAGTGGAATGATTCAGATTTCAATGGGTTTCCTATTTGGAGAGACATGAAGTTGACAGGATGCCATTGGATTCCTTTGAACTGTATTTCAGTTTTAAATAATATTCTAATCTTCCATAATCTTCCTTCTGTATAGGTAGTACAGATGGAATGGACAGAGGGTCAGGCAAACATTAGATCCAGCAAATGTAAAAATTAAAATTGATAGTGGAAATAATACACTCCCATACCAACCAGTTCTACAAGTTGAAGATGGGCTTTGATTCACTTTTAAGGCCAAATAGGTCAAGAAAAAGAACGTTTACCCTCCAGGCATTTCTGAGAATACATGGGTTGCAGTTTATCTTTTTCACTCCACAGCTCTATACATTCAGAAATAAAGGACTAGCAGGCCCTATAAACCTGCTCAATATAGTTCTTTACTTCACTGATGTGGATATTGAGGCTCAGAGTATGTATGAATTACATGATGAAATCTAGAAGAGAAGTATACACCAGAAGTAGATTCCAGGTGTACACATGTCACTAACATGAATAACTACACAAAACTGTTTATTACTTTTATTATTTTCATTACCCAAAAAGCAGAAGTGAATTCTAATAATCATAGCTATCCCTGTGATATTTTCTTCACTTAACATTTTTTAGAATGAAGTAAGAAATTCCTTAACTTTTTGAACAAAAAATGCTAATACCATAGAAGAAGTGCACTATTTTCATACATTGGGTATATGAAGATCGGTGATATTAACCAAGAAATAGACTTTATTCTAATACTAGTGGGTATTAAGGGGTTTAATTTTTTCTATTCCTAATTGCTCCACTAGCTGCCACTGAGATTCACATCTGTTGAATGGCAGATATTGAAATTGCCAATTTCCTACTGATTGCCAAAATTGTGTCGTAACCCTTAAGGGAATATCAGTGACATCCGAATGAAGGTTGATGTGTATTTATGCACAAAGGCTTACACATCTCTGGAAAAAAGAAAAATAAAGTTCTGAAACATATGTACCCATGATGACCCATGTGATTCTCCCTAAATCTAGGTTTTATCAAGCAACGTTCTCCAATTACTTTTATATCTAAAGAACAGTTGGTTATCCCAGGAATTTAACATCAAGAGTTGACTGAAATAGAAGAATAATTGAAGACATTGAGAAGATGACATTTATCCATTTAATTATCATTTTATGACTATAATTACAGTTGCAGGTCCTTGAAATACAGGAAAACTTTTACTAAATAATTGATTATTATATCATAGTTTTAATGTACATCAAGGTCAGGGACTTTCCCTTTTATTGGCCACACAGGTGAAGTGCCACTGGTATGTCCCTGCATTGCTATATTGAAGGACATGGTCCCACTGTTATATCATAGAAAGGCACATTCTTTATACGCTTAAAGAGATTCCCTAGACTGAAAAGAGTTGAATTTTTGATGTGAGTTTTACTGGGGATGAGTGCTTTGGTAAATTACTAATCCATGGGTCCCCGATCTTCTCAGCTGTAAAGTTGAGGTGCTAATGCTGGATTTATTCAGCTCTATTTTTCATAGCTAGAAAGCCATCATTAGCTCCTTTTGTTAGGATTTTTTAAAATCATGGTCATCCAGGAAAGCTGTGGAGTTGGAATAATCTTGAATTTCATCTCTTTATGCTTACTAAATTTTTAACATCTTTTGCAATACTATGTTGAGAAATATTGTGAGAATTCATCTGGGTATAGGACAGAATTGCTATCATCTATCTGTGATGTCTATTAAGGATACCGAAACTGTATGCCACATAATCATTTCCTAAAAATCATGCTAACTGCTATAATTTTTCTAGGTGACAAGTGTTTTGGCATAATGATAAGGGTTTCTTCTCTTTAATCTGTGCCACAAGGGCTAGGGTGTGGGAGAAGTCCAGAGTCAAAACTTAAGTTTTGTCATGGGATTTGTGTTACATATATCATAAATCAAGTTTTGATTGTGAAACTACTGTACTATGCTATGTCGTACTGTTTTGTCAAAACTCTGCATGATATTTTTGCTAAACAGCGATGACAACTATAATCAAGAAGAAAGCAGAGCAGAAAAGAAGTAGCTAATGCTCAGATAAGTTAAATAATGTGCATAAGATAGTTTTTCACTAATCAACCACCCCAGGATAGGAACATGTGCCAGGGTTATTACAACAGTGATGGGTAAAGCTTGATTGTGTCAAATTGACTGGCTTGGGAGCCACAAAGGAGATTGGTAGAACAGACTTCTGCATGTATAAGGTTGTTCACAGAGATGTGGCCTTGGAGGTCTGTGTCAGGTCCCTTGCAACTTTCTTTGGCACTATTCCTGGTCTCTGATTCCCAGCTTCTGTAAATTCTGCTGTTTTGCTTCCTTGTTCTTCTGCCATGGTGTTCCTGCATTGAATCATCAATCTCCTGAACCTAAGAGTTGAATTAAACCTCTCCTTTGAATAGTGGATGTTGAGTATTGTCCCCCAGCAACAAAAAAAGCTTGTCTTTGAAATTCACAGAAGGTATTAGACCATGCAAATATGAAAATCATGGATTTCTAGTTCCTGTGATATCTTATCAAACTCTTTAATTTCAAAAATTAAATAAATGTGAACCCAGGAGACAAAATATTTATCTTCCCAAATTTAGCAAGTATCAGTCCTGGAAATAGATAAGCAGGATTCCTAGCTACCAACCCCTAATCTCTTCAATAGAGAGACCCTTTTCCCCAACATATACGTGATAATTTCCCTTTTCCTTATACTAGGGGAAGGGGATAATTTTCCTTCTCCTTATATTAAGGGAAGGGGATAATTTTCCTTCTCCTTATACTAGGGTAAGCACTCATTATATGAGGAGATTATGTTAACAAGAGGAAAAAGATAGTGTATTGACTTAGCACTTATTTTGTTCAGAATTCTGGGTGAGTCTATTTTGCTCTCTAATGCTCAACAACCAGGGCATGGCAGAGGCAGATTGGATACTGCAGTCAGAGATGATATGATTTTATAAGAGGTAGAGCAGAACTAGGGCTAAAATTCCATAATGTTTTGACTCAAGGGCTCTACAGAATGTTTACATTTAAATTTTAAATGCTGAAGAGTTTGAATTAAGAAGTATATTATACAGCCTTGTTGGATGGTACATTTAATAATGCTCCTCACGTTTTTCTTTTAATCACAAAGTCCTCTCCCAAAGGCATAATTTTTTTCTTTAAACTGTGACTATACTGAGACATTTTGGATGTATGAATCGTGCATGTCTGAGGAGTTTTCAACCTTCTTTAATCTAGATCTAGGACAATCTTGTCCAGCCCCCAAGACAATACTAGGAAACCCATTTCTTTTGTATTTCCCCCCCCTACTATATCAAGGTCAATTATTGATAGAATTGGAAAATCTATGTTACACTCATTTGTTTGTACAGTGATATGAGCTTGATTTCACCAGAAAGATATATTTTTAGTGTCTTCATTTTCTTGCTTTTAAGGCAGTATGTATTGGGAATTGCACACTATGGATCTATGGTGAAGAAAGTTAAATTATTTTTTATTCTGTCTGGAGACAAATGAGAAGGAAAAGAGGTATTAACAGAGTAAATAGATGACTAATATTAGTCATAATTTTGTGAGTTCTTGGCAAGAGGTCAAGCAGTTCTAACTGGCAGTGGGAGCAAGGCTGGAAGCAAGGTGGGATCACTTTCAGTTTAGGGAAGAGAGTAGATGTCTGCTGCTCAGCACCTTGGGTCTTAAACAAACAGCATGCAAAGAAGACTGAACAGAGATTTTTCACTGAAAGTTTTGCATATTGATTCCCACTCTCAATGCTCCATCTATTGATTTCCTCATGATCATTTTATTTTCTTTAGAGCAAGTTATAGGGATTTGGTTCTTTGAGAAATTACTCCTCTCTTTTTGTTATATAAACAGATTTTCTTGATTAGGGAAAACGTCCTTAAAGCTAATTTGCTCTTTTTGTCCTGGCTATAGAAAAGCTGAAAAAACATAAAGACTCTATGTGTAAGTATTTTAGAATAAAAATTATACAAGTGTGTTTTGCTTAACATTTCAAGAACTCAGAATAAAATAGTTTTAGAAATAAACAAGGTAGCAAGGAATGAAATAAAACAAGGGCCAGCAAATCATATTTAAAGTATATCTAGGCTAAATTATACTGCTTGAAAGCTAAGAATAGTTTTTACATGTTTAAAGTATTATAACTAGAGAAAAGAATATATATATATATATTCCACAAAACTTAAAATATTAACTGTATATCCATTTACAGAGAAGAGATTACTTAATTCTTGAATTAGAACATTTATAAAAGCTTACATTTTATAACTTATTTCATATCTTACTAAAATCTTTAATTCATGCATCATTTCACTAAAGTTCACCTTTTATCATAGGTAGATTTATTATGTAAATGAAAAATTAAGTTCATTGTGTTCTCTGGATCAATTATTGCACTGTCAAAATATGTGAATTATAAAAACAGATAAATATTGAAGTTTCCTTTGTAACACACCAAGAAACAGGTATTTTGTCCTTGCTATGATTATAATCAATAAGGAGAATGATGATTTAAGAAGACTGATTAGCCATCACACAAAGCTGGGAGAAGAGTGTCAGTTCAATGGCAGTGAATTGTATCCATTTCCCTAGGATTTTCTACGCTTTTGTACATTTTACCTGAAAATACCCTATTGCATGTTTTGATCAACTAACTGTAGGAAGTTTCAAGATACTCATTGTAACAACACTATTTTAGACACTTTGCTTGCTATATGGCATGATGTCTCAAGTGACACCTTTAAACGTCTAGATTAATCTAAGCAGGCCAAGTTTACTAAGCCACAAATCACTAATGAGTTTTACAAACCAAGGTGATAATTTTTAGGAAACAGATAAACAGATGCTTATGCTATGCTTAGTGACCCTGAGCCAAACAGGGTTAATAAGCAGTGAGTACAACACTGCATGTGATAGGCTGGAGTGAGTTTTGATGGACTGGGTAGTGCTATGCATACTGGAAAGATGGAAAAGACAGAGACTAATTTAGTAACAAGTCTAAATCTTTATCTTTTGATGCTTTTGTTCTTTGTGAGGAACATCCCCAAACAGGATGGTCTTTGGTCATTTTCGGTAGATACTTGGATTTTATCAGCAAGCTCTTAACATTCTGATGGTGAAAAGCAGGAAAAGGATTTATTTTCATCAAGTAAAATAAGTCTTCCATAGATCATATACTATTAGGTATTCTCTTTATTGTGTTATCTTTAATCTTTTTTAGAAATGCTATTGTGAATTTGCAACCTCGTGAACAGGAGATATCTCTAATATAAAATCATATGAGTGTTAAGGAGATATGGCAATTTCCTCCTATGTTTTTATAGACCTAGGAGCATTAAAAAATCTCTGTAGAGTGTAGTTTAAAATTTCAGAAAAGTTTGCTTTTTTGAAGGAAATAATTAAATGGACAATTTATTGACTAGATTATTGGAAACTAAGGAATTTAAAAAATACTATGTGTAAAATTACTATAGTTATAATCTCTATATGGTCTGTATGTATATATATCACTACATTTGAATAAAATTAATCAGATGCTATAAGTGACAATATCAGATTTGACAAAAAGAAGAAAGGTAAATTAACAACCAGAAATGTACAATGCATCAAATTAATGCAATTATGTCACTATACAAGAAAAAATTTTAACAATATTTAGTATTTAAAAGTGAATTTAACTTTAGCTTGTGTGTGCTTGTGTATGTATACTCTTGTAATGTTGAACACAGCAAAAACCACAGGTTAGGTTAATTCCTAAATATTTAATTTTTCTTACTGTTATTATAAATGATCTTTATTTCTTAATTTCCTTTTCAGTAGGTTTATTTTTGGTGTACAGGTATGCTATTAATTAATGTGTGTTGATTTTGCATCTTGATACATTGCTGAATATTTTTGATTAGTTGTAGGAGTCTTCATGGGAATTTTAGGGTCTTATATGTAAAGGATAATGTTGTGTACAAATAGTTATAATTTTACTTCTTCATTTTCTATGTTTGTACCTTTTATTAACTTCTCTGGTTAATGTTTTGAGTATTGTATTGAACATAAGTAATGGTAGTGGACATACTTTTCTTCTTCCTGACTTTTGGAGGAAAGCTTTCAGTTTTTTTCCCACCTAAAATTATGTTGGCAGTAGGTATTTTTGTAAGTGATTTTTGTTAGATTAAAATGTAGACTTGTGTCTATTTTTTTCAGTGATTTTTAATCATGAATTAATTTGGATTCCATGGAAGACATTTTTTTTCACTTATTCACATTTTTAAAAGTCATAGTATTTAAAAAAAATCTGTGCTCTTGTTTCTTCAGTGAAGACAAACTTGAAAGGAAACAAAATAAAGCCTTGTCTGGTGGAACTATAAGATACAGATTACCATTGTTAGTTAAACACTGCCATCATAATGATTGAAGAATGTGATATAATCTTTCCATCACCTTTAGCTATGAGGGACACCAGTGATATTTGATATGCTCCCTGTTGTACACCCATGATTAAGCACAATACTAGGCACATACAATATTTGTGAATACGCTTTTGAGTGTGCTAGCACAATATTCAGGAGACATTTGCTAAGTTGTCTTGGTATTGTCATAATGATATAGGCTAGAAAAGTAAAATATAAGATTGGACTTTGATTTCATTCTTCAAGTCTCTTGTCAATTGTTAATAGATATTTAAATTTTATAACTAGTTTTTATTGATCTGGGCAGCTATGTAAACATAACTTTTACTCATTTTTTTCTAAAGTAAACTTTTAAACATTGAAAAATTGCAAGTTATTCTATTAGGTACTCTCAAATAGACAATTAATATAGGCTTTTAATTTGATGAAGTGCTGATTTGCAAAATTATTGTCCTAAAGGAATCAATCAATTTTTCTTTAATATGTGTAAATGGAATACATTATATTATAGATAGAATATTTCCCTCCAGGATTTTATATGATGGTAATGCTTTCTAGAAAGTTTGCTTTTCTGCTTTTTCTTAACAATATCATATTAAATATTTTATAATTTAAAAATTATCAATATATTTTCTGATCCATAGTAAATATATTAATTAGAATTATTACATATACATGATACATTTTGTTATTGTTTAAAACTGTTTTGTGATTCTTGTCTATAATACTATGATGTTACTGTTAGTACATTTTGTTTTTGAGCTATATGGAATGCTCCATGCTCTCCCAAAACTCACTGGCAGAAATAATCAAAATGAAAAGAATAGAATTATTTTACTTAGCCATAATGTAGGCATACAAGTATGTCACATTTTATCTCATTTAATGTACCTCAAACCCTTGTTAGCCCTTATATTTCACCATTGCACAGATACTCCAAATGAGGCTAAAAGAGGGCTGATAAACTTTCAGTTGTAGTAAGTGCTTAGTTTAGTGATAATCAATTCAGGTATATCAAAGCCTTTGATGTACTATTTTTGCTTCTCATGGGTTCCTTTTCTTGGTATGCCAGAACAAGGATGAATGGTATAGGGTTAAGTTAGAACAGAATTGAATTATCAAAAAATGGAGATGTAATTCACTGTGATGATTTAATCTTGATTGTCGACTTGATTAGCATGAAAGATGAAATTAGTAAAGTACACTTCTGGTTGTGTCTTTGTGATTCATGAAGATGTGACCTGAAGGACTGCATCTGGCCAGTATTTTAGTCCTCTTTCAGTCTTTCCCTGACCTCTGCTTCTGGATGCCTTGGATTATGTCACTTTCATCTGTCATGCCCCTTCCACCATGGTATGTCTGCCTTGCAGCCAGCAATATATAGACTGAAGCCTCTGTAACCATGCACCAATAAATCTCTCCTTCTTTAATTTATCCTGGCAACCGAAAAGCTAACTAGTACATATATTATCCTTTACCAAATATAAGAAGGAAGTTTCCATGCCTTGGAAAAAGTTCTTTGCCTTTGCATTTTGTGTGTAATGGCAGCAGAGTCAGTCAACATCAACATGATACCTACCACGCACAAGCTGTGTACAACATGTGCTTAGAAAAATCATTTAACAGAAAATCAGGTCCAATAGTTTCAACCTAACAATTCAGTTTAAACCTGTCATTTTGTTTTCAATTAGATTAAAGATAAAGCATTAGGGAGATTAAATAAGATGCTGCAGTTTGGATGTTGAGTGGCCCCCAAGGTCCTTGGGTTCCCCTGGGAGATAGAAGAATCTCTAAGAGGTAGGGCTTTGTGGAAGATCTTTACCTCATTAGGGTCATTCACATTTGGTCCTTTGGTTGGTGTCCCACCTGAAGGGGATGGTGGCACCCCAGCCTTTTCATTTTTTGCTTCCTGTCTTTGGGGTGAGTCATTTTGCTTCACCATGTGCTCCCATCAATATGTGTTGCTAAGATGATTGAAAGCAAGAAGGCCAATTAAATCATGGACCAGACTCTTTAAAACACTGATTTCTGTATAAGTTGATTATCTTGTATATTTTTTTAGTAAGAGAGATCTAATTAATGTAAGCAGCTTAAAAGAAGCACGCTGTTCACTTCCCTGAAACTGGACGCTTGTATTGGTTCCACTGTCCCCATGGCCTGCATATATTCTGGATAGAAAAAAGAAAATAATACCAATAATAATGAAGTTGGTGATATCCTCACAAGCGAAGATCTTGTATATTTGGTTTGGCCATATGTGCCTACAAGTGGGTCAAAGTATTTGTGACCTGAAATAGCTAAGCTGAACATGACACAACAGGCTTTTAAAATAAATTAAAATAGCTTTACCAAATGTAGTAACATCACAAACTTGAAAATTAGAAAACATTACATTAAACAGGTTAAGTCAGCTCAAATATTGATATATGAAATCTTCATATTATTTCTGTCCATTACCAAAGGATTGTAAATGATTTTTATCAGCATAAACAAAGTCTTACTTCAGTGAAAATTAAAAAAAAAAAAAAACTGTAGTGTGATAGTCTTCGAACTATCATAATTATCATTATAAATTTTGACATAAAGTGTTCATAGAACCAAATTATGTTGAAATCATCTTCTAACATAATAAAAATACATGATGTTCACAGAACACTCATTATGTATTAGGCAGCCTGCCAAACACTTAACATACAATAACTTATTTTGTGTTCCCATTACTTTATATAGAAAGTGGTGTTGATATTCTTGCAAAGAAGAACTAATGGAAACTTAGAGAAATTAAATGGTTGTCCCCAGTTCACATATTTAACAAATAAAAATAAGTAAGAATTTTAAGTCAGGCAGTTGGTTGTATCTTCTGTGCACTTAACAACTATGCTATAATGCCTGTGAATCAAAATTTATGTTATTAAAACATTAAAAAGGAAAACTAAGACCATCATTTAAATTCATACCCATCCTTTTTTACTTCATTTGTTCATATTATTTCTTATGTTTCCTTATATAGGAAAATGTATGCATATTTGAAATAGTATCGTGAATGTCTCTGTAGTTTCTGTGACAAATAACTTAGTTTTATGATGTGATGCTATTTTGGAAACTGTAATTTTATTGTTGGTTTAAAATTTTATCATGTGGAAGAGTAATTTAATTGACCATTTCCCTATTCTATAGTTTATAAGATATTACTAACTTGACATTCTTATTTATTAAGCTTTATTTTATATTATTTCTTTAGAACAAGTAACGATGAAAGTGACTCTTGGGTCATATATTATCTTTGTGTAGATGCGTGTATACTGCGTGTGAATTATAGGTATGTTTTTGATTTTGAGTTCTGCATTGTTGTGAAACACTGATGATTTATTTCAACAATATCCTTGTGGCATCTTTTTGATATATATTAAAGCATTTTTCTGGCTAACCTGGTCAGTGGAAAGGTTCTGTTTAGGTTTTTGCTGTTAAATTTTAGTTTCCTTGATCATGGTGCCCTACTAAACTTGTCTAAGAGGAACTAACTTATTCTGTGTCAAAATGTAGCAGAATCTATGTTTAACTAAAAAGAACATCTTTAATCATTATCATCTGTCATCTTGAAACATGCATATTAACACGGTAATGCTCATATAGCAGGTTTCACTCTTTAATAAAAACTATAAGAGTTTATCTTCACAATAATCCACATATACAAGGTAAGTAAAATAACTTTCTGATACAAATTTTTAAGCATAAAACCTTGAAATAATTAAATAGGCTTGTATTTAAAGAGCTGCTAATAGCAATTAGCTAGAAAGATTCTTGAAAGAATCTTAAACGGTTTTACATCACTTTGTCCACCTTTTTAAGCTCCAGTTCTTGCTTTAAGAAATATGTATATATTATAAATCTGATATATACATATCAGAATTAGATTATAAAGATGTATTTTATATATAACAGATATATATGCACATATATAATTATATATGAAAATACATATACTACATATGCATGTATCTATCTATATCTATCTATCCATCTATCTATCTATCAATGTGTAATCTGGAAATACAAGAATGAGCACTTCATGGGACAAGGTTCTGACTAGGTTCTGGCGTTTAAGTATTTCTCTGTTTCTGTGGGAGATTCTGAGGGACAATCTTTGAAACTCCTAAGAGATAATAGTAAGGGACTGAGCCCCAGTTACTTATGCGGGTGATCAGACTCATCTTTGAATTTGTTTTCTCTCTTTCTTATTTTCCTCTTAATTTCATGAATTTTCTTGGAAATAATTTCCACAGTTAAAACTCTTGTTTTTATTAAATTTTTTTGAAAAACATTTGGATAAAACATAGGGTAAAAATGCTGACATTCAGAAAGAATAATGAATATTTTCAATATAAGAATGCTTATGATTCTTTGTTTCTAATGTGTGCTTATTGCAAAACAGGATTTAAAATTATGTTTTTTTTAAAGAAAATAGTCCTGTATTTTCAATTTTCATAGACAAAAGCTATTAATATGTTGCTATTTAAGCTACAGTTTTTATGCATAGATTTTGGCAAAATTACATGAACTATAATGCTTGTTTTGTACCAAAAGATGGTTTTACATCTCCTTGCATAGACTTAAAAGTAAGCTTGTATTTATAAGACTGTGTTACATGAATTTGCTTCCCTTCAGTTTATTTCTTTTGCTAATTGTGGTTCTCATCTATAGATCTAAACATATTATCACTGAATTTAATATTTATAGAAATAT
This sequence comes from Cavia porcellus, assembly GCF_034190915.1. NCBI lineage: Eukaryota > Metazoa > Chordata > Mammalia > Rodentia > Caviidae > Cavia > Cavia porcellus. The sequence goes on from NW_026947487.1 coordinate 86,217,887, forward strand.
TATCAAGGTGAAATAATGATAGATAACATTTTTCTAGACATTCTGTATTACTTTGTATTTCTTCTAGTGACTTGTGAGAGTTCTTCCTCTGCTAGTTATTTATCTCTGTGTGTATTATTTTGAAGGCAGAGAGGTGTGTATACTTATTTACATGATATTGTTATTAAAAGTGAAATGGATTTAAACTTTTCAAATCTTGTTAGATATTCACATTTTTAACTTTGTCAATTAGCAAAAGAAATTTCTCTCAAAGGTTCATAAAGTAGGAAGGAGCAAATTATGAAAGAGATAAGATTAGTGCTCTCAGTAAGGAGTATTTAAACACATAACATATACATATATACAAATATAAAGCAAAATAAAACATTGACAAGCATATTTTGTCTCGATATTTTAAACTGGACAAGACATAGAAAACATAAAATATTAAAAACTATGATTTTTATTAAGGAAAATAAACAAATAAACTAATACATTGCCATACTTTATTGCCTAGGTACTGCACACATGTATGCTAAACATGAAGACAAACTTCATGCAGAACTCTAGAAAATACGTGTGAGAATGGATATCGAGGACACTGGATAATGATGTGAGGAGCACAAAGCTGGATCAACCTTTGTGATGAGCTCTGTTATGGTTTATATATGGATGTCTCCTCAACCCCCTTGTACTCATAAGTGAGGCTTTTGGCAGATGATTGGATCACAGAGTGTGATATTATCAGTGGATTAGTCCACTGATGAGTTTATAGCTAAATACGATGTTGGCAGTTCAAGTTTGGTTTGAGGAGATGAGTCCCTGGGGCTGTGGCCTGGAAAGGTATCCCTTGCTGCTTCCTCATTTGAATGGCTTCTTCTTCCAGGCTGCACTGCCATGTGCTATTTCTCCTCTGCCATGCCGCCCTGCCTTGGAGCCAGTCAGCTATGGCCTGCAACCTCTACAAACTGTAAGCCAAAATACATCTCTCTTTCCTTAAATTGTGGGTATCTCAAATTTATCCCAGCAATGAAGAAAGTAACACTAATTAAGCAAATATTTTGGATTTAATCTAATAGCTGAGAGTGGGTTAAGAAAGTACTCCATTTGTTGGTTGTTTGATTGCAGTATGGCAACTGTGTCCTAAATTAAAAGAAATTGAAATATGAGAACTGCCTTGATATGACAGAGGAAGGTATCCAAAGACTTAGGAAAATAAGATGTTAGAACAGATTTATCTATTCAGATTTGGAGTGCTGATCCACCATAAGAGAGTTGAGAGGAAACATCTTTACAGAGAGTCAAATTTATGAATGTTCCCCAGGAGCACTGACAAGCTCTGTGGTCACTCTTTTCAGTAGGTCAGAAATTACTGAACAAACTGCTGTCATTGATCTAGGATCCTTAAATGCAGTGGAGACAATTGGATTCCAGGGTGACAGGGGCCAGGTGGCAGTACTTCTTCTTCAAGGACAAGGTGAGTGTGGTTACCATAATGGACAGTAGAGTTAAAGCAGTGATAGGAACAGTCTGACTTTCAAAGACCCATGACTTTATCTACTTTGTCATTGTGTCCCTAGAAAAGAAATTGATGATCATTCTACTTGATCAGTGTAAGAAAAAGAATTCTAGGTCAAGGAAATAAAGTAAAATTTGAATCAGTAAAACAGTGTCACGACCTCTCATTCAGTTCCTAGAACTGAGCCAATGTATAATCCCTTTTAGGAAGGACCAGGACACACTGCCCAAAATTTATATTGTTAATATCACTCGCAGGCTTCCTCAAGAGGACTTGTAGCTCTCTTAACAGGCACTGGGAAAAAGAAAATAACACTTTCCAAGGAAGCACAAACATGGGCTCTGAAATGACAGGGTTGCCAGGAGACCCAAAACATCACAATGGTCCACAGTAAAGAGAGTGATTTTGGAGGCAAGATTACCAGCAAAGTTTAGTTCATGTGTTTCTCCTAATCCTATGGTTACTTCCTTAGTTCTTAATGCATATTTACAATAAACAGACTCAGCAACTGGCAAAATTCCCATAGAGTAATGATTTTCTTAAGCCATTATTATTGTCTCACATAAAACAGGAAATGCATGACTCTTCTTTACGCCAATGCCATACTCAGTTATTGAATCCAATATAAAGCCTTCAATTTCTGAGTATTACCTATTATACTTCCCTCTTGTATACCTTAGCATAATATCAGCAAATCCTTGGATCTTTGAAATTATGATTGAAGCAATATACTCACAATTGTTTGTGTAATATTCAAATAGTGACAACTTGAAAGCACCTTCTGTCATCACTGCGAACAGCACTGTTCAGGAAATACATGGGAAAAGTTTAGATGAACACTACTCTTAGTGAGCATTGCTTTGATTTGTGTCTATTTTTTTTTACATTCTTGAAGACCAAAGTTTATTATTTGCCACAATACAGCTGTTACTGTACTTTCTAACTCACATAGAGATCATAGCCAAAATGCAGTCTTCTTAAAGCTTGCTATTACATTACTTTTCAACAAAAAAGGTTCAAGACATTCAGTTACATTTTCACACACCCCATTTGATACTGATTTTACTGAAAACCACAGTTTGAAGATGTTTAAATTGTATTTCTGCCTACTGAAGTGAAAAGCTACCCTATCACAAATGGACTGTATTATAGTTTAGTCCATCAACCAGTTTATTTCAGCCATATGCATTTAGCATTGCTAGAAGCATCTTAAACACATGACATAAGAAATATCTAGGAAATGAGAATGAAAACAATGATTTCCTTGCTGGGTGACCACCAAGCATTTCTTAAAGGCACTTTTTCCAGGCAAGAAATGGCTCAAGATTTCCACTGCATTATGAAATCTAATAAGGATGAGGAAGACGGAGTTATTAATGATCAGAAAATGATATATGCATAGTAAGACCAACCTCTCTCACTAGCCGGTGTCTGAGACAGATGTTGTGATGATCAACAGTTCAGAATATACATTTTACGTGATGAAGTAGAGAAGAGAGGAAGTAAAGTTAGAAAACTACAGAATAACTTTCCAGCACTACATTTTCACTGCTCTGAAGTACATGCAGTGGCAGTCTTTCTTGTTTTATATAAAAGTGTATGTGGGCGGAAAGGCAAGACTTATGGCTTATGGGAGGCTCTTGCTATCAGGGGAAATTCCTGGTGCAAAGGCAGAGGAACTGAGGTGGGGAAACACACAATTTATTGGCCCCTAACTCATGCTTTTCTCTTTGCAAAGCAACTTCAACAGATAGAAGCTGCTTCATGGGAAAAAAATAAAAAAAGAACAATGTTGTGTTTCTTTGTTTTAGGACACTGTTATTTTATGTTTTTCTCATATTTCTTTTTAGTTTTTTGTTTTCAAAAGAAAAAACAGAGTGGTACATCTTCATTTTAAAAACTAAGTGATTTATGAATTTAAAAATTTACATTCAGTGATTAATTTCCATAAGAGATGAAGTTACTGTGGAGTTTGTCATAAATTTTCTTTTAACTGCATATTTTCCTTTCCCTACACAACGGAGATGGATTTAGACTCTATCTGTTTTGTCCTCAGAGCCGCACAGTACAAATACGTGTTTGCTTTTGTTTCTGAATTGGCAGCATCTTTGCTAATTGTTCTCAACACTACAGGGTTCTAGACATAGCCTTCACAGAATTAAAATTGGATCACAGTGGAGAAAAAACATACTGCAACATGTATTTGATGGAATTTTTTTTGAGAAAACAAAACAAAACAAAACAAAACAAACAAAAAATTAAATAATATCAAAACTGCAAAAAAAGCAATATAAAATTTCAAGACAAGAAAGGAATTTAACAAAGGTTGTTATATTTCACGTTATTATCTTCAAAAGAGTTGCTCAGATTATGAGATATAGTTATGCAAAAATTGATCAAACAATATAAGCACTAACTGTTCCTTTCCTTGAAATAATAGAATTAGTAGTACAACTGATTTCGCTATCATTATATTTATATTTATATTTTTTATTTTTTATTTTTTCCTTTCTCCCATCCCAGTTGTTCTTTCCCTTTGAGCAATTTCTCTTTCACAGTAGCAATTGTACCTTTTGGATCTTATTTATTCTGTCTGTTTCTTGCACTGGGGAGACAATGCAATATTTCCACAAGTGAGTCTGAGTTATTTCACTTATGTTTTCAAGTCACATCCATTTACCTACAAAAGCCTTCAATTTATCCTTCTTTATAGCTGAGTAGTATTATATTGTATATGAAAATGCAATATCTCTTTAATCCATTACATAGGTGATGGACATTTGAATTATTTCCAAGATTTAGCTGTTACAAATTGTGTTGCTATAAACATGGTTGCATATAAATCGCTGTAATGTGATGTTTTTAATTCTTCTGGGTAAGTATCCAGAAGGGGAATACCTGAGTCAAATGAGACTTCTAATCCTAGTGTTTTGAGACATCTTCACACTCTTTCCACAGTGGTTGTATCAGTCTACACTTCCACCAGCAGTGGAAAAGGGTTCCTTTTTATCCACAGCCTTTCCAGCATTTGTAATTCGTTGATTTCATGGTGTTGGTCATTCTTTCTGAAGTGAGATAGAATCTGTGTGGTTTTAATTTGTATTTCTCAAATGACCAAATATGAACATTTTTTCATATATTTATTTACCATCTGTATTTCTTCATCTGAGAATTGTGATATTTAAGTCAGATGACAAGTTTTGGATTGGGTCTTTGAATTTCAGGGGTCTGATTTTTTAATTCTTTGTATGTTCTCTAAGTTCCTTGTCTGAGGGACAGTTCATAAATTTTTTTCACAGCCTGCAGGCTTTCTTTTCCACTCTATTGGTGATTTCTTTTGATGTGCAAGAACTTAATAAGATGAGATCCCAGTTGTTGATTCTTTGAAGCATTTCCCATGCAGTTAGGGTTTTGTTCATAAACTCTCTACCTACCCCAATATCTTCAAGATTTCTACCTATTTTGTTTTCCAGCAGATCTAGTGTTTCTGTTTTAGTATTTAGATCTTTGATCCATTTAGATTTTAGGTTAGTGCTTGTTTTAGGCATGGGTCTAGTTTAAGTATTTGGCATGTGGTAAGCCGGTTTTTCCAACACTATTTATTACAGAGGCTAACTTTCTTTCAGTAAATACATTTGGCCCCTTTATCAAGATAAGATGACTGAAGTATGATTTTAATATAGTAGTTTTGTAGTATAATTTCAAGTCAGGGATTGTGATTCTACCTGACTTGCCCTTGTTGCCCAGGACTGTCGTTTCTATTCTCTTCTGTTTCCAGGTGAAATTTAGGAATGTTTTCTCTACATCTGTGAGGTATGTTAATGGTATTTTGATCAGGATTGCATTAAATCTATATAACAATTTTGGGTGCTTGGCCATCTTCACAATGTTGGTTCTTCCTGTCCACAAGCATGAGATATATTTCTATTTTCTGATATCCTCTTCAATATCCTTTTTAATAAAAGCATAATTTTCAACATATAATCTTTTACTTCCTTTGTTAGATTGATTCCTAAGTATTTCATTTTTTGAATGCTATTGTGAAGTACATAATCTCCCTAGTATCTCTATAGTGAGTTTGTTGTTTGGTGTACACAAATGTTATTGATTTTTGATTGCTGACTTTGTATTCAGTTATGCTGCTAAATTTGATTACTAACTCTAGTATACTTTTGATGGAATTTTTGGGGTCAGCTATGTAAAATATTTGATAATTGTGCAAATAATGATTGTGCAAATAACATAACTTCTTCCTTTCCTATACTTTTCCTTTTATATCTCTTTCTTGTCTAATTTCTCTTGTAATGTTTCCACAACTGTACTGTAATAGAAGTGGTGGTAGTAGACATACTTTTCTTGTTCCTGATTTTGATTGAAAACTTTGTTTTTGTCCATTTAGTATGATGTTGGCTGTTGACTTGTCATAGATGGCTTTTATGAGATTGAAGTAAAGGCCATCTATTATGATTTTCTATAAGGTTTTTTATCATGAGTGAGTATTGGACTTTGTCAAAAGCTTTTTCTGTATGTGTTGAGATGATCTGTGATTTTTGTCTTTGGCTCTGTTAATATGGTATATTACATTTATTGATTTGTGTATGTTGAACTAATGGAATATTCTTGCTTGTCTTGTGGATTTGGTTTATAGAAGTCTGACAAATGAAAGAAATATAGATTACCTTAACATTATTTATTTCATGAATGCTATAGCATAAAATTATACACATCTTAAACTGTTGCAAAAACTGAGAATTTGAATACTGGTAAGGTTAAATTGTATTTCACTAACACAGAATGACAAATAAAAAATAAAAAGGTACTTTGATGGAGCATTTAAAAGAAAAAAATTTCCATCCATTCCTCTACTCTGCACCCACCATCAACAAAGTCAACCATTGTGACACACAAGGAAAGTAATCACCACCAACTTAATGTACACTTTGATACTGAAAGTTGTGAGTATGCTATTCTATAACTCAGTTACTGCTTGTTATTCTCTGTAAATGGAATATTGGTTTTCAGCAATAAAATTAGATATATTATTTTCTTGTACAAAAGTATGCTGAATTCAGACCAGGATATAGCTTTATGGCCCAGTGCCTCCTGGCAAGCATGAGCTCTTGAGTTCCATTTCCGATTACCTCCATTCCCCCAAAAATGAGTATGCTGAAGTCAGGTAAACATGGTAAAATACACAATTACTAAACATCATTATTTAAGAAGTATGGATTTAGTAAAGGCTTAAGGCAAGCCTAATTAAAATGTCAGATTAGGGGCTGAGAATTTAGCTCATTGGCATAAGCGCCTGCCTTGCAATCGTGCAGTCGTGAGTTCAGTCCCTGGTACCAAATACAATACAATACAATACAATACAATAAAATGACAGACTGCTACAGATTTCATATGAAAACATTTAATAATAGGCATCATTAACTGTGAATAGAAAGGAAAAATGGATTTATAGCAGTTTGCCACAGCCCAGCTTTATGGCCACTGCCCATAGTTTTTTTTTTTTGTTGTTGTTGTTATTTTTTGTGTGTTTTCATGTAGATTGCACTGAAGTTTGTTCCTGTCTTTTGGGATACACCCTGATTGAATTTTTTTTCCTGAGACAAAGAGAAACTTTTCTTTCACTAGGTGCTTTAGATAGTGAACAGAAAAGTAGATGGAAGAGTGAACGAGTCAATAGTTTGAACTGAGGGATACGTCTATTCACTTAGTATTATTTGAACTTTAGTTCTACATCAGGAATAAGTTCAAAGCTTACTCTGTTTTGCTTTGGACCAAAGACTCTTTCTTTGACCAGTTTCTTCTACTTCCCTGCAATCTTTCGTGGGCCATACAAAACTGAGAAGAGAAAATTCTCTTTGCAGAAGGGAAGAGAAATCTATCACTTATTTTTCATATATAATCTGAGCTATACGTTCCTTTTGTTTTGAGAAATAAATGTATTTTGGGTCTCAGGAGGATATCTATCCACCTCTTCACTTGCTCTCCCTCCATGTAGCCATTAATTCCCTTCTTATTATGTTAGTAGTTGGGTGTTGTCCAAAGACACATATATCAGTACAGAAGGGTTCTTGTGGTAGTATAAATATAAAACAATAAATCTTACAAAGTATTTTTAAATAGTAAAATAATTTCTTAAGGACCTCTTATTTGATTAAGGTATAGAAAATTGATTGATCTCTCTATGCACTAAGGGTATTATTTAAACATTGATTTAATGCCAAGGCAAATTCTAAGCATTGGAGATAGAAAAATATACCTATACTCTTAGTATCTCATGATATTTTTAGTAAAAATATGTGAATCTGTTTTCTTTTGCATTCAAATCAGAGATATCTAGCTCAGTTTCAGAGAGGTATCTCTCCAAGACCTTTCAGAACATCTTAATAAAGAGTGCCTCCAAATCAAGTGGATAAGAAGGGAGATTTCATAGTACAGAAGAGTGAAGGACCTATGAAGGACAAAGAAAATTAATGAAAGGAGTAATGCACTATAGAAGATGGAAGATGAACCTGGAAAGGAACATTGACATCACTTCATGAAGGATCTTTAACATCTGGTTGATTAAGCTGAAGTTGATCCACTACATATTGGAAAACCATCAGTGGTTTCCAAGTTAACATGAGGAAAAAAGTTCAGGGTAATGTGTGTAGGCATGGAGTGGGGAGATAACGGAGGCAGGACAGTTACTACAGAAGCTTGGGCAAGATGTGTTGAAGTCTGAATCAATATATGACTACATGAACAACAGTATAGTATTAAATGTGAATCTTTTAAACTTATTCCCTGTGGTTACATTTAGAATATTGAGAATTTAAATGACTTATCAGGTTTTATATAATCGCCTTTATTGATTTTGTCCATCTTAACCTATATCTACCAGGTAAGTTACTTATTTTGTTTTAACTCTAGTGTCTCATGTCTATTTTTTCAAGCTTTCAAAGAACTTATACAAGATACAATCTGTGGCTTCAACAATTAAGAAATAACTCACATTCTTGCCATAAATTCAATGGTAACAGATACCACCTTTTAGAAATATGTTATTAAAGTAGTAACAGTATATAAAACTTGAAATGATGAAAAGAGAAAGCAGCCCTTGATATGAAACAAAAGTTAAAATACAAAAGGTTCATGGTTATTGTTGATGTCATTTGTTTAAATTTCCTACTCTAAAAAAGCACTTGAATTATCATATGCTTATCATGTTGGCTGAATTCACTTATAGAGAGAATACAGTCATTAATTATCATAATTAAGACACCTGAATTTAAAATGAATGGCATTTATTCTAACCTCAGTTGTAGCTATGTTTTATCTCTGACAGTAGGGTTTCCAATCAAATGTTATCTGATTTTTCCCCTTAATCATTAAGAAAAGCTTTACTAATTAGCACATGAAATTCATGCCACATCAGACTGAATTGAATCAAGGCCTATTATCTTGAGCAGTGAGACACTTTGAAATTCTCAGTAATAGGGAATGAATATGTTATACGGTTCATACACATTTCATGAACCTCCACATTAGCACTATTTTTTTTAAGACAGTGTCATTAGTTATGCCATTTCCAGGACCTTTAATTCGATCATGCTGTTTAACAGCCTGTTAGATTGTGGTGTATAAAGTCATACATTAATTTACCTTTAGTTACACTTTGGCAAAATGATTGTATTTGGTTGTAAATATCCTGCCTAAAATGAGAAATAGCAGGTTACCTGAAAGGTACAAAGCACTGTTGAGATGGACTTATTTTATCTTCTCTTTATAAACAGTAATTTAGAATTGACACAAGATATCCCCACCTGGTCCTCTGAATTCCCTATCCCTGTATCTTAATCGGCTCTTTGCCCATAGGGTTCACTTGTAGGAGACATCAGTGACCCGCTATGACTAGAGGGAGGCTCTAGCAAGAGGTAGGAGCGACTTAGTTTAGTTGCCTGTGATGTTTTCTGAGAATGACTATGTCCTCAGTAGAAAGTTTCTGTTTTGATTGAAATAACCTTCAGGGTTTTGTTTCCAGTTTTGGTAAAATATCTCTTCTTGTACTTCTGGTGTTGCTTAATTCTGGTGTTGGTTAATTCATGATCCCTTGCAGTTCTTCTGTACCATGTCTACCCTTGTACATAAATCCCTCTCAGCTGTTCCCATCTGAGTGCGCTGTCCTCTTCTCTTGGGACTCTGATGATGAATGGCACATTTTGCTTCCAAGGCAGTTAAAGGAATGGCCTTTTGTTGAAATGAAGCTCACATATGTAGTACAGAAGAACATGACCATCACTGTGTTAACTAAGGCTACATTGCCTACATTTACTGTACAATATTCCTTTCATAATTTGCATTCTTTGTAGGGATTTGAGTTTGTACTTTCTGGATTAAGCTCTTTTGATGAATGTGTGATATACCTGGATAGTTCAAGCAGAGTAATTGCTTGTATCTGTAGGAAATATATTTCAAGACCCCTATTTGATACATGATGTATCAGATAGTACCATCCATTCTCTATAGTATGTACATGTATATGTATATGTGTATGTGTATGTTTATATGCATTTGTATGTACACCATTTTCCTGTAAATATGTGCTTGTGATAAAGTTTAACTTATAAAGCACAGTAAGAAATTAACAATAATAACTAATAAAATAGAATAATTAAAGCAATATACTGTAGTAAAAATTGTGTGAACTGATCTGAGTGTTATGCTCATCCTTGTGACAATGATGCAATACCTGTGTGATGAGATGTTGATGACATTACAGTGTAGCACTAGGAAACTACTGACCTTCTCTGTATTTCTTGGGGAACTTCTCTGAGTAGCAAAATAAAATCTAGGGCCTTCTATTCTGTCTTGCCTGGGATGTGAAGTGTCCTTTTGTCCAGGTTATCCATGCCACATACCTGTTAGTCAGTAGCAGTCTCTGTTATTGGGGCAACTGTCATGAGGCTTCTGTTCAAGTAACTTTTAGAAGGTGCAATTTAAATCATATGAAGTGATTATTCCTGAAAATGTGCACTTAATGTTTTTTTGCACTGCGGTTTACTGTGCCTGACTGAAACTCGGGAAAGTGAAGGCACAGATGAGGCACTAGGGGCTGCCACATTCCCCAACAATTAATATGCTAATAATGGTTGGTTGATAAGCTTACACCACTTGACTTGTTCACTTCTTTGATTTGTGCAAGTTATTTTCAGCTAACCCTCTTACAGAGAAGAAAAAGAAAACTTGAGTTGCTCAACCTCCACCAACACTAAATATTATTACTAAAGTTGAAACATAAATATGTAAGAAATGAGTCAGTTGAAATGTTTCTAAATTTTATATAAAATGTGTAATGTATATAAAGATCTAAAATCTACCCATACTTTGAAGAGCTAAGATTGCTCATGCCTGTAATAAAGGATTTTGATATAGTATTAATTTATTGCTTTATTATTTATAATATGTAATCTGTTGACTAAACTTTGTTAAATGCAACATAAAAATTACTTTTATGATACAAAATAAGAAAATATTTTAGAATTTACAAAACTTTATGCTAGGAAACTATATTCATATATAGTAAATCTTTTTGGACAGCTATATAATTTATATTCCATTTTTATTTAATAACAATTTTATATATGATTGCCTTTTAAAAAGTAACAATATAGATGTCTTATGATAACCATAACAAAAAGTTTACAACAGATATTTTTTCATTATAAATGCTTGTCCTGATCATTCTTATAAATATACTGTTTTGTATTTTTAAAATTATTTCTTTACAAGGTTCAGTCTATAATTTCAGAAAAATTAAAAGCTGAACTTTTAAAAGAAGTATTTGGACCAAATTTTGTTTGCTTAAATAAACATATTACTTAAAAGTTTAATTTTGCTATTTATTATTCATTGAGCAGACTGTTATTTTAACAAGAATTTACTTCTTCCACTCAAATAATTGTAATCATAGAATCATTAAATTCTAGAGATCAGTAAATATTTCTTTATCATCTATTTTGTGTAAAGAGAAGCTCTAAGCTTGATTAAGGGGTAAACATGGGGGGTGAAAATTTTCCTCACTTTATGGAGGTTAAAATAGTTGATATCTTATCGTTAACAAATATCAGTGCTTTATCATGTGAAATACCATAAACGTATATGTCTCTTTCACAGCCCCAGTATACAGAAGCAGGAATAGGTTTCCAGGAGAAAGAAGAAAATGCTTGGAGATGGTTGTGAAAAATAAGAAGTAAGGCAATAAAAGGAATGGATAGAATCAATTGTGACTTAATAATGAGGGAAGATCCACCAGTGCCACTTGGCAAAATCCCAATTGTTGGTAGGCAAATCTGATGGGAGTGGTGTACCCAACAACATCCCCACCTGACAAAATTCCACAAGGGGTGGATAGTCAAAAACAGTACCACTCCACAGAATTTTATGGGGAATGTGTGCTTGACAACAGTGTCACTTGGCAAGTGTAGTGGAAGCTGGTTAGATGAACTGTTGAGCAGCAGGTTAATGGAGGGAGTGGCTTAACAGATTAGATAACAATAGCATCAGTAGATCTCTTTGCTCTATTTTATGATCAACCTTTTGGGTAACAGCTGACTTAGCATGTGAGCTGGAGGGGAATGCAGTTTCTACATATAGCAATGGTTTGCCGAGTTTCCAGTGTCCCTTAGATAATTATTATCTGGCCATTCCACTTAGGATGGCCCATGAAGAGTCTTGGAAATATAAAAGTGGCATTTCAGAGGCACAGTGATAAAAGCTTTACTTTTTCTCAGGAATCATACAATATATAGAAACATAATAAAACATATTTGTGTACATATGTTTGCATAACAAAAAATGTGTTTAAATGAATTGGAATTACTTTTGTTCAGTTCTTTCCACCACACAATTCTTTTAGTAAACAAAGCCTCGCATTAACTATTAAAGATTTTATTTTGTGATTATCTCAAAGCCTTGATTTAATATTGTGTTTTGCATAGACACAGAAAGAATTTCCAGGAACAGATGAATGACACTGTATAATCTTAGGTTTTTCAGAAACTCAAATTCTGAGTCCATGGTCCATAGATATCTTAGATTTAGGAAGTCCCTTAGTTTTGATCTAATCTGTCTGTTTCTTAAACAAGTCAGAAAATTTGTAATCAGCAAAATATAGTAACTACCTAATGTCATCCAGCTAATTAGTGATAGGACTATTGCTTATACTTTATTAATTCAGAGGCTGTGACACAGATGAAGTTTGAAAACATGCTGGGCTTCTGTAGTTGACTTTGTTTACTTCCTTTCATAGGAGGCAATGAGATTTGCAGTCACACTGTGTGGGGTCTTTCACATTGTCCCAGTAGACTGAATAAAAGGCTGCGGAATGCATGTAATGTTATTTCAAGATCATAAGATGTTTTAAAAACAGATGGCAGTATACATGAAAGATCACAGGAGATGCAGTTCACAGCAGTAATTAAAAAGATCTTGTGCAATAGAAAGCCTTTTAAATTAAGCAGTAAACTTTACATAATTAGGCATTCTTTTTTGTGTTCATATTTGGCATAAGTTTTAGACAGTGTGAATCCCCCCCCATTAACAGTATCTTTTTCTCTTTTTTATGCAAAAAGATGTTTGAATACTGTTCCAGTCAGAATTGAGAATTGGAGAGCGTAAAATCACTAAAACAGAGTAGACATTTTTTCCATTGCTCTATAATGACCCTATCCCATTATCTGACAATTAAAGGTCAGTAATATAAGACAGCATTGCTTTGAAGAGGAAATGACATAATGTGAAAATTCTTTAAAATAGTAAACATGATCACACAAAGACCTTAGAATATTCCAGCAATTTCAAGTCCTGAAAATATGCCTTATTCTGAAACAAAAGATAAATAAAAATAGTGAAAGAGGATCTGGTACAAGCTACTTGAGTAATTTGTTACCACATAAATAGAAACATAGACAAAATGAACAGTCAAAATATGGGAAGCACCTTTGAAATCACTGTCTTAGTCATTTTTTTGTAACTTGGACAAAATTCCCGACACCTGCAACAAAAAGGAGATGAGATTTACTTTGGCTCATAGCATGCAGAGGGTTCAGTCCATAGTCAGTTGGCTTCCAGGAAGGACAGCTTTACAGAGGGGCATGGTGGAGGAGCGCTGCTTACCAAAGCAGACAGGAAGCAGAGAGTGAGGGAGGAGCCCTGGAGGGTGATCTGTCTTCTAGGGCCACAGCTTCAGTACCTGTCTTTTCCAACTAGGCCTTACCTGCTACCAATAAGTTAAGCTCCCATACTCTAATTGACTTTCAAGAGCTCCACTTTTGAGTTCATGTACACCAGAGGTGATGTCTAGATAAAATCTGTAACAATCGTTTAGCCTAGACTGTCATTCTTATTATTTAAGATTTATTGAGTAACTCCTGTGAACCAGTCATTAAGTTAGGTACTGGTGATTATTAAGACAATGTGGGAGTCCTCTGATAAACATCTGCTGGACCTAACTCTGCATGTGTATTTTGATAGAGTGTTGTACATGGACCCAAACCACCCTTCATAGAATAAAACTGTCAAATATTTAGCAAAAGGGTATGTTTTGAGCAAGATAAGTTCATTTATTGTGGTTAGTATATAGACATTACACAGCCTACCACAAAGACAAACCATTCCAGTAACAATTTTAGATTTTCCATGTAATGTCCTTACACTGCACAGCGGGATTCATTTGTGCTCTCCAGCATGAGATCCTATACTGTAGTAATCTTCAACTTCTTGCTTTCACATTTGAATATTTCTGAGGTTTTGACAAGTCAGGATCTTTCTAAACTGTGATCTTCCACCTCCTTCACTCTTTGGATCCTACCTCTTCATTCATTCCTTAACTTTTTGAATGGAAAGCCTCAGGTTCAGATAGTAAGACCTGAAACGCAGTGCAGCCTCTGTGAGTGTACCCTCTCTATGGTTAACCATTCAGAAAAGAAAGTGGAAGTTTTATTTTTCTCACTAGTTAGCTAAAACTAGATTTGGGAACTATTGGTACTCTGGTTTAACCATTTATTCCATGATTTTGAACCCATATATAATGAATCAAGGTGATTGTACAATTTTGTTATTTCTAAGAACTTTTCCTCCTCATCCAGGGCAGTACTCCTGGACTGATAAGGCAGATCTGTGTCTTGTGCCTGGGTCATCTGAGATCCTATAAAGCAATGTGATAATCAGAAAGTAGGGAAGAAAATGCCTTTACTGAGTTACAGGCTGTGAACCTGAGTTGACAGTATCATCTTTCCTCATGACCTGAAGGAAGCACTTGGTATCAACAAACATGTATCCAGAGATAAGCAGAGCTGATGATTGCACATCACAGAATTTTGGATTCACCAGGGTACCTGATACTTTCCACCTTGATGACAAATGTTTTTAGTTTTTAAGTTAACTCAAAACTTGCCAAAGGAAAAATTCTGACAATTAATGAAATAACTTGAGTTCCTAGTATCAGACCTTTCATACAAGAATTCCTTTGAGTTCTAACACATTAGCAAACAATTGAATTACAGATGACATCCCACTGAACTGTGACCTATATACAAAATTATGTTCTTAGATTATCACAAGACATCACTAAGAAGGGTCCATATACCCTGCCCAGTACTGGAGGATGTTCAACAACTATTTCTCAAGAAGAGTGTTGCTTTGCTGAGTCAGGAAAAAGTCATGCTTACCTGAAGGATAGGACTTATATTGTGTAAACTAAACTAAAAAATCTGAGTCAAATGGTAAGGCACATTCTCGTTTGATTAAAAACATGATATCTAATAGTTTCATCTTTGGAGATATTTAACATGTTGACTGCTGAGAGTAAAAAAATAATGTCTCATTACTGAATGTGGTCAAGCCCTCAGCTGTTAGCACATTTGGCTGGAGAATGAGCACAGAAAATTCAGATACAAAGTAGAAAAGAGTAGCTTCAAAATCTGTGTCAGGAGTCATGATTTCTTTAAAATAAATAACAGCACACAGTGATTTAAAATCTTAAATTTACTCTTGTTTAAACAGAAGATATCATCCACTAAACACCGCATGAGACTTTTTTAGAAGCAATGTCACTTTCCAGATAAATCTTTCTCAGAAGAAAAAGGCAGCTTTATTTCAACTTGTAGGGATAATACATCTGCCAGAGAATAAATCCAACATAGTTCACATGTGGGCATGTTGTCAACCATAATGCAGGACACCCAGAAATCCAGATAAATACACCAAAACATGATCCAACAGTGTTGTCAGATCTGTAAGCATAGATATTAACAGTATCTTACAATGCATATCCCAAACAGTGAGAACTGGTACATTCTATAGTTACTGAAAGTGGAAAAGATGAAAGGGTGGTTTCCATGAAAAACATTGCTTACTAGAAGCTCATAGAGAACGAGTTTAGGGATCATCAGAGGAACAGAAACTTGGCAAATAAACCATGCAATATTAATGAGGCTTGTTTGAATAAGAGTTAGCTGCTGTTTATTTGACCATTTTCATGGATTAACAGATTACCAAAAGGAAAGAAAGAGTATTTTCTTCAGAAATCAGATGCTTATTTGTGCTTACATTTTATTTATGTGATGGATACATTGAATGTCACAAAAAGCGTTCTCACAAACCTATACATGTATATGCACATTTATACATACATTTATAGATGTAAATGTGTGCACATACATGCATATATGTGAATATCTACATGCATAAATGTACATTTCCCTAAGATAAAATGTATGTAACAAGTCATTTATCTGAGACTTTTTAATAAATGTTTCCTAAACAAACAATTGCTTATTATTTTATAGGTGAGGATTACAGTGAAGCATGAAGTAACTCAAATCCTAAATTATTTTAATTGCTTGCAGACCAGAATCAATACTACTGGTAATGCTAATTCCATAATCCTGGACACCCGCTATGTTTACTGCTGCGTTGAGTTAATTTGCCCCATCCGAAGTGATCCCAGCGTGCTTGATATTGCTAGTTTCTCGGTAGATGCTATTATATGTATCAAGTAGTGCACTGCTACCTCAAAGAACGTTTGAGGCACCTCAGAAGATTGCGCAAGGATACATCAAAGATTCTATGCACGGATTCTAAGGCAATGGTTTTTATGTTCAAAACTTTATTTGTTTACTTTTGTGCATCCACAGCTGTAAAATCGTTAGACATTTGGTCTTTAGGTGAGCAAAGACTTATGATAAATAAAATATGGTAAACATGCTTAGCTGAAAGAAGACAGTTGCTATTGGAAAGGAAAGTGAGAAAAAGGTGTATTTTGACTTGGAGTAATTTTACAGGTGTTAGTACCCTTTCTTGAAGAAGTGTAAACTTTATACTTGAAAAAGTTTACAAGGAAACCAGCAGACAAGATAATTAATTGGAGAACTAACTAAGATATTAATTTCATTGCTTAAACATGCCAATTTTTTTAAAAGAGCAAATATTACTCTTAATTTCATGAATAGCAAATCTATTGTCTTTTCACCCAGATGACTATTTAACATATACATTAATGGGAATATTTTATATAGAACCACATAATTTATGAAAAGATACTTAAAATATTCAGTAACAATATATTGATTTTCTAATCTGTATTCATTAATCATATAAATTTGTATAAAAATACAGAAAATATGTAAGTATATAAACATGTCTAACTCCCCCCCACACACACTCACATACACACACTTGAGTATAGTCTTGAACCACAGTCTTCTTTCTTCTATTTATCTTCATGTTGGATATGATAGAAGTGAGAATAATATAAGACAGAAAAATATTTTACAAATATAAGCCCTCTTGAAATGACTTAAAACCATGAAAATTTATGACAATATTTGCTATACTGTGAGTTAAAAAGCCGACTAAACTATTTTTCATCATAACCTAACATATAGAAATATTTTTAGAAGGTTATACTGTACATCATATTATATGCTTTACTTGACCTTGAAGATCTTGCAGTGGCCTAGTCACTTCGATGTCAGGTGGAAGATTCTGCCAGTGCTCTCTTGTTTATGGCAGCCCTCTCAGCTACGCACACTGCTTTGATGCATGAAGGATGCATAAAGCTATTTGGATATGCATAGGAGGCCTTGCATTAAATCTAATGTCCTCGGTGCACATCTGCAATTCTTTGAATATTTTAAATGAACAATATACCAACAGATGGCAAAATTCTTTCCTCTATAACTCATATGGAGTAGTCCTTGACCTTCATGTGAGTTTGGTTGATTTGGAACCACAGCAAAGAGTGAGAGTAAAATGTGACTAATCTTTTCTTCCTTCTGAATAGCACCAATTAATCACTAGACTGATAAGGTTAGGTTTTTGTATATCAGACAGTTTTCATAAAACCTAGTCATATATATGACACAACTTGGCAGATGTTTGACTTGTGTCTAGATGTTCCCCCAGAGCCTCATGTGATTGCTCATAAGTGGAACTTTTCAGGAGTAGTGGGGCGCTAGGGTGTGTGATGTTGGGAATAAGTGTGTTATGCTGGGATTAAGGATGTGTTGTTAATAAATTAGACCACTGATTGCTTTGGCATAGTTCTGGGTGTGGACAATGAGAAATGCCACCATGGGTATGTGTGGCATTACCCAAAGGGCAGGTGATCCGGAAAGGGTAAAGGGGGAGTCAGGATGCTGCTGTGCCTGCTGCTGCTGCTTGTCTTCTGCTGCATCTTTCCTGTTCTGAAACACCCCTCTTCCATGCCACCCTGCACTGGAGCCAACCAGCTATGGGCTGAAACCTCTACCAACTGTGAACCAAAACAAACTTTTCCTCTTTAACTTTGGGTGTTGGGCATTTTGCACATTTTATCTCAGCAATGAGAAAAGTAACTAATACAGTGGGATAGAGTGAAATTAAGTTTCTGACTCTCTTCAGTGCTAAAATGATGCCCACCCTGTTTGTGATTTTTGTGCATCCTTGAGAAATTTGCTTTTAATTATAATTCTAATATATACCATGATAATGCATATAAACTTTTGTTGCAGTATCCAAGATATGGAAGCAATGCAAATCAATATCAATAGGTGAATGGACAAAGAACATATTTACATGAACCTATATATTAAATGCTATTCACTTTTATATTGATAAAAAGTAAAGAAAATTCTGTCATTTATGAAAATAAAGATAAACCCAGAGGCATTTTAAGTAAAATACGTTAGTCACAGAAAGATCAATTCCATGTCATGAGATATTGACAATAGTCAAACTCATAGAAGTAGAGAAAAACGTAATGGATACCAGAGTCTAGGGTGAGGAAACAAGAATGATTAATAAATTTGTTAGACAAGATGAGCAAATCTTGGATATTTGTTATACAACAGAGTATATATAGTTAACACTTTATTATTTTGCACTTAACACATTAAGAAAGATGATCTCATGTTAAATGTTCTTACCAGGAAATCACACAGACATACACAGACATACACAGTCACACACACACATGAGACAAATAGAGGTGCTGGATACACTTGGGTTTACTACCTGGGTTGTACTAATAGTATACTGGCTATATGAACATGACCAAACTCATCAAGAGGTACACACTTAATGCAACTTTTTGTATGAATCATATGCCAACAAAGCTATGAAGATGAATTGATATACCCACTTTCAGCGTAAAAAAAGGAAATGGAAGTCTAAATCCTTTTTATCCTAGAATTCAGCAGCAAAAAACCATCATCTTGCTGCTGTAGAGGTTAATAATGATGGTCTTAGGTGAAAGCACGTGATAGAAATCCTCACACCCCAAACATACATACATATGTACATACATACGCACAATGGAAATACGCCTTGCCAGACTCATGTCCCCTGCAGTGGCACATGATATGCCACAATTATACAAACAAAATAAAACTTTAAGATGAACTGGTGGTGTGTGAGTGTGTGTGTGTGTGTGTGTGTGTGTGTGTTTGTGTGTGTGTGTGTGTGTGTGTGTGAATAGAGAGGCTAGAAGTGGGAAACCCTATAGTTATGTAAGAATTGTTTCTCTAGTTATTTTGCTTTGGAAAGATGGATTTTGAATTTCTTCATTTCAGAGGTCATTGGTTGAATTCACAAGTTTATGTTTCAACCATTCTTGAGTATTTACCGAATTATTTTAATGAGGAGCCAGAAAGATAAATTGTTAAAGTATTGTGGTCCATACTAGCGGTCTCCAAACCCCAGCCATTGAACAGTGCTAATCCTTGGCCTGTTGGGAACTGGGATGCACACTGGGAGATGATCGTTGGGTAAGCTAGGAAGCTTCATCAGTATGTACAACCATTCCCTATCATTCACATTACCATTAGAGCTCTTCTGGCTGCCAGCTCAGCAGTGGTATTGCATTCTCACAGGAGCTCAGATTCTGTTGTGGACTAAGCATGCCAGATTTCTGGGTTGTGTTATACTCATGAGAATCGAATGCATGATGGTTTAGGTGGAGCTGAGGTTATGACACTAGCCCTGGGAAGTGTCTTTAAACAGATTATAGCAAGGAGGTGCCCAGAGACAATAATAAATCTGCTGCATGCAGATTGATATCAAAACCCTCTCGTGAGTGGCCACTGATGATTAAGATGCATCTAGAAGCCAGTTTTATAAGTGAGTTGATATAATTCAGTTGTCATACCACTTCTGGTGGCAAAATCTGACACTTATTTTATTTAATGCTTGTTAGTTTATTGTTTTATTTACCATTTTCACCCATAACTCTTTTCTGCACTATACACATGTTGCTGTTACAATTTGGTAATCCAACAAGTTAGGCAAAATGAGTAAAAAAAAAAAATACCAAGGGAATTTCTTTAAAAGAAGGGAAAGATTCAATGATTAAACAGTGGAACAATCTAAGATTGTCAAAAAATAAAGCTGCATTTGAAGAAGATACTGAGTCTTACTTAAATTATGGGTTCATTGCAACAGATGATTCATATTCTTCAAGCCTGCTTTGTATAATATATAGTACCCAGTTATTCAAGAAAGCAATAAAACCTTCAAAACTGCTTTGCCATATAAAAAAAAGCAGTATAACATAAGTTCTTGGAGTTTTAAAAAAGTAAACAAACAAGCAAACAAACAAAAAATCTTGAACACAAAGAACAGAACCAATTATTAAAGGTCACCACTTCATCAGGTGTATTTGCATAGAGCTTCATTTTTAGTGACTAACGATACTGCTTAAGCAGAAAGCCTACTGTTGGTAAAGAGTTGATCTTGCTTCCTGAAAAGGACATTTATCATGAATTTCTAGGTGAGGCTGTAGATAAAAGATAACATGTGTGCTCTGTGTTCATCGCCTCACAGAGCTTCCTGAATAAACATGAGTTAAGGGCTAGTAATTAATTTTAATCAAACCCTGCAGATTAAGTGTTTAAATTCAGGTGAAAATTTTCAGGTAGGCAATATTTCTTTATGATAACAAGGTACATATAATTACATTCAGAAGTGATCTCTTCAGCCCTAGTAGTACAATCAGATGGCTGTCACTCTGTCCATACTCATACCAACACAATATGAGCAAGCCACTTTTCCTCATCATAAGCATTTAAGAATTTCTGTATTCCTACAGCTGTGGTATGGATTGTCCACACAGTCTACATATTAAATCCTCATGCACATCCTCCTGAAAAATATATCACACAAAACCAGGCATTGTTGCCCTGTTGTACACTTTTTAACCTGGACTATATAACAGAGTGACTCATTCATCGTGTGCCTCAATACCTGTGCTGTTTCTTCATTTTATCAAGATTGATCTCATTATAGTGGTAGCCAAGAAAGGAACACGAGTCATCATTTTTGAGGAGATGGACACAGAGTACACATGTCTTTTCTTATGTTCAGATGTGAGATGGCTTTCTGGAAGGATATCATTGGTCAGAATTGTTGATCAGCCATTCCACAGATTTCTATTACATAACCAATAACTTCTGATGGCACATTTCAGTGACACAGAATGGGTCACAAAACTGTCTAACTCATGTGATATATTCAATGCTCAATAAACACGATCTGCCACTTTAGGAGAGAATAGTAGCTTTTTAAGTCATCAGATAAAGTGGCTGCATTTCAACTCAAGCTGGAATTACAGGAGTGATGAGTAAACACTGGCATTTTTGAAATGTTAGCAGTGATTGTGAAAGAGACTAATCCTGGGCCTTCTTTGTCTTAGCCGATGCATGATCATTTACTTCCACTTTTTTAGAGTTTGAGAATTATTTCCCATCCTTACAGAAGACTGCTGAGTGGGAAGGAATGGATACACAAGTCATTGTGAATAAACCAGATTAATTGGCTGTCCCTACAAAAAGAGGATCAACTATGTGAGGTGACAAGTAATGGCCTTAAGAGTATGTGAGACAACTTCAGACCTTTATATACTCTAAAGTCAAAGTGAAATACCCTGAGATTTCCACAAAGCTATTGAAAAGCCTCCTTCCAATTTTGAACATATCCTGTGGAGCGGGGTTTTGTGCATTGATAGCAACAAATACTTTGGTTGTTGTTGTGTTCCATTACTCCTGGATAGGACTGATTAAGTACAGTAAAACAAGCTGTGGGCTCCCACTGATTCTGCATTATAGTGAACTGTATACTATTTCACTGTATTTCATAATGTAATAATAATGGAAATGAAGAGCATAGTAAATATAATGCACAGAATTATGTTGAATCAATCAGTGTTTCTAAAGGTATGGAGAAAAATTGTCTGCCAGGAAACCGTTCCTCAGTGTTAAAAGATTAGGAGCCACTGTTTTTCAGCTAAAATGGATCTTACAGTGGAGAGAGCTGTCCAAAGACTGATCTTTGTTGGATGACGAGCCTCATCTAACGAACTGTGAGTCTGACAAATCTTAATCAGGTTTAGATGCCATCCACAGAAGCCTTTCATACAAACAAATGCATTCAGCATTGTGGCAATGTTGAAAGATTTGTAAAGAATATTTTTTGATTTTTTAAAATGTTGTGAAACAGCCAGGTATAGCAGGGGACTAAATGCTGAGGTTTTGAGTTAAAATGCTTAAATTAGAATTCTGGTTCTATTACTTCTGAGGTGTATGACTCTGTGTGGTTGTGAAAGAATGTATGTTTAGGATTGTCATGATGATTAAATTACACAGCACTGTGCTCAGCACTTCAAAAAGCACTCAACAAACTTTAATATAGCTGCTATTATTATTTGCTTTTTATAAATCTAAAGGTCTATGTGTCAATCATAGTTCTTACATATATTGATGTTGTAAATTTTGAATGTAAATTAAAGTTTGCTTATGTAGGCTACTTTCACTAGGCATGAATATTTGTGAACTACTACAGATGGCTTAAGGCTAAAGTACTTGCAGGAACGTTCTGCTTCATCAAACTGATTGTTTTATTTTGTGGAATTCAAATAAACATAGCAAAATCTGATTTTCTTAAGACT
The DNA here is from genome assembly GCF_034190915.1 of Cavia porcellus. Lineage (NCBI taxonomy): Eukaryota > Metazoa > Chordata > Mammalia > Rodentia > Caviidae > Cavia > Cavia porcellus. The sequence continues at coordinate 86,240,854 of NW_026947487.1, forward strand.
AATTAAATCTGTTGGAGAATTGTTAAATAGACACAGATATACTGAAGATTAATTTCTGACATTTAATACCCTCATCAAAAGTAAAAGTTGAATTAAATGTAGGAAAAATGTCACTTATTTTTTAAGGAGAGCATAAGGTGATAAAAATAGTCTTTCAATTAATGTTCATGCCCTCAGAGTCATACTTTGGAATTAATGTAAATTAGTCCCCAGAAATCTATTTCAATAAGTCATTTGAGGAGACAGAAAAAAAATGATATAATCATATCCCCTGAGAAATAAATAACTTTTCTTCAAGATGAACTTGAGCTTCTAGACCAAAAGTGATTGGTTCAAAATATTCAGGTTAAAACAGAGTAGAAAAAAAATGAATATTATTCTTAAATAGGATGGTCTGCTTCTGATGAGATTTGCATAAATACCAAAGTCCAGCAGAGAAAAGTGGACAAAAAGAAAAGTAAGATAAAAAATACTTAATAGAATTCAGAAATCTTAGGAGATTAACAAAGAAACAACAAAAGACTGCAAAGCCATTTCTATATCCTTAAGAGGAAATTATTTAAAGCTGTTGAAATCAAACAAAACAAAAGTCATTTCTAAAGTCCAACTCTAGGATGAAAAGAAATTAAATCTTAGCCGAGTTTACACTGAACTTTGTTCCCAATGAAAAATTGGCTTAAAAATAATACATAAATTCACTTTGATAGGAAGGTGCCAGTTTGCGAAAAGGTTTACCATTGTTTCTGAGTCCTTGGGTAATTACTCTATTTCGTTTATTTATTTTTCCTGTGAGGATTGAACTCAGGGCCCGGTATCTGCTAGGAAAGTGGTCTACCACTGAGCTACGCCTCTGACGCTGCCAATTTATATTATCTAAGATTCCATGTGTTTCATAACCATCTTTCTCTAAGATTTCATACCTCTGAATTGACTTTTTTATTATCAAGTTACATGGTGATTAAATATATAATTTATACCACACAGTGTGAGGAATATGTGTGTTTGTAGGGAGAGCAAAAACAGAGTTTCATCTAAAATTGAAGGTTTGTTTTTAAATATAGAATAAAAGAATATTGTCATCTCTCCACTTGTTCTATATTTGTTTTTGCCTCAAGCATAGAGAAACCAAATGCCTTCTCTTCTAAGAATTTTTCTTGTTATTAATTATATATATATATACATATATATATATATATGTATATATATATATATCCAAGATATTAAAATGAGAAAATATGGAGTATGTTTAGTTATATTTGGGGAATTTCTGCTTCAGAGTTTTAATAGTAATAGTCAATTGTAAAGAATATTTTTTCACCTAAACTATATTTGCTCAGAATTAGGTTAAGGATTTTACAGGCCAGAAGTCATTTGAACACTATACAGATTAACAGGTTAATCAAATGTTAGTAATTTTCACTGATTGTTTATAATCCCATTGAAGTTTTTAAATTAACCTGGCCTTCATAATCCCTTCCCAATCCTCTTTCTTTCTTTCTTTCTTTCTTTCTTTCTTTCTTTCTTTCTTTCTTTCTTTCTTTCTCTCTCTCTCTCTCTTTCTTTCTTTCTCTCTTTCTTTCTCTTTCTTTCCTTCTCTTTCTCTTTCTCTGTGTCTCTCTGTGTGTCTGTTTCTGTCTGTCTGTCTCTCTCTCTCACTCTCTCTCTTTCTTCATTCCTTCCTACCTTCCTTCTTAAGTTTTTTCAACTGGTGGGATATTTCCAAGGATGTCCATAGGAAAACAGTTTTTGAAACTCTTCCCATAATTGAAATGTGTTTCCTTAATGCTCGGACCAGGGATTCAGGAAGAACTATGTGAAATGGAAGACTTTGAAGTTCTGACCTGATCTAGTGCAGAAATCAGGAACAGATGTTTTAGTGGTAAAGATAGACTTTAAGTATAATGTATAAGATCTAGGTCATAAGAGTAAACTTAAATGTGAATAGATCAAAGCGTCAGTTCAGAGAATGGCCACCGTATTCTACTTTTCCTGAGACTTCATGTTGTGGTAAAATGTTAACAATAAGGATGATAAAGAATACACTAAAAATCCATGAGGTTACACAACAATACTTCTTAAACTACAGCATACCTAGAAGACATGTTTCATGTGTCCTGGGTTGCATCCTGAGGAACTGCGTATGGAGAGACTCTCAGGTAACTCTAATGACAAGGCGTGCCTGACAGACTGGAGACATAAAGATGGTGCTGATGAGGCATCTTTCCTTTTTGTTTGCCTTACCATTTCTTTTCCTTTATTTTTCCTTTCATTCTTGCTCATAAGCTGCTTTGACGCTGTGACATCTATTGTACTCTCTCAACACATTTAACATTCTTTCTGTCTTCCCTCTTATTTTATTTATTTATTTATTTATTTTTGTCCTGGGCATTGAACTCAAAACCTCGCACTTGCAAGGCAGGAGCTTGTACCGCTGAGCTAAATCCTCAGCCCCTCCTAATTTGTTTCACTGGGATCTCAGTAAGACGTTCTTTCTCTAAGTTCAATAGCTTAGTATAGGGGGCAGAAAACTGTAGCCCTCAAACCAAATATGGACACTTCCATTTATTTATATATTTGTTTTGGCTGCTTCTGCACTACAAATATAGAGGTGAGCAATTACAAAAGATATATTATGGTCTAGAAAGCCTAAATATTTATTATCTGGCTCTTTATAGGAGAAGCTTGATGAACTGTAATAAATTTGCGATTGCAAAATTGGGTCTATTTAGGAAAATATTCTAAGAAATTTGAGACTTAATGTAAAGGGAATAGTTTGATGTAGCCAGGAGCCAAACATGATTCCATCTAACACTTTGCACTGGACAGTGGTAAAGTATTGTTTTTCAGTGTAAGGGCATGTAATTCAAGTTTAGGAATGGAGCTTTATGTACCAAGTCTCAGGAGAAAGGCTTTCAGAGACCCAGCTCCTGCTGTAGCCCATGTTTGTGTAGCTAGCTAATCAATTGTTCATTTAAGTCTAAAATTCTTTTGTATCATCTTGAGTCTCATAACAGACCCCCTGGTCTGCGACAGCCAGCTCTTACACAAATACAAATCAAGTTGATAAGGCATTAGAAAGGGATTATGAAGGCCAGCTTAATTAAAGAAACTTCAGTGGGATCATAAATAATCAGTGCAAGTTATTAACTTTTGACAACTGCTCATCCGTATTCAGTTTGAATGACTTCTGGCCTATAAAGTCCTTAATCTAATTCTCAGTGAATATAGTTCAGATGGGGAAATACTCTTTATAATACATTGACTGTTATCATTAAATTTCTGAAGCAGAAATTTCACCAACTATACCTAAACATATTCTATATTTTCTCATATTAATGTCTTGGATCCTATTATGTTTTTCAACTTGTAAACTACCTTCGTCAGACTTCAATATCTTTTATAAAAAAGAGATCAAATGTCACATAACACCTTATTGGAATTACTTACTATACCCTTTCTGTTCTTTCAATGTACTTTTAATATTTGTTGTCATAGCAGTAATCCGATTTAGCAACAGTCATGCATTTTAACCTGAGCATAAAGTAAGTGTGGTCACACATCACAGCTTATTCCCCTGCACTTGCCTGAAATAATGCTCTGAATAATACAGAAGGTCACTATATGTTGAAATAATAGCAGTTCATTCTCTTGTACCCTAATAGGTGTTTGTTAGACTGTGTTGTTGTATGTAGGTGCCTAAAAGAAAAATGTTTTCATAGTGGAAGAACCATTATGGCTTTCTTCACTCATATGCTGCACTTTTTCTAATTGTTAAAATTTTTGTTTGCTTAATATTTAAACAACATTTTAAGAAAATAAGTAAAATCAGGAGTGGCCATTTTGGAATGAATTACCAAGCTGCTCGTTTTAATTTAGTAGTTTGTTACAGAGAATAGCAGCTTCTCTTCTGTGTGTCTTATTTTTTTTTTCATAGTAGTGAAATTTTGGGTAATTTTTATCCAGTGTACCTATAATTAGAGTGCCACATGGTTTTACAAGAAGTAGAAATGTGGTTTCCAAAGGGATAGCTTGGTTCTTACTAATACAAACACTTCAGGAATATCTAATGATCTACAGAAGCCCACTATCAGTTTCTTAAATGCCATGGTGGATGTAGTCTAGAATCAGGTTTTCCAAACTGCTTTAAAGGCCAGTAGGATGGCAGTTGATGGTTTAGAGCAGTGGTGGTGAATCTGTAACACGCATTTATTTGTTTTTCTTTTAGAGCAAAAGATGTTAATGCACAAGTTGTTCTTTTCTAAACTAAAGCCTCAGTATTCAGGTTCAATTGAACTTCTGACAATTTGCAGTAAATAAGTGGATTTTGGGCTGCAGTTTGGGCACTGGTCTACACAAGATTTGCCATCTCTGGATCAGAGTGTGATTCCAAGACCTCTGAACATACTTTTTTATTTCATAAAATTTATACTGATTATTTCTGTATTAGATATGTTATAGAAAATGCATTCAAGTAAAAACATTGAAGGGAAGAGATAAAAATAGGGGGCAATTTGTATTTATTAGGACATTTATTAGGACAAGTAAATGCATTATAGAAATCACTTTCTTCTGTTAAGTCAGCTTTCCTTTTAACTTTTGAGCTAAGATATTTCCTGAAAAGAGAGAGAATTAGAGAGCAAGAGTACCTTTAATAGAACTGTCCCAAAGTGCAGAGGATAGGTAGTAAGATCCATTTCAGCTTTAGACTTTTCCTAGGAAGATAAGCATGGAGAAAAGGGAATACTTTTTCAAGTATCCATTAAGTTAAATGTGTCTATTAAATGTGTACTGATAAAGGCAAATAAACCTAACTGAGATTTTGAAATTCAAACCCAATATAGTGTACCTTCAGGTCAATGAACTTCATACATCCAAAGATTTTCATAATGGCTAGGTTAAAGGACGTTGAAAAGGTTCTTTTAGTTTGTCTATTTTTAATACCAGACTTCCCAGAGATACCATTGTACAGTGAGGTTTTCCAGAGCAAAAATTCTTGAAGAGTGGGATGAGGATGCTTAGTATTTCCTGATTCCTTTTGGGAGGTAAATATCTTTCAACTACATATGTCTCTGAAGCCAAATGCTCTGTATTTACAGGTACCCAAGTTACTCATGCAGCACACTAAATGCAGAAACAGATATAAGAATCCAGCTGTCTTTTCTTAAAGGAGATATGGAGACTCGGAAAAACGCAAACTATATTTCTCATCCTTTATTAAAAAATCTATAACTGTTATTTATGTTAGCATATACTATGACTTGAATGTTTGCATCCTTCTTCCTAGAATTTGTTTAAAAACCAGTATGTTAAATACTCATATCTTAGGTGGTAATATTAGAAATTTAGGGCATTAGGCATTGAATTGATTATGGATACAGAGACCTCATGAAGAGGCCTTGATGAAAGAGATTAGGGAGAGAGAGACTTTTCTTTCACCTTTGTAGTTAGAAGAAGGCAGTCTTTGAGTAAGTGGCCCACCCCCGGATTGTCATCCTCTAAAATGGTGAGAAATAAATTTCTACTATTTACAAGGCACCTGTTATGTGGTACTTGATTCATAATGGTCTAAGGAAGTATATTAGCTTTCTTGTTGCTGGACAAAATACCTGGCACCGGCAACTTAAAGAAGGAGAGGATTAATTTGGTCATCACTTTTCAGAGCTTTTCACCCATGGTAGACTTGTTCCAAGGCAGAAAGGTCAAGGTGGAAGAGCTTGGCTGATCAGAGCTGCTTAGTTCATGGCAGCTGAGAAGCAGAGCAGGGCAACAATGGTAAGATAAGCAGGGGCCAGGGACCAGACCTCGTACCCCTGGTCACACCTCGTGGCCCATCTAGACACTCCCAGGAGTGCGCTTTCCTTATCCCCCAGTCAGCTTTCACACCAATGAAGTTCACAATCCAGCTGAAGCATCACAAATCCCATACTGAATTTATCATTACTTTTAAATGACTAGATAAAAATTTAAATAGTTCTTCATTTTAAATTGTTCATTAAATATTACTCGATTTAACTTATATAAACTTTGGAGTCTTCAATAGTTTTTGAGAGTATGATTTCTATGACACCAGAAAATTTTGGAAACTGCTGTCTCAGAGGGAAGTCTGAAGTGATGTGTTTTCCAAACTTATTTAAACAGTAATAGTAAGCGGGTATCATTCTGTTGAAATGAATAGTATCATGGAATGAGAGGGAACAATTACTGTTTGGAAATAATGGGACTTTATCTTACACATCTATCCATTTGCAGCCTGGAAGTTGTTAATGGAAAAATGGCTCTTCTTTCCAAAGGGGAAACCTGAAGAAGAGTGTATTGGGAACTGTGCCTTGGACAAATGTCAGAAGATAAGTCTTGTGAGAAGTGTAAGATTCAAAGGACAAAGAGGGAATCCTTTTCAGAATATTAGCCCAAGACCTATAATCATGGAAGGTTATTCATAAGTATAATGTCACAGTTCAGGAGAGTGATTCCAGAAGGACCTTTGTAGTCAAGAATAAAGGTAGCTTCATTGCATATGTCAAACCTGTGTGAAAAATTAGGTAAAAAGCATGTTTGAAAAGACATGCATCCTGGATCATCCTTTATAGTTGGAAAAGGGCCATGGAATTTATATTTTGAGTAAGCATTCTCAAGTGATATTTAATCAAAGTTGGGAGACTTGGTATTGGGAGAATGTTCTGGATAATTTTAGGAATGAGAGTGCTAGTTCCTACCAAAACTACTGGGAAGAGATTTGCTTGTGTGGAAGGTCAGTTTCATAAAAGGACGGAAAAGATCAGGTTCAGCTCACAAACAAGAGATCTTCAGGTATTTGTTTGAAAACACAGGCTAAAGAAAGGCATAAAGACTCAAAGAAACTTGAGTAAAGGAAGTATTTCAGTTGCATGTTTCAACGGAATTTCAACTGATTTTTACTTGTTTGGTTGTCTGTGACAGAAATATCTCTGACACACAAATGAATATGTCACCTGAATTTAAAAGAGAAGTATAAATGATGATTGAGAGGATCTGCCAGTCCTGGCATTTCAAAGATTCACCTCTAATCAAATCACTTTTATATAAGTCACCAGTAATTTTCTCTATGGTAGGCCACTGTAGGTGGTACTTCTTTGAGTTTTTAAATTTTTGTTATTTTATTATAACCTGTATGCATAATAATTATGCTTATGGAGAGAAGAAACCAGCAGGGTGCTACTGATGGTGAGTGGATAGTTAGAAAAGGAGAGATGTGTACTCTAATGTAGAAAAGGAAAAGTATGGTTAAAATTTAAAAGTATTGCAAAACTTTCCTCCTATGATCTAGTTTTGAGATATAGAATTTAGTACTTCTATCACCTCATTGAATGTTGCCGAAGTTCTTGTAAGTAGATGTTAATGGTCTTGAACATATTACTGTGATGACTGTAGGGAAGATATGTCATGGAGAGTGTAGGGAAAATTATGTCATCATTGCATCAGTTTTATACATAGCATTTATTGAAGGACAGGCCTGTAAGAATGTAAGGTTGTGATATGTAAGCATATGATATGACTTTGGTTAGCAAAGGACAAAGCTCAATGACACAGTGCACAGCATGCCCTTCTTTCTCTTTGTGATTAAAAAGACTGCGAAATAACAGTTTAAGTATTTACAATCATCTAATAAAATGATTCATGAGTATTTATGAGGTACTTGTCTAACAAGATAAATTGTAATATTAATCAAAATCAAGACTACTACTTGGAATTCCATCGCAGAACCCAGATCAGAGACTAAGATTTTCAGGTACTTTCCAAGTCATTAATTCTAAGTGAAGTTGTTTATTCTTTTCTTGCTGCATGTCAAAGAATGTAGCTATTTGAGATGAAGTCAAAAAATCCCATTATGAATTATTGTTGCTGGCTTATTAGCTAAATCATGATGACTTGAGATACTGTTAAAATCAAATAATATCTATTGTAGAATATGCATGAATGCTATTTTATTATGTAATGAGTCCATTGCTTTTCTGCGATCAAGACCCCATGGGAGCAAATTCATACATTAAATTTAATTCTTTATATTTTTCTTTCTTGTGTGTCTTCTCATTTACCAATTATCCCCCAAGCAGTAGAGTAGTGGCTGATGTAGTGTTTTCCTGGAGTGAAACAGATCATGTAGCATATCATTAATGAGAGATTCACAAATGCAAAAGCATGCTTTTCTTCAAATAGTCTGTATTAGGCTCAGAAGGATCTTCAGAAGGATCTAAGATACTTTAATTTTTGAAAGTTACATCTGATAACATACAAAATAAGTTAAAATTCCACAAGTTATCTGATTCAAAGTGAAATAATTCCTACAAGGAGTATTTATTTTAACTCTCAGTTCTTTATATCTGCAAAGTTAGTTTTGAGTCTAATAGTATTTTACAAATACAACTATTCACTCTCAAATTTTGTTTAATCTTATTCCAAAAGCACTGTTAAAGCACTCAAGGGTAAAGGGGGGGAAAGGCAATTAAAGACAAGGTTAAATAATATGACATGCTGTTATAAGATTTCTCCTATTCTGAAAAGGTCAATGGCCACGTTGAATATTTCCTGAGCTCTGTGTCTTTTTCAAAGACAAGAGGAAAGATCAAGGTTTTTCTCTGTGTTTTTTTATGATACTGGAAATGACTTTTCTGCCCAAATCTACTGTTTGTCACATGACTTAGTTAATATTTAAAAATGACTTTTGTGCCCATTACCAGGCTGAATAGAGATCCTCAGATTCTCATTCTTTGTTTCATAAATTATTTGTAGAACTTTTTTCCTATTAATTGATCTAGCCCATTAGGGAATATATACTTATTTGGTAAACTTTAATAATCATCCAGAAGCCACTTTAACTCAGATCTCTGAATGGTGACCTTCCCTTGAGCCTTGAGACAGGGACCATGCTTCTTTAGTGACTTCTCATGATTTGTGGCTGACCTAAAGGAAAACAAAAACATTCCCCAATAACTGTCCAGTCACCCCACCTGCTCATATCAGAACTCCAAACCTGGCTCTTCTTAGCTTTATAGTTTTAATAACGTACTGAGGATTTGCTTTAATCAACTTTGATATAATACACAGTAATGAGGATCCCTGACATTGAAAGTAGTTCTCTTTTTATACATACAGCTGTAAGCAAGAGAAACAAAAAGCCATGCTCAGCCACATGGGGAAGCATTGACTCAGTCAGGAGGTAGAAGGAGTGAACAGAAAATATGGAAAAGATGCTTTATTGTGGATTCTATAGGAAGGAACGAGTCAGGCAGAAGGAGGAGGCTCAGAGTGAACTAGTTTGAATAATTTCACAAGTCTCTGAAGCATAAAGACTGTTCCTACTCAACTGGTATTTGGCCTTGAAGTTATTAGGGCAGGGGAAAATAACACCTCTACCTCCTCACATTAAAAAAGCTAATACAGGAGGTGCTTGGAGCATGGACTCTAGATTGGTTGATTTGCTATGAAATGTACACTCCCTGACAGGTGAGTTCAATATCTCTAGAACTTGACCAGACTGGGAGGGCCAGTCCCTTTCAGGGTCAACAAGGCATCAAGATGTCAAAGCATCTAAAATATAGACTAAAAAGACATGATTAATATACTTGTTTGGTCCTGTCTATAAAAGAAAAATGTTTTGTTCTGCTTGACTTTTGAGATCTTTACACATATTATAGTCAGAAGATTCTCCCTGTTTCTATAACCGGCTTCCCTATAGTATTTGCCTCACCCTATTGGAGTAAAGCTACTCCTTTCTTATACCTAAATTTGTTTTTATTTGTTATCAAAAGGTCTGACCAGAAAGTTCGGCTTAGTCACTTCAACAGGTTTAGGGGTGGTGATGGGTTATGTCAGGGTTGTGCAAATCTATATAGATACAAGCCTTCTGCCCCATAATGCTTTGTATGTTTCCTATTACTCTTGTAATAAGTTACCATCAATTTAGTGAGCTAAAAATGTTCATTATCACTCCCTGTGCCATGCATGGGCTATTACCAAAGTGGGGAACAACCAGACCCAAGCCTTTCTCCATGAGTCAGCACCATTCAACAACTGAAAAGAGAGAGAAAGAAGGCAAACCCTCCTTGTGAACCAGCACCCTACATGGGCTGCCATCACAAGAGGGACAGCCACACCCAACCCTTTCCCTGTTTGTCAGTGCCATTCTTGGACTGCAGGGTGGTGGTGTGGAAGAACAAGGCCTCACCAAGAGGCAAGACCAGTGCTATGCATAGGGTGCCCTTGTGGGGGACAGCCAGACCCCAGCCCTTTCCGACTTGCAGGCTGGCAAACAAGACCCGCCCCCCCCCAACCCACATGAGCAATCAGCTGATCCCGAGAAACACAGGCTGCAATGATAGCTATTGAGGTGATATGCAGTCTGATGCTTGTGGTGCTTTGGTGTTTCACTGACCTTGTAGATGTGGGGCCAGTGGTCTGATCATTTATTCAGAGAATGTAGTGTGGCATCTAGGGGGATCACCTTCTGAGGATGGTAGCCACTGTTAATTCGTTATTGTTTTGAAGTCCTGTATCATTTTCATTGTCTGTTGGGTTGGGTTTTGCTCTGTTTTGTTATGTTTGATTTTTGTTATGTCTGATGGCAAGAGCAACTATTTCAAGGATAGCAAGATGTATTATGGTAGCCATTTTAGATCCACTATTGTCTTGTTTTGAAGACCTTTATTACATTCATTGTTATGTTTAAGTTTGTTCTATTCTGTTCGATTTTCACTATGTCTGAGGCTATCTGCAGCTATATTGAGGACAGCAAGAGGCACTATGGTAACTATTTTTATTGATTTTGTATTGTTTTGAAAACTGCTTTGTTTTGATTGGTTTTATTCTTTTATTTGTCTTGGTTTTATCCTCTTTAAAATGGAAAAAAATGTTTATTATCAAGCCCCAAGTTGTCTATAACCATATGTTTTTGGAGGTCAAATATCCACAGTCTTTTTCACTGGGCTAACATCACAGGTATTGGCGGAGCTGATGCCTTTTGAAGGCTCTAGAGGAGACTTTTCCCTAACCCTTTCCAGCTTCGAGAGCCTGCCTGCATTCCTTGCTTTGTGGCCCTTATAGTTTTCAAAATCAACATGACTTCTTCAGTATTTCTCATTATGTATCATTTCTTTTTCCGCCTGTTGTTCTTCATTAGTGTATATTTGTAGTACACAGTGGTCACATTCCTGTGTTCCTGTGGGAAGTATATAACACATCTCAGTTATTTCTTCACATCCTTTTCCCACCTCTCACCTCTCCCCTTTCATCTTTCTGTCCCCTTCCTTTTGTCACTGCACATCATTTTGAATAATCTGCTTTTTCCTTCACTTTTAAAGGAACTTTATGATTACACTGGGCCCTCCCAGATAATCTAGGGCAATCTAACTATTTTAAGGTCAGTGGAATAGCAACATATTTCCAGTTGCAATCTTAATTTCCCTTCACCACATGATGTGACATAAGTCTCAAGGCATTTATTGTCCATCTGATACGAAATCAAATTCATTATCCTATGATATAAAATAATATCACACTTTGCACATTTGTGATATTCTGTAGAAAAAAGTGTTTCTTACTTGCAAAATTGCAATGGAAGACACTAGATATTTAAACTAAATTTGTTTCATTTTTTCTTTTGACAATGCACAGTTCCTGTCATCTGTACTACACTATAACCTCCCCTGAAGCTAGGATATTTTGTACTTTCTCACCATTCTGTTCCCATCATTTCACACATGTCCTGGGATAGAGGGAGCACAAATGAACATCTGGTGAATAAATGAATTCTACTAACAAATCAACAAGAAAATTTAAACACATTGTATAAAGTTCTAAAGTAACATTTTCAAACTGGTCAAGTTATGACTGTTATAGGAATATAAAATGACAGTCAGTCGAATGTGTAGATAGTATTCAGGAGTGACATAACTAGTTAGATGTTAAAATTGAATTCAAAGATGTATTTGAAGGACAAGAAAATAACTGCATAATTAAGAAAGCTGAAGTGAATGTTATAATAGATGGAAAACATGTTTATATCCTACTGGGCAGTAAGATGTGTGTTACCAAATTTTCTACAAATTAGAAATCAATTACATACTTAACCAATCATGATTATTTTTCCTTTTATAGACAATCATGATTACTGTTTTCTACAACTACTGTTCTATCTTCTGTGGGACTACAATAGGAGTCAGTAGAATCAAAGTGTGTCTCCTCTAAAACAGATAATCCTCACCTTTCTGAAGGAACACTCAATAACTTCCTTGCATTTTCCCGTGTCTGACATTTGTTCCTAAAAAGAAAAATCAATTTTCCAATATAAACTGTCATTTAAACAAAACTACTGTTAAACCCAGTTAACCTTAATTGGATTTTAAATCTAAGAATCCATCTCTTAATCCAGGTGCCAGCAAATATTTTAAATCCTTTTTTACAGATTAGGAATTTAGAGGATCCAAGTAAACAATCTTGTTAGGAAAAAAAAGTCATGTAATTTTCCCATTATTCTTTTTATCATTTGTGTCTGTTTTGTGGGAATAAAAGGGAAAATGTTGAAGCTAAATCTTCACTTCTCATTTAATCCAAGTGTTTTACTGAGTCTGCTTTACCACTGATTAGGAAAGACAGGTTAAATAAATGACTGTTAAAAATATTTTCATGAAAATGAAAATAAAACGTATGAGATTAATTCCCCAAAGCACCTTGGCAAAATGAAAAAAAAAAAATGTATCATTGAAACTATAGTTAACACTGCTCAATTTAACCAACAGATGACTGTGATGTTGAGCAGAAGATGTATCTTTTCTGCCCCATGATATAAAGAAAAGATGTTCCCATAGTCGAGACCCTTAGATGTCCCCTAAAGTCCTGCTCTTTTGGCCTCCTATATCACACTCTTGGCTGAATCTGAACATATTTCCCAAGATCTAAACACCCAAGGCTGAGAAGGCAGCTGTCCTCCCTGATGTCTTTCCATTTCCGTGAGGCACTGTCACAGCTGGTAGAAACTATAGCTGTGTTTTCTTTCTATGTGTACTGAACTTGCTTTTCCCGTTCTCTCTTTGTGCCCATAGTAGATATCTTCTGTTTGTTCTAACAGATATACTTTTCACCTGTTTATCCTGTCTGTATGCCAGTAGCATCAAAGGAAGGTTTGCTTTCTGGTTACCAACTATCTTCTGACAATGGATTAGAGGATACTATAAAGGAAGAATGAGGTTAGGATGTCCATTTCTTCAGATCTGCCTTTGGTGATACTGTGGGTTCATCACATCACTCTACGGAAGATTGCAGGTTCTCTTTTAGAGACCTACAGTGAATTTTCTTCTGCTACTTCAAGACCAAAGACAATTAACACCACCATCCTTCATTAATCTTTGTGCATTGGTCTATTAAAGTTGTTTCTCCATGCACTCTCTCCACACATTTGTAAAAGACCTCATTAAACTGTTCTCAGTGTTCAAGTTTGACCATCCCATCATACTGTTCCTGAGATCTAAATTTGTGGGTATAAAGCCACATCTTGGGAACAGCTGACTTCAGATCACTTCTATTGTATTTTCACCAACATCCTAGAGCTAAAAAGAGACCTGGCTACCTAGAAAAGATGAAAACAGGGATTAAAGAAAAGTTACCAATTTTAGTAAATTATTTTCTCATACCACATTCACAAATCAGAATCTTCAATCTTAGCAAACACTCTATATCATACTAGTTTATTTTGGTTTCCTATCTTCAATTAATTCTTTCTCTTAAAAAAAGAAGACAACTACACCTCAACACAGTTAGAAAAATGGAAGTCTTTATAATATAAATTTGCCATATATTTGACAGTTAAATTTGTACACATCCTTTTTTCCTTAATTACATTTGGCCTTATAGATATTATATCCTAATTTTTATCAGCTGTATTTTTTACAATTTTCCTTGACCTTTTTTTTTTTCAGTTCTTGCATATCAGAGTAGTGTCTATATTCTTTTTCTGTAACAGATGATCTTTCCCTTTCCTGTTTCATTTATTCTTATTCTATGTCCTGTGGCAGTTTCTGTAAGACTTTACTGATTCTTCTCCCTCTGCTTTTATTGCCAAATACCACAGTTTATTGGGAGGTTAAAAGTCTGTTTGCCTTTAAGTTATTATCAAAAGTAACTTTTAACAAAATCAAAAAGAAGAGCTTTACCATTTACTGAACTTTTATTCTGGTTTTATGCCTGTGACTTCAAACACACGATTTCATTTAATTCTTGTAACAGTCCCACCAGGTAGATATGCATAGATTCATCACTTTCAGGTGGTTAAATGTCGTGGAGTTGACCTGATGAAGGGGACACTTTGAAGAAACAATCAAATTGGAGCTCAGATTCTTGACCCAAATCCAAAGCTCTTAACTGCTTTACTCACAAAGAGAATATAAAAGATAATATAAGAGTGCTGAATTGAGACTTAGGAGAGAGAACCTGTGTTCAAATGCTGATTGTTTCACCACCTAGCAGTGGATGTTAGGAATGTTATAAAAGCATGTGATGCTCTAGATTGTTCATCTTTAGAAGGGTAATAATACTACATTTGTCCCTCAATATCTACATATTCCATATCCCATCATATGCACCAAAATTCATTAATGCTTAAAGTTCATTACATTTATATCATTATAATAGCATAGTATTTGCATATTACCTGTGCATGTTTTTCTGTACATTTTAAGTTGCATATAGATTTATTGTAATCCAGTACGATATAAATTCTATATATCATTATTCAAGGAATAATGATAAGAAAAAGTTCATATAGGTTAGTACAGATACAGTGTTTTAAAAAAATATTTTTGATCAATGGTTGGTCGACTCTTTGGTACAGAACTAGTAGATATGAAGGGCTGGCTCTCCTCATAAGTATTTCTTAGGATTATGGCTAACTAAATACATTGAAACACACTCGGATTTGAACCTGACATAGTGATACGGTGTTGGCACAGAGTATAATGAATGTGGATCCTGTGGCCATTAATAGATATTAGTATTATTTTTAAAACATTATTGTCATTAATAATATTTCAAGAATGAGTCAAGTTCTCCCAACATTAGAAAGGCCAGGAACTTAAAATTATTTATAAATAACATAAAAACAGCATTCTTTTCACTGAAATAAATTAATTAAAATTAAAGACTTAGAGTCTTGAATGTCTTCCAAACATAAATGAATAAACAATTCCGTCTTTCTTTATAAAGCTGATTTTAATTTTTTCTTCTGGTTGCTCATTCATCTTTGAAGTGGAGATTTTATCAGAGATTTTATTAAGAAACATTACAGAGCAGGAATTCCTTGATGATAACTCTCATTTTATGTTTTTGAAAATTTTAGACTTGAAGATATCAGTTTTAATAATGGTCAGAGTTTTCTGGGATTAATGAGTTAATCAATAAGGTGAATGTTTAAAACCTGTTAGTTTGCTAACAGACTTAGCAAATGAATATAATTACTACCTCACTAATAGTTCACTAAAAAGAAATTGCCCTGAATTTCCATAGCTTAATTTTATGATTTTTTCTCTGGGAATAAATTAACCCGATGCTTTTTCTTCCATTCTGACACCATAAAGTAAATTTATTAATCTACTCTGGAATCTTAAAAATGTTAATCAGAGGCAGAGGCAAATTGAAACAAAGACAAATAAATTATATTATTACATTTCTTTAACTATTATTAAAAACAACATAATCCTTTAAGTCAATGATATACCTCCCTGGAACTCAAGGTACTCACCTTAAAGAAGATTAAATTACATGTTGCCTTGAGTTCCTTGAAGTTCACATAATCTATTTTGATGAAATGCATAGCTTTGCAAAGATGAGCCCCCCCCCCCCCGCAACATGGATCTACATAATTTAATCTTCTTTTTCTCAATCATAATACCTATAAGGGGTAGTTCACATTGACAGTGTCATCTGGGAAGTGATTGAGATTCTTAACAGGTAAAATATTATGAAACTTTCTCAAGAAACAAGCAGGCAAATAACTGTCATTTCCTGAATCCCTGAATATGAGTATATATATTCATGTTACCTAGTTTGCCCATGGCTGTACATGAGAAATACCAGTCTTAGTTAATAGCTAGCCTTTCCTTCCTTTCCGTCCCAGCTATTAACAAAAGTAGAATCAAATTATGTGAGTGAACTGATTAAATATAGAAAGCAGTTTAGTCACTAGAAGCTGGGGTACATCACTACTCATATGTAAAAAGTTTCTGCAAGTAAAATTACTTTTCTCAGTTTAGAAGAGTAATTTTGACATTTTATCAAGATATTCATCCACCTTCATTTTAAGTGTAAGTGTGTATATATATGTACAGATATATTCATGTGTATACATGCAA
This sequence comes from Cavia porcellus, assembly GCF_034190915.1. Taxonomy (NCBI): domain Eukaryota; kingdom Metazoa; phylum Chordata; class Mammalia; order Rodentia; family Caviidae; genus Cavia; species Cavia porcellus. Next base: position 86,257,227 of record NW_026947487.1, read on the forward strand.
AATATATGTGTATATACTCATATAAAAGTTAGATTTTAAGGGACAGTTATTGTACTTGATCCTAGAATTTTTCGCAGTTATTTTCATGTAGTGCAGGTAGCTACTATTTTTAAAGACAGCTTTCTTTGATTAAGTTGGTGGTGTCTTGCATTTCTGCTATTACAAAGTCAAATAATTTGCTATTGATTCGGCTTTGAACCTCAAGTAATGATACGGTGTTGGCACAGAGTGTAATGAATGTGGATCCAATGTTGCCCCAGGGTTTATTCTCAGACTAAGCCATTTTCCCATGTAGCCAATGTGAATTATTTTAAAAAATTAAATAAATTTGAAAGGATTCATGTAAGCTCAGAATTTTCAAGCCCAGAATTTTCAAGGTGCTATCTTAAGATGAGAAAAAACCCTCAGACATACGTAATCCTACTGGAAAGATTATATAGGATTTGGTCTAATCCTTATTTTTCTACATTTTTATCTCCAACTTTCATCAAACTAAATCAATGAATATGGCTAGTATCAGGGCTCTTTTTACCTTAATGGACTTTTAAAAACATCTGCTAAAGCTTGTTATATTTCTAATTTAGAATCTTAACTCCCCTTAATGAAATGTGTTCCTAAATTCTCATCAGATATTTACTTTGAAAGGATTTCTACAACTTCAGAAATGTTGAGCTAAAAATGACAAAAAGGTTTCAGCCTAATTTATTTTAACTCTCCTTTAAAATTTTTATTTACTTATATTTTTGCCATTCAATATAACTATGTTCTGACATGTTTGCAAACAAATTTTCCTTGTGCTTCAGTCGGTCAAAAGTCTAGAAGTTTATTTGGGCTGGAAAAGAATCATAATGATTATAGCTAAATTTAAAAAAAAAATTCTTACTATGTGTTGAACTCGTAGTTAAACAATTAATATGTGTGTATTCCATTTCTGTAATTCCTCCAGGAGGTAGGTGTCATCATCCCATTTCAAAGAAAGCAAATTCAGGCTTCTGGAGCTTAACTTCTACACACACAGCTAAATGAATAGAGAAGATGGAAGAGAATTGAAACCAGCTGTGTCTAAATCAGTGTATCAACCAGGTGCCTTGAACTAAGGAAGCATCACACTTTAACTGGGTACTAGTTTTTACACTTATGAAAAGTTTAATCTTATTTTTTTTTTTTTTTTTGCAAGGATATTTGCTTTTCTTACACTCGGGAATGTTTATCTGATTTTTGAAGTTCTAATCAACATGTAGTGAACTAGTTATATCTGAAATGCACAGTTATATAAGTTTTGGGGTATGTGTTGCCTTGTGACATCATCAACACAATAAAAAGATGAACACATGCATCATACCTGAGAGACACCTTGTGTTTCTCCATAATGCTTCAACCCACACCCATCTCATTCTCTACCCTGCTGTTGCAACCACTGTCCTGTTTCTGTGACTATATATTAGTTTGTACTTTCTAAAATTTTATTTACACAGTGCCATGGAGAATATATATATATTTCCCTAATAATTATTTTGAAATGAAGCTACAATACGTATCAACAGTTAATGCTTTCTGGGCAATTTGGAAGAGACTTTAACAGTTGCCATTTATGGGGTGGAATGTAGAGAAATCACTTGGGATACTGTGGTTTTTTGAGATTAGTAAGACTAAAGAGTCTTTTCTATTTAAAACCTGAAAATATAGCAGACAGACATGATTGATGCAAGCCTGAAGTGGTGGCTGGAAGCTGAGCCGTCTGAAAGGAACTATCCTTGGTCTCATCTTGGGTGACTGTATGTGAGAATGTTGGGGAATCCATAATCTCTTCTTTTTGATTTCCATCTGGTGCTGCTGAAAGAGTTGCCGGCCCAGATGGAACACTGTAACCAGAAAAGGCTGCAGCTAAACTCCTCCCCCACCCTGCCCCCTATGACTTGATTGTAATCCTATATCCCCATCCTTAAGGACCTGTGCGCCAATGAGATACCTGTGCATCTCTAATGGCCTTTGGGGCACTGCCCTAAGCTTAGGCTATTTAGATCCCCCCACGTCACGTGTCCGAGGGAGTTCGCCCGAGAGAGCTCGCCAGAGAGAGAGAGAGCTCGCCAGATTCCAGCGGCCAGCGCCTGCCAGCGCACCAGTCTCCACTCCCCATGTTCCCGTAGAGACCACAGCCCGGCCTCGGGCTCGGTGCAGAGATGCTGCGCCCCGGGCCGGCGGCGGCAGGGGGCCCCCTCCCCGCATTCCCGGAATAAAGCCACCGCTGACCACTACTTTCACGGCCGTCCACTCCGCTCCATTCCTCCCACGGACTTCTCTCCACCTCCCCCTTCTCTCAGACCTAACACTGCCAGTCATGGAAACCCAAAAGCAAACCAGAGAACCATTGACCTTGCCCATATTCAGTTTCCAAGTACATACACGGTGGAGAGATGGGGAGAATAAAGATGCAGAAGTAAAATATGAATATCTAATAAACTAGTCTCTCTGTAGTATGGATTTGGGCCTCAGGAGTTGTATACAAAACTATTAGATTGCTGAGTCTAAGGGACCATTCCTAGGAGTCATTATGCTTAAATAGGAATAGAGAGAATTCTATGATACTTTTTAGTTTCTTAGAGAAGATTTGGAAGATAAATAATAAAAACTACCTTTAGATTTCAAAGGAACTACTATGTAGAAGAGATATCAGAATTTAAGTGAAATGCAGCAGCGACAAAGTCCAGGAACAAATGAGCGAAAATTACAGGGTGGTAGACATCTGTTCAATGCACGAGAAAATTATCTTGGAACCTTGGCTGTCAGTCTTTGGTATGGGTGTTTTAGATGCTTATGTAAAGAAGAGATTATGGATTCCCCAACATTCTCACATACAGTCACCCAAGATGAGACCAAGTATAGTTCCTTTCAGACTCGAGTGGTAAATATTTGATGAGATCATAAATGTCAAATGCCTCAGGAAATATAAATTTAAGTGATGATACTGATGATGACAATGATGAAGACAAAATACAAAGCAGTTTGCTTGCAATAAAAACTGGACTGTAAAATTTAAATATATTACTAGTAAAGGGACAGAACAAAAATAATTATACTATTGGGGTATATACTACAATATACCATGTTAAGTATTTTATCCTACCTTATCTAGTAGCAACCCTATTATGTACCTGTGAGTATCCTCATTTATAAATGAGGAAGGAGAAACTTAAATAAAGAAATAAAATCTTAGGCATTTTGGTTCCAGAATCCAGGCTACTGTCCAGTATGTTATACTTAAATGAGGCTGATTGAGTTACTGATCTTTCACAAGAACAACTAGAGTATGATTCTATAATAATCTATTTTAGTTTCAAACCAGCATACAGACTTGGTGGTTGCTAGTTCTTACCATTGATTCATAACTGGGATGAAGTTCAATCAACATTCTTGTTCAGCATCAATCTCTTAAACAGATACAAACCATTAAGTTACTGAGCTAAATAATGTAACTTTTCCCCATTGTCTCAGGAAGGCGTGAAATCATTCTGTTTGATGATATAAAACTCTAAAATGTTAAGTGCAGTGTTCAAAAAATCTCTCAGACTTTGGAAGTCGTTCCTAGTCTTAAATTTGGTTCCCAAACTATTCTTAGTATTGACATTTATACTTTCTTACTCCTTTAGCAGTCCTTAGAGTGACTTAAGATCTCTGTAGAAAGTGAAGTTGGAGGTCTTTCGCGTTGCATTCTAGCACAATTATTGGAGAGTACTTCATTTGTATAATAAAAGAGCAACGTGAAAGAAAAATAGTCACCGTATTCAAAGGGCAACCTCATTTTTGCCTTGTGCTAGATTATGTCAGGACTGAAGGGCTTTTAAATTGAGACAACTGCCTGCCTCTTGCAATAGCAGTCCTCATGATTATCACCTTCTGACAAGACTTGGGATGTAAATTGAAAGGCAATTGTGAGATATTTCACAAATTGACTTAATATTGAAGATCCAATTAGACACATTGCTTTGACTTTGTTTGCATAGCTGTTGAAATGTGTGCTCTGTGAAGGAATTGCAGCTATCAAGTGCAAGGAGGGAGAAAAATCCCTGTGATGTTTTATGACACTTTATACAGAATTATCAGGCAGCCTGTTTTTTTAAGGGAGAAATTTTATTTTAGAAATAAACAATCATCCTGATGTATAGCCTCAGGGAACATATTCATCATCCTATAGTTTTCTTTTGATTACTCATTATTGGATCCAGATTCTCTCCAATTTTGGAACATCTGTCTGTCTACATTACCTGATAAGTGGCTTATATTTGCTTTTGTTTTTGTGAATCACTGATTATCGATAAGGATAGGAAATGAGAAGTAAACTACAAGGGTAGAAACTGTCCACTTCATTTATGTATTTTGGTACTGCCAAGCATGGAGCTAAGCATAGGGGTAAGAACTCAAGATTGTGATGGAAATGTCAATGTCAGTGAAAGAGGGGAAGATGTTATAGAGACTCAGCATAGAAAAGAAAGCTGCGCCTCGAAAACTGGATTCTGGAGCTTTAGGAATGTATTCAAACTAATCCTTTGTGCCTGTGATAGCAACCTTTAGCTGATTTCCAAGCAGTCTGTACTTTTTCTATCTTATTCCACGAAGTCCATGACTGTAGCAAAGATTACTTGGAGAACTATGACTAAGTTAGAGGAGAATGTGGGTCAATTAAAACATTTTTTGCTCTTCCCTACTATGGAGGATGAAAAGTTTTCCCAAACCCTAAAACGAACCTTTCTGGACTTGAAACTGAAACATGGATATGACCAGCTGAATCATAATGATATAGGGAAGTAAACGTAACCCTTAACTTGCTAGATTCTAATATGCTCAGTTTATGTTCCCCAAAACTGAAAAATAAATTCTAAGGAACGATGAAGTTTATGAGTAGGAAATATTTATTGACAGAAAGTGACAGAGAGGGAGGGAAGGAGGGATGAAGGCAGGGAGGAAGGGAGAGAGAGACAGAGAGAGAGAGAGACAGAGAGAGAGAGAGAGAGAGAGAGAGAGAGGGAGAGAGAGAGAGAGAGAGAGAGAGAGAGAGAATATGAGAGTGACACAGATTCTTGAGAGACAGAAGGGGACTCAAAAAATGGGTTATCGCAGACCGTACTTTACAGAGATAGTTTTATAGAGCAAAATCACAAGGTGGCTACAATGTGGGACACAACTATGATCAACTAGTAAGATTACAAGCTTAGCTGCTTAGGTAATATTGATCTAATGGGGAAGTAGGTCACATAGCGAATGTACATAGAAAGAACAAGGACCTTTTTAGGAAGAGATCAATCAAGAGGTGTTAGTCACCCACTGAAGTGACTGATGTTAATTTATTGCTCATCTCTCAGGGAAGTATGTTGGCTTGATCATTTTGTCTTTATTGTGAGGCATGTATTCCAACAGATGTGCCTCTGCCACAGTTACAATATCTTTTCATCCTCTGTACTAACTCCTCCAAAGGCCTAGTCCTGTCTGACTACCATTAATAATTTTACCTCACTTAGCTGTCTGTGATAATATCTCTAATATACTCATGCCATTGACATCAACACTGTCTTTTACATGTTCCAGTTGCTCAAATTTTACCCACCCAATATACAACTTCAATAAAGCTCTAAAGACCAGTTTCTCTAGCCTTAGCAGAAGATGAAATCAGTATTAGCTAAGTTTTTATTTTCTTTTTTAAAATTCTCTTAACATTTTATTCTCTTTCCACTTTGGAAATTACTTTTACATAGTCATCTCTCCAGATCAGTGGGTTTGGCATCCATAGTGCCATCCAGTCATGAAAAGAAAATATTACACCATCAATGGTGTGTACTTTTAGATAGGCCAGTAATGGTTGCATATGCATTGATGATGTACAGAATTCTTATTCTTGTCATTATCACCTACACACAGCATAATATCTATTTACATGGTATTTCTATTACATTAGGTATTATAAGTAACTTAAAAGTGATTTCAAGTATCAACAGAGGAGGATATATGTAATTTAAATGAAAATACATCATTTTCTATGAGGGGACTGAGCATCCACAAGTATTGGTTATCTGCAAATGTCACAGAACTAATCCCCATAGATACTAAGAGATGATTGAATTTCCTTTAGGGAAAAAACATTTTAAAATGGATATATGCTCTTAAAATTCTTTAAAGACTCAGGAAAGTAGTTCTTAAATGCACATTCTCACTTGACCTTGGCCTTGCACATTGGAGGGAATAATATAGTAGTCTTATCCACAAGATAGCAAATTCTTTGTTCCCGTCCATCATTTCAATTCTTCCAGTGGTAATTCTTATTATAGGAAGATCATTCAAGAAGACCAGCACTAGGCAAAAGTTTTGAGTTCATGTAATTGGGTAATGATTCAGAACTTGGAAAGAACTGTATAGCCAGGAAAATTTACACAAACTAAAAATGCATAGGAACAAGTGACAGATTTGAATCACAGGAGATTTTTCCTTAAAGCCTTGGAAAAGAAGTAGCTGACTTCTGTCATTTTTGAGATGTATAGCTGCTCAGAAAACATTTTTGAATGAGTTAATGGTTAAATATACAATGAATTGAGAATATATTTAAGAAGATTGCTATAATTGTAGTCCTTGAGTAATTTGCAGGGAAACAGCTCTCTAAATCTTTATGCTATATATAAAGTGTATTTTTTCAGATGTTAATGTTTCTGGACCCTAAATGTTTTTATCAACTTCTATGTAAGTTTCTGTCTCTCAAAGCCTATTTTATTTCTGTCAGTTTTACACACTCATGTACTCTATGTACAAAAAATCCTCTAGAACCTAGTAAAATTATACTCTCTTTTCAAAGAGTTCCATAATGACCTGGGATGTGTACCAAATGATTTATAGTACTGAGTCTCTATGGAAACACATCACATCTCATAAGATATTTTTAAAAATTTTAAGAAAGAGGCATAAGTTGTGAATCCCAGTACAGCAACATGTGGTGATAGGAAGGCAATGCTGTGGGTTTGCAGCAACTGTAAATTGTGTTTTAGGGATCCCAGTGGAACAAGTAGGAAATGAAGAAGAAAGTTAGTGTTAAAAATAAGTGGAAAATAAAATAAAAAGGCAGGTGTGATGTGCCACTTTGAAGTTTGCCACTTTGAAAATGAACAATAATTATTGTGGATATTAAAAAAAGGTTAAAAAAGTCTTTACAAATGCCACTGTAAATTTGCAATGAAATACTTCAGCAAATAGAGATTGGATTATGTCTGTGAATGGAATTACTCTGATCAAACTCTGGGTAACCTTCTATTGTAAACCCAAGTACGGAGTTCAGTCACCCAAGTATTGTAATCTTCATAGTTTTCCTCATAATCCAAATAGTTATATTTGTAATTCCATTGATAGATTATTGGAACCCCAGCCTGTCAATTCCAATCTATCCTCATCAGTGTAATCCACAGTGAAAGTGAAGACACCAAGACATGTTCCAAGTTAAGGGCAGCAAAGGGGTCCTAAATCCAATCCCCATGAGGACATGAGACAAAGGCCTCGATCCTTGGTCTCTCCCTGCATTTATTATCTTGGGAAGAAAGGGGTAGTCACTCAAGAATAAGTGATAGTCAGGATGTTGGGAATTACTGAGTAACTAGAGCTGGCTGGCCAGGTGCAAGAATGGCACTTCTGTAATTTGCAGAGATAAAGATATGCAGAAGAATCAATTTGCATAACCCAATTAAGGTAACAGTGGAACTGTTTTGGGGGGCGATATGCAAACTCTTGTGCCCTGAGAAATCATAGCCTCTCATCTTGAGGCTCATACCCAGTTGACATTCCCAGAGCTGTTTGCTCTACCATTTCATCAGCTCAATCCTGTAGTGGAGAACACCATGTGAGGAAATAGGGCTGTCTAATGCCTATAGGTTTTGCATATTAGCACCTCATCTAGCCTTATTTACAACACTCAGAGCCTTTTGAAGAGAAGGAAATACCCTAGCAAGCCTTTCACATATCAGTAGAAGGAAATGAGTCTCCAAGTAATCAAAGTCACTGTAATTGTTTTGGATCCAAAGGGAGGCACTGGAGTTGTCTCTCACATCCTTGATGGCTGCACATTAGCACCTGGGCTAGCCTTGTTTGCCATGCTCAGAGTTAACTGAAGAGAAGGAAATACCCTAGCCACCCTTTTACATATCACTATAAGGAAATGAGTCTCCTAATATTCAAAGTCACAGTAATTGTTTTGGATTCAAAGGGAGACACGAGTTGTCTCCAACAACCTTCTTGCTGGGGAAAAAACATTAATTCACCATTTTAGGGAACCAAGTGAAATTCCAAATTGTTCTCACTGATATAAGAGATTTTGGGAATTAGATTCTGAGATGAATAAAGAAATTCATGATGCTGTAACAGATTTTAACATAATAATTGTGCATAAATATTCTTGCTGCTCCTCCATTATTTTAGTTGGCTTCATGACTGACTAGGAAAGATACAAATATGAGGAAATGCTATCATTAAGTTTCTATTATTGAAAAATTTCTTCTTTACATTATACCAACATCATGGCTGTTTTCTTTAGAAGAATAAAAAATGGCCAAGAAGAACCAACATGTCCAAGTATTTAGAGTTAGAGACTGGAACTGTTGTTATGTAAGTTTAATAATATAATCCCTATTTTATCACTGACTCATGAAGGAATCCAATGTCCCGTTTGGTGAACTTAATTATCCCCTTTGGTGTTTTTCCGTATTCTGTGCTAAATATTAAACTGTGATGTTATATCCCTGAATGAAACTGCTAGGCCATAAAAATACTGAAAGACTTTCAGCATTGCAATTTCCAAAAGAAAAAGACTTTACTTATAAAAGCATCTATCTAAAGACACTTGGTATTAAGCTGGGGGCAAGAAATGGAAGGGTAGCTTCATGAACTTTAAATTTCCCAGCATGATTTATGTAACATCATTGTGCCTAAGTAAACCCTTCTTTCACAACCCATTTTATTGGTCGAGAAAAATAACTATCTGGAAGAAGCATATTTGAGAGAGTTTCTGTCACTAGCTTTGTAATTTCACTTTGAGGTAAAGCTTTAAAACTATTGAAGTTTGTATAAATGCTGCATTAGGGGCCATATCTCCAAATAATAATTTTTCCAGATATGTAATGAAATATATAATTAAAGTATATGGACTGTTGGGTGGCACTGACTAGATCATTTGAAATATCAATGAAAATGAAGTTGGTTAATTTACTTTAACAATAGAAATGTTCACTGATAAAAAAAAAAATCATACCTCTCATTTCTCAGAACAATAGCAAAGAAAGGAAAGATTGTCCTTTTCACATGACTGGATTTCAGGGAGACAATGGGATGGTCTAATCTCCAGCACAGCTCCAGAGAAGATGAGCAAAGGAAGGAGGGAAACAGAGGAGATAAAGAGAGTATGGGAAAGCCCAAACGTAACGGGAAGTACTGAAGTTCTAATAAATTGTTTTATGAAAGCTCCATGTTGTGTTTATCTACATAATCTCAAGTGAAATTAGGAAAGGGTTAGATCAATGAAAAGTTCAAATGAGAGGGAGAGCCGCTCTGTGATAGAATTTTTGGTGTGGCTAAAAAGATAAGAAATATGAAATAAAAGTGGCCTTTATTTTAAGAGTGCGGAGAGAGACTACAGGGTCTGGCTTTCTCTCTGCCCGACACGTGGTGCTGGGCATACATATAGCTTAGGTTTGGAGTGGTACCTAAGGGGCATCACTGATGCATAGGTAGCCCATTGGAATTCACTTCACACCACAGGTAAATTGCCTAGGGGTGGGAAAGCTGACCTCCAGATAGAGGCCCTTGGTTCCGCTTCCCAGCCTCCCACTGCTGCAGCTTCCCATCCAGGGCAAAATCCTTTCATTCCTGTCTTTTTAATATTAGGGAAAAGGGCAAAGTTTTTCTTTTTTTTTTACTGATTCCTGCTGAAAGGGGGCACTGTACTGGGGTTTAGGAGGGTCGACAGGATGACGGTTGATGCCCATGTAGAAACTGGTGCCAGATGTTTTAACCAGGACAACTTTATCACTGGTAAGTGCCTGAACATTCGACTGGAAAAACAAAAAGACAAGGTGTCATGAGGAGGCATATCACTATCATATTTAAGGACTCAGGTGATGTAGAAGGAAAGGTGCCTTTGATTTAGATATGTCATTCTATCAGGACCATGTTAAGATAGAATTATTGCCATGGTAAGGTAAAATTCTGAAAAAAATTGTGAAGTTAGAAGATGTGAAGTTACGAGAGGTGATTATTCCCTCATCTGAAAGTGTAAAAGTTAAGAGGGTAGGTAGGTAGGACTTGTCTCTGGTATGCATTATGTGTAAGTCTTTAGGAAAGACTGTTGAGAGTCCTGCTGTTAAAAGAAAATTAATAGAGTGCAAGAAATTAGGAACCAAATTGGACAACAAAACGTGATTTAGCCTGGGATTTGTGGCTGTGAGGCCTGGTGAGGTGGAGATGAGTGGGTAAAAGGATAGTTAGATCTAGGGCTGGGAGGGCACCACTTAGCCTGAGTGATGTGAAACCACGATGGCAGTCTAGCAACTTTGACTGCTGTTGAGGTTGCCAAGAAGACCAGGTATGGGCTTCTCCAACTTGGTTTTAGTCCTTGGGATAATTTTTTGTAACAGGACTTTAGTAAGTTATATCAGCAGTCTCCCTGGTTGAGGGAAAGGCTTTTATTTATCCTGAAAAAGTACAAACAAAGGAAAGAAGATAAAATATATCTGTCAGTCTTGACCAGGGTTGTATCTGAGAAATTGGTGAATAGGAAAGGAAGGGGGTGTTATGTATCCCTGACGAGAGGTTTTACTAGAGATAACAGGTGTAAGCTGTTGAGACCTCAGAGTGTCTGAGTCAGTCTGCATAAACACAAAGGAATAAAAAGGCATTTTAAAGATTTAGGACTGTAAAGTGAGTGGTGGAGGGAGGGTTTGGCACCACTGGGTGGATTAGGGTAGCAGCACTATTGAGTATCTTAAGGTCTTGTACTAGACGATAGGACCTATCAGGCTTGAGTACCAGGAGAATAGGAGTATTATAAGCTGAATAGGTAGGTTTAAGAAAACCATTGTCTAAAAGGCACTTAATTATAGGTTTAAGTCCCTGTAAGTGTTTGGAAGCTATGGGATTTTGGGGAACACAAAGAAGAATTGAAGGATCCTTGAGACGAATTAAAATAGGCATGGCATGGGCAGTGCAGTTGAGATTGGAGGTATCACAAACAACGGGATCGACCAGAGAAGAAGCGAGTCTGGAACCTGCATGAAATAGGCCCTGTCTGCAAAGGCTGTATAGGTTGGCCATCAATACCCCGTATAGAGACTGAAGACTTAATATAGTGGCCTGAAAACTCAGGAAGAACCTTATATATGGCCTCTATGTCCACAAGTATAGAGAATGTCTTGCCTGAGACCTCTAGTGGGACTTGGGACTCTGAGAAGGACACCTTAATGGGGACTGTGGGCCCTGAGCCCCATCAGTCTTCAGCAGCAAATCCAACCAGATCTGTCAGTGATGAATCTAGCAGTGTTGGCATTTCCTCTGAGGGTTAGAAGTTAGGATGGCTTACCTACTCTCTGGTGGCTAGGCTAGTCCAGTAGCCCTGGGGTAAAGCCTCAAAGGAATGCCAGGGATGGGGTACTCTCTTGCCCAATGTCCTTCTGCTGCATTCGAGGCATGGTCCATGGGGGGCCCAGGCAGCTCTACTTTGTGTCAGTTAACCTGTCTCAGAGCTCCAGGTGTCACTGCTAAAAGATCAGATTGTTATTTTTATCTCTGTTGTTGAAAACACAAAAAGCCACATTAGGAAGGTCTCCCTGTGGGGTTTGAGGGGAAGTTTAGCCTTTTGTCTTGGAATCTGGACCACAGTGGAAGGCTTCTGTAGAACTGATTAAGTATGCAGGGGTCAAATAATACAATCAACAGGGTATTTATGATTATAACTTTAGTAATGGCTTCCCATAAGGAGGATTAAGGTCCAGGGAATTTTAGGAACTGACATGTCATTTATTTGTCTTATATACATATCTCTTTATGCTGTTAAAATGTCTAATGCTGTCTGATTTTTGGAGGATGGCCTGTTTTATTAATTTTATCTTTTACTCTGAATCTATTTGTGTGTATGGACAAATTCATTATGGAAACCAGGCAAAATAAGAATCTGCAATCATCATGAAAAGTGTGATTTTCTTCCTAGAATATGAATTATGGCAAGGCCAGGACTACAGAAAGGGACAGGCACACCTTAGATGTGTAGCTAAGGACATACTCATCCTCAGAGCTGTACAAGTGCAGCATTGTGGCCAGCCTGAACTTGACTTAGGTGAAACCTAAGTTTGGAAGCATGGCTTTTGCACTTGCCTCATCCTAAACTTGACCCTGAATTATGGGTTCAAACAATTTTACTGCTCACTGAATTATGGACTTTTGACAAGTTATGTAAGCTACAGACCCAGAAAAACAGCAATTTTGGCTTTGTTCTCTGCAGGAGAACTGAGCTGCAGGTTTTAATGGTTGCTAAAGAATTGATTATTGTAAGCCAAGAGCTACTTTTTCAGGTTCCACAAGTTGAATGATGTCTTTCAAAGTCAAAATTCATTTGTTTTTACTTGTGCTGATCTCTAATTAGAATCAAAGTCCTAAGGGAACAAAGCCAGAGATTCTTAGGCATTGTAATGCTGGTAAAGACTCAGGAAGCTCCTCTGAGTACTCTAGGAAGGTGACGGGGTAGTAGAGGAAGGAGAAGACATGCAGTGGGAAAGTCGGAGCATTGAGTCTGAAGTAACCCTTTTTGATTCTCATTCTGCTTCTACCAGTTTAGCAAATAATTTTAAACTCTGTGTATCAATATCTTGACCTTATAAATAGGAGGAACAATTTTGAAAAAAATTCATAAGTATTACGAGGGAGAATGTTTTAAAAATCCATTAACTACTTATGTTGTTACAGTGAAAGTGTCCAAAAGTGACTGGGCATCTGCCAGTTATATGTCAAACCTACACTAGGAATCAATAGGAAACACATCATTACAGCCCAGGAGGAGGGTGATAAGGAAATGGAATTGCACAATGTTTTGGAGGTAACATCGACAGAACTTAATCATTGACTGAATATTAAATTGTAGGGAGATAAAGCATCAAAGACAGTTCCCTGGTTATTTTCCCCATGGCTGCTAATGAATGGTGGACATATTTATTGAAACAAAAACATGAGAGAGGTAACTTTTGGTGGGAGAATAGTGAGTGTGGTTTGAGGTATTTCCACTCTAAAAAAACATTAAAACTGGATTTAAATTATTTGGGATATTGAAGCCAATTATTAATCCTTGCTTACTTATATACTTTTCCCTTTGTACCAGTGCTTTTCTCCATTCACATAATGAGCATACTGCCTTCAGATATTTCTTTGCTGCTTGTCTCTCTTTCATTGGTGCATGTGCTAGATGGATTATCTTGTGTCTATTTATCTGTACCCTATTTGTAGTTCACAGCTCTATTAGCCTTATAATGATGATTTTCATGCTATTAAACTTCCCTGTAGTAGTCTATCGGATGTAGAGAAAATAGTGTTCATTAGAGGATCAGACTTGATATAAGGTTATATTTAAGTGTTTATAAAGCAGGCTTACAATGGCTACCTGCAAAGGCAGGTGTGGAAGAGGGCAAAAAGAGTGAACTCTGGAAACTTGGAGGATCCCATCAAAAGTCAAAGGCCTGGAGCTCACTGCAGAGTCACTTGGCAGTCTGTTCCAGGAAGCACAAGGGTCCACAATGAAAGGCTCAAGAGTCTGTGTTGGAAACCTGGAAAACAAAGTCCAAAGGTGTTGAAGAAGACTAGAGCCCCTCCAAGGAAATGGAACTAAGACCTCTTCATTTCCTTTTGTATTCCATGCTACTGGTGGGTGCTACCCATACCCAGGGTGGGTCTTCATCATCCCAACACACCGAGAACAAGACTAAACCAAACAGTGAACATTTCTTATTCCAGATGAGATCACAGTTAACCATCACACATAGCATGGACTCACATCAGAATTTACAGTTTACAACATTGTGTCAGTTTGCAAATGGTATTTAAATGTACAGAACTTGTTTCTTCATTGGCCGCACTGACAAAGATCCTGCTAAGAACAACTGTAAAAATCCCACAAAAGAATAATGCATAAACTAACTAATCTTGGTACTGAAATATATCTTTAAAATTGAATTTAGTTTTCTGTTTCTCCAAACAGAGTGTAAGTTATTTTATAGGTTTTGTAATAGTATTTACTTTATAGAGTTGTTTAGATTGAAGATAGCAATACGTGCAAATTATCTGCAGCTGCCTGCCATATATACGCTCTTCGATTTCCTTTTTTTGGGAGGGGCAGCATATTTATTTATACTGTGCCTAACATTAGGTGAATATTTAAAACTCCCGTTGATTTGATTTCTGCCACTTCCAGTTTTTCTTTAGTCACAATTAACTGAAGAAACCCTGGCATACTCTGACTTTAGGAGTCTTTGATGGAATGAGTAGTCTCTACTTGTTCAAAGATCTCTGCAGTTTTTTCTGTCTTGTAATTATTTATTTACTTGAATGTAAATTTTGTTGTATATAAAGATATACAACACTTTCTTATGTTACATATTTAAGTATGTAATTTTGATCATTATAGTGAATCAAATGAACATTACCATCATCACATAGTTACCCATATTCTTTGTGGAAAGAGGAGGTAAAATCTATTCAGCAGCAGTCCTGGATATGTTACACTATTATTAACTATAATTCTCTTGTTGTGTATTATATCTTTAAACTTCCATTATTCTTATTCAAACTATAAATTTCACAAGTAGTAATATACTAGAATAGGTTCAAAGAATGATTTGTGGATCTGTTTTTTTTTTTTCTACTTTTATTTTTATTGCATCTGTTGTTCTTAATGTCTGTTCCAGAAACTTTGAGATACATAACTAACTCATTTCTTTCTAGCAAGGTCAATGGAAATAAAGACTGTTTTTATTGCTTTTCCAGCTCTGTAAGTAAAATCTGACAAAATACTATCAGGGAAGGAGAGTTCCTGTTCATTTTTTACTATTTTTTATTAAGTGTAAAAGGCACCTCCAAGTAAATCACAACTGTGATATTTTTAAAAACAATTTTAGAATTCTCCTCCAGTATACTGAATCTGGGATAGAATTTTAACAGGATATAACAAATGTCCAATCTACAGAACATGTTTGAACAGGACAGAAAGATAACACATTATCCTGTGCTCAGCTTTCTTCCGCTATAAACCTACACTTTCTATTATTTTTTTCTTTTTTTATTAAAAGAAACAGTTTGACAAATTGGGTGGGTAAATGCAAAATGGGAAAACAAAATTTTATTTGGATAACATTTTAAGAAAATTTTAATGCTCTTTTCTTATGTGTGCTAGTACATTTAAATTATGATTAGGGTTTATTATTTAAAATAATTTTGCTATTTAAATAACTTTGATATATGCCGTCTTTTAGAATTTGGACAATAGAGCCTGCATAGATATTCATTCAGCATATATTTATGAAGATTCCCCCTTGTCAAATGTAGTGACAGGATAATTTCTCTTGACTCTTCAAATAACTTTCTGAATTGAATACTTATAAAGTGATTGTTATTTTACAAACTTAGGTATGGTTAACTGGAACGTCAAAGTCTTTTTTGCCCATGACCCTAACCTCTACAGTAACCCTGATTCCTGTTATCTGGATTCTGAATAAATATTCTTTCTTTTGCTTCCTTTAATAAATGTAAAACTTTGATAACAGATAGTATGAAATGTTTTCATTTAGCATTTAAAATTAAAATGTAATTAAGTTTATAATAAAAGTTGTAACTGATTCTTCTTCCCCTCTTGCACTGAGTTTAAAGAGTGAACCTCAGATGAGGTTAGACAGTGAGCTACAGTCATTCACTTCTGGGTAGAAGTTACATTAGAAGTTATATTAGAACAAATATGGCTGGTTCTTCTCTCCTAGAAAATAAACCAATAAAGGAGAGAAGATCTAGAAACAGTGACAGATGTTTCCTGTGTCGGGCCCTATGGCTAAAATATGAGTATGCTGCTCACGCGATGTTCTAGAAACATATATAGTTGCGTGGCTAATCAACTGTAATTTTGCCAGTCCTTTTTCACTTTAAGAAAGTATGCAGAAAAGGGCAAACCATTTGAGACCCTCCTGTCTCTCAGAAGCTTGTCCTATTCACGATTTTGCCATTTCTATTCCCCAATTCCTTTTCTCCAATAAATTTTCCTACCAAAAAAAAAAAAAAAAAGCATGCAGAAAAGAAAGGAGTAAATACATCATTAAAGGAGATATTCCTGAAACCATTTAGCTGTTAAAGAAGTAAACATTTGCCAGTGTTAATACTTCACTGCATATCGTGACAAATTAGTTCTTCCGAAGAACTACATGTGTGGCTACAGTCATTTACAGCAGAGCTGCAAAAGACTTTGATATTTATCTATTCTGATCCCCTCATTTTTCAGATGACCTCCCAGGTAAACCTTGGAAATCTCTGTTGGCAACTCCTTTCATGTTTCTTGTTCAATAGTTGCCTCTGTTTGTTCAGCATTTATTTTTATGTTTAACAAAAGGATGTGGATTATGTTGTTATAATTGAAAGCCACCAGCATAGGCAGTGTAAATCTAATTTCTCTTCATTTCAGTCAAATTTCACATTCCATTACAACAGAATTAATTTGATGGCCAAATCTGGTATGTTTCTGCTTTCCAGCTATATTTGCTTCCAATTTAACATCCTAACTATGCTTGTAAAATAGACGATAAAACAATCTTTTCTGATTTGGGAAATACTCTTTATTCTTCATTTCTCTCTGCTCCACTGTTACATTTTAGCTGAGTTTTATGGAACAATCACTTTCCTCATCTAATTACTGCAATTCCCTGGTAGATGGCCTCCCTTGCCCTGCAATAGCAAAATTATCATAAACACACAATGTCCCTGCCAGCATCTCATATTGCACATGCGTCAGTGAGCAGAGTTAGGTTTTCCCCTCTAAATTGTGTTCTTGCTAAATTGACAATTTTCATCCGAACCCATCAAATTTTTCTCTGACATCTCAACAAATTCCCCAGAAAGATAATCTTGCCTTCCCCATCAACTTCAGATCCAGCTCTTTATGCCTACATGACTGTGCTGCAGATGCGAACTGAGGCAGAACTCTCCTAGTTAAATATTTCTAGATGCCAGGACTGTCTTCCAATGTGAAAGAGTCAAGAACAACTTTTCCCTGAAAACTGTAGCAACAAATCATAGAATCAGCAGTACCAGATTTGCTGAAAATCTTCCTTCAACCAAATGTTTTGTATTATTTATGCTATCAAAAGAAATTTTGCTTTAGAAATCAAAAGTGAAGAATCTAGAATCCAGATTTGGATTCAGAATAAAAACTAAGGAACTTATTCCAGAAAAATCAGAGTATCAGGAGGCTTTTGGATCTAGCCAAGGCCAAGATCACTGTAAATAGAAGATTCTACATAGAGAAGATAAATGGTTACCTACCACCTGCAATTGCTTTCAATAGTACAGGATCATCAAAGCACTTATAAGCAACTCTTGTACTGGATTGATTTGAAAGAACAACTGGATAAAGAAATTGGGTTCCAGAATTAAGAGTAAAAATATGTTTTCAGAATCAAATATTTATATCTTATGCCTACAGAAAAATAGAATCTGATAAGGCCATAAATCAAAGCAAGACCAGGGACAAGATCTCTGAGATTGCATAATTCAAGATGGTTATGTTTGTTAGTGACGTGACTCATAATAGCTGAATCTTGGAAGCAGCCTATATGTTCATCAATAAGTGAAAATATAAAGAAAATGTGATATTTCTACACAATGGAATACTACTGCCATAATGAAGGATAAACCTTCATTAGGAAAATGGATACACCTTAAAACGTAATATTAAGTGAAGTATATTAGACACACAATCTTAAAAATCACATGATTTTTCTCATATGAAAAACTCCAAATTTAAGCAAATTAAAAATAAAGAGAAATGCTAATAGGAAATATGGAGATAGATCTTTTGCAAAATGAAATGAGATGAATAGGAGAAGGAGGGGTGAGTAAGGGAATATGAAAAGAATTAATATGTATTATGCATGTGTCAATATCCTATAAGTGATATTAGAATTATGTACTACAAATATGTACTAATAAAAAACTTTAAAATATGATTTTCTTTTTATAATATCAAAAAAGAGTAAGAAGCTATACAAGGTATCTTTTACCTTATTGGCAAGAACCTCATTTTTCTGCATCCAGAATAAGGTGGACAGAAAGACAAATTCATTGCATTTGCTTTTATCAGCCTAAGGACCTAAAACTTACTTTTATTCTTCCTGATGATGACTGCTTCTCTAGAAACATGAATTGAGCATTCTTGCAGATAATCATCAGAACTTCAGGAGGCAGAAAACATACAGGCGACATCCTACAGCTTTACTGACACAGGCTTGCTCCAGAACTCAGGCCGTGAGGACAATCAAAATAAACTTAAATGGCATCATTTTTAACCATTGTAGTTAGGATTCATTCAGGCAAAGATTTTCAATGGCTATTAAAACATAAATAAATGCTTGATGAAGAGCCATATTTTACATGGTCCAAAAAAATCTCTTCACAGATAGTTGATTAACAACTTTCCAGTAGAGAAACCTAACTGACTCTACCTCAACCAAGTGATCTAAATCCATTTCAACTTTAATGTCACAAACCAGTACAAGATGTCTTCTAAACTAGTACACTAAGAAGAATGTGATATCTCTTTGAACTATTGTTCATGAAAATGCTGAACATAATCATTCTGAGACATCAGAAAAACCCAAATTAAATGACAGCTCTTTCAAATAACAGCATTGTACTCTGAAGCAACAGATTCAATAATAGCAACAAAGAAGGAGAAAAGGTAGGTGGTCTCAGGAAATTCTGATTTAGAATGTACATGTCCTAAATACTTCTCCTCTACTTGTAATATGTAGCACCATTTATGTGAAAAAGTAACATTTAGCTTAAATTTCATCAGGGAGTTTTAAAGCAATGTCAGCATGGTGGCACACACATCATGAGAGACTGAGGTATGAGGATGGAAGGTTCAAGTCATCAATTTAGCAACTTAAGCAACCAAGCAACTAAGCAAGAGAAACTTTTTGCAAAAATGAAATCAAAACAAAACAAAGCAGAATATTGTTGGACAAGAGTTTATGCCTATATCTTCTGCTTTGAATAACCACTATGAAGATAATTACATTCCAGTGCATTAATTGTTATTACTCTTCTACCAACCTGGTCTGAAACTCTATTGTTATTTTGTCTCATTGAAATTTTAAAAAGAAAAGAAAAGACTGGGGATGTAGCTCAGTGTCAAGGCTTCTGGTTTAATCTCTATCCTGAAAAGAAGGAGGTAGGAAGAGAAGGAGGTCGAGAAAGAGGGAAAAAGGGAAAGAGAGTAACTTTGTAAAGAGAGGTGAACAGGGCTGGGAAACAGAAATTCTCTTTAATCTTGTAACCCTATCCAATTAAAAAAAAAAAAAAACCTCACTTCAATGCTTTATATATTTAGAGTTTATTTGTTTTAACTTTACAGGGTTGTTTTCAAATATGATAATGTGAAGGAAACCAAAAATTTAAAGAATGTACAGTGCATTGTTTCATTCGCATGAATTTCAAAAGTAAACAAAATGCTTATGGATGGAGCATCAGGCTGTGCACCAGCTTCTTGCTGAGGTGAGGAGAGCAGTTGGAAAGAGCACCAGGACCAACATTTTTCTTATTTACTAAGCTAAAACATATCGCTTTTGAGTCCTGTGGGTTAAATATACTTTTAGTTTGTATCTAAGAATTCAAGTCATGGCAACAAGTTTGAGTCTCAAATGAATTCTTGAAAACAAACTTAAGCAACCTAAACTATTTGCAGAGTAGATGTGGAAACACATATGCACAATGAGAAGGAATTTTAAAAACCTGACGGACTGTTACAAGAATGTAGTTTACAATGAATTCTGTCACATTTTCTTGGTTATGTCTGTATTACAAATGAGAAAATATCCTTTTATTAAAAAAGGATGAAAGTGTTTTTAAAGAACACTTGCCCATCTGCATCAGAAGCATTTTATTTCCCCAGCTGCTATTAGTTTACATTGAATGCATATTCAGATGGGCTTCCACAAACTCAGTCATTTCTTTTTTCTTTAATGCACACTGAGCCATGTTTGAAACAGGATTAGTTTTCAGCTTAAATGAATGCTGCATTTTGATCAATTCGGCTGAATGGCTAATTCAAGTATATTCAAGATGTATTATCTACAAAACTGGAATGATTTTTGAATCCTTTTATATCTTTTCCTTCTTTTTATTTCTTACTGCACATCTTGCATGGTAAATACAGATTTCAGTAACAGTTCAAAATGTCAATTTCAATGTTTTGGACATGAAGTGAAGTTAATAGTTTGATTACCTTTTATACTTTTAGCATACACATCACTGTTAAGAATTATTTGTAAATTAGTATTAGCCTTGCAAAGTCCTGATGAAGTAGACATGATTATCCCTTAAACTATGTTCATCCGAAGATGTATTGAAATGAGAGAAATAAGTATCTAAGTAAATAAATATTGATATTCCTGACTTCTTATACTCCTTCTCCTAAGGGATATTTGATTCTTATTTTATTTTGGTTCATAGACCCTATCATTTTAGGAAATTTATAGGTTAGATAAAAAAATGAGAGGAACCAACTCAGATTTTATTGGTTTCCAGTGAAATAAATAATAGTGACAAAGAACAAAAAGAAAGGAGGCATAACACGAGAGCAGAATTGAGAGAGAAATATAAAACAAGGTAATGTATCAAAGATTAAAAAAGATTTGAAAGATTTCTAGAAAGAATATAAAGAGAGACAGACTGATAGAGTTTAGGTTTGGAAATAAGATGGAATCTTATACAGTGGAGCCTTGTAAGATCACTGGACACTTCACTTTTTATTGCAGCTGTAAGAAATTATCATAAATTTTTTGGGGCGTGTTTTTGCTTTTTATCGGTACCGGGGATTGAACTCATGACTGCCTGCTTGCAAGGCAGGTGCTTATGCCACTGAGCTAAATCCCCAGCCTCAAATTACTATAAATTTGATGGTTTAATACAGTGCAAATGTATTGCCATAGTTCTGAAGTCACAAATCTAAAAGCAGTCTCCCTTGTTGAAAGTCAAGGTGTCACCAGGGCTGCCTTCCTTCTGGAAGCTCTTAGGTGAGTATCTGCCCTCACCTTTTCTCATCTGTAGAGGCTGCCTGTTAATGCCCCCTTCCATTTTCAGAGTAAGCAATGATTGGCTGAATGTTATGTGGCATCACTTTGACAGTGGCTCTTCTTCCTTCCTCGTCTACATTTAAGGACATTTTCTGTTACTATTGTGCCAATCCATATGAAATACAGGATAATCTTGGGGCTTTAAAGTCATCCTGTAACAATCTCAATTTCACTCAGAATCTTATGGGTCCCAGGAACTCGTGTATGGATATCTTTAGGGATAATTATTCTGCATACTGCAAACATAAACCTGATAGTCTTTATTTTAAAAGAGCACAATTCTGTACTCATAAATAAAATGACTCCCCAAAAGTAAAATACTATAGTAAGTGCTATTGCAAAAATATTCATGAGTCATAAAAACACTTAGAATCTCTTGAACTAAAGGATAGTGCATACTTTTAAGATCAACAGTGGGCATTTATGTGTATCTCAGATACTTTGCTTACAAATGTGATCTCTGTGTACTCCTTAGGGTTTTTTTTTTAATACAATTATATTAAGAAAATATGACTCTGGCTCTATGTACCATCTTATAAGTTTTAGATTCATCTTCTCAAGTGAGGGCTAGATATCTTGATGTCAAGGGTCTCTTCCTTATCTTTATGCACACACCCTATATTATAGTATTTATCACACTTTATATCGTGTAATCAGTTAGATACTCTTCAAATGCTTGGTTGTGAAGAATAAATGAGAGAGCAATAAGACCCCTGATATCAGTAAACTTGCTTGTTCTTGGTGCTATCCCGGCCAGCAATTTTTGGTGTTGCCTTTTAAAAATTCATCTATAATTTACCTGATATGATACAAAGTACTTTGTCCCTTTTCATGTTTTTTTTTCTAATTCTAAATTTCTATAATTAAAAATATAGTGGAAAGCTTTCTCTATCTGCCAAGGTGTTGCTAACGCCTTCTGTGTGAATGTGATTTTGATTTTACTAGTCAGCAAGATCATCAGGAGTACATTATCCATGATTAGTAAAATTAAATCAGCCAAAGGGGAGAGGAAATATTTATTTGTCCAGCAGAAGAAACCACAGGACCAGAAAAAACACACAGAGAGAAGAGAACACAGGTAGACTTTAATATCTGTGTTTTTTCTGCAATGACATCTAGTGATATCTGAATTTTTTTCACATTTTTAAGAAATTAGTTGACGTTAAGGATAATATTATGGATCCCTTCCATTCCATGGCCCGATCTAACCTCATTTAATTCTAAGTGCTGGGACATGGAAACTGGGTTAACAAAGGTAGGAAATGATAATGTAGTGTGAGACAAAGGAAGAAAAAATAAGTCAGCTCAATGTTACGTTCGAGTATTGTTAAGAAACGACCTATTTTATTGAACCAAAGCCCTGCATAATTAGGTATTCTAATTCCGGTACTGAAAACTTTTTAGCTCCCATTCAACATCTATATAATCACACATCAGCTCAAATGCCTACATCCTGGGCTCATAGATATACACATATGTGTATACAGATATACAGTCAGCTCACACATACACAATGGAAGAGTAAAATAAAAAGGAAATGATCATCCTTTAGCAAGCTGAAGGGGAAAGGAAGCCGAATTCTGTATGAGATAGGGCAGTACATGCAGTGGTCTCAAGGACCTGAATTAATACGTGTCTGTACTTCCAAACCTGTCAGATAAACTGGTCAGAGCGTGTGCGTGTGTTTGGGGGAATGGCACTTCACAGACCAACTCCAATATGATCACATTTTCCTGGGACAAACGGGAATAGGCATTAGATGGGGAGTGGATGGGACACAATGAATGTAACTATTTATTGGTTTAAAATGGAAATCATCATGGACAAAGGAGCAATTAAGCAAAACCCTATCTCAGGTCCTTAATTAATACGTGTCTGTACTTCCAAACCTGTCATCTCCTAATACATGCTTTATACACTGGCAATTACAACTTAAACTTGAGTCAAGTGCTGCTCTATAAAATGTTTCCCTCTCAAATTACTATGAGCTCATCCAAATAATAGAATTTAATATGAGTTCTACTCCCTATCATTTTCATTATTTGGGGCAAAACACTGAACGTAGGCTTGATTTTTCAAGCAAATTTGTTTATTTGTATATATGTTAATTACCAATAAAATTACATATTGACACAAGTCTTTTTTCCAGGTTACTATTTCCATTGCTTTTGCATGTATTCTTTATTTTAGCTTTGCTATGGTTTTTATTTTTATCCAATACAGCATTATCAAGAGGCACTTACTATCTTTAATTGTAAGGAAAATGAGATGTATCCTTTCATTGGCATTAATAGCAATTGGAACTGTCGCCTGTCATAACCCTGCTGTGTATACTCAGGACAGAAAAAGCCCAGTTTATCAGACCTGGCCTCAGGTGCCTTCTTAAGTATCCAGCGAATCAAGGACTCACCAGGCCCTGATCATTATGAAGATAATGCCTTGTCCATTTTGAGCTGGAAGGGTTGGTTGTGCCTGTGCTGATGTCCTCAGACTTTTTTTCCATGGGGTCAGAAATAACAATGCCTAGAATTGCCACTCTGAGTGCATCCCTAGTGGCTTGTTTCGCTGACTGTAAATTGCCCATCATTCTCTTTTGTGTGCAGAGACCTCTGGAGCTATTGAGATTCAGTATGTGCACTGAGGCTTGAGCTGGGAAACGAGAAATAATGACAAACTGGAAAAAGTAGTCGTGATTATTTTAACAAAATGTCCTCCAGTTTCTTGCAGTGGAATTTTTATGGGCATTAGATTTTCAATATTAAATTGAATTTTTTATTTTATTGTTCTAATTCAGACTTACTTAAAGGCAGTGGCTTCAAAGTGCTAGAGTTGTATTGTCACTGCATTTTCTCTGTGTTTCGGATAATATTTTTGTATTGTCTCACTCATCTCTAAATTCTTTGCCTTCTGTAACAGTTTCACCAGTTCATCCAAATAGTGCAAGGTACCCATTTCTCTGTGCAGCCAAATCATATTTTACTTCATAAAATATCATATCATTTGGATTCTGGTTGGATACCTCTGAGTAAGATATGTTATTATCTAGATCATATCTTTTTCTATATTTCTTAATCTTTCAAAGACTATATGAGACAAAAGAGCAGGACTTTATAGATAGATTTGACAGAGAGAGAGAGAGAGAGAAAGAGAGAGAGAGAGAGAGAGAGAGAGAGAGAGAGAGACAGCCAGACAGATGCTGTGTGTGCTTTGTACCTAATATTTGCCTAATATAACTATTCGATAAATTCAAAGGTTTCCAGCTCCTGAAAGAACATTACAACCATCATTTCATCCTGAGTTCATCCTCAGTCAAGCGAGCATTACAAAGAGTGGCTTAGTGTAATCCTCTGCTCCAGATCAGCAGAGTCATTAATTCAGACATGTGGAAAAGAGTAACTACATGAGATGCTAGAATGAAGGAAAAGCCTCTGTTCCTGATCCTTGGGACAGACTGTCAGATAAACTGGTCAGAGCCTGTCTGTGTGTTTGGGGGAATGGCACTTCACAGACCAACTCCAATATGATCACATTTTCCTGGGACAAACGGGAATAGGCAATAAATGGGGAGTGGATGGGACACAATGAATGTAACTATTTATTGGTTTAAAACAGAAATCATCATCGACAAAGGAGCAATTTAGCAAGACCCTATCTCAAAATTTTAAAAAAGTAACAACAACAACAAAAAAGGATATAGCAATGTAGCTCAGTGAAAGGACCCTGGGATGAGTACCTACTACTAGGAAAAAAAATAGAAATCATAGTTGCCACATGATTAAACAGGATGTGTACCATCATACTTGTGGTAAGGATGTATATTACAAAATTGTTTTAAACAATACTTTGATAGTACCTGTTAAAGTTATAAATGCAAAGCTCCTCAGCTAGCAATTTTCCCTTTTTAGTACCATACAGGATTAACAGCCTCAATGTTGTTCATATGGAACTGAAATCTGTTTATAATCTCTCTCTCTTTCTGCAAATATACTATTTTGAAACTTCTTCATTAACAGACATAATGGAGAAATGTCATGGCATTGCTAAGAATTGGAACACACCTCTTAAACAGTGAAGTTAATATTTTTATCTAGAGACCTTAATTATATACATTATATTGAGTGACAATACATACTACTCACACATAGACATACATGAAGTAATATTGTGTTAGTTTTCAAGTATTGTGACAAGTATTGGAGATACTTACAACAGGTAAAGGATTATTCTTCTTCATCTTTTTGAAGCTCCAGTCTAGGACTGGTTTACTCTGTTGCTGTTTCTGTGGCAGCCTGCTATGATAGGAACACAGGTTGGAGGAAAATCATTCACATTATGGCCCAAAGGCAAAAAAAAAAAAAAAAAAAAAAAAAAGGAAAAAAAATTTCTCCCATCTCCTATCAGAAAGGAACTGGGGATCAACTCCTTACCACATGAACTTCTGGATATACTTAATGTACAAACTACAGCCAATATATGTAGAAGCCCCATTATCCAAAGTTGCTGTAATAGTACACATGCTTATGCACATTTTGTAAGCAGAGAGGAAAGTATAGAATAAGTTTCTGAAACCAAGTGAGGTTTGTAAACAGGCAGGTATTTCCAGTCTTAGGGAAGAAGAAAACCTGAATTTCAACATATTTGAATACACTTTCCATGGCAACAAAACTAGAAAGACAATGGAGCTATCTGATATGGTGCTTCCTACTAGCTATGCTTTTATTATGTATGAATGTCTGTGTATGTGTTCTATAAATGCTTGTGAAATGATGCCGTTAGGTAAAACAGGAAATGTCCCTAAAGACTCATGTATTGAAGACTTGATCATCAATGTGACTATGTTCAGAGTTGGTGCTATAGGTGGGTGAGTCATGAGTGCAAACCGCATTAATGAATTAGTCCCACTTGGAGAACAACAAGTCACTGGAGAAGAGAGGAGAGAAGACGAGACAAGCATTCTGCAGTCCTCTCTAAGGACATACCCCAGTGACTTCACTTCCATTACGTGTCCTTTGCTAAAGGTTCCACCACTTTCCCAAGGTACAACAGGCTGAGGCTCTTACTCAAGGTGGTGAAATTTTATTCAATTTAAGATTTGCTAAGGATATTTCTTCATCTACTCAGGATGGATGTTGAGTTTTATTAAATGCTTTTTAAATTTACTAATATAAACATTTAACTTTTCTCCTTTATTTTATTAGTGTGCTCCCTTACAATTGTTAGTTTGGGATTACTGAAGCAAACTCACATTTGTGGGATAAATCCTACTTGGTTATGATATGTGATCCTTAGAATTCTAAAAGAAATTTAGTAAACACTCCACACAAAAAAATATGTGATAGGGTATTGCATTAGAGTTAAGTTTTATTCATTCACTCATTTGCATTTACATAAAATTCCTTCATCATTAAGTAAGGACTAAGTGAAACATAATTAGTGCCAAAAATGTAAAGATTAACAAGATAAATCTTAAATGAGTAAACATAGAGCTATTATAAAGTCAAGAAAACCTATTTGTCTACTACATAGTTAGAAAATATTTTACTGAGAAATATACCTCACCTATCTAATACATTGATAAAACACTAGTATATTTCATGAAATTATTTTATATATCATTGTATTATTCCACTTCATTGATGAAGAAAATGAAACTGAGGAATATTAAGTATGTTATACCTTTTATTTTTTCTCTTTGAATTAGGCTCACACTAATAAAGCAGGGTTTAAAATTTAGAATACTTACATCCATGGGCTTGAATATATGATTCATCTGTCTGCTATATTAAATTTGAGCTTCAGAGTTTTAAAAGCATTGGCTTTAATGCTGTGAGCATATGTGCTTTGCAAAATATAATGTATGGTACAAATATATGACCTATTACTAGTTATTATCTCCTCAAATTTATTGCATGAGTTTAAGGAAACCCTCTCTTCCAAGAAAAAATGGGAAAAACTAGGTATTAATTCCAAGGGGACAATGATATTTGGAATTTTCCAATGCTTTTCTTCTTTCTTTCAGTCATAGTACCCTAATCTTGCTTTGGTAATGACTATTTGCTTATTTCATTTTTTCCCTAGTGGAATTGTCAAGCCTTGGATTGATTTTAAGGATTCCCTTCCAAGCTGGAAAGGTGCCCTCTGCCTGACTATCCGGTCCAAACTCCTCCTCACCCTAACTGAGAGCTATCAAGCCAGATGGATTATTTTCTAGAGACAGGTTTTAGAGGTTTCAGTTTTAAAAGTCAAGGTGCTTCCTTTTTTCCCTAAGTTAGTTGAGTCTTGTTTTTTGTTTTTTTGTGTTTTTTTTTTTGTTTGTTTGTTTTTTTTCATCCTCTTGGTCCATTACATGTGGCTGTCTCCTTCCTGGAAGGTAGATTTCTGGGAACAGTATCAATGCTTTATTTATATTTATTTTTTCCATCTCAGGGCAAAGTCCACAGAACAAAGTGAATTTCAGTAAAATGCCTACGAACCTGCAGACTTTTGTTGTAATACTAATAGGTGCTGACTTATTTAGGACAGAAAAGCTCATTCCCAAAACCTGAGGGCTTAATGGATAGCCACCCATAACACCTCCTCCTTACACTCCACCCTCACTCAGCCGAAACTATGCCTGACAGTAAAAAAGAGATCCAGCCTCTGACACAGTGACTCCAATACTAAAATAAAAGTGCTCCTCTCACCAGCTGCTACTGAGATACTGTGCGTTCTCAGAGAAAAGGACACAATGGTTTTCTCAATATAATTATGTTCAATGGGTCAAGCATCTAGGGGTAGATCTCAGCTAAAATGGGCGCTAAGTAATGAGCAGGTGTGTTATTGCATTCCTGATGCTTTTTTGCCTCACATAGAGGGAGGAAAAAGGGAGGCTTCGCTCAGACACTATTTTAAGGCTGTTCAACAAATGACTTCATTACCAGAAGATTGCTGCTCCTTTTGTGTAGTGTCATAACTTTTGGTGTAATTCAGTTTTTAAAGGCTCTGTGGGGAAGGCAAGAGTCTCTGAACAAACTGCCATTAATATTTAACACATACACACACCAAAAAATATTAGCCCCTTAAGCTTTTATGAAGTCTTTATGTGAAAAAAAGGACAAAACTACAAGCGAAGTCACACTTCCAAATAAAAAGCAGCAGTCTTAACTACAGCAACTGTGGGGAGAATCAAGAAACAAATTTCAACTGGAACTTGTTATATTTGCAGTAAATAACTATGTGGGTCCTTGAGAAATGAATTCTTTTTAACTCTTTATTTTGTTCATTTGCTTGAGAGTGCAGTTGCAGAATTCTATAATACAGAGGTAACATTGTCATTAAATATGATCTAGCACTAACCAGTACTTTTTACTAGAAACTTTACTCTTTTTTTCTTCTTGGAATTAAGATGCTGGGCAGGTAGCATTGTGGAAAAAAATATCCTTTGGCCTCTGCTTTCAACCTAACTGGAAATGCTGCCGAATTAGATGTCCAATACCAAAATGAAGGAAAAGGCTTCATTTTCTGTCTCTCGGCTTACCATCAGGAATCCCGGAAACTTTGCATCAAGTCCTTGCATAAGTCAGCCCTGTGAACATTAGTGGTAACACCAGGGGGACTGGGTGTTACTCTTAAATGACTGGTGTATGTTTGGTTGGAACGTTCTACTGTTTACAAGTAAAATAATGTTAGCCAGAAAAGACAGTTTTGTTGAGATGCTGACAGTTCAAATTCAAAGTATTCTGTAGAATTTTTGCCCTGAGTTCCACTAACCAGGGGCAAAGGACAGAACCACAGTGGCATGAAGGGGAAACCGAAAGTGCTAAAGACACTTGGGGAACGAGACAGGGACAGACGGAAAATTAAGAAAC
Source organism: Cavia porcellus (assembly GCF_034190915.1). Taxonomy (NCBI): domain Eukaryota; kingdom Metazoa; phylum Chordata; class Mammalia; order Rodentia; family Caviidae; genus Cavia; species Cavia porcellus. Next base: position 86,286,460 of record NW_026947487.1, read on the forward strand.
CACAGAGATAATAGCGGCTGAATCACAGGAGCAGGTGTCAACCTGCACTCAGATTTGGTTTTCAGCCAGTTATTCTTTTGTGCCCTCTTAGTATTTTTAAAACATGTGAAGTTATTCTGAGCCTTAATAACTGATGGGCAAATTCCACCTAAAATGTATTACAGTTCAATTTCTTTAAATGCATATAGATCGTCCCTTACTTAGGATGGTTCAGCCTAATGATTTTCCCACTTTAATGTGATAACAAATCCATAAACATTCCCTAGAAACTAGACTCTGAGTTTTGAATTTTGTTCTTTCCCAGGCCAGTGAAATGCCCTGTAATGTTCTCTCACCTGTGCTGAGGAAGTGTCCTGCAGCTCCTGGTCAGCCTCGGAATCACAGCAGGGAGAAGACTCCTACCACGCTGTACTGAATTACTTGTACTTGGTGTTTTGTTTGTTTGTTTTGGTTTGTTTTTTGATACAGGAATTCGGTGAATTATATGATATAGTCAACATATAAGAAAAATAAAACAGATGATTTTACCCAAATATAGGATAAAGTTTCTGAACATGTTTAAGGTATATTTGGCTAAGCTATGATGCTTGGTAATTTAGACACATTACATTCAGTTACAATTTATGATATTTTCAGATTATCATAGGCTTAATGAAATGTAATCGTATCATAACTTAAGGGGCATCAGCACAATAATGTTTGCATTGTTTGATCTAAAAAAATATTATTTTACAAATATTACTCTATTTGTAGACATAACATTCCTATTGTAAACTTATTTGTACACTTACTGAAGTCTCTTTAATTCATCAAGGTGAATTATTTTCCCATTCTAAAAAATATTAAAACTAATGACTTCTGAAACAAATTAAACAAAAATTATCATTAACTCATATAATATTCCTCAGATGCTTGACCAAGAAATTTGGTTTTAGTTATGCAACTTAGTCTTTACAACTTTTATAACAACTTTAAGAAATTCATACTTCGTTCTATCATGGAAAATAAAGCTACTCAGAAAAGTCATGACTTTAACCAGTATTAACACAGTTACAGACTCAGTGCCAGGATTAAAATGCAGGCTTATCCGTGATCATAGAAGCTGAATCCTTAACTATCATGCCCTATGTAAGCGCTGGTTATTCCCACTCTAACCTTATCAGCTCTATCAAATGTGTGTCTCCATTACTGCATCTATCATACCGTGTCACACTTGCGGTGATTAGTATGTGAGTTACAAGAATGCAGTATAAGGAAAATCCCATGTAGGTCGCTGAGGACGCAGGTACATGATGATACCTCTCTTCTGGAAAGTTATCATGCGCCATGTATTTCTGCAATTACCTCTTACTTGTTCTTGCTTTTACTCTCACCCTTTCTCAGACTACTTTCCCACAGCTAGCAAAAGAATTTTTTCGAAATCTAAACTCAAGTCATTTGTCTGTTTGAAATTTACCCACAACCTCCTTTGCTTTGAGAGTCAAAAGCAAAGTCTTTAACATGGCCTGCACTACGGTCATGTGTGGGTCCTGTAGAGGTCAGTGCTTCCCGTCGGACTGCTCACCTTGACCCTTTGCCTCAGCCACACTCAGTTTGCCACCCTTTAGACACATCGCCATTCCTCAGACAATGTTCGTATTTTCTAGACGCATTTTTTTTCCTTTGAAATACATTCTTTCGTCTGTCTAGAAGACACTTGCCTCATAGTTTACTCTTCGCCAACCTTCCTATGTTGCCATAAAACCAATTCCTCAGGAAAGCCTACCTTGATCTCCTTGAATATGGGTAAATCTGATTTTTTTACAATGTCTCATCATCTTGTATATCTCTCTTGTTTTATTGCATTTTCTTGATAATCATTTCTTATTTTGTAATATGACTGACACAAATATAGCTGTCCTTGTAGATTCTACATTCTAAGAAGGTAGAAAGATCCTCTCATCCTCTCTCATCTTTACACTTTCTCATTTTCTCTCTCTCTCTCAATTCTCCGTCTCTCTCATTCTCTCTCTGTAGAGAAAAAATTTCTTTCTCTCTGCCTTTCTCTGTCTCTCTCTCTCTCTGTCTTGCTTGTCTAGAACAGTAAACACTAAATACATGGTTATTGGAAAAAACACATGGTTGGGTAGATTCTAATAGAGGAGTAAGGGATGTAGTACGTGGGAGGAAGTATGTACTGTGATCAATGCCTTCTCCAGGAAGTCTTATTTGTATTAGCTGTCTTGTTATTTCAAATATGAAAAGAATCTCAAAGTTGCCCATCTAATTTTCTGTGGTTATTTAAACTCTGATGCCATTACAGGTCTTTGATTAATGTTCATAGTTTTGATTTCAATGAGGCTGTTAATGCAGAGCAAAACCACAAGAAAGATCCTTTGAATCCTTACTAGCGTCCTACCTCATGCCTATAGGATTGATGATCTATCTGTGCTGCTCATTTGTATATTTCTGTTCTAGTTTTTTGTAAGATTGTCATTATGAAAAGTCATCATTAAAAAATGACTGTGAGAACTGTGGGATAGTTACATTATAGAAATCATGGGCTACATACAAAACAAGAGAAGAGAGTACCATTGAGACTGAGAAAAGTTTTCAGAGCACACACTCCATTCCAGAGAAGACAGTTTAACTTAAGGGCACTGTTACTCCTGCAGAATGTTTCAGTTAGAGGTGGGCTGATTACTCTGGCTTTGTACTTGCTAACTGTGTAATCTTAAGCCTTCTACCTCACTGCAATGTCGTTCCTTTCAAAATATTTGTGTAAATTTACATATAGCTATAATTGCTAAATTCATAATAAAATTTATGAACATTATTATTATCTTTAATTGTATTATTATAGCTGTGTTCTCTGTAAGCCCTGTGCCTACTTCCTGTGATTATCTTAGGCACTGAGAAATCTGAGCATGCCATTTTTATTGTGTTTCTCTAAATATCAGTGTGCTTCTGCTTTTCTCTCCCACCTTGCCCCACCCCAGGTGGGTTTGCTATTGAATCCAGAGCCTCATTCATAGTAAGAACTATACTACTGAGCTGCATCCCCATCCCTAAAAATTTAGCGTCCTTCTAAGAGTTGAGAGAATATATTGGCTAACTACAAGCACAGCTTTTGTGACAATATAGAGCAAATCCATTTGTGCTAGCCTCAGGTCTGTGACCACCAGCTTCAAGAACCTGATCAAATAGCACTGCTCTTTTAAGCCTCAGTGTACTATTCTTATCTTTAAAATAGAAATATTCATCCTATATACTTAGTTTTAGAACTAAATGAAGGATAGCATAAAATACTCTTTATCAAGATCTTTCTAAATGTCAGTAATGTTAGGTGAAGTAATTAATGAAAAATAATGGTCCTTATAAAAAGGACACCATTACTCACCATGAGGCCAAAAATATATGAATTAGTACAGGAACATATTTCTCACATCCTAGATTAATACTTTTTAATTCAGCATTCATGATGGTATGTTTATATATTCATTCAAAATGGGCATACATCTACCTTAATAACACAAAAACCCAAATTGAGATTGCTGCTAACAAAATTTCCAGTGTCACTGAACGTTTCAATTCTGGAGAAGACTTAATAGATTGGGTTTCTCTTACCAGGGCAGAGGAGGTGACTTGAGGCCTTGGTTAAATGGACAGGGAAGAATAGCTCCTAATATAGAGAAGTGGGAGTCTCATTACTATTCATGGCTTTCGCTGTTCTTTTGTTCTCTGCACTTTCTAAGGCTCCAGGCATTTCTTTTCTGGTTCCATCTTTATTCATTAATTTTCTGATTTTTTCTTCCTCAGCCTGGGGATTTGAATAAAACTTTGCCTTGGTCACTCAAAAACAAGAAGTAAAGTCTTTCCCTCTAATAAGTATGGTGGGAGGGTCCCTATTTGTTTGCCTTTTAACTCTGCCTATTTGTAAAGAGGCTTTTAGGCAACCTACATCTAGAGAACAAGATATTTGTAAGCCATTTTCACAGATTATAAGTCACAGTCAAAAGTGAAAGAGCCAAGACAGGAATACTATACAAGGGAAAGAAGCCTCCCCCATCCTCCCCAAGACAGAGAGTTTAGAAATAAATCTTTGTACTTTAAGATGATGATGAGAATCACTTTCTCGGCCTGTCTGTGTATGTGTGTATGATGGTCTTGAATATTATTTAGGTTAACTTAAGAAATAGATATAAAAGTATTGACATTCTAAGTGCAGGATTTTTGTTATATGTTTGTATTACTTCAAATTCTGCCTTAGCAATATATTTTAAAATTCATTCATGGGGAAAGCCTTAAGGAATGAGGGTACCTCTGGAACACTTACACACCCACTCCCCCTTAGTTTTTAGGAAGCTCTGAATCCAGACATTGTCATCTGTGTAGTTGGTACATGGTACTTTTCTCTGTGGCCTCGATTTTCTTATTCTATTTGAATACTTACTTTAGTTGTATACTACTTGAAATCTTTTAGGCAAAAAATATGTATTATAATCTTAAAGTTGTTTTCTTTGCCAATAATGGAGCAAATGAAATCATGAGATTTTTGGTAGCTTGTGTTTTAATAGGCCACTACCAATTTCATTTAATACTTTTATTTCTACTGTTAATAAATGATAATTGATCATTAGGGCAGTGGTACTATTGATTTTTAGTTTGTTATTCTATATGTCTAGGGCATTTACATTTGCATTGTTATGTATAGATTATTCATCCATATTTTAGAAAGTTTATGTAGTAAGAACAGTTTTATAGAATATTCGAGGAGGTTCCAGAAACATCCTCCCTTAGAGAAGTCTGGAAGTTGACACTGAGCTCTACTTGCAGTTCTAGTGGAAGTAAATGAAGACACACATTCTAGTTTGTGCACCAGATATATAATTGAGGTCCTATGTACTATTGGGTCTTAAATAGATGAAATTTTCCATGGATCACTGTCAGTGTAATTTTGATTCCCTGTCATCCCATAAAACAATAAATAAGCTTGGTTGTTTATAATTATGAATTGAAACAACTACATGCTCCAGTCCATTGCCTGTATTAATGTATCAATTTTTAAATTTTCCTGTTTTTTGGGTTAATAGTACTTTATGCAAGTTGACAAGAGATGAACCTACTTTCTTAGGAAATTTCTTTCCTCTGATTCATGATTATTTTACGTATTTCTTATTTTTAGAGTAGGAGAGAGCTATTTCTTTACGTAAGCTTAGTTCTCTTTGATAAGAAATGATACTCACAGAGCAAACGTCAAGGTTTTAGACATACTCATGACCACTGAATTATTTCCTGTTCCAGATCTTGTGAGTAGGTAGAGTTAGAATCTACATTTTATTTTCCTTTTAGTGAAAACACATACTGAGCTTTTAGTGAAGTTTTATATTCAGTTTCAAGGCTATGATTTTTTATTTTTTACTTTAAATAGAGTTTGAAAATCTGATTTTCAGTGATATCAGTACAAATACCCATTTTCTTGATCCTGTAAAGTAATGTTACAATGGTAATATCTCCACTGCTCTTGATGATTACTAAAAAAGCATTTTGCAGTTTTGTTTTTTAGTCTGTTTGCCTTAGGGTATATTCCACCAGAGAACATGCTGTAAATTTTTGTTTTTCACAGAACTTTTATCTATTGCTAAAACAGGGATATACAGTTATATCTTCATTATTTTTCTTTCACATAGGTTTGTTCACAGGCCCTTTAAAAATTGAAGTATGTCTTATACTTATATAAAATATTTCATGTTTCATAGTCTGATCTAATGAACAGAGTATATATAGAGTGATGTAGAGTGGTTCATCCTGACCTTGCTCTCTCCTTCCCTAAGCAATCTGTGTTTAATTGTGTGATCTATATTTCCATTTAAAAGAAGTTTTGTGGATAAAAACACCTATTAATAAATTTTATTGACTTTCACAATATGCTAGTATGTAACTGTACAGCAGTTTATACAAACTGTACTATATTGATGGTCTTTTGCTTAGACAAACATTGCTTGAAGTAAATGGTCTTGTGCATGCTTTAAAAATATTTTTACCTGTGTGTATTTTAGTAAATTTTTAGACGTAGAATTTCCAAATCAAAGAGCAAATGCACATTTCATATTGTGAGATACTGCCAAATTCTCCTCCTAGGGCTTTTCATTTTACAGTTCCATTATCAATGCATGAAACATCAAATGTATTTTGTTTGTTCGTTTTTGGTGGCTAATTCACAGCTCAAGTATTCAGTGAGTTTCTGCAAGGTGAATGCGTTGCCTGAATGAAAATGCGTGTTTTGTGTCGATGTTAAGAGATAGCAACTTCAAGCCGTATCATCTCCTGGATTTAGTGTTTATGATAGTTATCCTCTTTCTTTCATTGCCAGCCATGGTTTTATACTTCATTAATATAGCCTGTTCTTAGATCTGCCACAGCGCTTGTAATTGTGTGCCATACTTATGTGTCCTCTTCTAGAATATGAGTTCTTAATGACATAGACATTAATTATACTTCTCTTTGATGTGTCTCAAGTTGAATTATACACATCATAGGAAATTAATACATGATGGGCTGATGGTTTACACTGTTCCTTTGAGTATTTTTTAGATCCTTAAGTCATATCTGTCCATCTATTTCAAATGTATATCAAGGAGATTGCCTTGTTTTAACCTCAAATTGTCACTGAGTATAGAATCTGGGACAATTACCACCTTGTACTTGCTTACCTCCAGCCAAAAAATAGAATAGATGTGGATGTAAATGTAGATGAGGATATAGATATATAGATGAAATTAGATAGAGATAAAATTAGAAGCATTTAAAAAGAAACTTCAAAATCTTGATACTATTTGTTAGTAACAGAATCTTTTTTCTTTCATTCTTTTTATTGTTGCTTATGTTTCACAAACAAATTAAAATTAAGTATGTGATCTTTCAAAATAGGATCCAAAAAATGAAATACTTAGGGATCAGTTGAACAAAGGAAGTAAACGATCTATATATTAAAAATTGCAGTTTTTTAGGAAAGGAGATTAAGATATCAGAAAATGGAAAAGATATCCCTTGCTCATGGATAGGATGAACCAAGATAGAGAAAATTACCATACTGTCAAACCTGTTATACAGATTTAATGTAATCCCAATCAAAATACGACTAGCATAATTTAGAGGACTAGAGAAAATATTTCTGAAATTCATCGGGAACCAGGAGAGACCTACAATAGCAAAGGCAATCTTGGGCAGCAAAGGCAATCTGGGAGGCATATCAATCCCTGACTTGCAATTATACTGTAAAGCTACTGTGATAAAATCAGCATAGACAAAAAAACAAACCTGAATATCAGTGGAACAGAATAGAAGATGCACACATAACTACAAAGACAATCAGCCACCTTATCTTTCACAAAGGAGCTAAACATGTCCACTGGAAGAAAATTAGCCTCTTTAATAAATGGTATTGCAAAAACTAGCTCTAAAGTTGAAGTGGATAAAAGATGTAAATATTAAAACAGGAACACTCAATCTGCTGGAAGAGAAATTGGTAGAAATCCTGAAGAAATGAGATAGACAGAGATCATGTACAAATATCAAACTGAACAGGAAGTACCTCACAGAATCAACAACTAGGATCACCTTTATTAAAAAACTATTGTACAACAAAAGAAATAATCAATTAAGTGAAAAGATAATACACAGAATGGGAAAAATTTAGCCAATTTTCCTTCAAACAAAGGACTTATACCTAGAATACATGAAGAATTTAAAAAAAAAAAAATCAGGCCCCCAGAATTCAAAGAACCCATTTTAAAAGGAATATCTGAGATGAATACACATTTCTCAGATGAAGAAATACAAATGGAAAAAAATATGTGAAAAATATTCAATATCACTGGTCAGTTGGAAAATGCAAATTAAAACAACCCAGATTCCATCTCACCCAGAAAGAGTGACTACCATCAAGAAATAAACCAATAACAAATGCTGGCTGGGCTGTGAGGAGAAAGGAACTCTTACCTATTGTTAGTGATAGTGTGGACTTGTGTAACCACTATGAAAATCAGTGTGAGATTCCTCAAAAATTAAGATTGGGGATCCCATTCAATCCAGCTATTCCCCTTCTGGGTATCTTCCCAGAAAAATTGATAACATCACACCACAGTGATATATGTGCATGCATGTTTTTAGCAGTACACTTTGTAGAAGCTAAATATTAGTAGCAACCCAAATGCCCATCAACTGAGGAATGTATTAAAAAGATTTTTATATTTTCATACAATGATAGTATTTTATACAATGTATACAATAGAGTACTACTCATCCATAAAAAGGATAAACTTAGAAGTATTTGTTCAAGTTATGAACTAGTGATTTCTTGCTGTTATTTGCTAGTCATTTGTAACTGTTAAGTTTTTGAGTCTATGTTATTTCTACTCCTTTTTCTGTTTTGCTTTTTTTCTCTAAATAAAAAACTTTTTTTGAAAGAAGAATAAACTTAAGACTTTTACAGGTAAATGGATGCAACTTGAGACCAAACTCATAAGTGAAATCAGATTCACATGTGTAAACCTCATATTGTTTCCCTTGTATGAGAAATAGAAAGAGTAAATAAGTTTTAAAATGTAAAATAGATATTATGAGATGGAAATAAATTGTTCAAAAGGAAAAATCTCAGAAAGGATAGTAGAGAAAGGAGAAAAAAACACAAGTCAGTTTGTTATTAGTATCTTTGACCATTAAAAAGGAAGGTTTGTGCTGATATTGATTGGAGAAATTTTTAAGATCACATCTTGTACCCAGCACAACTACATTAAAGGTAACAACACGTAATTTATTAACTATTATTACCCTCTTATTATTTTGTTATGATATTCTATTTTACTTTTTTCCGTTAAAAAATAAAAGAAAACAATAAAATTAAATATGTGAAACCCTCAACTGACTGAATTCCAATAGTGTCTAGACTTTTCACCTTCGGTAAAAGTAGAGTTTTGATTACTGAAAAAGGGGCAGCATAAGTATTAGCCACTTATCTCTCAAGGCAGCATAGGTTTATTGTAACAGATGGGCCACACACTAATTCTTCTTAAGATGATATGACTCGGTATGTACATGGGATTCATTAGGTGACTCAATTGCTGAATCATGGAACAGTTACAACAAACCTATACAATGCTTCTGTCCCGTTCCTTAATAGAAATATTACATTCTAACTCTCCTCTCTGGTGCAGACAGAGCTGCTGAAGAGAAAGTCACAATGACTGCCATCTGCTAAAGATGTGGAATTCTTAATATGGTGTGGCAGTTTCCTACTTTCACACGTTATCTGATTTTATAGTGATCAACTGTAGCAAAATTTGCATGTTAGTAGTTTTGTTTTCTTTAAATCCAAAATTACATAAAGTGTTTCGTTTCTATTGCCTATGATCATATCATTCTTGCAATATGAGTAAAAAAATAAAGCACACATGTATAAGGGGTAGAAAGCCAACCCCTGAAATAAAACACAACTCCAAAAGTTAAGTCCTGCCTTGCAGGATTGGGCAATAGAACTGGTCAGACTTTGGATTTAACAGACTAAGTCTGGAATTTTCAGGTAAATATTGGCAGATGAGTAATCTCTGTGTATCAGTTTGTTTTTAAGGCAGTTTTAATTTGAGGTATTTTATGTCATTATAAAGATTACATGTATTCAGGTATACAAATTATTAACTAATATGTCTGGTCCTATTGATACTAGACAGAATAGTTGAGAGCTATCAATTTACCTCAAAAATTTAAGACTGACAAATAGTTTTGTGGTACGGGCTTTTTTCAGAACTTACATTCATTATTTAGTCTTAGAAAAATGCAAATTAGGTACTAGACTGAGAACTTAATTATATAGCTATATACTAAAAATATATCCAGACCTCTGTATTGATATAGATATCTATATGTAAACATTTATGTAATATTGAGACCTATATAAATCTTATGAATGATATATATGCACATGCATATTTATTTAAATGCCCATTTTCAGTTATTCTGTTTTGTAACTCTTTGTTTTGTTTTCTGTTCTAATACAGAGATGTATTGTTCTTGTAGGTCTTTTCTTCCCATAGATGGATCTATTTTGCTGAACATTGTAGGCATTATCTGTAAATGAAACTACTACTATTGGCATTTTACCATTCACTGTTAACATGTTAACACTGTATTGATTAGTTTTTAGAGATCACTTGAAACTTCGTAATGACAGCAACAATCACAGACCTCTAGACATAGCGGGAGTGTGAAGAACATTTTGAGTGAACTTTTACTTCCTTGGATTACTTAGTGATACACGTCAATGATACTCATGCTTTTTGGATTTTTAAAGGGTTTTCGTGGGCTAACATGTTAATCTATAGAAAAATGATGTAACATGTCCCTGTGATAGGCATTACCTTTACTTTACCGGTGCCTGTCTCTTCTCCACTTCACCACACACTGTAGAACTTCCCTTCTTCATTTTATAATAGTAAAATTATGCTGCCGTAACAAGATATCATAGACTTGGTAGCTTCAGCAAAAAGATTTTTAACTGTTCTCGAGATTAGCTGTCCAAGATCTAGAGTCATTACAGTCAGGTTCTAGAGAAGGTTGTCTTTCTGTTTGTATGCAGTGAAGCTTTTTCCTATACTTTTAGTTATGTAGAGATCATGAGCAGAGAGAGAGAGAGAGAGAGAGAGAGAGAGAGAGAGAGAGAGAGAGAGAGAAAGAGAGAGAGAGAGAGACAGAGAGACAGAGAGAGAGAGACAGAGAGACAGAGACAAAGACAGAGAGAAAAGACAGAGACAGAGACAGAGAGACAGAAAGACACACTGAGAGAAGGGGTGGAACCCACAAGTCCCCTGGTTTCTCTTTGTATAAGGCTACTAAGTCCACCATGAGGGTGCCTCCCTGGTGACTTCATAGCAACCTTATTACCTCCAAAAGTCCCTTTATCCAAATACCATCACATCAGGTGTTATTGCTTAAACATACACATTTGGAGGAGGCCTAGTTCAGTCCTCAGTAGTATATCCCTGACCTACCGAGGCCAATAAGCTGCCTGTAGAAACTTCTAATTGCCAGTCTTTGGAACTCCTGTCCTCTCGTTCCCTGCTATGATAGTCATGGAGCTGTAAGACAAAAGGGATAAAAATTGTCAGGCCAGCACACAGATAGTATTTCCTGGAGAGTTGAACAGAATCTCCTTTACTTTAAGTGACTAAGAAGCAAACATTGTTGTGTTAAGCCACTGAAGTTTAGGAATACTGACTACAGTTTAACCTATCCTACTTTTTTGCATAATAGAACATTCAATATGCAATCATGTCTTTTCCCTTAAATAATACTTTAGGAATCCAGCCTCTACTACACTACAGTTAAATTTGTAAACTTTAAAAAAATTATGCAACAAATCTTATGTGTAATGTAAATAAGACTAAAGTAGATCTTTAAATGACTTCATCAATCAATACAGTTCCAGTTAGATATTTAAAAACTAAAATAATCTTGAAGCGTTAGAAATTATTTTACCAATTTATGCTATTTTTCCAGATAATAAGAGTGGTTGCTTTGAAAATTACTGAGTTTGATATAAAAATATAGCTTAGAAAATCAAGGAAGGACTTGAATTCTTATCCTGCCGATATTATGAATTTGCTAGGAAATTTTACAAAAACATAGTAGTGTTCGACCTCATTTTTCAAAAGGAAATATGAGCAATGGCCTATTCTACATCAGGGTCCATTGTATGAGTGACAAGAAGGCCCGAGAAATGTAAGATTTTAAATATTTTTCTTAAATTTCTCAATCAGTAGATTTATTTTCATTATTTATGCTGTCACAATTGCTAGGGATTCTACTTACATGGCAAATAATCTCTTTGGAGATGTTGTATCTTGCTTCCTACTGCTCGGGAACTAGAAATCAAATGATGTATTCATCAGAAATCTCAACCTCTTGTTGATAATAAAAATTAAAATCTAATCAAGGAAAAATAGTTCATCTTTTTGCACCTGCAAAAAAAAAATGGGACTTAGTTGAAGAATAAATGTGTCAATATTTGGAAAATGATTAGCAAGATTCACTTTTTATGATTTAAAAGTTGTTTTTTCTTGCTTGCTTGCTTATATAACTTCCATATCTCTCAAAATTTCCAGATGCTTAATTTCAGTAAAATTGCATCGCCGATCTAAATACTTTATAAAAGCTGTTGTATATTTTTAAAGACAGACTAAGGACACCCTGCTTACTTTCCTTTGCAACAGTTTTTCTTCTAACACATAGCTACTATTTAGCCCTAAATTTAAAATAAATAACAGAAAAAATGAATTAATAATACTTTACTACTTATAATGACTTTTCTACACAGTATCTTATTTGCCCAATCCCACTGTCTTTATGAGATTAGTCATGTTAATTACATGAAATTATGAGAAAACTGAGTCATAGTAAGTTTGGGAAAAGAGGCTGACATCCAGGTTTCTAAATTCAGTGTTGTTTGTTAGTTTTTGTTTCCTGAATACCGACGTACCATAAACTTAAGAAGTTTTGTATTTAGTGTTCACTCTCCAACCATAATGTTCTTTCTTTCCATTTTATACCTCAGTTTGATTTTTAAAAGGGGACACTTTCTAATTATGCTTACCAAGAACTGAATAGTTCTTAGAAAATAGAATGGCTGTCTTACTGTATTTGTGTCTGTCCAGAATCACCACACTGATGGGCCATTTATAAGCCATCTGAGACCTAGGATTTTTTTCCACATACACTTCAGTGACCGCCATTTGATACCTTATCTGTCTAACCCTTTCAAATTCCGTTTATGTTTAAAATCATCAAATAAAGTTGCTTTCTGAATGAATTACACTTTTGACTTTGTTTTGGTCAGTTTGTTAATGCCTTTCTAGAACTATAATCTTCCCTGTGTAATTTATGTCAGAAAAGATTATATCTTATTTTGCATGCTAGGATTTCTTTAAAATTATTTGTTATTCAAGTTACGCCTTTAAACTGGTGCTTCTCTATGCAGATTTTAAATGTGTTTGTCATATACCATTAGTCACTGTGTGAAATCTCTCAGTAATAGTTAGCCCTTGAATTTTCTGGAGCTAAGGAGAATTTAACAGTGATTGATGGCAGATCACTTAGCTGGTTGGCAGGCTTTCCAATTTACGGTGGGGAAATTGCTCTTTTCTTTTTGTTCATTCCTTCTGCTGCTTGTGCTGAGCAGTAAGACATATGTGCCAGATTGCATGCGAGAAGTAGCAATGGATTGGCAATGCAGCATGCCATTTTTACAATTATGATTTTATCAGTTTCTCAAACTATACAGGGAATGTCAAATATTTTCAATGACATTCTTCCATTAGCGGAGGCGGCTTACTTAGGTATCTTTTCTATGCTAGCTCTCCATATGTGCTGCAGAGCTAACAGCCCTTGCATGATAAATTGGCCCTGAGCCAGGAAGAAAGACAGGTTTGTGCTTTGCTGAGAAGTCCCAGGTGTTTTGCATACGGGCTGCCAGCCAGCCCTATGTTCAATTTTACCTTTCTCTGCTCCCCACATGCTGAGGAAAAACATCTCTCTGTCATGTTGTATTAGATACATTACTTAGAAAACATATTGGCTGCAAGTAAGACGAAATTCAGCCTCAAGTAGCATAAACAAATGGTAGATTATTCTTCTCACATACTTACAAACTCTGGAGTAGGTGGTCTGTGTTACTGATTTAGCTGCTCAAGAGTATGTTTAGTAACTCTAGCTTGTCTTTGCCTTCCACCGTGTTTAAAACATTAGCCTTGCTCTTCATTGATGTAGAATGGCCCCTTCACTTTTAGGCATCATGAAAGAAAGTGGGGAACATATTAGAAGGTAAAACTGTTTTCCTTACAGGATTTTGTCTGTATATATTCAGGAGGGAAATAGAAAACCCTTCAAAAAAGACTTTCCTAAATGCCTCACTAGACATGAAAAAGTGCTTTTCCATTCTTGGGTCAATCAATGTCTAAGAAGGATGAGCTTGCCAAAATATTTGTTCTGCAGGTAATCAACAGGCCTTGTTTATTTGTACATCAAGGACTTCCAGATCCATATTTCCATTAATAACACTCCTAAATTCCTGTCTGCACCCAATCTAATCTGTTAAGCATCTCAAATTTAACATGTTGTAAAATTGAGTTTTTGCTTTCTCTCTCTATAAACCCACTTACTGGTACTGGCATTGATCAGTATAGGAAAATACACAGAAATTCCAACTTTGTCAGGGAAGCTAAAACTCTTGGTGATAAAATCAAATAAACCATAATTAAGTAAAAAAGATTCAGTATGGCACACCTGTGCATTTCTTTCCTGGTTCGTTGACTTGTATTTTAGCACTCCACACGAAGAGTCTTCATGTTATAGTTCAAACAATGTCCTTTTCTTAATTTAAGGCAAATAATTTAATAATACATATAATCCCCAGCACTAAAAATTTTAATAATAAAAATATATAACTCATTAAATTCTTTCTATCTACAAACTCTTAACTATTTTTACACATCATATCAATTTATCCTCTCAACAAAAATATGAAGTGGATATTAAGATCCCCTTTTCTATATAGTGAAACTAGGCACTAGACCTATTAAGTAGCTCAGAGCATGGTTTCCATGGAACCTTTCTCTTAACTATTGGCTCTCCTCTTACAATGTCCTCTCCTTCTCAGTACTAAATGATTTAGAGAGGTGACTGCCACTTAATTCTCTTTGGTTCTCAGTCAAGTAGGCTTGGTAATGGATGCAGTGATTCAGTTGTATAACCCTGTGCTTTTTACCTTATTAGTGATCTTCTCCAACAAAACTAATCCTTAGATTCAATAACCCTCCTCTTGTTCTCTGTGAATTTTCAGGGCATGGAATCATTTACTGCAAAAGGAGATTTAGGAGCATTTCCACAAAACCCATAGTTCCACAAAACTAATAGTTATATATAAAAGATAACACTGTGCAGCACAGGTCAATGTCTCTTATAAAATTACACATCATCGACACTGCTGTGGTTTAAACCTGTGACCTTCTTCCTCCTATCCTTTAAATCCTACTGTTAGGCATCTCTACAGACCTGCTGAAGACTCCTAAATTTGCTTTGATTGCATTAGCATCAAAGGATGCACAAAGTCTTCAGTGTGAATACCCCCAGGGGAGAACCTGAAATTGACTGGATAGTCTAGCAACTGGCATGCTTCTTTCTCCACCAAGCAGTTTGAATGATGGAGTTTTCTTTCTGGGCGAGACTCATATTATTCTTCTTTTACAGGCAAAAAGTAAACAACATATGAGTAGAATTCAGTGACCTTTACTCCATATATCACAAAGGAAGTTCTCCTGAGATTGCTTTAGCATGGCATCCAAGAGGCCTATAAAATGCATTTTTATTAAATATTTATTCATTTAACAAATATTTGATGAGCATGTTGTATGTATCCAGAACCTGTATTGATACCAGAGATAGATGAAAGGAAAAATGAAAATTAGTATTCTGATGGATCATATCTCCATTCAGGTCAACTGGCTTATTCAAATAATTTTATCATAAGGTCATTAAATGTTACTGTATCCATGAATGGTCTTGCTATTTTACCTACCTTACCTCAAAATCCTTCATTTTGTGGGGTTCCAGGGCCAATCCCTATCAGCTCAAGCAAGGTGTTTGTAGGATTTTCAGAATTTTGCAAGCCTGATCATTATATAAAAATAATTACATAAACTTATAATTAATTGAATTATATTTAAAAGCAAAATAATATTAATTACTTTGCTATACTTTTCCTATAAACTATGCTCTAGCTTTTATTTATAAATATTTTATGGGACTAGTACACATGTTTTATAATAATGCATTACCACTTTTCAAGTCCATGTTTGGTAATATCATATCACCATGAAATTTCTACCATGAAAACCAGCATATGCTATAAATTAAAGCCTTTTCATTTCTTAGGCAACCAATTGTTAAACATTTGCTAGCACACCACTGGCCCCATCCTACTTGACCCTTTTCCTTCACTAACATTTACAACATTTTCAGGCATAGCATATGCATTAATTCTTCTGCTAACATTTGCTCAGCATGTATTGAATACTAGATATTGAGTCAAAACTTGAGGACTCATAAATGAGGACAGAATTGTCTTTAACTTCAATACATTTGGAATCTGAGCCTGATAAGTGCACAGATAATAGTGTTGCCAGAGAGTGAATATTATAACATTGCAAGTATTGCTAAGATGAGCTAAAACAATGGAAAAATATTTTGAGTGAGTCAGAAGGCTTGAGACTTTAAAGTGGACAATTCGATGGCCAGGAAGCAGCAGTAAGAAGGGTCAGCCACACATAGGAAAATGTTCACTTGGCACCTGAACCTGTGAAGAGCCAGGTTAGTCTGCATACTCTAATTGTTTCAAGTTGTGATAAGGAATGTTAGGAAAAAGGATAGCAGAGTTAATCCAACATTCTATCAAAAATACTGTATTTTCATCATCTTTGCATCTCCAAAACAAGCACAATGCTTGCAGTACAAATGTTACTTGGATCATAAACTTTAATGAGTAAGTGCTAAGAATGTGGAATTGACTTTCACTGGAAATGGGACTAGTAATCATTTGCACCTGATATTTTAAATCTGTGGAGATTTTTTTAGCACTATTGTAAAAATATTTTCTATTCAAAGAATCTTAACTTTCATGCAATTTCAATCTGTATAACAACATTTTTAAACAAATAATTCAAAAAAGGTGATGTCATGGTTTGGATGTGGTTTAAATGCATCCTGTAAGGGCTCACGAGGGAGAAGCCTGGTCCTTGGTATGCAAATGTGAGAAATCCAATGTTCTGGAATCGTAAGAGGTTATCTTGGTACTTTTTTCTCATTGCTGCGTCAAAATATTTGATGTCCAAAATTAAGGAAGGAATGGTTTATTTAGCTCATAGTTTGTGCAAGCTTTAGGCCATAATCAGCTGGCTCCAAGGCAAGGAAAAATCTCAGAAGGGTGATAGTTCATGGTGATTGAAGACAGCAAAAGCAACAAGAGCAAAACAGGAAGAGAGAGAGGAGACTCTTTATGTCCTTTGTATTGTATGTAGGCTACAAGCCCTGCAGTGAGTGTAGCACTCATACCTATAATCCCAGTATTAGACAACTTTAGATTCAGCTGCCTCCTGAAAAGCATACTCCTGGATTCCATGAAGCTTTTGGGTGACATCTGGACACAAGCCAAACGTCCCACCCCTGACCCCCCAAAGACTTATGCACATCTTTGTATGCAGAATACATTTAGTCCATCTCCAAAAGTTTCCAAAATCCTAACCATTTCAGGATTGCTGAAAAGTCCAAGTCTCAAGTCTCCTCTGAGAGTTATGGGAAATTCTTTGTTGTGAAGTCCTGTAGAAATGAAAAATTAAACATTTCCAACTTTTAATAATACAAGATAAATATTACCATTCCAAAAGGTACAAGTAGGAAAATCCAAAGAATTGGGACCAAAGTAAGTTCAAAACCCAGGGCAAATATTAAATCATGTAGTTTCTTGTGCAGCATCCTGTGGCAAGTTGTGAGCTCCAAAAACCTTGAGTGGCTAAACCCCTATGGCATGTCTGATGGTTGTAGCTCCTGTGGTTTGCCTCTTAGCTTTGCTTCCTCCTTGTAGGTTTCCCCATATGATGCTTATTTCTGCCTTTTCTAAACTTCCGGGGTCTCCACTACACTTTTAGCTTCTCCTTCGAAGATTCACACACTGCCCTCTAAGGAGCACATTGCCTGGCCTCTCGGGTCTTCTTTTGAAATCTAGGTGGAAACCGTTTTAACCTCATTCATTTTTCATGCACCTAAAATTGGTGCCAAGGTCTGCTGCCAGTTGGAGAAACAGCCAGGCTTTCCACTCTCTTGATTGCAGGGGTTGAGTGCCTGAATTGCTGAGCATGCTGAATCCAATTCTAAGGAAAAATTTCTTATACTGTCACCATTCTGGAATCTGTCACAGCCACCGCTGTCATTATGGAACATAATGTGGCTGCCACCATTCTGGAACCTAGTGCTCTGTGACTTTATTCTCAAAGCAAACTCTTTCACTTTTACAATTTTGAGGCCGCAAAATGGAGAGACTTGTTTCCTCTTTTGATGCCCTCAGGCTATCTTTTCTATTCTCCTATTCCTTCTCAGCAGTGTTGATCTCCTCTGCTCTATATTTGTAGTGCAGTACTTTACTAGAGCATCCTTTCTGGTCAAAATCACACATTTTAAGTCATTCTTCTTGGCTCTTTGCTCTTGTTTTCAACAAAAATCTGGCTAAAAGATTCCAACAGTAGCCATTCCACTGCCTAAATATTAGACTGCCTTGAAATTTACTTTGCTAGATTAATTAGTCTACCACCATTAATCTCAGTCTCAGTAAAAGTCTCTGGACATGAGCAAAATGCAGACAAACATTCTGCCACGCCATAACACACATTGTCTGGAGTCCAACAACCAAGTTAGTCCTTTCCAGCAGAAACTTTCTGAGCTTAGGCATTTGAGCTCTGACCAGAATCTCCCATACAGAACAGTCTAAGGTGTTCAAGGACTAATTTTTCAGGTGACATCTCCAAATCTTTCCAAACTCTTCACATGAGCCATTTCCAAAGACTCTTGAACTACTTTGTCAGGTATAGACACAGCAAGGACCCCACTTCTCTGATCCCAAATTCTGTGTTGGCTGCTTTTCTTTCATTACTGAGACAAAATGATGACAAAAATTAAGAAAGGAAAGGTTAATTTATTTTAGAGATTGTGGTTGTTCTAATTCATAATCAGTTGACCCTAAGGTAGAGGGGCATGGCAGAAGGGCAGCAGTTCATGGCAGTAGAAGACAGCAAAAGCAACAAAGGCAACAGGAGAGGAGATAGAAAAGACTCTTTGTGTCCTTTATATTGTATGTAGGCCTCCCACACCACAGTGGGTGTAGCACTTATACCCATAATCCCAGTGCTCAACAATGAATCAGTCACAACTCTAGCTTCAGCCACCTCCCCACATGATGGCATGAGGCTTTCAGAGAACACCCAGACACAAACCATAACAAAACTAGAGCATGGTTGATGTTTCTTGTCATTGCCATCCTCAGGCAAAATCATGGTTGTTCTTGTAGGACTCTGCTTAGTTCTTTTGAGAGGCTTATCGTAGAAGAGCTAGTCTACTTTTCTATATTGTCTGTGGCTTCCTGCCTTCCATGTGACCTTATGTAAATACAAATGTTCCCTCAGTAATATCATCTGTAGTATGATACAGCCAAAAAGACCCTTACCAGACTAAGCATATGTAAGCAACATGTTCTTAAGCCTCAAAATCTATGATAAAATAAGCCTCTTTTCTTCACTAATTATTCAGCCTCAGGTATGCTGTTATAGCAATGGGAAAGAAACTAATATGATTATATTTTCCTTAAGAGGTGCTTTTTGGAAGAGTGACAGCAAGGAAATGTATTTCTTACCTTTATGAGGATTTTGAGATGCTAGTCTGTAGACTTCCATTTAGTAGAATGGAACACTGATAGCCTTCTGAAAGAAGGAGCTTCAAAGCAGCATGGATTTTATTAAAGAAAAAATATTCTAGGTTCACTTTAAGAGGCAGCATGGCTGTTGAGCCTCAAAGAGACAGAAAGTATTAATATCAGTGAATGAAGAATATATAAACTCTGAAGGGTTTGGCAATGGGAACTCAAAAAAGAGAGTAGAAATGACACCTAATATTATTCAATACTAGCTGGTAAAAATTTCGCAAGGGTAAAGGATAAATTAACACTTCCACTACAAGGATTTGCAAAGGTCAGAATACCCATATTGTATGACCACATGAGTCAGTCTATCCAAGTTTTCCAAATGAAAATTGTCTTTGTTTTGATCCTTGTTCACATTATTGTCATTGTGATTGCCGTGTGTTTAATCACATACATACTCAGATTTTAATTAAGTTCATACTAAGTGTCAGCCACTTTCTTGGAAGAATGTAACTACTCTCTGTGTTTAAGAGTATTTCATTTGTAACTACTTGGTGCTTAAGAGTATTTCATTTCAATAGATGATTAAATTTCTCATTGTGGATGAATAAATTGTCCTTTCAAATATATTCATCCATTGCAAGTTTGAGGGTTGTGAGCTGCCATCCTGACTGTCCTACAACATACATGGGTATCTGCAACTATTTATTGTGAGGTGACAGAAGCATCGTGGAGCCTGCAGCATCAGATTGGACCCTGAGCTGTAGTCATGAATATATCCCCAAGGCATTCTTTTGGAAGGCAACCAGCTGGCCTTTCCTGGAGACATTCCTCTGCATCAAAGAGCACTTTTCCAGTGGCAGTTTTGGCATTTACATGAATTGGACATTGGATGAAACAATAAAGTAAAGAAAATCTCCTGGATTCAGGACAGTTCATGAAATTTTAGAGAAATCTTTATTACCTGACATATTACTTGATTCTTCTATTTGCTTATGTTTTCTCACAGTTGGTTCTGAAAAAAATTCAGCAGTAAACAAGATGAGCAGATTCTACCTTATCAATCACCTCTGTAGCTTTGTTTAGATTTTTCTGCCCATTATTTTACATCCCTGATTCTGTCACATTATTCTTTTTTTAATCGGTACGGGGTATCGAACTCACAACCTTGCACTTGCAAGGCAGGTGCTTTTGCCACTGAGCTAAACCCCTAGCCCTGTCACATTATTCTAATTTCTGTTCCAAATTGTTCTCAAAGAAGTGAAACCTTTTTGTATGTGTGTATGTACCACTGAAGATTAAACTCTCGGATTTCACAATGAGATATCTAGCCGCCCTTTTTTATTTTTTATTTTGAGATGGAACCTCTAAGTTTCCCAGCAGCTTAAACTTGCAATCCTTCTGCTTCAATCTCCAGAAGTGAAACCTCTTCATCCAGCGTGGTACTTTTCATAAGACTTCTCAATCTCTGCTTGATTTTTTTCTTAATATTTATTCAGTACAGTACCAGATACTAATAATATTTGCACTGTTTTTTTTGTTTGTTTGTTTTTTCTCAAATAGTACTCTCACTGAGGGCAGTAACTTTTGACTTTTGTTTTTTTCTTTCTAACTCCAATTTTACTATGTGCAATGCTGGGAACCACTTAATTAGTTTTACAAACGTCTCTTTAGATTGACATAATCACAAACCAATTTCAAGCTTAGATGTTTTTACAAAAACTTGCGTCTAAACTCATATATGGAAATTATATTTTTCTTCTCAGAAAGCTTATGTGTACAATAATAGGAAGTATTTGATTGTAAATACCTGACTCTTTATTCTCATATAACTTGTGCAATTTATTACACAATATTCCTGTTTATGTCTGTGTATGACTTTTTAAAATCATTTTTTATTCTTGTTAGTATGTATTTGAGACACATAGTGACTACGTTCATCTTGCAAAATCAGTACATATACACACTGCATCTTGATCATTTTGATTCCTTTGCCTGGTCTCTCTATACTCTGTTTTTCCTCCCCCAGAGACACCCTTCCCATCTCCACACAGATTATCTACCTATTGCTTACCCTTTCTCTGGTTTTGCTTTTGTTGTAGTAAGAGGTTGTAAGGAAAATGATTACATAAAGGACACATTATTTATAGCATTATTTTATGATGGTCATCCAGAGAGTTAAATACAAAGGAAGTACAGGAAACCTATGCACAACACTAAAGACCTAGAAAATCCAGCTGAGCGCCTGGATCCCATGGCAATATCCTTCATGAGTTCAGCTGAAGACCTAGATTACAATACTCCCTTCCCTGCAAGTCTAACTGGAGGCCTACAGATCACAACAATGACTTATGCAAGTCTGTATCATGAATCAGCCCTGGAAAGGCCCTAAGGTCAGCAGTGAAAGCTAAAAAGTCTGTGCCAGCAGGATGAAGGATCTGTGCCAGGATTTTGGGGGTTTGGTACTAGATCCAAGAAGCAATGCTCAAAATAAGTACCAGGGATCTTCCGAAAAGCACCACTGCCATCCTCAGTGACAATGAAATCCTTTGATGAATCCTTTGACATGAGAACAGCTGAGTACATATCAGGAAGACAGTGTGACAAATTTCTCCTGGAAACTGAACAGCACACATCTTCCCCTCTGGAGGCAGGAAGTGATAATCTTAGTAAAGACCAAAGCTCCCCCAAAGTAATTCCCAGCCATTCTCAGTAATGAGGTCCTGAGCTCCTTCAGTGATAGCAGCCGCATTCATATCAGGAGAGCCAGCATGACAACCTCCTCTAGCAAGACCAACGGCTCCAAGCAACAATCGTTTAGGAGGCTCCCCCACACTACTCTTCCTTTCCAGGTCTCCTTTTTATGCTGGCAACAGTCTTCAGGAGGGCCATCCATCCTCAGTACTGTGCTGATTCATTTCAACTGGTGTTTAAGTTGGCACCAGTTACCAATCCACTACAGTTCCCTTCTGAAATTCCTGCTTTATCCTTTGTGAAAGAGAGTGCTCTGCCTCCCTACTTTCCCATATTCATTTTGAAAATCAAAACTCGTTTTACATATGAGGTCACATATGTAAAATATTTGGAGAATTTTAAATGTTATTGGTACATTATTCCAACAATCATTGAATTAAACATAGTATGAAAATTTCTCTTGATGGCCAAACTTTGTTTAGGAGAAATTTTATAAAGGTATATGTCATAAAGTTACATATGTGTGTATATATACATGTATATATTACATATGCATATTTATTTCTTTATCTGAGTAACACCTCAATCTTACTGTAATTATTCGGCAGGATTCACTTTCTTTTTTCAGTTTTTGCTGCTGTGCCTGTTGTAGTCTACTTAAATCTGGGAAGCACCTACAAAATTTTGAAAAGTACATGAAGATAGCTGATAATAACTTTTGAACACATTTCTCTTATGTGGAAGAGCATTTCTATCTCCTTAAATAGAGAATTATTTTCCAACTTTAGAGATCTCCAACCAGGTGTTTATTGTGGATTCATGCTGGTTCCAAACCTGAGACAAGAGTTGCAAATTGAAGTATTTATGTCATTGGTCTGTGGAGCAGCCCACAGAGAAATAAGAGTGTATTTGTAAACTCTGAACATAGGTGGGTATTTTTGAAAGCCTTCAGATCTGACAGAATGATTTTCAACCAAGAATGTGGTATTGTTTATTATAACTTTGAGTGGCAGTCTAATATATTAAATCAGTTCAGAAGATTGTAAAATGCATTAGCATTAGCAATTTAATACCTTCAACAAATTTAACTGTCAATCAGGAGCATATCTGTCCTTGTTGTAAAACAAAACAAAACAAAGTACCATAAAATGAAACCCTTTGCTTGATGGACAGTGATGTTCTAGGAGACAAAAGCCTTTCTACGGAGATAGCCACACACAGGAAGTGTACACTGAATTTAGAAAAATTAAGTGGCACAAAATTAATATAGATATTTGGTTATGTATGGACAATGAGAAGCTTTAAAAAATAGATGAATGGTCATCACTTACTGCCCAGGAAATCTTGCTCATGAAAATGCACAGGACCTTTGTCTCCATCTGAATATGATCCTCCTGTCATTGTCACCTGTCAGTTTTTCTTCCATTAATAGGTATATTTATGAAGTATCCTTAGCATGCTGCTGGTCTGATGTTAATTGGAAATAGTAGAATATAAAATTTCTCATAAAATATAATCATAACAATATCAGTAAATTATTATTGAAGTCCATAAAGAATGAGTCATCTTTGTTGAGCACTATTTGTCAGATGTCAAAGAAAGGCACTTTATTCATCCAGTGCTGTTATTGAAACCTTTCAGACACGTTTCTGAAGGAGTAATTTTTTAAGGAAAAAAAAATAAAATAGAGAGTGAAAGAAACTTGCTCAAACACTTCCAGCTCATAAATGACAAAGCCAGGGTATAAGACCGTTTATTATGTCAATTATAAACATGCTACAGGGTTACCTGGAGGATGATACCTACATATATGCCAAAAGACTTGCATGCATTTGAGAAATTAATCCTCACAAACATGCTCTAGTCAAGAAACATCTGCCCATTGTATGGATGCAATGTGGGTGACTTAATGAAAATAAGTAACTAGCCAAATTCTCACAGAGAAAAACACACTAATCATATCATCACAGTTGCAATGGAGATCAGTAGGAGGCAAGATTAAAGTTACTTTTTGTAGGATTCAGAACATTTAAATGGGATGTGTATTTGTAGATGTATGTGGGGAGGTAATCTGCTCAGCAATTTATCAGTCCTATGCAAGGCGTGAATGCTCCTGTTATGTAATAGCCACGTGGTGAGTAGGAAAAAGATAAACCAGCAGGTGCCTGCTCATTCCCACCACCCACCTTGGAATGTTTTGTTTTATTTTGTGCTCCTCTTCTTTTGCCACATGTCCTAGATCCTACGACAGTCAATGCTGAATTTTTATTTCCCACTATTTCCAATCTCATCTACAAGAAATAGATTCATACTGAATTATAATTTTTTGAATTGAAAAGAGCCAAAAGGTATTCTACTTGTATCTGAGTAACCTTGTATCTGACTAGTACACATTTCACTTTATCGATTTAATATAAATAGTACAAGCTCCAATTGAAATGCTACCTAACTTAACATATGCAAATTTCCAAGCATACTGTCTGTTATGAAATCAGGAATCAATTGTAGTTGATTTATCAGAAGTTTCTAAGTCAGCCAAATTGTAGAAATCTGAGATTTGTCCCTTCTTGTCAGAAGGCAGACAGAAACCCAAGCCTGCCTTTGTATTACTTTAAAAAGGAAAATGATTTATGATAAAAAATTGTGAACAAAAGCAGAGATTCTAATAAAACTTCTTAGCCCAGGCGTATCTTATCCACCGTGACATTTCCACTCCTGCTCATTTCCCTGGCTCTTTTCTTCCCTCCCCACCAATTAGCTTCCCTCCAATCCCCTTCCCTGCCCTCCCTGTTTCCTTTCCGGTCCCTCAGTCCCTCAGCCCTTCCTTTTTCCTTCTCCCATTCTTCTCTTTTCCTGTTCTGAGAGGCAAACTCGTCCTTGAACATTGTAAGCAAGTAAGTGCTCTACTGCTGAGCTAGGACTGCAGTTTCCATGTTCATTTTGAAGCTAAGTATTTCTTAGAAATATTTTAGTATCTCTAAAATATGAAAACATTCAGAAAAATGACCATAAAAACATTATCAAAATTTAAAAAAGATTCATTCCTACTAATATAGTCAATATCTAATCAAAATTCACATTTCTGATTTTTAGAGATTTATTAATTTGAATCATTGCTCAATAAAGTTCTGATAGTTATTTTGTGAACTTTACAGCCTTTATTTTCTTTTATTCTGCAATAGGTGTTCACGCTGTTGTTCTTGAAGATTTTTGTAACAGAAATTTTGCTGCTAGTCTTGTAGATTTTCTTCACTGTGTGCATATCCATGGTGTTATTTAACATGATTCTTTCTCCGTGGGTTGCTTCAGACATACAACATTGCTAATATTCAACTGGCTTTGATTTACAAAAGGACAGTTTTCTGTGGCTCAACCTCATACTCCTTCAAACTTGGCAGATAGATGTAGACTTGGTCTAGCATGCTAGAAAAGATGCTATCCTTTGTATTTCCTGCCCTAGATTGATAATCAGCATGTCTTTAAATTCTGATTTCTTATAGTCAGAAATTGTAGTTAGAAGTCATAATATACATATTCAGTGCATAGTCATTGATATTTTAAGTTGGTAATTGTTTCTAATATTTTTGAATGCACCAAGATAGTGAATGTTAGGTACACAAAATGAGTTCTCCTTGATGCTAAGCCAGATTAGTCTTTTACTTAATCTTATCCTTCTTCTAACATAGTATATATCTCAGCTAACTACCAAGTGATTTCTTTCCACTATGCCACTGTGTAGCAATAGGAACATTATTGCTGGGCATGTTTCGGACTTGCAGCCTGGTCCATTGCGGGACGGAGCTGTTCTGGAGCCCCGTCTTCATGGGTCTTTCCTGGGATACCAGAGTTAGCATGTCCTTCATCAGAACGCCTCAAAAAAGGAAAGGATAATGTGCGAAGACGTGAACTCACAACACATTACTAGAGTTTAATTAAGACGAACTTGAAATGAGGATTCTGAAAATGGCGGCGGGCTAGGGGATCGAGCGAAGAGTCTCTCCAGAGAATTCAAACTCGAAGCTAAAAAAAGACAGCATGGAGAGGGCCAGACAAATCGATAGCGATTCTTATTAACCAAGACAGTACAGCTGGAGGATTTAAAGTCGTGCTGAGACCTTCAACGCCGATAACGGGAGGCTGCAAATCCCGCGCCCTTAAATCAACAAACAGACTCGTGGACCCAGCACGAAAAGCTGAGTTGCTTTTGGGGACTGCGGGAAACTGAGACCCGGACCGAGACTCCAAGTAGCAGCCAGTTCAGCACCGCTGCACCAGAGCGGATGTACAAAGCTCTGGCGTTTCAAATCTAAACGGTTCACAGATATCTGACCGGTCAGCGCTGTGCCGGGAGTGCGGGAAAAGTGGACAGCTTGGTGTGCGGCGGTCCCGGAAAGAGGACTTGCACCGGACTCTGGTGAGTACAGAGAACCCCGCAGCTGCTGGGTTTGGCCAGAGAACAGCTGGCCTGCCACCACGGGGAAATCAATAACACAGAGTCTGGTGCAGACATATTAGCCTGGCGGCAGAAACCGCAGCTTGGTGACATCACCAGGTCCCCTTGTAGGGAGGGCTGGTGGAAGACATCTTGAGTCCTGGCAGAGCCTGATTACTTGCTGGCTTCAGCTCCACACAGAGAACTTAGTGGGAGCCATCTTAGTTTTGGGCAGATCTGCTTTTCTGGTGCTCCTGTCACAGAGAGGTTTGGAAGAGAACAGCTGGGACTTGGGCAGAATCCTGTGCCATTACTCAGCTGCTTCTGATTCAAAGAGAACTGGCAGGAGCTACTGGGGCTAAACCAAGCCTCTGCTTGGGGCCCAATAAGCGGATACAAAATAGTCACAACTCAGTGACAACCAGAAAGTACAGCCTAATTTATGAACTAACTGACACAGAGGCTAGAGACTAGACTGTACCGCCCCTGCATCCCAGCCTACCCCAGATAACAGCAAATTGGGGAGGACAGCAAAAACTCAAGCCAGCACGCTTCTGAAAGGCCCTAAGCAATTCGGAGAGGGCCAGAGAACTCCAGGACAGTCTGAAAGAAACCAGAAACATGACAAGAGATAAAAATAAAAAAAAAAAATCTCCAGCTGTTCAACAGGAGAAAATAAACCCAAGAGAACTAAACACTGAAGAGAACAAACACAGTAACCATCCTCTACTCGACACAGCATCAGCCAAAATTAAAAAGTACTTACATGATCTCATAGAGGAATTTAAAGATGTACTCCTGATCCAAGTGAGGCAAGATATAAAGAGATTAATTAAAGAAATGACAAGCCCCGCCCAAGAGAACACAGATGGAAGAACTGAGGAAATCAGAAAAGAAAGAGAGGCATCTGAAGAATTTAAGCATAACTTAGAATACATGAAACACATCCAAAGAGAATATCAGGAAACTAAAAACTCCATTGAATATTGGCAAAATGCCTTGACAGAAACTAAAGACAACCTTCTGAAACTTGAAGAGAGATTTAGGGCTTATGAACGTGAAAGAAAAAGCCTCTTAAAAATAACAAGGAACCAGAAAGAAGCAATTCTAAAACTGGAAGATGATAAAAAGATACATAACCTAAGAATAAAGAATGTGAGTGAGGAAGCAGGAACATCCAAAAATGAAATACAAAAAATATTCACAGATATATTAAAGCAAAATTTCCCATGTATAGCAAAAAGAAATGATATCCAGATAAAAGAAGCATACAGAACGCCAGCTACCTACAACCAAAACAGATCTATGCCTAGGCATATAATAATGGAGATCCCAGAAATCCATCAAAAAACCAGAATATTAAAAGCAGCCAGAGAAAAGATGCAGGTTACCTATAACGGGAAATCTATCAAAATAACAGCAGACTTATCAACACAAACTCTTAAGTCAAGAAGGGAGTGGGGAGAAATATTCCACGTCCTGAAGGAAAAAAATATGCAACCGAAGTTCATATATCCGTCAAAACTCTCTCTAAAAATTAATGAAGAAATAAGATACTTTCAAGACAAGGAGGAACTGTGGGAGTTCGTGGCCACCAATCCAACCCTACAGAGAGCGCTGAAGGACATTACAGAGAAAGAGAGGAAGAGATATCAGGATTACAGCTACAGTGGCAGAGAGGCCTCAGTGAACGGGGCAGACAAAGGAATGAGGGAATAAGGTGGACAAATTATAGCAGAAAAGTGGAGTAGCAGACATGAGGCAGAGACGGTAAGCTAGTCTTTAGTAGAGACAGCTCTGAAACTATATTTAAAAAAAAAGCAGAGGTCATTGCTAATGGTGTATAATGATTTAAAAGACACAGTAGTCCTAGTGCCATATTTAGATTGAATTAAATTTGTTCTGGTCTGTCCACTCCTGTCAGATTTGAGGACACAGACCTCTAGAACCAAAAATAGCAGGTTATACCATGGTAACTATCCTTACTTTCCTATTGACTTAGGCTGAAATCCTGTATTACTTACATTGTCTTACTATGACTGATCTTAATTGTATCTGAATCATAAGACTATTGGTTGGCCCTGACTGCTCCTATTTGAAATCGGTATGCGTGTTAGAATCAACCCTAAAATTAGAGGAAACTACTCTGAGCATGACAAGATGTAAAGGATATCCATACTGGTATGAATCAGTAACAGCTCTCAAATACTACAATGCAGTCAAAGATAAGTTTTTATAAAAATAGGTGATAGTATGTTTAACTATAATAAGCCAGTGTTGTGGACAAATCTATTGAAAATAACAAGAGAAAACATAGTAGCTACGGAAGATCATTTATATTATAGTTTTATAAGTCTTATCCATTGCATGTTTTTCTAGGAAATTGTTTCGTTGTCTTGTTATGACTTGGTTTTCCCTATAATACAGAGAGGATAGGAACAAATACTCTGAGGAAGAGACCTGAAAAACCCGAGGCTTATTTTGTGGCATTATAATATAAATTCTAGCAATCTATTGCTTGCTGATTAGAATGACATTGGACTGGTTCCTTCAGCTCAACTTCAGCATATGCAGAGATGGGGACGGCTATCACAAAGAGAATGAGAGATGCGATGGTAGTTGCTATTGTCTTCCCTAATTTAGAACTTGAGGACCTAAAAAGACTCCATCATCCTGTAATGATTTGATTAGTTCTATAATATGCAATAAGTATATAAAGTGGGTGAAGTTAGGGACAACTATTTGTAAGAAGCTAGAGACAGTTAGATAAGGTAGATCTCCAGTGGACTTGCTTTGAAATCTGTATTTCTTTAAATTGTTTTTTATTTATTTATTTTTTAAATGTTCTGTTCTGTTTTGATATGGTTAACCTTACCCTCTTAGAGATGTAAAACAAGTAGATGAGACTGATAATCATATTACGGAGCTTTTGTTCGACCATAGAGCAGAATGGTTTGTAGGGTCACTTTTTTGAATGTCATTCTAAATACTTTAATTCTATAACCTGAACAGCCATTTCGAAGATGACAATTTGTAACTTATCAACTGGCAATTTCTTACCTTTTGTTTGTCTGTAATTTAGTATTATTTCTACCCTTTTTTTTTTATCTCCATGTATTTTTTTTTCGTTTCCTTTTCTTTAAATAAAAAAAAAAAGAAAAAAAAAAGAAAAAAAAGGAACATTATTGCTAGAAATACGATTACCAAAGTGAGTTTTTATGATTTACTAGTTTATGTACTTTGTGTTCTTCATATTTAGATAATACACTACTAGAGACGTGCAAAGAAATTAGCATTAAAATTATTTGAAAAAAATCATAAATAAGATGGATATATTTACCCTGATTTAAGCATCAACGAATATACATGTATCACAACATCACACTTGGAGGGCTGAGGCAAAAAGATCATGCCTTCAATGCCAGCAAAAGCTACACAGTAAATTTGAGGCCAATGTGGGCTACAAATTGAAACTGTCTCATAAAAAGGAAACAGAACATTAAAAAATCACATGTTGCCCAATTAATCTATGCAATTTTTAATGTTTTAGGTATGAGTTAAAGTAGAGGTTTAAATTAAAATTTGAAGTTATTTATGGCAGCTTCTGTCAGTGTGGCTATGCTAAGAAATGCATAAA
Source organism: Cavia porcellus (assembly GCF_034190915.1). Classification (NCBI taxonomy): domain Eukaryota; kingdom Metazoa; phylum Chordata; class Mammalia; order Rodentia; family Caviidae; genus Cavia; species Cavia porcellus. Next base: position 86,316,712 of record NW_026947487.1, read on the forward strand.
TACATAATATATTCATTATTTCATGGCACTTTGAATTCCAAGGATTTTCTTTTGATTTTGTAAAATATATGCAATTTCACATTCATTCCACTCAACAAGATACATACATAAAAGTCTGTTTTCTAGCCTCATTTCCTCCTTCCTTCTTCATTTCTTTGCGTAATGTTTTTTTATTTTTCAGTTTATACTTCCACAATTTTTCTTGAGATAGTAGATAATATACATGTGAATTTGATCTGAATCGTACACCTTCCTTTATCTCAATGTGTCTTCAGGAATCCTCCACAGTTGTTTAGAGCCATTCATATTTATCTGTCTTTTCTCTCTACAGGTGCAAAGTAACTGCATTCTTCAGATATTTTCTGCTATTAGTATCTTTGTTTATATTTTTGTTTTACATGTTGCCACTGGATTTTCAAGGGCATAGATTCCTAGGAGTGTAAATATTTCATCAAATAGCAAATGAGTATGTAATTTTTTCTAGTTATTGTCAAATTTTCTTTTCCCTAGTGTTTTAGAATTTTGCATTCTCATCAGCAAATGTATTAAAAGTTTATTTCCCTGCAGCTCTGCCAGGAGTATACCATCTTGTTTTTGGAGTTTTGCCAATCTAACAGATGAGAAAAGTTATCCTGGCAAAGTGTTAATCTGCTGCTCTCATTCTTTGAGTAATGTTGAACCATTTTTTCAAATGATTGAAAAGAATTTATATCTTTCTTCACCTGTACTGTCCAGCTTTTTTATAACATTGTCTACATTTTTCATGCCTACCGTTAAGGTGCTCTTTATATATTTGGGATATTAGCTTTTTGTAATCTAAATGGCTCTTTCTTTCATTTTGATGATGTCATTTCATTTTGCTTATTACATTTTAATTAATAAAGTTTATCACTCAGATCATTTTTTTTAAAAGTGGTTTTTTTATTGCTTCTGATGAAAACTAACATCTCAGTCTCTTGGGATTTCTTTGAAGGGCTTGCATCAGTTCCCCCTGCTCTACATTATTAACAGGGCTATTGCTGTGCTGTGTGTCCATATTCACTGAAACAAAGCTGAGATTTACTGAATGTTTTCCACTTGATTAAATTTGTTTCTAAAGGCTTAAGTTGGAAAAAAAGTGTATGATGTCTTCTCTGGTTTTCCCATTTCAACTGCAACGTGATGTCATCAGCATCTCACAAGTTTAAGGGTTTGGTACTATTTTTATTCAAGCTCCCAAAGACTATTCTGCTGTGCTACAACCATTTGGAACCAATTTTACTTTAAAATTGGTGTGATGTCACATGGAGGATTACTGTCTGTTTAGCTGGAGCTGCACAATGCTAACAGAGCACACTGCATGTCACCCTTGGGGAGTAAATAGTCCCAAGACTTTGAGCTAATCCTGAGCAAAGAATCATCCTTCATATTTTCTTCTCCCTTGACTGGATATATTTTTCTTGTTAATTATCTTTGTAATGTCATACTCTCAGGGCACTGGATTTCACATTTTATTTTCCCTTTGCAAACAGTTGTTTGTGCTTAGCATTAACTATGCAAGTGATGAGTCTAAATTAATTGGTCACACATGCAAACTATACAGGTAGTTCCTTTTATAGTGAGAATAAAATTTTTTCAACTTCACTTTTTAAACTTTAAAGAGAGTAAAACCAAATAAAACAAAACATAATAAAGCCAATTAAAACAAAACAGTGAAAGTGATACAGAACTTCAAAACAGGATAATAAGAGCTCAACAATGGCTACCATAATGCCTCTTATTATATTCAAAATTGCTGCCCTTACTATCAGGCATAATAAAATCAAACAAGACAGAACAGAATAAAATTAATCAAAATAGAACATAAACAAAACAAAACAAAACAGTGAGAATAATACTAGGTTTCAAAAAGAAGATGAGAAAATTCCCCGTATTTACTAAATTGCATATAGTTATCCTTTTCAGCGATACTGGCTTTAGATCTCCAAAGTCAATAAACAACAGAAGCATTAAACTGTTTTTTATACCTCTGTTGCTAACAACTCAGTTCGTGTCCTTGTGAATGCCGGTTGCGTGGGGATGGGAAGTGTTCTTGTCTCCCAGCCCACTAGACAGGTGAGTTGGCTTCTTGTTTCTCTGCCTGGGACCCACAAGGGTTTTTCAAGCTCACAGAAGGGTGAATTGCCTTTTTGTGAGAATAAAATTGTTGCAAAGATTTCATTAGTTATCCTAAATCAAGCAATGTTCATTTAGCCGGCGTAAACTTCTCTCCCTCCTATTTTGCCCTCTCTTATCAAAAGGACTTGAGAGAAGGACAAATAACATACTCATGCATCAGTCATGTTTTGGCGATATAAGTGAAGAAACTCAAAATGATATTTACTATCTTATAGTATGTAATTCATACAATTTTTTATATTTTCAGAGAGATGAGTGCCTCTTTCAGAACAGAAATGACAAAACTGCTTTGATTTTTAGCCTGGCAATAATACTAAAAATAACAAAAGTAATTTGTGGCTTCCATGAAGCTAATTTCTGCATTTGATCAAATTTTTCTAAACTTCTTAACATATCCCCAAATAGTTACAGGTAAAAGTTCTATTCCATATTCATGATTTTCAACAGGAACTATGTTTTTGTACTTCCTACTGTGATAGCAAGATTTAAACCTAAAATATATCAACAGGAACATCAAACATATCAGTTAGAAATTTGGTTTTTTCTAATCTTGGTGATTTATTGGTTTGATTTGAGGTGAGCTAGTGTTTCGTAAGTTTATCTTTGATGCTGTATTTCAACTATTTAAGTAAGAACTGTATTAACAGTAGGTTTATTCTAACTATTCAAAAAGATAACCAATTATGGGTTTGTGCACTACTTATGTTGCTGTTTTCCTTTGATATTGTTTATCGTGTCATTTTGAATTAGAACAATATGCTTTCATAAGGCTACAGATTTATCTAATATTTGATGATATAGGTATGAGTCATAGGAAGATTTGACACCTGAAAATAATAATATATTTTTTTAAAAAATTTTATTTAAAAAGAAAAAGAGAAAAAACAAAACAAAACAAAGCAGTGTAAGGGTACAAGTAATACAGAACTACAAAAAACAAAAAACAAAAAACAGTAAGAAATCACCGGTTAATAGATTACATATTATCATCTTAGAGATAGTTGCTCAAATCACAGTATCAAAGCATACAAAGTGGACACTCAAACAATGAGACTGCAAATAGTTGTGTTCAATGATCCAACGAAAAACATTAATATGGTCAGCTATTTAATACTCCTAAACACTCTTGCTGTTGTATCATTTAGAACTCTTTTTATTCCCCTCTCTTTTTTACAACAAAATTTACACATTTTGGGTTTTATTACTCCTTAGTTCTTATTACTTTTTTGGGGGGAGAGAATAAAGTCAAATATGGCAAAACAAAGCTGTCAGTCAAACCAAGGATAGACATAGCACATGATGTAAAACAGAGTACAAGGTTATCAACAATGGTTATCAACAATGTCTCTTGTTTCCTTAAAAAGAATTGTCTATCTCATTATATATTATAGAGTTGAACAAAACAGTAGAGAACAAGACCAATAAAACTTAAGCATTGTAAACATTACAGGACTTCCAAAGGAGACAATAGTCAAACCAGAATGGTCATCTTAGTGAATCTTATTGCCTTCAAAGTGGTTGCCTATACCCTCAAACTTGATACTATCATACAGAATGGAACAGAGTCTAATCAATCAAAACAAGATAGTGGGAGTATTACAGGACTTCAAAACAAGTTAATAGGAAATCAAAAAAGTTACTATTATATACCCTGCTAATTTTTAAAAATTTTCCCCTTAATTAAAAAAACATAAAAAATAACTAAATAATTTTTTTAATGAATAAGGCAGAGATTGAGATAAAAGAGGACATAACAATATAACAATACAGGTCAAAGCATGACTGTTTCAGCACCCTAGTGGTTCCCCACCAAATAACAAGACTTAATAGTAGTTACCATAGTGTCTGTCTTTTTCCTTGAAATATTTGAATAAAACTTCATATACTATAGCTTCAAGTATTTCCATATCAAGAAGCCCAGAATAAAGCCTTTCCAATTAATAAGTGAAAACTTTATAAGGCTTCAAGGCCACATAATGGGGAACCATGATTGCCACATATTTTTATATATTTGAATCATTACTTACATTAGGGAAACTATTTGGTATTCATACATGCGAGATTGATTTATTTCACTTATGAGTATGGTCTCAAGCTGCGCCCATTTATTGATAAATATCTCAATGTGATCTTTCTTTATAGCTGAATAATACTCCATTGTATAGAAATACCACAACTTTTTTATCCATTCCTCAGTTGATGGACACTTGGGTTGTTTCCAAGATCTGGCGATTACAAATTGTGCTGCTATAAACATAGGTGCACATATATCACTGTGGTATGATGCTTTCAGTTCTTCTGGGAATATGCCTAGAAGTGGAATAGTTGGGTCAAATGGGGCTTCCAATCCCAACTTTTTGAGAAATCTCCAGACTGACCTCCACAAAGGCTGCACCAGTCTACACTCCCACCAACAGTGTAGGAGAGTTCCTTTTTCCCCACATCCTCTCCAGCATTTGTTGTTGTTGGTTTTCTTCATCCTGGTCATTCTTTCAGGAGTGAGATGGTATCTCAGTGTTGTTTTAATTTGCATTTCTCTAACGACCAATGATGATGAACATTTTTTCATGTATTTATTTGCCCCAGTTTTTGATTCTGGGAAGTATTTCCCGTGCGGTTTGAGTCCTGTTCATGAATTCTCTACCTACTCCTATGTCTTCAAGGTTTCTACCCAATTTGTTTTCCAATAGATTTAGTGTTTCTGTTTTAATATTCAGATCTTTGACCCATTTAGATTTTAATTTAGTACATGGTGATAGACATGGGTCTAGCTTTAGTTTTCGGCAAATGGAGAGCCAGTTTTTCCAGCACCATTTATTAAAGAGACTGTCGTTCTTCCAGTGAACCTGCTTGGATCCTTTATCAAAGATAAGGTGGTTCAGTGTGTTTGTAGTTGTGGTTGTATCTTCTAATCTATTCCATTGATCTTTGACTCTGTTTTGATTCCAATACCATGTTGATTTTACTACTGTTGCTTTGTAGTATAACTTCAAGTCAGGGATTGTGATGCCTCCTGCTTTGTCTTTGCTGCTTAGAATTGCCTTTGCTATTCTAGGTCTCTTCTGGTTCCAGATGAAATTTAGGAGTGATTTCTCTAGTTCTATAAGGTATGTTGATGGTATTTTTATTGGGATTGCATTGAATCTGTATAACAGTTTGGGAGAATGGCCATTTTCACGATGTTTGTTCTTCCTATCCATGAGCAAGGGATGTCTTTCCATTTTCTGAGATCATCTTCAGTTTCTTTTTTCAGTGTATTATAATTTTCATTGTATAAATCTTTCACTTCTTTTGTAAGAGTAATTCCTAAATATTTCATTTTTTTGCTTGCTAATGTGGAGTGTAGTTTCTCTTATTTCCCTCTCTGTGATTTTGTTGTTTGTGTATAGGAATGCTATTGATTTCTGAGTATTGATTTTGTATCCAGCCACATTACTGAATTCATTTATTGTATCTAAGAGTCTTTCAATGGAGTTTAGGGGGTCTTCTATGTAGAGTATCATGTCATCTGCAAACAATGATAATTTAACTTCTTCTTTTCTTATCTTTACCCCTTTTATTTCTCTCTCTTGCCTAATTGTTCTGGCTAGTACTTCCAGTTCTATATTAAATAGGAGTGGTGATAAAGGACATCCTTGTCTTGTGCCTGATTTTAAAGTAAAGGCTTTCATTTTTTGGCCATTTAGTATGATGCTGGCTTTTGGTTTGTCATAAATGGCCTTTATTAGATTGAGGTAAAGACCATCTATTCCAATTTTCTGTAAAGTTCTTATCATGAATAAATGTTTTACCTTATCAAAGGCTTTTTCTGCATCTATAGAAATGATCATGTGATTCTTACTTTTGGCTTTATTGATATGGTGGATTACATTTATTGATTTACGTATGATGAACCATCCTTCCATTACTGGGATGAATCCCACTTGGTCATGGTGTATAATTTTCTTGATGATTTGCTGAATCCTATGTGCCAATATTTTATTGAGGATTTTTGCATCTGTGTTCATTAGGGAGATCAGTCTATAGTTCTCTTTTTTAGTTGGGTCTTTCTCAGTTTTTGGTACAAGAGTAATATTTGCTTCCAGGAATGACTTAGGAACGATTGCTTCCCTTTCAATTTTACTGAATAGTTTGAGGAGTGATGGCATTAGGTCTTCTTTGTATTTCTTTTAGAATCCTGCATTGAATCCATCTGGGCCTGGGCTCTTCTTTGTAGGTAAGTACTTAATACCATTTTCAATTTCATTAACAGAGATTGGGTTATTCAACAGTTGTACATCCTCCTGATCTAGCTTTGGTACTTCATATGTTTCTAAGAATCTGTCTATTTCTTCTGTGTTATCAAACTTTTGAGAGTAGAGGTTTTTGAAATAGGTGTTGATGATCTTCTGTATTTCTATTGGGTCTGTAGTGATTTCACCTTTTTCATTTCTTATTGCATGAATTTGAGCTTTTTCTTCCCTTTTTTAAATAAGGTTGGCTAGGGGCTTATCAATTTTATTTATTCTTTCAAAGAACCAACTCTTTGATTCGTTGATTCTTTGGATTGTTTTCTTTGTCTCTATTGCATTGATTTCTGCTCTGATTTTTATAATTTCCTCTCTTCTTTTGGCTTTGGGCTTGACTTGCTCTTCTTTTTCTAGCTGTTTGAGGTGTAGCATCAAGTTATTTATTTGTATTCGTTCTGTTTTCCTGATGTGGGAACTCAGTGCAATAAATTTTCCTCTCAGGATGGCTTTCATTGCATCCCACAAATTCCGGTAGGTTGTATCTGCATTTTCATTTCCTTTTAGGTATTGTTTAATTTCTTCTGTGACCCAGTGATTACTCAAGAGTGTGTTATTCAGTTTCCATGTGTTTGCGAGACTTTTGCAATATCTTTTATCATTAATTTCTAATTTCAGAGCGCTATGATCCGAGAACATGCAAGGGATGATTTCAACTCTTTTGCATTTGTTTAAATAAGTTCTTTGAGCTAATATATGGTCTATTTTAGAGAATGATCCATGTACTGCTGAGAAGAATGTGTATTCTGATGTTGTTGGGTGAAAAATTCTGTATATGTCTATCAAATCCATTTGTTCAGAGGTGTGATTCAGTTCTGTTATTTCTTTGCTCATTTTCTGTCTGGTTGATCTGTCCCTTGGTGTCAATGGCATATTGAGGCCCCCTATTACAATTGTGTTATTGATATTTGAGTTTTCATTTCTGTTAATAGTTGTTTTATATAACTGTGTGCTCTGGAGTTTGGTGCATATATATTTAAGATAGTTATCTCTTCCTCTTTGAGTTTCCCCCTTACGAGTGACCTTCTTTGTCCTTTATGGTCATTGTTGGTTTAAAGTTCACATTGTCTGCAAACAGAATGGCTACTCCTGCCTTTTTTTGGATTCCTGATGCATGAAGTATTGTTTTCCATCCTTTCACTTTCAGTCTGTGAGTATCTTTCTGGGTTAGATGGGTTTCCCGTAAACAGCATATGGTTGGATTTTGTTTCTTGATCCATTCTGCTAGTCTGTTTCTTTTGATTGGTGCATTGAGACCATTTACATTAATGCTTATTATTGTTAAATGCTGGTTTATTGTTGACATGTTATCTCTCTGCTGTTGCATCTTTATTTTTCTGTTCTTTTTAATTATCTGCTTTGCTTAGTAGTTTTTTTCCTTTGTGTATCTAAACTGTCTTTCAATAATTTTTGCAGGGTTGGTTTGGTGTTCATGAAGTTCTTCAGCTGTTCTTTGTCATGGAATTATCATATTTCTCCATCAATTTTGAATGATAGTTTTGCAGGATACATCAGTCGCGGTTGGAAATCATTTTGCTTTACGATCTGGAATACTTCACTCCATGCTCTTCTTGACTTTATTGTTTGTGCTGAGAACTCTGCTGTGATTCTCATAGGTTTTCCTTTATAAGTGATCTGTCTTTTCTCTCTGACAGCTTTTAATAATCTATTCTTGTGCTGGATTTCTGGGATGGTGATTATTATATGTCTGGGTGTAGTTTTATTTTGGTTATGACTGTTTGGAGTTCTATATGCTTCACTGATCCTCATGTCAGTTTCTGATCTCATGCTTGGGAAATTTTCAGCTATTACTTCTCTAAATATCCTCTTGACATCCTTTATGTTGTCTCCTTCTTTTTCATTAATCCCTATCATTCTTATGTTATTTTTCTTTGCATCGTCTTGCAGTTGTTGAATTGTTGTTTCCTGATTCCTTGTTATTTTTAAAAGATCTTTCCTTTCCTGTTCACTAGCTGCAATCCTGTCTTCAAGGTCTGAAATTCTATCTTCACTTTCATTCAGGTGGTTTTTACAACTTTCAGTGGAGTTTTTTATTTCCTGTATATCTCTGTGCATCTGCATTATGTATTCTGTTTGTTTCTTATATTGCTCATCTAGGGATTCTATCTTTTTGTTTAGTTCCTCCAATTTTTTAGATATATTCAGAATCTCTTTCATTTCTTTTATCATTTCATCTTTTACCTGGGAAATTATTTCGAGTTTGAATTTCTTTAAAGTTTCCTGGAGTTGCTTGTTAATTTCAGTAGCTATTGTGTCCTATATTTGAGGTGAATGGCATATATTTTCTTCTATACACATTGCTCCTAGGGTTTCTTGAGATGGGCTGGAGGTTTGAGGTTGTAATTTGGTTTTTCGTTTTGTCATTTTCCTATATTTCTGTGTTTCAAGTGTTATTTGAAAGCTTCCTCAGGGTCTGTTGGAAATCCTCTTCTATGTTTGCAGCTCCTGAGACTCTGGCCCCCCGTTACCCCAAGCCTCTGGGCCTGCAGAACCAATGGCCCTCCTCTGCTTGTTCAGAACTCTGCAGTTCCAGATAAGCTGGGCCTCAGGGACACTGTGCGCCCACCTGCCCTTTGGAAGCTCCACAGCTCTCCAAGTGCAGCTGGGATGCAGAGGCAGATGTAGCCACCTCAAACCCGCCTCTCCACTTCACTGCACCCGGAAGCCTGGAGGTTCCCAAACAGTCTGGGCTTTGAGCAGAGTGTGCTGAGCACTCACCACTGCCCGTGGTGCCTCTGGAACCTGAAATCCTCCCCTGCTTGCCGAGACATCCACAGTCCTCCAGACACACGGGGAGGCTGATGCATGTGCCCCAGATCCGCCCATCCCCTCCTCTGCACACTGATGGTGAGGTGCGGGAGTCCCAAACAGGCTGGGCTCAGGGGATAGCGTGCGCCCGCCTACTTGTTGGAAGCTCCACAGTTCTCCAAGTGCAGCCAGGTTGGAGAGGCAGATGTAGAGGCCTCAAACCCACTTCTCCACTTCACTGCACCCGGAAGCCTGGAGGGTCCCAAACAGTCTGAGATTTGGGCAGAGTGCGCTGAGCACTCACCCCTGGCCACGGTGCCTCTGGAACCTGCGATCCTCCCCTGCTTGCTGAGATATCCACCGAAAATAATAATTTTTTATATCATTGCTAGGAAAAAATAATTAGTAAATACCAATATTTTTCTAGAAATAACAGCTTACAGTGATCAAATATGTTCTAAGCACTATGCTTTACATTTTATGGGATTTAATCCTGGCATATATATATATATATATATTCTCATAAATTTTCCAATTTCACACTAGCGAGACATAGACAAGTTAGCAATTGACTGTAGATTTCTTTAAATACAAAGTCCATGACTTAATTGCCATCTAAGCTTATTATCTTACATCAAATATACTAGCTCATTTACCCATTACTTTGAAAAGAAATGTATCTTTAAATTGCAACATATTTGTGAAAATATTCTGTAGGTCATTGCCATATATGAAAATCATTCAACAAGTCAATTTATTGATAGTGATTGTGCTTCTAACTAGAATAACCTGTATGTATCCTGCAGTATCTATGTGGCCAGAATGAATCCTATTAAAATTAATTTTCAATGAGTAGGAGTCAGACTCCAAGTTTCAAAACAATCCCTCTATGAAAGACAAAGTCTAATAATGACAACTTCTGCTGTGATCTGCACTGATTTTAACATTTCAGCATCAGCTTAAGTGGTAATAAAAAAATTCCACAGAAAATTAATTGTGTGACATGCTTGTTTTATGTATTATTTAACTCCAATTTTTTCGCTCAGTGTCTGCCTTGTTATTAAAGCTCAATTGAAACCAAATAAACAAATGAATTATTATTTATAATTCATTATTGTCATTCCAAACTCCAGTTTAGGAGCTACTTGGCTCCTGATCATTTTTGCCCAGTACTGCATTATTCATACCATGTATATTCTCTCTCAATAAACCTGTCAGCGAGGTATGGTGGTGCACATGTGTAATCCCAGCACTCTGGAAGCTGAGACATGAAGATTATTCTGAGTTCCAGGCTCCAGTCTGTGCTATATAGTGAGACCCTGTCTCATAAATAATATATATATATATATATATATATATATATATATATATATATTTCCTGCTAGATTTTCCATGGGATAGAAGTTTCACTTAATCTTTTGGCTTTTTCTAGTCTTAGACTTTGATGACAATTTCTGCCCCTCAAAATATGAACCTAGTGTTAGTACCCTGTCTAGAAACCCTCCAAGGTTTTATCTTAAGAACATACTGCAGAATGTCAGAAAGTTCCTGATTACTAGGAAAGACTGTACAGGAATGTCTGTCCACAGACCAGAAAAATCTACTGGTCTCGATTGTTTAGTGTGCTTTTTTTTCTTTAAGTCATGAAAACCTTACTTAATAGAGGTAAATGACACTACTTAACTTATGGTGAAGTGTATTGATTTCCTTTGCTTCCTTAAAGGTGACCTCCAGGCAATTGCAGACTCTAAATTACGTGAAGGCAAACAGACATTATAGATTTAACTCAGCAGTTTGAAATCTACTAGTCAGTTAATTCCCATCTCTCTTTATAGCCCATTAAATACTCTGTTTTTAGTTGAAGTTATAATATTTACTTTCTCCTCATGTATATGGATATGCTACTTTTCTTTGGCAATTTCTCTAGAGACTTATGCTTAGATTAATTTTTTTCTTTCTAATCTTCATGGCATTTGTCTTTTTATCTATGTGTGTTTGGAATCTGCCTAAAATTGGTTTTCTAAACCTCACAGTAACCTTTTTGCGAAAATGTAAATTTTCGAGTGAGGCAAACAAAACAATTTAAATTTCAAGTAGGGCAAATGAAACAAAGTCCTTCTTCTGGAAATAAGTTAGATATATCCTTGCTATAGGGGACAAAGCATGTATAAAGAAACATAATATCTGATAGTAAGATTCAGCTCACATATTGAGCTTTGTTTATTCTTACTTCTAAAATTCTCAGAATTAAATGAGTAGTCAGATTGTTAGGAAAAAATAAACATAGGATTGATAACTCCAAGTTTATAAAATAGAATATACAGTTGTTCACAATTGTAAATCAAGCAAATTTCTACCTGCAAGAAAACTAAAATAAGAAATTTTGTTTTGATACATCCTATGATCCATAGTTTCAACTTTAGGTGTGATTTGTGTCTACGAAGAAGAACTTACTTTTCAGTTCATTTTTGTTATAATAACATAAAATGCTTAATTTAGTAATTTAATACACTTTCTAAACTGAGGTTCACACGCTGTATTGAAATCCTGAATGACATTAACTCAGCATTAGAGGTATTATTCATCCTCCCCAGTGACCCTTTCTTCAGTTTCTCCTGTAAGTCATGAACTAGCAGTTCTTCAGCACACATGATTTGATAAGGAAGATTAGACACGGCTCATAATTTCAGATTTTTGAGCCTTGGAATCTCTTCATCAGTAAAGCAGTTGCATAATCATCTTTTAAAAAATAAATATACGCTTTCTTATAGTTTTTAATGTGATTTCCCACCTGTGGTCTCATTTATGAGTGCTAAATATTCACATGTTTTGTAGAAAAGCTTTTACTAAATAAAATCATAGGTAGTTGTTGACTAAGTGTAGGCTATATGAAAATGTGAATGATAATAAAATATAATAAATAAATGATTGGCTAAAATAATCTCTCTCAGCAAAATAGAAAAGTGGGCAGGTCTACTGGATTTTTCCTGGTTTAAATTTCTGGAAAATTCCAAATAAGAAGTGCAATTTACGCTGCTGATCATTTGTCAACTTTGTAACTGATCATACTGACACAGTTCTTTCTTATATCAGAAACATTACTTTAAATATTGTACTCCTTAGAGAATTACCAGTGAAATCAAAGCAGCTATGTGAATTTGCTTATAAATGTTTAGTTTTCCTTTCATTGCCTCATTATTATTTTCTTTCTTGACAGAATTCATGAAAGAAATCACTGAAAGACATTTTATGGATGATGAATAAGAAAGAGATTAATATTTAATCTTTTAAATTTATAATTTTACATACTTTCCTTTATTTTACAATATATCAGTATAAAGAATCTTAAAATATTTTTAGTGTCCTAATTAGGGCTATTTAAATCATACAACACTGATATATCTATGTATAGCATCTTGTATTTGAATGTTTAATACACATACTTCAGAATTTTGAATGAGAACCGCAGAAGTCTGATTTCAAAAAAACACTCAAAGTGGTGGCTCTCAAGGAAATTTTTTTTTAAAAATATAGACTATGAGATATTTTAGCTATAAATGAATTTCAGTGATGGGAATAATGAGAAATATATTTGTATTACAATAAAATATTTTGAGATATTCCTAACTGGAAGTGAATATTAATTTTTTTTAACTTTTTATCGGTACTAGGGATCAAACTCAAGACCGCCTGCTTGCAAGGCAGGTGCTTATACCGTTGAGATAAATCCCCAGCCCCTAGAATATTAAATTTATATTCTCAGCATCAGTATGGCTGTCATGTAGATGGCTGAAATATTAATTGGAATAACAGTCAGGAGACCAAGTTTCTGAGGATCCTTCAACTGTTGATTTTAAGCAAATTATGGGCTCCTCAGGCCTCAATTCACCACTGAAAATGAGAATGCAGTAAATATAGTATAATTCTTATTATGTTTTGTCATTATATGAATCAGTGATTCTCACATTAAATGGTGTCATTGATGGCAGTACATTCTCACTATAATTCTTCATTTAAAAATATTATAACACTATACCAAAAGTATGAGGGAGTATTAAATTTTTAGTGATATTTCAAAAGTTCTAAAATAATAGTGGTATATTGCAGCAAGCTCAGCAAAAGTTGGTGTAGCTGGACAATGAGCCCACTGCAAATGCCCAAGTGAGACCAACCAAGCAGATGAACCATGTTGCTTAACATGATGCTTATGATGAGCTCAATACTTTTTATACAAATAAGCCACTGCTTTGAAATATTTCATTATGCAAGAAAAACTAACTGATGTAACTATAAATTTCTATTTCTCCAAGATGATAATTATTATAGAGACCAATATTATTTGGAAACAGCTTATGCCTGCAAAATTTTATAATATGGTCACTCATATCAGAAATAAATACGAGCTACTATTTCTTGTCATTAAATAATGATAGAGTTCTAAGGGAAAGGTGGATTTGAGTAGACAAGTTACACTTAGAGTGAGACTTCATGAAGACAAAAATTAATAATTCTGTACTGTAAGCAGTCATGTACCACATAACAAAGCTTTGGTCAGTTTTACACCACATAAATGATGATTATGTACCTTATAACTAAGGTGTGTAGTAGACTAAATCATCTAGGTTTGTGTAAGTTCATTGTATGATCACAGAAAAAAAATTATCCTAAAGTTCATTCCTCAGAATGTACCTTCACTTTTAAATGGTAGAACACTATATTCTAAAATTACACAAAGTATATATTTTAAATATCCTCCCTACAGAAAATGGCAAGTGAGGTTAATGATATGTTGATTTTCTTTACTTAATCATTTTACAATGTATACACATATCAAAATATCATATTCTATCCCATAAACATTTAAAAGTATTATTTGTCATTTAAAGACAATCACCAAAACATCAAAATAAGCTGCAATAGAATTTTTTCTTTCTCTTAGCCCAGACTATTTTTAGAAAATAAGAAACACACCTCATGTATTAGGATAAAGACATTCCAGACTTCAACACTTCTTCCTGTTTGAGACTTTCTGAATTTTAAAGTTTTCAATAGTTCCATAAAACAATTTATTACAAAAACTTATGTGTACATATTTTATCTTGCATGGGAGGTATGACTAATTTTGAATTTGACTGCTTTTATATTTAGCAAAAGAATTTATATCTTTGTTAGTATATTTCAATTTTATGGACCTGACTTGACAGGTACTATCTTTCCTATGTTATGAAGCTGGGGAAAAGACTGCCTGAAATTGCAGAAAGCAAAAATACTGCAACATATCACATGGCACAATGAACCATGTACCAAACAGAAAATTTATATTTTAATGTAGTAAATATATAACTAGTTTCATTAAAATGATTTCATTTCTATGACTTGTTCTTTTATCTTCATTAATACATATTTTATGATTGGTAATTCTGTTTGGAAATATACAGCCATTGTCAATTGATTATTGTATAACATCAAAAATATGTGTACATCAAAGGAAATATTTTTAAAAATGGAGATGTTCCTAGGTGTATTTGCTAGGTTTATTCAGAGAAATGGAATCCTTAAGCGACATGGGAATTAGCTTATGCAATTATGAAAGATGAGAAGTCCCATAATATTCCCGTGGTCAACTAGAGAACCCATTTATCTGGTACTGTTACTCAGTCTGAGTCCACAGGTCTGAGAGCACAAATTGGCTGCTGGCGTAAATGCCAAACTTTGAAGGCCTTATAAAGAGCTCTAATGTTATGAATAGAAGAAAATGTGTGTTCCAACTTATAAGACTGAATGAGTGAATTCATCTTTATTTTTCCTTTTTTTCCCCACTATTTCTCTAAGTGGATCAGATAATACCCACCAACATTAGAGAAGCAGATCTCTGTTATCTATTCTACTAAATAGAATGCTAACATCTGGAAATATCATCATCAACACACTCCAAACTAAGGTTTTATTGGCAGTCTGGCATTACGTAACCTAGTCTGGTTGATATATAACATAACCATCCCAAGTTCAGTCCTTATCAGTCTGACACCAATGTGCATTTTAACCCATACTTAATCTCCAAATTCATACAGGAATATGGTTTAAATATCACATGATATAGCTAGTCTGTGTGTAAGCAGAATCCACTAATCCCTTCCAAAAATTGCAATTAAGTCTTTGAATGGTGTTCTTTCCTAATAGTAATTCATTTCATATTCTTATAAGGGAATTGGAGCAGACAGAAAATAGACATTTTGTTAATCTAGACATTTATAAATACAGAAAAATAAGGAGAGTATACATATGATGATTATAGATCACTTTTGTAACGTCACTTGATAGAGCAAGTGTTTGTAATTACTTTCTATCACCTGTTCTATGTTCCTTTTCCCATCACTAAACACCTTAATTCCTGAAGATTGAGAGTCATTTGTAAACTTTCCTATTCTATGTCATTATAGTTAAACTCTGGGTTTAGCCACAAACATGGTGATATTAAGAGGATTATGTGTATTCTAGGTATGCTCTTTCTTACTTTCCCTATGGAATAGTAGTCCAATTTCCCCTTGTGTTAGACCAGAGCAAACCTCAGCCACCTTGAAACTCCTTCATTTGAATATTTGCTCAGAGACTGTAAGAAACTAATGTGACCAGATGACAATCTTTCCGTTAATTCAGTGAAACCATTGTTGTCTCTACCTAGATGTATTTTTTCCTTTGGAACTAAGACTTTCTAGTATGAAAACATGGGGAGAGGAAGGAAAAATTTTACTAGTGAATCACTCAAGGTCATAGTGAATGATATAATCCCCATTTCCATGCTTTGACTCTGAGATTTCAGAAATTTAGAAAATTTAACTAGTCCTTTTGGAATGTGTCATATCTTTTCATAGGACAGACCCTGTACCTTACATTCAAGGGCGAATTAGGACTCATTAAACTCATTAACATAGTGAAAATGTAAAGGGGACTGAGAAGTGATGGCCATGGAGACAGGTCAGCAGAGCTGGTGGATTTTAAAGTCTGGAAGGAGGGGAATGGTTGGGACTAAAGAGTGGAGATGACGGAGGTGAATAACCAGAATGTGGGATACTCATTATCAGGGATGGTTGTAAAAGATAAATAAATAATAAATAAATAAATAAAACAATTAGAAAGCTGGAGCAGAAAATGGTTTCTAAGGACCCTTTTAGGTTGTTTCCTTTTAAAGCTGTCAGGGTCTTCACGTGTGTGCTGATAGTTTTGCCAACACTCCGAGTCATATGTAGGATTGCTGATGATTTCTGAGGGAATTTTTAATTGTGGTTGCAAGCACATTGTGTAGTATCATCCAGAGGAATAAAATGTGTACCACTAGTAAAAATAATATCCAGAAGGAATGTACAAACATTAGTCCTTTGTGCCTGTGTATTGAAAACATTTTTCTCAGTAATTCCTTTTTCAATTTTTAAAAACTTTCTCCTTTCTACAAAAATTGCATTTTTTATGTTCACTTTTAAAAAAATACTTAATATAATCTGAAGCTTTTTCTGTGTGTTATTGAATACTTTCAGATAGTGGCTATGACAAATTATTTTCAAAAGTGAAATGAATCTAAGGGAAAAAAGAAAGAACACAAAATTCAGGTGTCCTTTTGATACCGATGATCAAAGTCTGTGTTTTGACATTTTTGAAAATATGAATTGTTATTACTCATCCACTTATTGTTGATATTTTTGCTCCACAAGATGCCTGCTGTTCTTGGATGTAGCACAGACACTTTATAGATGATTTGAACATTATGAAAAGTAGTGACCAGTTTGAAAACATCTAATTTGATTTTTGCTTTTAAACGATCTCATTTATATTCTTGGCTTGTGTCTTCACAGTAAATCACATTGCCAATGTACTTCGTTTTTGTATAGTCCAGCTTTAAAATTTTAATAACCTATAAAAATGGTCAAAATAAGTGTTTTTTTTTTTACACTAGCTTCTCAGCTCGCCAATGTGTAGGATCAACCACTGCCTCGTATTCTTCAAAAATTCCAACTCAGTCTTAAAGTCTGTCATATCCAGATGTGTCTCCACCAAGGGCTTTGAAAGCTAGTTAATGAAGTCCATAATAAACTAGCTTTATGTGGTTCTTCTACTCTTTGTTCTGAAAGTCTCTCTACACTGTCAGTATGGTAGTCTTTCCTAAGATGCGTGACTGTGTACTCTTCTTCGTGAACTCCCTCCCCCATTTCTCTGTCCATCAAGTAGGAACAAACAATCCATTTTAACAAGATGTGAATTAGGAAAATAGAAGGTAAGCAAAATAGCATAGTTCAAACTCCACATAGTTTAATTCTAAGGAAAGTCTATAGATACTCAAAATATTTGCAAAATTGTAGTTAAATAAGGGTGAAATAAGTTATTAAAGGAAGTATCTTAGATTCAGACCCATGACTTAAAATGTCCTAGACTTAACTATTGTGCCCCTGAAGTGTAAGGTGATGCTCAGGAAGTCATTTCAATTTCTTGTATAAATTTAAATAACTTCACAACCTAATGTAGACTCTATGGCATTTTCATATGTCCTGCATCATTTTATTTAATCAATGGTAATGACAATTCATTTACATTTTCTTAAATTACTGTTGAATGAAAATCTCCCATAACTGACATTAAAAAATAGGAACAGAAAAATTTATAGGGTCTTAAAAATCGCAGTTATAGCCAGGGTGATGTTTGAATCTTTAGACATAAATGAAATAAAATGTTTTTGGAATTATGGAGTTATGTCCTTTGCGGTTCTTTGAGTCTTCCGTTTTTAAAGCCCAAAAGAAAACTCTCTGCTTGCTTGTGTGCATACTAACTAAACAGGTTTGTTTAGAAATTATTCATTTTTTGGCACATAGAATTAACAAATAATACAGTTAACAGGCTAACTAAAAAGAGACATTTTTTAGCTGTTTGATCATATACTATATAAAATATTTGTGCTTCTAAAATGTGTTTCTGATAATATTTCTATCATCTTTTCTCGGAGCCTGGAATAGAGTTGGATTTTATTTTTCAAAATGATCTTCATCTCCTTTTATTGGAAAATGTCACTTCATCAATCCTTTAGCAATAAACTCCTGCTGTGGCTTGACCTCTCTCTGTAACTTTTGTGACTTTACAATTCATCCTTTAAGAAGAGCTGTCATTTTGGTATGATCCTTGGTTTAATCCTGTTAAAGTCTTGAAAGCATCTCATTTTATATATGTTGAACACTTAGTTGAAATATAAGACACTTTACAATCCATTTTTCATTTCTGAAAGCTACTGCTATTGAGTAGATTCGCCATTCACTCTTGTTGAAATTGTGGACCATCCAAGCAGATTGACATGCCTGAATTATATCATCATTCTCTTCATTCATCTTACCTGTCATTTCCTTAACTGTCCCCTTTGTATATGGTCCCAAGTGTCTTGAAATCCAATTGAATTTCTTATTGGGTAACAAAATTCACCCCAACCTCTAAGGGATTCTAAAGAGATCTCCCTTTAGGTTAAAAGGAAATGAAACATCATATCTGGGATTTCTACACCTGGCTTTCATACTGGCTCCATCACTGAACAATTACACGATTTGGGCAAATCACTTCAGTTCCTTTTTTAAATCATAATACCATCTACTCCAAGTAATTATTAATAATTCAATGAATTTGAACAGAAAAATGCATGAAGCAAACATTTGTGGTGTTATATTGTTTAAGGGAGGACTGGAAAACTGAAATGAATTGAACATCTACTTGTGCAAAGCAATATGCCTCCTACTTTACATTTATTTAAATGTTGTCATTAAAGTTGTTTCAAAGAAAGAATATTAATTAGAGCTTGTTCATTTGTTGTATAAATACATGTTGGCATAAATATTAATGAACACATTCAAGTTTGCAACTTCTACAGGTTTCAATATACTTATCTGAAACTGGAGATAATCATATTATTTAATTTTTATTATTTTGAGGATTAATAAGATCCTAGCCAACTAACTTATAAAGAACAACCTTTTCAGAGAAACTTAATTATCAGTAGTTGTAGTCCTAATCATAGTGGTGGTAGTGGAAACAAATTTTCATCTTATGAATATTTCATGTGCTAAATGTTTATAAGATTTCTAATATCTCATCTGATATGTACATAAAATCTATAATCCATTTTAATATTTTTGTCAGTTGATGTTATGGTTTGATGTTCAAAAAGACCTAAGAAGCTTATTTAACTTATAATACAGTAAGGCATTTTATTATCGTGATGATATGGTTTCTTAAATCCCTAAGTGTCCTCCTAACACATTCTTGAGCTTATGATTTAGAATTTCAGATATCCCCCCAAAAACAAAATGAATAGATTTTGATGACATCCAAACTGTAGCACAAGGCTTTGAGATTATAGACCATAAATAGTTGGAGTTTCTAATATAACTTGTTACTGTGAAGAAGTAAATCTCAAATTCACCTGGAAATGATGCCCCTTCACTTTGTTGTAGCAATAAGTGCCCAAACTTCAATCTTTAAATCAATCATCTCCAGCTAAAATTGCAAGGAAAGCAGAATTTTCTGTCTTTTTTATTTTTTAAGAAAATTGGGAACATAAGTTATCTCACTTGTCAAGCACAATTGTGTTGTCTGAGTACTTCTTAAAGTATTTCATCCATATATAATTTGTTTTCATGGTCTCATTATGATGTAGATTTCAGGGCATTTATGTTCTCATGAAATTATTTTTTAGACAAGATGATTGATTTGTTTGTATTGGATCTTACTTAAATATCTGATTAAGAAAATTACTAACAATCTCCACAATTTCACGTGAATTGCTTAGGATGAATGGTTTCAGAAACTGACTTGATACTTTTGGTAATGACAATTCTGGATGTTTTTTCCAGGGAATCTTGGTACTTTATATATTAAATCTAGTTATAGAAAAGAGAAAGATTCTATCATGTAATTTACTTTTTCACATAGTGTTACCCACACACATTACTTGTAGAACATAAGATCATTTAAAATCATTCATGAATTTTCATTACCTTTTAACATACTGTGTACTAGCAAATGCAAAGTGTACCTCAGTCTGATGATATGTCTTATGTCACATATAGTGTAAATAATTACAAAATGTACTAAGATAGACTTAGAAAAAATGTAGATGATGGATGGGCTTTAGAAATTTGATGAAAGTAATATGAAAATTTTCAAATATTGGTGAAATAAAAGATCATTGGTGGAGGATAACTTTAGTCCTTTGAGCCTCTTGGAAAATATGTGATTTAAAGTTCACTTTTGTATGTGGCAGGGAGGATTCAAATGATGCGTTCCTGAGGGTGTGCATTTGTAGTGAGTATTGTGAAAAAAAGAAAGAATATTGTTAAAGTGACACTAATACTTGGTAAGCTTAGAAACAAACCATAACAAGACATTTGTGACCAAAAAAAACTAAGTGAAGCAGGCAAACTTTAGCACAAGTTTACTTTAAACTTTAAGCAAATATTTTACTTTTCTTCTTTTTTATGTTAAAGAGATTAAGATAAAACAGGACATAAGAAAGCAGATCAGAACAGAACAATTTAAGCAACACAGTATTTCACCACAAGACAATCTGATATAACAGTAGCTACCATAATGTCTCTTTCCTTGAAATAGTTGAGCATACCTTCATACACAATAGTATCAAACAAAATAGTATAGAACCATTAAAGAGAATGAAAGTGTTACAGGGCAATCAAAATCAAGTAATGGAAAATGAACAATGGTAGCTATATTATCTCATTGTCCAAAAAAAATTATTTATACCACTTGACAGAACCAATGGAAACAGAAGAACAAAAGAATGATAGGACTTCAAAACAAGATAATATTAAAACAGCACTGGCTATTATAATGTCTTGATTTCTTCAAAATAGCTGTTCATACCATAGCAGATAATAAAATCAAAGAAACCAGGATAAAACCATTCCAACTAATGAATGGAAACTTTATAAGGCTTCAAAGAGCTGTAATGGGGAATCAAGATTACTATAAACTTTTAAGTACTCTTACCATTTCTTACACTAGGGAAACTATACAGTATTTATACATGTGAGTTTGATTTATTTTGCTTATGAGCATGGTCTCAAGTTGCATCCATTTATTTATAAATATCTCAATGTGATCATTCTTTATAGTTGAGTAGTACTCCAAAGTATAAAAATACCACATCTTTTTAAATCCATTCCTTGGTTGTTGGACACTTAGGTTGTTTCCTGGATTAGGCTATTACAAGTTGTGCTGTTATAAACATGGGTGCACATATATCACTGTGGTATGATGTTATCATTTCTTCTGAGAATATGCCTAGAAGTGGAATAGCTGGGTCAAATGGGACTTCCAATCCCAATTTATTGAGGAATCTCCAGATTGACCTACACAGGGGTTGCACCAGTCTACACTCCCACCAACAGTGCAGGAGAGTTCCTTTTTTCACCACAGCCTCTCCAGCATTTGTTTTTGGTAGTTTTCTTAATCCTGGCCATTCTTTCTGGAGTGAGATGGAATCTCAGTGTGGTTTTAATTTTCATTTTCCTAATGAGTAATGAGATGAACATTTTTTCATGCATTAATTTCCATTTGTATTTCTTCATCTGCGAACTATGTATTCATCTCAGATGTCCATTTTTGGATCGGGTCTTTGAATATTTGGCGTTTGATTTTGTTTTAACTTTTGTATGTTTTAGACAGAAGTCCTTTGTCTGAGGGACAATTCACTAAGATTTTTTCCCAGTTTTTGGGTTTTCCTTTAACTATGCTGGAGATTTCTTTTCACATGCAAAAACTTTGTAATAAGAGGTGATCCCAGTTACTCGTTCTGGGAAGTATTTCCCGTGCGATTTGATTCCTGTTCATGAATTCTCTACCTACCCCTAAGTCTTCAATATTTTTACCCAATTTGTCTCCCAATAGAATTAGTGTTTCTGTTTTAATATTCAGATATTTGATCCATTTAGATTTTAGTTTAGTACATGGTGACAGGTATGGGTCTAGTTTTAGTTTCAGCATATGGAGAATCAATATATTTTAAAATTTTATTTAAAGAGAAAAAGAAAAAAAGGGTCAAGTAATACAGAATTTCAAAAAAATAAACAGTAAGAAATCACTACTTAATAGATTACATATTGTAATCTTAGAAATAGTTCAAGTTACAAAATTAAAGCATACAAAGTGGACAGTGAGACTGCAAACGGTTCTGTTCAATGATTAGCAAAAACTCAGTAATATGGTTTTCTATCTGATATACTTAAATATGCATGCAGTTATATCCTTTAGAGCATTTTCTTTTCCTCTCTTTTTTACAATAACAATTACACATTTTGGGTTTTATTACTCCCACCGTTCTTATTACTTTTTTTTGGAAGAGAATAAAACCATATGTGACAAAACAAAACAGAGTCAGTCAAATCAAAAGGATGGACATAGTACATGATATAAAAACAGAATACAAGGTGATCAACAATGATTACCATACTGCCTCTTGCTATCTTAAAAAGAATTGCTTATATCATCAGTTAAAGTAAAATTGAACAAAACAGTACAGAATAAAACCAATAAAACCAAAACACTGGAGACATTACAGGACTTCAAAAGAAGATAATAGTCAACCAGAATGGGTGTCATAGTGAATCTTATTGTCTTCAAAGTAGTTGTCTATTACCTCAGATTTGATGCTATCAAGCAAAACAGAAATAGAGTAAAATCAGTCAAAACAAGATGGTGAGAGCAATACAGGGCTTCAAATCAAGTTAATCGGGAATCAAAATGGTTACTATAATATAGCCTGCTATTTTTTATTAACTTTTTCCCTCAATTAAAATAAATAAATAAATAAAGGCGATGAGATAAAAGAGAACATAACAACAAAACAGCACAGGTCAGAATATAACAATTTAAGCAAAATAGTTTTTCACCACAAGATATCCCGACTTAACAGTAGTTACCATAGTGTCTCTCTCCTTGAAATATTTGAGTATAACTTCATATACAGTAGCATCAAACATTTCTAGACAATGTAAAACCATTCAAGAGAATGACAGTATTACAGGGAATTTAGAACCAACTAACAAAAAATGAACAATGGTTTCTATATTATCTCCTTGTCTATAAAATTTTTTGTTTGTATCACATAATAATAAAATACAATACAATACAAAATGGTAAAACCAATGGAAACCTAAGAACAAAAGCTTGATGGGACTTCAAAACAAGATGATATTAAATCAGCACTAGCTATTATGATGTCTTGTTTTCTTCAAAATAGCTGTAGATACCATTACAGACAATAAAATCAAACAACCCCACATAAAACCATTCTAATTAATGAATGGAAACATTATAGGGCTTCAAAGCAATACAATGGGGAATCATGATTACTACATACATTTATGTATTCTTATCATTTCTTACACTAGGGAAACTATTCAGTATTCATACATGTGATTTTGATTTATTTCACTTATGAGTATGATCTCAAGCTGTGCCCATTTATTTATAAATATCTCAATGTGATCCTTCTTTAAAGCTGAGTAGTACTCCATTTTATAAAAGTACCACAACTCTTTTATCCATTCCTCACTTGATAGACACTTAGGTTGTTTCCTAGATCTGGCTATTACCAATTGTGCTGCTGTAAATATGGGTGCATATATATCACTGTGGTATGATGGTCTCAGTTCTTCTGTGAATATGCCTAGAAGTGGAATAGCTGAAACAAATGGGACTTCCAATATCAGCTTTTTAAGAAATCTCCAGACTGACCCCCACAATGGTTGCACCAGTCTACACTCCCACCAACAGTGCAGGAGATTTCCTTTTTCACCACAGCTTCTCCAGCATTTGTTGTTGGTGGTTTTCTTGATCCTGGCCATTCCTTCAGGAGTGAGATAGAATCTCAGTGTGGTTTTAATTTGCATTTCTCTAATGAGTAATGGTGATGAACATTTTTTCATGTATTTATTTTCCATTTGTATTTTTTCATCTGAGAACTATGTATTCATCTCAGATGTCCATTTTTGGATTGGATCTTTGAATTTTTGGGGTCTGATTTTTTAAATTTCTTTATATGTTTTAGATGGAAGTCCTCTGTCTGAGGGACAGTTCACTAAGATTTTTTCACAGTTTGTGGGTTTTCTTTTTACTATGCTGGAGATTTCTTTTGACATGCAGAAACTTTTTAATAACATGCGATCTCAATTATTGATTCTGGGAAGTATTTCCTATGTGCTTTGAGTCCTGTTCATGAATTCTCTACCTAACCTTATGTGTTCAAGCTTTTTACCCAATTTGTCTTCCAATAGATTTAGTGTTTCTGTTTTAGTGTGCAGATCTTTGATCTATTTAAATTTTAATTCAGTACATGGTGATAGGCAGGGGTCTAATTTTAGTTTTAGGCATACAGAGAGCCAGTTTTTCCAACACTATTTATTAAAGAGACTCTCATTCTTCCAGTGAACCTGTTTGGCCTCTTTAACAAGGATAAGATGGTTGAGTGTGTTTGTAGTTGAGGTTGTATCTTCTAATCTATTCCATTGATCCTTAGCTCTGTTTCAATTCCAGTACCATGATGACTTTACTACAGTTGTTTTGTAGTATAACTTCAAGTCAGGGATTATGATGCCTCCTGCCTTGCCTTTGCTGCTTAGAACTGTCTTTGCTATTCTAGGTCTCTTCTCACTCCAGATGAATTTTAAGAGTGATTTCTCTAGATCTATGAGGTATGTTGATGGTATTTTTATTGGGATTGCATTGAACCTGTACAAGAGTTTTGGGAGAATGGCCATTTTCACAATATTTATTCTTCCTGTCCATGAGCAAGGGATGTTTTTCCACTTTCTGAGATCCTCTTCAAATTTTTTCCAGTTTATTATGATTTTCCCTGTATAGGTCATTTACTTCTTCCATGTAATTCCTAAATATTTCATATTTTTGGTTGCTAATGTGAAGGGTGTAATTTCTCTTATTTCACTGTCAGTGATTTTATTAGTGTATAGGAATGCTATTGATTTTGTATCCAGCTACATGGCTGAATTTATTTATTTATCTAAGTGTCTTTCAATGAAGTTTTGGGGGTTTTCTATGTAGAATATCATGTCATCTGCAAATAATGATAATTTAACTTTTTCTTTTCTTATATTTAACCATTTTATTTCTCTCTCTTGTCTAATTGCTTTGGCTAGTATTTCCAGTACTGTATTCAATAGGAGTGGTGATAAGGGACATCCTTGTCTTGTGCCTGAATTTAAAATAAAGGCCTTCAATTTTTGGCCATTTAGTATGAAACTGGCTGTTGGTTTCTTATAGATGGCCTTTATTATGTTGAGGTAAAGACCATATTTTCCATTTTTCTGTGAGGCTCTTATCATAAATGAACTTTAGACCTCATCAAAAGCTTTTTCTAGATCTATAGAAATAATCATGTGATTCTTACTTTAGCTTTATTGATTACATTTATTGGTTTACATACGCTGAATCATCCCTGCATGCCTGGTATGAATCCCACTTGGTCATGGTGTATAATCCTCTTAATGATTTGCTGCATCCCATTTGCCAATATTTTATTGAGGATTTTTGCATTGCTGTTCATTAGGAAGGCTGGTCTATAGTTCTCTTTTTTAGTTGGGTCTTTCTCCTGTTTTGGTACTAGAGTAATATTTGCTTCCAGGAATGACTTAGGAAGGATTGCTTTCCTTTCAATTTCATT
The DNA here is from genome assembly GCF_034190915.1 of Cavia porcellus. Classification (NCBI taxonomy): domain Eukaryota; kingdom Metazoa; phylum Chordata; class Mammalia; order Rodentia; family Caviidae; genus Cavia; species Cavia porcellus. Next base: position 86,342,644 of record NW_026947487.1, read on the forward strand.
GAAGAATTTGAGGAGTGTTGGCATGAAATCTTCCTTGGACTTTTTGTAAAATTTTGTAGTGAATCCACCTTGGTCTGGGCTTTTCTTTGTAGGTAAGGACTTAATTACGTTTTCAATTTCATTAATGGAGTTTGGGTTACTCAGCACTTTTGTATCTTCTTGACCTAGCTTTGGTACTTCATATGTTTCTAGAAACTTGTCTATTTCTTCTCTGTTATCAAACCTATGAGAGTAGAGGTTTTCGAAAAAGGTTTGATGATCTTCTGTATTTCTATGGTCTGTCGTGATTTCTCCTTTTTCATCCCTTATTTCATGAACTTGAGCTTTTTCTTCCCTTTTAAAATAAGATTGGTTCGTTGGTTATCAATTTTATTTATTCTTTCTAAGAACCAACTCATGATTCATTGATTCATTGGATGGTTTTCTTAGTCTCTATTGCATTAATTTCTCCTCTGATTTTTATAATTTCCTCTCTTCTTTTGGCTTTGGGCTTGACTTATTCTTCTTTTTCTAGATGTTTGAGGTATAACATCAGGTTGTTTATTTATTTTCATTCTATTTTCCTGATAAGGGAACTCAGTGCAATAAACTTTCCTCTGAGGACAGCTTTCATTGCATCCCACAGATTCTGGTAAGTTGTATTTGTATTTTCTTTTGCTTGTAGGTATTGTTTAATTTCTTCTTTAATTTCCCCTGTGACCCACTGATTACTCAAGAGTGTGCTATTCAGTTTCCATGTATTAGTGGGATTTTTGCAGTATCTTTTATCATTAATTTCTAATTTCATGGTGCTATGATCCAATAACATGTAAGGGATTATTTCAACATTTTGCATTAATTTAAATATGTTCTATGAGCTAATATATGTTCTATTTTAGAGAATTACCCATGTACTGTTGAGAATAATGTGAATTCTGATATTGTTGGATGGAACACTGTGTACATGTCTATTAAGTCCATTTGTTCACAGGTGTGATTCAGTTCTATTATTTCTTTGCTGATTTTCTATTTGGTTGATCTGTTCCTTTGTGTCAATGGTGTGTTAAGGTCTCCTGCTATAATTGTGTTAATGCTAATTTTGTTTTTCATTTCTGTTAATACTTGTTTTATATAACTGGGTGCTCTGGAATTTGGTGCATATATATTTAAGATAGTCATCTCTTCCTCTTGAAGTTTTCCCCTAACCAGTAGGTAATGAACTTCTTTATCTCTTCTGATAGGTATGGGTCTGAAAATCACATTATCAGCAAACAGAATAGCTACCCCTGCTTTTTTTGGATTCCTGTGTGTGAAAAATTGTTTTCCATCCTTTGATTTTCAGTCTGTGAGTATCCTTTTGGGTTAGATGGGTTTCTTGTAGACAGCATATGGTTGGATTTTGTTTCTTGATCCATTCTCCAGTTTGTTTCTTTTAATTGGTGCATTGAGACCTTTTGCATTAGTGGTTATAACTATTATATGTTGATTTATTATTGACGTTATCCTTCTGCTTTTGCATCTTTATCTTTCCATTCTGTTTAATTGTCTGCTTTGCTTTGTGGATTTTCCCTAAGTGTATCTACACTGTCTTTCAGTATTCTTTGCAGGGTTAGCTTGGTGATCATGAAGTTCTTCAGCTGTTCTTTGTCATGGAAGTATCTTATTTCTCCATCCATTTTGAAGGACAGTTTTTCAGGGTACATCAGTCTAGGTTGGAAATCATTTTCCTTTAGCATATGAAATACTTCACTCCAACTTCTTCTTGTCCTCATTGTTTGTGTTGAGAAGTCTGCTGTAGTTCTGACAGGTTTTCCTTTATAGGTGATCTGTCTTTTCTCCCTGACAGCTTTTAATATTCCTTTGTTGGATTTCTGGGATGTGGTTATTATATGTCTGGGTGTAGTTTTATTTTGGTTATGGCTATTTGAGGTTCTATGTGTTTTACTAATCCTAATGTCAGTTTCCATTCTCATGTTTGGGAAATTTTAAGCTATTATTCTGTAAATAGACTCTTGATATAATTTGTGTTATCTCTTTCTTTTTCATTTATCCCTATGAATCTTATGTTGTTTTTCTTTGCATCATCTTGCAGCTGTTGAATTATTTCCTATTCCTTGTTATTTTTAAAGATCTTTCCTTTCCTGTTTATTAGCTGTAATCGTGTCTTTGAAGTCTGAGATTCTGTCTTCACTTTTGTTGAGGCAGTTTTTACAGCTTTCAATGGAATTTTTGATTTCCTGTATATCTCTTTGCATCTGCTTTATGTATTCTGTTTGTTTCTTATATTATTCATCCAGGGATTCTTTTTGTTTAGTTCCTCCAATTTTTTAACTATGTCTTCTTTAGATGTGTTCAGCATCTATTTCATTACTTTTATCATTTCTTCTTTTACCTGGGAGATTATTTCTAGTTTGAATTTCTTTAAATTTTCCCAGAGTTGCTTCTTTATTTCAGTTGCTATTTTTTCAGGTGTATGGACTTTATTTTCATCTATGTATATGGCTCCTAGGCTTTCTTGGGATAGCCTGGAGGTTTCAGATTTCATTTTGGTCTTTTGTTTTGTCATTTTCCTATATTTCAGTGTTTCAAGTGTTTTTCCAAGGCTTCCCCTGGGCGTGTTGGTGATTGTCTCCTATGCTCTCAGTTCCTGGGACTGAAAGGAGGTTGCTGAGTGTGATCCAGTCAGGACCACTATACCTCTGACCACCTCCCATGTTATAGGAGGCTGGGTGGGCACCTAGCCACTGTGGATGATGGTCCAAACTCTGCCTGGGCAGGGACCAATGTGCTGGAACTCACTTCATGTGGTCTCACCTGATTGAAGAAGGTCGCTGGGTGTAATCTAGTGAGGCTGCAAAACCTCCCAATCCTAATCTAGTGTGGCTGGAAGCTGGGCATGTCCTTGACCACTGGGTGCGATGATCTTAAACTCTCTCGTGCTTGAGATGTTAAGCAGGATCTCACCTGCACCAGGACTCCAGTTCCCTCCTCCATCAGCACAGTTCCTTGGATTGAAAGGTCACTGGGCATGGCCCAGGCAGACCAGAAACCTACAGAGACCAGTCTAGTGTGGCTGGAAGGTAGGGGTGTCCTTGACCACGGGGAGTGTGACCTTAAACTCTCCCAGGGCTTGGAATGGTGAGCAGGTCTTTCAGCAAATTTTGACACAAGTTTTCTTGGCACTGTTATGATCTGCATCCTTGTAGTGCAAGTCAGCTAGAGGTGGATAAATGCATTTTTTCCTAAGTACATTTGATCATTGTATGCTTTTTTGAAAATTTCCAATAATATAGCTCAGGGAAGGAGAGAGTTGAGGGCAATACATGGTAGTCGTTGGAATAATGTTTCAGCAAAACAGATGCAATCAATTATTTTTGAAATGTTACTGTTCAATGACAGGAAGTAATCTTCCCTCTCTCCCACAGTTTTTCTTTCTCTTTTTGTCTCTTTCTTTCTTTCTTTCTTTCTTTCTTTCTTTCTTTCTTTCTTTCTTTCTTCTTTCCTTCCTTCCATTCTCTCCCTCACTCTCTATCCTTTCTTCCCTTTCTCCATTCTTGTTTCTTTTCTTCTTTGAGATAGGGTCTTGCTGTGTAGTCCAGTTCTGCCTTGAACTCCTGATACTCCTGCCTCAGCCTCCAATTGCTGAAAATATAGATATGAGCCATTATGGCTGTGTATTCATACATTTCTAGTATCAGGACATAGCAACTCTCAAAAACATAGTTTGAGTTAGTCTAAGAACTCATCAGATTTAAGATATCAGAAAGGAGAATGGAAGGATAAAAAAACCCTAAATGTAAATGATATTTTTGTTACTTTGAGATTATGAATTAGTAATTGGAATATGAAGCAGTTTGATCTAATTTGTAATTTGTATTTTATTAATTTTCTTATATTTTCCTCTGACTTTAAAATCTAGTGTTGCATTATAGGTGACTTACAATCTCCTGAATTTCAAGTCCAAAATGACAATAATTTTCTCAAACAAGTTTCTTCTTTGATATTGCCTATTTCAGTGAATTACACAAATGTTAAAATCCCTGACATTATCTATTGTGTCCACCCTTTTGATTTGATTGACTCTGTTCTGTTATGTCACATTTGGTTCTACTCCCTTCCAAAAAGTAATAAGAACTGTGGGAGCAACAAAACCCAAAATGAGTAATTGTCATTGTACAAAAGAGAGGAAAAGAAAGTGCTCTAAACGATATAACTGCATGTATATATAATTGTATAAGATAGATAATGATATCACTGAGTTTTGTTGGATCATTGAACAGAACTGTTTGCAGTCTCACTGTTGGAATGTCCACTTTACAAGCTTTAATTTTGTGACTTGAACAATTATTTCTAAGATGACAATATGTAATCCATTAACTAGTGATTTCCTACTGTTTTTTTTTCTGTAAATCTGTATAACTTGTACCCTTTCTCTGCTTTTTTTTCTCCTTAAATAAAATTTAAAAAAAGAAAAAAAAAACCCTGAAACATTCAGTTTTTTATACTTATTTTTTTATATGCAAGCTTGCTTTGTCTACTAATGTTCTCAACCTAGTATTATAAGATGAATGAATAAATTAGAACTTCCAAACGATCCTTGTGATTTAGCTTAGACTTTTTTTTTCTTGGTCTAGAGTATCTTTAGTCAGCCATTAGTTTTGCTTAGGTGCTTTTACAAATTATATTATCATACAAGTCTTATTCATAGAAGTTATGAAAAATTTACATTATTTATAGTATAGTTAATGCAGTTGGCTGTTGTCATAAAAATTCCTGAAGAATATTTAGACTGAATTTGTCCAAAGCACGCTGACTAGAAAATATATGCCTAATATATGTTGATGAATAAATAATAATTGATATTTATTTATAAATATTTTTAAAAAGCTCTTCACCTAAAGACCATTGCCTTTCCAATGTAGTACCAAAACTATTCGTTGTGATAAGATAAGAAAATGTCTTATGGTATTTCAGAATAGTATAAAATAATTATTAACTATTAAATCTATGTGTCTAATGGCATTGTGGAAATATTTTCTGTTCAATATTAATATATAACTTTCTATGAACATCTCTTGTGTTACATTATTTAATCTCTTCACATGGACATTAAACATGTTTTGTATGTCTTTCTCATCAAAAGTAGGGATTAAAGTATTAGGAGAGAGACAAATGCTCATGAAAGAAGAGCTTGGGAAAGCATGGGTGATACTAGAGCTCATCAGTGTTAACAAAAAAAATAGCTTAGCACTATCTTAATAGAACATATAGCATGCTCATCAAAAACGTGAATAAATCAGATTTTGGATGGATTTTGGCGGCAGCAATGTTGGAGAAATACTCATACTTTCCCAAAGTCTTATGTTTATGAAAAATATCAACAGGTTCTATCCTGGGGGAAAGCTGTGTATAAGTGGTCTGGCTTGGTACTCAAAAAACAATGAAGATTTTGGTTGGAATCAGGAAAAGAGAAACATGTAGCACATTTCTTTCAAAAATTTTTTTATTTCTTTCAAGATCTTACAACTTGATATATGCAAAAATTCCCCCTATGGAAATAATAAATATTTTATGAAATTACAGACTGTAAGAGTTAATTATCTGTCTGTCTGTCTATCCATTTATATTCTACTTTGCAAACTTCTCTGATAGGGCCATAGTGTTCTAATAGGGCTATAGCTTTATGTCTTCCATGACTTAATCCGTATAACCTTTTTTACTTCAAGGCTCTGTCATAATAAATTGTCTGAAATCATTAACTTCAAGTTACTGAGAAAAGATCAAGTGTTTTAAAGAATTTGAAAGGCAATTTAAGTTCAAACTTTTAAAAACAGGTATCTCTTATACCTAAGTCATCAGAAGTTTTTGTTTTTCTAGTAGATTACTATTTTCTTTAAATATTCAACATGCCTTAAAACAGTTCTTTTTCCCATAATCAAATTTGAATGACTTATCAAATATTTAGTTAAATTTTCTAACAATATCAAGGTTCTAAGTATGTTTCTGTAGGGGAAAAGATATAACTTGACCTTGGGGAGAACTATATTTAGCAGAAGGAACAGAGCTTACGGTATATGATGGACTGGTCCAGAGACTATTCCATTAGCGACCATCACTCAGAGTCCCCAATGGGCATTAAGCTATGCCTTAGAACAACATGGAGAACTTTAAATCCCCAGCTAGTGGGGAGAATTTCAATTTCCAAATATGGAAATTCATTCGATAGGAACCCAAGACAGAAGCCAAGGCCAAGTTTGGCTTCTGAGCACATTTAAATCTATTATACTACATTTTGACTGGCTGTAGTTTTGTTTTTGCATAGTTCTTACAAAATTTCAACAAACTTTATTTGTAGAACTTTCACAATCCAGTCTTCCATTAAGAACTGAGTATGTTGTTTGCTTCTTTTTGCATAAAACTCATCTTCTCCTTTCCTAGCTACTCAGAGTGCCATTGCCTTTTATAATATTTAAAAAATTGTGCAATCCTGTTGGTATCACGTGAAGTGACTTCCATGAGTTCTTATGCAAACTGTAACACGTATCTGAAACATTGTAACAGGTACCTGAAACACATCACAAAACAAATGACCTAGGGGGCCATCATAAGTGAATGTAACTTCTAACTCCTTACTCAGTACACTCCACTCTTCTTCCTTCTCTTGCAAAGAGTTGGATGTCAGATGATCTCCCCATGCATTGCTACATTCTTCTGTCTGCATCTTTGTTCTCTTCTGTTACCCCCTATTGTGGGGGATTTCCTCTGAATATATGAAAATGAACCAAGCTGGTTCTCATTGTACTATTTTGGTGTAATCATAGCAACTTCCTCCTGCAGAGCTCTTTTTATAAAAACAAAAATCAAAGAATGAAAATGTTGATGCCTATTTAAAAGAGATGCTGTGGTGATGATGATGCATTATATTAATTTATATAAATGTACTTGTGGTTCCTCATAAATGGAACATAATAAAACTTATGAATTCAATATACCCAAATTTAGAATCCTCACTAAGGATGAGTTGGCTTCTGATTCCCTTGTGTGGTTACTTGGCAGTTATGACTCATTTGTGCCTTTTAAGCAAAGAAATATGATATAGGTTAGTGTATTTTGTGTACTTTATTGGGCACCTGAAACGCATCACAAATTACCATTTACATGAACTCATTTGTATGTCTAAGTAGAAAATGCAAATATTGAACTTATATTTGTATCTTTCCATTGTGTATGAGAAAGAATGCATCCAGAACATATGTCAGCAATGAAAAGAAACATGGCTGGGAGGGAGCTTCAGACTGGGATTAGAAATATGGGAATAATAAATGATTAGGAAACATTATCCATTTGGATAATGCAGCAAGCATTATACAAACAAACAAGAAATAAAGGAAACTTTTAGCAATGGTATTATCCTCAAAATAGCCTCATGTAATATATAGTTTATTGAAAACCTCCAGGAAACTCAATTTACAATGCTCAGTATATGATTAAAAGAAATAGTGTGATGCTGCTTCTGCCCCACAATTAATAGGCTGATGTTTTTATTTGTTTTTTTAATTTTAAAATTTATTTTTAGTATATGTTTGTGACACATAATAATTATACACATCTTGGGGAATTGGTACATATATTGATCTAATAATCATTTTTATTTGAGTGGCTCTAAAGTGTCTTTATTTTATTTCAAATTATTTTAATTGTTCATGATGGTGAGATACTGTGTGATAATTTACTACAAGTTTTTTTCTGTGCAATAATCAAGTAGGGCTAGTTAACATTTCTATTTTCTTGCATGATTTTTATATTTTTGATTAGTGTAAAATAGTTATAATTATGTGATACATTGTCATGTTTCAATACATGTATAAATATGTAGTGATTAACTCAGTGTAAATATCCTTATTTTTTTGTGTTAAGGGAATTTGAGCTACTCTCTTTGAGTTTATTCATAAAATATGTAGTACTTTGCTGTGAACTTTAGTCTGTAGAACATTAGAACTTATTGTCTCCAACTTTGTTCAGGTATTAATTATAGAATGATGATACCTTTTAAGGCTTAAGAAATTTGATAAATCTTATCTTTACTTGAAGATTCTATGCACTTCTCTGTTGAATATAAAGACATGATAGATTTATTCTTGAACTTATGCATTCTATCTCAAATTCATTTTCATAAGAGATTATGCTCTCTCCCTAGAATTCCCTCAATGATGGGTAATTTGCAAATGTGATCTTAACTCCTAAAGAATGGTGGCAAATTATGTTTTAAGTCATCTGTCATTTAACCTCTAATAGTACAGCTTATATCGTTATAAGACACAAGATTTTCTTTAATATGAGGATAGCTCTTTGGTTAGAGTTAACTGGTGTTAGAAGTGTGTCCCTTCTTGTGTCAACATGCTGAGATTTCTCTATTGATGAAGCAGCGTTCCAGAAGGGAAAGTTGTTTCTTGAAGATATGCAAACTCTGATATGCAAACTGTCACTTTCTTGCTTTTCTGGAGTCAAGAGTAACCCAGCTGCTAATTAAACTGGGATGAATTAAGGTACATTGAATTGCCTGCACATCTGCTCCAGGTCTGCAAACAGGACCATGAGACTGAGCAGCCCCAGATCACTTGACAAGAATCTGCTTCAACTTCCAAAGCAGTTCTAAAGAATCTCAGTAACTCAATATCTCAAATCCTGAAGTAAGAAAGAGAGAAAACTAGCAATTTTCCTTTGCATGTCATAACACTAAAAAGGAATCTACAGAATAAGAATTCCATATTATGTAATGGAAAAGGCCATGCTAGAGAATAGAGTATGCAATGTATAATACTAAATTATTAGATTAAGATTAAATCAGTCATCTGGTCACTATTTCACAGATACCTTGAAAAATTGCTCTATGATACTATTTTTATGGCTACAGAAAAATCTATAGACTATTATAGTATCAATTATGTAATCAACCCCTACTATTAGATGGTATTGTGGTTTCCATAACTTTTCTTTCTTTTCTTAGAAAAGGTGGAAATTATTTTTCATATTAATTTTATTTGAAAATAATGCAGATGCAGTCACATTTAAGGTTTTAACATGAGTTATTTTTCTAGACCCAAAATTGTTAGAATCAAGTTTTATGTCCAAATCTACATTTGGGTATATACACTAAGTTGCCCTAAGTTTACTTTGTTTTATCATTAACTAATATTAGGTCAGATATTTCCTTTTTTCTTCTTTCACTCCTTTCTATCATTTTCTATCATCTTAATTTGTTATTTCCTTTTTCCCTTCCTTCCTCTTCTTTGCCTGTATCTCTCTCTTCCTTCTTTCTTCTTTCCTTCCTGTATTCTTTCCTCCTTTTGTTCCTTTATTCTTTTCTTCTCTCCTATGTAGGTTCACGACAATGAAATTCCAAATATAAAAAAGTAATAAATTTACAGTGACATGGTCTAGATATAAAATAATCAAATATTGTGGCAAAGTTTCTATTCTTATATTCATTCTTATGTTTAGTTTTAAGTGATTCTGTATGGCTCTGTATGTGATTTTATAACATGAAATAATCTGGCTTATGATACCATGATCCTTAGCTAATAATTGCTAATAGTCAGGAAGACATTTGAAGGGTAACAGTTAACTTTAGCTTCACTACATCTACAATTGTATGAACTGGTTCATATTTTTACTTATTGTAATAATCCAAAGTTAATGGGTTAATATGAGAAAGGCAAAGATAATCTCTGAACCCAGTGATTTGTGTATGTGTCAGGGTTCTGTCTGCACTGCAGGCAAAAGACATGAAAAATTCACCTTGTGTTCATGAAAGATGAGTTAGTTCTCTGTGGTTATGCATGAAAGTGTTGAAAGAAGTTAGAGGAACTACTAATGGTGTAGAAGGGTGTATTAAGAAGTAAAAAAAACTCTAACATCTAACCTATAAATCTCTAAATTTCACAGGACATTAGTAGCTTAATGATTAAATAATCATCAAAAAATGTGACCCATGGATGTATAAGATTAGAAGATTCTGATTGTGTCTTCCTTTTTGAGCAGCTGAAATATGTATTAGCCTCTAGGTAAGATCTGAGTCTTTTTAAAAGTCTGCTTATTTTGGTTTTACTCACCATTCCCTATCCCTTTTTGATCAAGGAAACTTTTTACATGCAACTCATAAGAATGTTTCACAAAAAGGTTGAGGGAATACTGTTGTTGGCAATAAGATCACTGTCTTTGTTTTCTGCTGTTATAACAGAATACCCAAGACTAATGATTTATGAAGAACAGAAATGTACTTCTTAGAGTTCTGGAACTGGGATGCTTAAGACCAAGAGACTGCATCTGGTGAGGACTTTCTTACTGCATCATAGCAGGACAAGGGCATCACATGTTGGGAAGTGGACATATGAAAACTCTGGCCCCATGTCCCCTTCTTGTAACCCTTGAGACCAAACTTGAGTGATCACATCTGCCCCTCATTACCTCCTGAACATACCACCTCCAAACACTGTCAACATATGAATCTGGGGATTCAGCTTCAACACATAAGTCTGGAAGGTGGACGGGGCACATTCAAACCATAGCAATACTCAGCATATTTCTTATCAAAAATTGGTATTACCCCAGCTCAACTATAAAATCATTGAACACAGATGTAAGAGATGCATCTAAATTCAAGGAAAAATAGAGAGAGAAATGCATAAAAGGAAAATAATTCCTAAAACTATAGGAATTCCCAAAATATTTTGAGAGGCTGACTTATTCCAAATCTCCTTCTTCAGTAGAAGTGATAGAGCTGTTGTAAATATATTCGACCTTTGCTAGATACTAGGATTCCTCTGGGAATTACCCCAATCAGAGAAGATGCTTTTCTTCTTGTTTTCCACTCTATCCTACTCAGGACTCAATGCATGAAGACCAGAAAGTGATGGCTAACAGCTGTTCCTATTATAGAGACAAAAACGTGGATTTGGTATACATTTCTAAAACATTTAATTTTTCAAATGTCAAGTACACTTCTAAAATGATACTATTCTGAACAGAAATGATAAAACCCAAAGAGTTAGTCAACTTGAGGGCACGGGTTGACAAATATTTACTGAGCATTTGTGTGCCTGACTCAATCTCAAAATCTAGCAGCCTGTATGGATAGAAAATTGCAACAGCTGTAATGTATGCAAGTGTTTTATCACTACAGTTAGCACGGAAGCTACAAGGGAATGAAGGGACAATTGAATAGATGGTGACATAACTGAGTTGGGGAAATAGCTTAGTCAGTGGGCACAATATTGGATGTCTACAACTTAAAGGAGAAGAGGTTTATGGTCTCAGTTCATGGCTGGCTGGTTTCAACACTGAAACAGGATGGCAGAGAGGGACGACAGAGGAAAAGGTACTCAACCTATAGCTGCCAAGAAGCACAGAAGAGGGAGGAGTCAGGAACAAGAATATATTCTTCTATGTCATACTCCTCATAACCACAAGACTACCTGGTAAGTACACAGTGAGCTACGAACTCATCAGTGTATTCATCTAAAGATAAGGGACCAATCCACTGATGGGTATAGTTTCCGCTTAATTCAGTCAGCTTGCAAATACATGAGGCCTTTAGGGGACACATTGGGTCTAACTCATTGTAGGAAAATACTCTAAGAGCATTTTAGAAGCAACACAAAGAGGCTGAGGTGCTTAACTGGTACTTCCAGTCAAACGCTTTTATTAGAGGCTTATATGTAGAGGGTTAGAGCTCCTACCAGCATATTGGCAATAACTCATAAAATACATGGATTAATTATGTTTATTGGAAGATAGTAGCAAAAATAATCTTTATGTTTGGTTTTATAAATATGTTAGATTTTATTAGCATCTTCTTCAAATTTAATTTTTTAAAAAAATTTTCCTAATTGATAAGTAAAAAGTACTCTAATTTAATGTCACTTTATGATTTCTTAAGTCTTCTGAACCTAATGCCAAGCTCCATGATGTACCATTTAAGTGTCTCGTCTCAAAATAAAAAGGGCAAAAAGAAAGGAAAGAAAAAAAAAAGATTGCTTACTTTAAATGTCTAAGGAAAATATCTGCTGTACCTAGGGCTTTAACAGGGCAGATGGGAATGATTTTATTTATTAGGGAAGATGACACTATGGTACGTCTATGTGGTATATTTGGTATGATTTTCCAGCTTCGTTAAGGAAAGAAATAAAGGTAAGTAAGTGCACTTTTCTTCATTTTTGCTATTACTCATCAGTTTTTTATTCTCCTTTACCAATTCTTTTGGTCCTCAGAAAGTATATGAGAAACTCTTTTCATTTTCATTTTATTTTTAGAGGGTAAAATTACACATAATAAAACAGAACAAAACGTCATAAGATAAAAATCTAAGAGACACAGATTTCAAAGCAAGACAATTTGAAATCTTCACTGGCTATCATATTGTCTCTTGTTTTCTTCCAAATAGTTGTCCATATTTTCACACCCAATGAATTCATACAAAACAAAATAGTGTAAAACTGATCAGAACAACATGATGAAGGCATTTTAAGTCTTCAAGACCAGACAATAGGGAAGTCAACAATGGCTGCCGTGTTTCTCATTCTCTTCAAAATAGCTATCCATACCTTCATGTATGTTGAAATTAAACAAAACAAAACAGGCTAAAATCACTCTGAATCAAGAATAATAGTATTGCTGGATTTCACATCATGACCCTGTGGAATCAGCACTGGGTACCTTAATGTCTCTTTTTCTTCAGAGCTGCTGTTCATTTCATCGTGCATTATATAATTGAGTCATAGACCTTTTAGAAGTTCTGAGAAACTCTTTTTATTTACTTTATTATTTTCTACTTTAAAATTTTAGGATACACTATCTGCCACCTCATTCCTAAAATTAGTACATTTGCCATTCTCATTACATCAAAAACTAAAAACAGTATTGATTATATTTTCTTGTTTTTTGGAGACATTGCTAAATATTTCTTAGTATTGCAGTTTCATCTCACTCAATCACCATAGGCATCTCATGAGTAGAATCCAGTTTCAACACTATTAAAGAAAAGAGAAAACTGAGGCTCAGAGGTTGAGTAACTTGTTAAGATATCCTAGACAAGCAGTAGTAGCAGGTCCAGTTCCAGCTCTTTTTAATTCATTCCAAGCTATTTGACTTAAAAGACCATGTGTGGTCTAACAGCCTCCTACTGACTGGAACTTCTCTAACTTAACCTTTGTTTCCTTGATAGATCTCTTCTCCTGCCGCATAGACTCTTTGCTGTTTCTCAAATATGCCAAGCTTTTAACTGAGAGGCTTTGAATGTCTTCTCCCTAGGAATCTGCATGATTCGTTCTAACTTGTTTCTGCTTTATGGTATCTGATCAAGCACAACACCAACCCCAGAAACCCTTTCTTTCTCTTCTGCTTGTTAGTTGCTAATGTATACATAATCATCCCCAAATGCTTGGTTTTTATTTTCTCACTAAACCTGTTTCCAGAAGTGTGAACATTTCTTGGGAGTATGTACTTTGGTTCTTTTTTTTTCATTATTACTTTTCCATCACTTAGAATAATATTAGGGAAAAGGTAATAAATAACCATATGAAGTAATACTTATTTTCTCTCACTTTGATTTTTCTATCGTTCTTTGTTTTATTCTCATATATTTGTAATTTTAAAATACATTTTTTCACCCTCTTTAACTTCACAACTATAGGGAATGAGTCAATCTCTAAGTATTTTCCTAAACAGTAATCAGATATGACAAGTTATATGAGGTGTAGAAAGAAATGTGTAAGAATTATAAGATATGGCAGATGTGTTTAGAGTTTACGTAGTTGCATGTAGGCCCTACAAACATTCAAGAAGAGATAGCTTCCTTTTTTTAAATTTTAGGTTTGTAATTGCACATTTGTTAAAAATGAGATAAGAGAATTAAATATATATATATATATATATATATATATATATATATATATATATTAACCATGTCATTTTAAATGATTATTTTACCTATATTCAAATTATGTGAGTAGATGGGAAATAGGCTAATCAATTTCTAGGGTCATTTTATCTAGAAGGAATTTTAAAAGAAAGAACCTCATAGGCCTAAGGGACGACAAATAAGAGGAACCTCTATTGCAATTTATACCTCATACCAGCAATGATTGGAGCTTTGTACATACTCAGCAATAAACAAAAGTATTTTTGTTATTAAAATATAAGGAATGTATCTGAAAGCCTTACTTATTATCCCTGTGCATTTCATCTAGTATGACTTGTCCAGTACTTCATGCTTTTTTCTTTTCAACTTTGGTTGAATTATCCCCCCCACACACACCCTTAATGAAGAATACTTGTATATTAGTACTTACTTTTTCTATTTCTCTGATCATTGATTATTTCAGTTAACTATTTTTCCTATTTGTTTTCAAATTCTAATCCATTCTCTGAATACCATCAGAAATATTCTTCCACAATTCAGTATCTTGAAGGATTCCCCATTTTCTGTGGCACCTCTAACAGTCAAAGCAGAATACTCAGCATCTCTCTTGACCTGTCCCTCTTTTGATTTCTCTTTTCTGCAGATTACATACCCTGATTTTTCTTTATCAATGTCCCTCCTAAAAGAGGATGTAAAATGGTAAAAAGCACATACCTCTAATTCCAACACTGAGATAATCTGAGGAGGGAGGACTGCATGTTCCAGTTCCATCTTGGCAACTAGTGAGACTCTAACTACAAATAATAAAAGAGTAAAATATATAGCTCAGTGGAAATGTCCCTAGGCTCAATTCCCAGTACTGCAAATAAGTAAGTAAGTAAATAAATAAATAAATAAAACCTGTTTATACAATTCCTTCTTTGGAAACATTATTGTCTAGCTTTAATTTTCTAATTATATTGAATATTCAGTTTTCATTTTAGCACCTAATCTAAAAGAAGTCTCTTTCTTATTCTTTTTAGAATCATATGCAGTAGAATATATGCTTTTTTTTCTTGGTAGATTTGCATTCAGAATCCACATAAACTTCAGATTTGTTTCCATCACAATATATAGAAGTTTTAGAAGTCAGTAAAAACAGAGTATCATTTCTCTACTTTGGTGCATAACAAATTTGTGAAAATTCAGTAGTTTAACACAACTCAATTGTTATGTTCTCAGAATGTGAGACTAGGAATGCATGCAAAGTACAAGGTGGCATCTGTTTCACAATGTCTGGGTCCTCAGCGAGGAAGATGTGGGTCTTATTTAATTACTGGTCTAATTTTTGGCTGAAGTGACTCACAAATGATGAGAACTATCAGCCAAATCCCTTCATATCGTTTCTCATAAGGCGGCTTCAGGGAAGGCAGCGTTTCATTACAGGTCAGGGCTCTAAGTGCAAGTGTTTCCCACACATGTGGAAAAAGTCCTAGACCTTATACAATACTGCCCTGCAGTCACTGAGCATCACTTCTGCTCCACTTCATAGGGAAAACAACCTCAACCATGCTCCAATTCAAGGGAATGTTACTTAGACTCTGACTCTGAAGAGAGGTGACAAGAGAACAAATTTTAGAGCCGTATTTTGAAACTGTGTGTTAGTGTTTTAAATGATCTAATTATTTAGGTACAAATTACTTTTTTATAAAATAGCCGTGGAGAAATTTTTGTATTTCTGATTCCAGAAATCATGTTTTTTATTCTATATTTTGTAGTTATGTTTGTAGTGCAGGAAAACTAGGACAATATACTTTAGAATAAGGTAGGCCTGAGTTCAAGTCCTACATGTGTCATTTGTCTATCTGTATATTAAGTTACTGGGCAAAATATTCAGCACATCTAAACCCTTGGTGATTCGATACACTGTAGAGATAATTATATTTCAGAAAAAATGAACATGATATTAAATAAGGTAATGCTGACATGGTAAAATATCTAAAACATAGAGAGTCCTAAATATTAATTCCTTTATTTTTTTCCTCTAAATTAATCCTGGAGAAATCCTGACCTCACCATATCTGGGATAAATATCTTCCATTAAGAGGATCTGTGAGTTTACTAGACTAAGGAATTCATAAAAGGCAGTAGGCAAAAGGAAGAAGGATGTGACAAAATCTGACTGTGTGGCAGTATTTTTATGTGTCTGCAAAACAAAAGATGAGCAGGAAGACAGAAAAGTCCAGACAAATAGCCATGGGTGTGATGGTTGGTTAATGGATGGACAATAGAAGAGGGAACACTCAGCTCAACTGATCAGTGCAGTTCTGAGGAATGATATAAAGGAGAACAGGAGGGGAAAGTTTTATGCTGATTTCCCTCAGAGAGGCTTAGGCTTTTCTGCTTAGCCCAGGACAGGCTCTTCTAGTGGGAGGAGCCCTAGTCTCTGCTTTCCCTTTGTCTTGAGCATCCCTTGCTGGCCTTTGGTATGCACACTGTGGCTGTCAGCTCTAGTTTTAGCCTTCAGCTTTGGTGCTGATTTATGATAAATCAACTTTGTATTGCTTTTTGATAGTGAGAAAGTAATATGCATTCAGTAGAAACTATTCTTCATATTTAGAATTTTGATCTTTTTGTGGGCTGGCGATGGTAGTTCATTGTCTCCCAGCTCCTACTTACCTTCATGGTGGTCAGGAAGCAGAGCCCTGGAGAAAATCACCAGCAAGAGATGTACCCACCAAAGGTACACCCAGTGAACCACATTCTAAGCATACATTTAGCTATGAATGTCAGTAAATTAGTCCAGTGGTGAGTACACCACCCTCAAAATCCATTGTCCTCTCTGGGAGTCTCTAATCCACTCAAGTTGACAGTTAGACTTGATAATTACACTAACATCGAGCCCAGAAGAGATATATTGAGATGTTAGTCACATTTGCGATAGCTATTCAGCAGCATACCTTTCCGACTCACGCATAATGATCAGTTATCACAAATATTATTTGATATTTAAATTGTGTTTTTCTTTAGAGAAATATCATCTGATAGGCATTAACTTCTTATTCATACAGTATGCTTTCCCAAGCATTAACGCACTCAATTCTTAAAGGAATGAGGTTTTCATTTCTATTTTACAGTCAATGACAAAGACAAACAGCAAAAGAAATAGAAGTGAGAACACTCACACTTAAGGTGTACCCATATAACTTGCCTCGAAGGCCGAGGAAATTTCTTCATATCAGATGGCATCAAGGCTTTGGCTTCTCAAACAACAAGGAAGGGTGCCATTCTGGTCTTCTCATAGAGACCTACAATGTCAGTGCCTCAATCCAAAACTAGGTTCAAAAATCACTGGGTTACTTAGTGGAGAATATCTCAGAAGCAACAAAAAGTTTTCTTCAGGAAGTTCCATGGAGAAAAACGTAAATTAACACATGGTAGAAGTCAACTAAGGTCCTTTGGTGTAGAGTTATCAAGGTGACAGGAAAATTACATTGGGTTGAGGAGGCAGAGTCATGGTTCTAGCTATCAACTAGCTGTGTAACATGAATTAAATCTCTTATTTTCTTGACCTCAGGTTCCCTTTTTATAAGTGCAACTTCTGGTACTTAAAGTTTATTTTGAGACTCTGAGGAGAGAAGGAACATTACATTTAAGTAGTAAATTGCTTTACAAATGTGGATGATTATATATATTCTGCAAGAATTGAGCACTTCAGAGTGTTAGTGTAGAATACCTTGAGTATGTAGATATCTATACACTGGACTGAATCTCATTAAAGACCTTTTTTTCTAATCTTCTTTTTCCTTTCCTGCCTCTCTCTTTCCTTTCTGCATCTCAAGTTCAATTTTCCTGTTTCCTTTTCTGTAGCATTGGAAAAAAGAACCACATTATTGCCTTCTCAACATTCTTTGGCCATCACAATGACTTTTCTTTAAGTAAAATGATTACTCAGCCCATTAACATGAGCACTTTGAAGGAATAATAGCTGAAATGCTTGTTAACTTTCGGTTTGTGAAAAAAGAATGATTTGAGTCTTTTCCTCAGGTCAGCATGCTTCCAAAGGAAAGACACTTAATGAGTTCAGTCAAGTCAGTGTGGCAGTCTGCCTACAATATATTGTCAGACAGTAAGATTCACAAGTAGTCGAGCATCAGAGATGTTCATCAGCTCAACAATACAGAAAAGCCAATGACAATTTAGGGTAGAAATACCCAAAATATATATCACACTTATTCTGTTGAGAATCAAATTGTTTTTTAACATGTTCCCCCTAGTTAAGTTTCAATTTATCTGGGAGTGTGTCAGGATGACAGAAACTCATTTAGAATCCATGAAGACAGCTGACAGAAAGTGCGTTAAAAATTAGATTTTGAATTCAAAGAATGAAAGTCTAAATCACTGTAGTCAAGTCAGTTGGACGTGATTGATACCATATGCTATTTTTCGTGTTTTTAAGTAAGTATTCCAGCCTTGAAGAAACCTTGTCACTACACGGCATCTGTCTAGGCAAATCTATGTAGCTAAGAAGTCAAAGTATATGTTGCCAACTATAAAAACTATCCAATTCCTCAAAGCAATAGGCTCAATCATACAAGGAGAACACTTATATTGTAAAGAACTCTTGGAAATTATGCATGCCTTCCTCACTTATTTAATGTTTATGTGTGATAACAGAAATAGCACAGGAGAAGGAAATCAGGTGTATTTTGAATGCATGTGATTCAAATAAGCCACTATCTTGATTGATAGCTTTTGGGAAGTTACTGGACAACTTAAATACTGCTGTAAGCATTCATTTCCTCTGTATGTGTTTTTAGTCTTATTCAGCATCCATTCTTCTTTCACTAGTGCTTCACTATATTTTTCAGGACCTGCTCTTTCCTATATAATGTGCTCTTGATGAGACTTTCCATTCAAGTATGTGTCTTCAGGTATAGTGTGGATTCCTGCCATGAGCTAAGTCCACCCAACTCTCCCTTCAAGTAAATAAACAACTAATGAAAATGATGTAATTTGTAGAAAGATGATACTTGATTTATTCTAGCATCATCCTAATGAAATTATCCATTTGTTTTTGTTGCCTAAATCTCCAAAATCGGGTTTTTGCAACCAATGTATGACTTTCTGGGTACACCTTTAGTTCTGATTTGTCTAATAACATCCCACTGGCTCCTAGTTTTCAAGTTAATGCAATGATCATTGATGATTGTGTCTGAAGAAATAAACTCTAGTATATTGTGCAAGTGTATGTAACATGGGGATAATTGTACTGTGTTCCAGAGTGGTGATTTTTTTTCAAATACTTGTATATTAAAATTACTGGCTTGGAAACTAAACCTTAGAAAGAGCTGAGATGTTTTTGGTTGCTTTTCACTTATAATTTTATAGCAGAAGTTCTGGACTTCTGCTAAGATGTTTGAGGGAATCCATTAGTTAGATGCTTAATCTCTAAGAAATTCTTTTGTTTTTGGATGACACTTTTACCTTTTGATCATTTTGAGGTCAGGGCTAATGTGCTCAACCTTACCCTAGGTTTTCTCCGTAGCGCATACCTTCCAAAGCATGAATCTCTAGTCTGAGCATGTTTCCCAAGCTGGATAGACTGAGGCTTTCTGACATCATCAATTCTTCTTGTATTTTTTTAAAGAAAAAAAAAAGAATAAAAATGATGATACAGAATTTCAAAACAAAATAATAAGTGATGATAAAAACCATATAGTAAATTGGAATAGATGGGCTCTACCTCAATCTGATAAAAGACATCTATGTCAAACCAACAATCAACATCATACGAAATGCATAAAAACTGGAAGCTTTCTGTCTAAAATAAAGAACAGGACGAGGATGTTCACTATCACCACTCCTATTCAATATAGTTCTGGAAATGTCAGCCGGAGTAATTAGACAAGAGAGAGAAATAGAAGGAACAAGTATGGAAAAAGAAGAAGTTAAATTATCATTTTTGCAGATGATGTGATACTTTACATAGAAAATCCCAAAAATTCCACTAAAAGACTAATAGAGTTAATAAGCAAATTCAGCAATGTAGCTGGATGCAAAATCTTAGTTCTTTTTTGTTTAGCAATTTTCCTCAAAGCTTGCTTTTTACATTTCTTTATAAGCAATGGAAATAAATCTGGTCTTCTCATATTGCTTGTATTTCTCAAATAAATATTGAAGTTATTGCTTTTAAATTCTATATTTCACGTAATTGTAGGACATAGTTCAACTGGACTTTCTATCACTCACTTAGTCCTCCTTATCTATGCTTTCCATGCTTTTAGTTACTCATGGTCAACCACAACCCAATAAATATTAAATAGAAAACTTTAGATGTAAATACTTCTTACGTTCTAAATTGTGTTTCATTCTGAGAGTTGCAACACAATCTTGTGCCATCCCTTTCTGTCCCACCATCCTCAATTATCAGATCAGCTGTCACAAGAGTAGTGATCTAAAAGAGACATCAGACATCAACTATGAAAAGATAGTTTAAGCAGGGTACTGTCTAGAAATATTGCAGAGAATCTAAGAACATTCATGGTTCAGTACCATTCATGGTGTCAGGCATTCTTTGGGGTTATTGAGTATATGTCTCTTGGATGAGTAGGGGGTGGAGGTCCTATAAATAACAAAGTGCTCCTTTAGTTTTCCAAATTATGTTTTATTCTGAGACCTCAGTTGTGGTGCCTTTGACATTCATATTGTATCGATATTTGACTCATTATAATATATTTATTCTCTAAGAGGATATAGAATTTCTCCCCCATACTCTTAATTGTTTCTGAACCCTAATCTACACAGACTTCAATGTCTATCTTTCTACCCACAGTCTGTTTAAAACAATCTAGGTTTTTCACATCCTCTTTTTTAGCATATCTCAGTGCACTCATATTTTCCAGTTCCAGAGCCGGCTCCACATTTTTGGGTACAATGTTTGTTACAGGAGCATTTTTACACATTCATTAGAGTTTCTACGTCTTAACTGTAGCATTTTTAGTTTTTTTTTTTTTTTAGGTAGTTATTAAGTATTAACATCTGTATGCTTCTTGTGTCTGCTGTTTTCAGAAACAACCTTGTGTTAGCTTTATTATGAAACACACTTGAGTGTTTAAAGTAACAGGTATTATTTTTCTTCCAGTTAAGGAGGACAAAAGTTGAAGTCAGGTGTCAGTAGAGCTACACTTCCCCTGGAAGCTCTAAAGGAAAATCTGTCTGCTTCTTGCCTTCATCCACTTCTGGTCACTGCCAGCCTACCTTAGCTTATAATGACATACCATTAATCTCTGACTCTGTGGTTACATTTCTTTCCCCTCTTCTTGTGTGCCAAATCTCCTTCTTATAAAGACTCACATGATTACTTCTAAGTCCCACTTGGATCATTCAAGATAATCTTGTCATTTTGATGTTCTTAATGGAATCAGTTCTGCAAAGTGCTGGCCTTCCATATGAAACTCACAAGCTTCAAGCATTAGGACATGGGTTGTGTTTAAGGAATGGATACAGTTATTAAGATTGCCATATGCTTGCTCTCCCTTCTGGTTTTGCCTCCTTCAATCCCAAAAAATGTTATCTTTGTAACTGGCTTCTGTGTGACATGGAGAAACCTCCAGAATTTAGCTAACTGAAAAAGCTACATATAAGATAATATATAATATTGAAATTATACTTGCTTTCTTTGTTATTATTAAGCATTTAATATAGAAGCAGATGGAAATTCAACACATATACATACATCTGCCTACTAGTATAATCTAAATCTTCCTTTTATGATTTTAAACAAAAATCAGTTGAAGATATCTCAGTCTATAGTAAATCTTACATTTCTTCAATATAAAGTTTATATGAGGACAATATTTAATTTGAAATTAACTATACCAATGTACACAAAAAAAAAGAAAAAAAGGAAGAGCATGGTTTTTTTATCATTCTGTAACATTATACATTATTATATTCAAATACTACAAAGGACAAAGGAATGAATTTCATATATGCACTGAATACTAGAGCCTCCATTTCATAAAACAAAAATTCTGAAATTAGAGGATCAAATAAACATTATCACAATCATAGTAGGGGATCTTAAAACCTCAGTTTTGCAAACAGAGCACTATAGATCAATTTCATTAATAAACATGGATGCAAAAATCCTCAACAAGATATTAGTAAAAAGAATGCAGCATATTATTAAAAGGGTGATACATCATGATCAAGTAGGTTTCATCCCAGAGATGCAAGGGTAATTCAGTATATGTAAGTCATTATGTGTACTGTATCACTTAAAATGGACCGAAGTAAAGGAAAAAAAAAAAAAGACGGATAATTGTATCAATGGATGCAAGAAGTCTTACAATAAATTTCAACACTGCTTCATGATAAAAGCCCTAGTGAAAACATATAGATAGACATAACTGAATATAATAAAGGCTATTTATGGCAAACCAAGAGCCAGCATTATAGTAAATGAGAAATAAACTAAAGGCATTCCTCCTAAAATAAGAAACAAGAAAAGGATGTTCACTTCTATCTCTTCTATTCAACATAGTGCGTGAAACATCATGCAAGAGGAGTTAACCAAGAGAAATGTGTGTGTGAGTGTGTGTGTGTGTGTGTGTGTGTGTGTGTGTAAGAAAGAAATTACTCAAATTGTTATTATTTGCAGATCTTATGATATTCTTTAAGGACAACTGAAAATACTCCAACATAAAAACTATTAGAATTAATAAACAACTACAAATACTAGGATACAAAATCAACACAGAAAAATCACCAGCATTTTTGTATACCGACAATGAATTGAATGAGAAAGAAATTATGTAAATAATACCATTTAGAATTATTCCAAGAAAAAAATATTGAGGAATTAAGTTAACCAAAGATACAAAAGACCTTTTCACAGAAAATTACAATACTATGAATTTCAATATTCTAAAATTTGTTTCTTTCTAGAGAATTCATGCCAATCTTTAACCTATTTTACTTATTAAATTGTTTCTCTGCTTTATCCCGTGTCTCATCATCTCTTTTGACCTCTACATATCTCTTGAGCTCCTTGGTCTTTTATTTTTAGCAGGAGAAATACTAGTTTCTAACTGCTGATTTAAAAAATCTACACACATATATATGTTCTAAAGAACATAAACATATTTTTTTACAGTTGTGGAAGTTAGAAATCCAAAGCAGGTTAATAGAATGTTCTTGCCATGAAGGTTTATGTGGAGGTTTTATTTGCTTGACCATCAGTTTCCAGACACTGCCTGTATTTATTGGCTTATAATGCCATCCCCCTTCCACCAGCATTCTATTTTTTGTTGCTATTTGCAATATCAGCTAGCACAAGTTGTCATTTCAATACATATGACAGACATGTTTTAGTTCAGTCTAGTGTGAGAAACAACTTCCAAGTGGAATCTGAGACCCAACTGTAATCCTTCATTAGGTAAAAATGCGGACACAGTGACTGTCTTGGGATCACATGATAAATGTTCATTTTAACTGCAAGAAATATCTGGCTTCTGCTTGACCACTCCATGGTCAAGATGGTGCACGCTATCCATAGCTTTATGGTGAATGATGAGTAAAGCAAAGAAATGTAGTATTTGTACCCTCAGCCTTGGTTAAATTAAAGAGGGAGAAATAATGGATGAAGAGCAGGAACGAAAGGAGTGACTCATTGTTTGATTTTCAACTGGAAGTGAGAAGATGAACCCAATGAATTAGTAGCGACACATGAGTCTGAGAGTCTGGAAGACAGGGTTCCACAAAAGGTGTCTCTTTGGAAAGCTAATGACACTACTCAACCCATTTCATCTGTGTCAATAATGGTATGAGCTCTGAGAACTTCTAAAATTGATCTAATGCTAACTTTGAAGGAAAAATCTTAATCTTGCCCAGTGTTGTTTCTCTTGTTTAATCTTTTACACTAATGGAAATATTACTAGTAAATTCTAGGTGAAGGATGTATTTTGACACTTTACAAAATAGCTACTTCTTAGGAAATGGGAGAGAAGTATTTATCAAAGATATCTTGCTCATAGCAGTAAGTAACCACAGAGGAGAAACAATGAATGAAACAAGTGCTTTGTAATCTGGGGCTGAAAGATGTTGCCCAAGTGAAGACTACTCATGTTAAGGCAAAATTCTATTATTTAAATACCATTGGAAATTACATGTTCTGTACAGATTTTCACAGTTTATATGACAATAGTTAATGAAAACAATACCCAAGGGGCTGGAGATTTAGCTCAGCGGCATAAGTGCCTGCCTTGCAAGCAGACAGTCGTGAGTTCGATCCCTGGTACCGATAAAAAGGAAAAGAAAAAAAAAAAACCAAAAAAACAAACAAACAAACAAAAAAAAAACCCAACAACAAGAAAAGAAAACAATACCCAACTACTGAAAAATGTTGAGTGATTTGAGGCTATCAATTGCATTTAAGAATGAGGATGGGGCAGTGGTAGGATAGCTTCTCGAATTTTGGTAATGTTCTATTTCTGGTCTGGATTCTAATGACAGGGTTATATTTCCTATGTAAAAATTTAACAAGCTATATACTTATTAAATTTTACTTCTCTGAATGTATATTACTTTTACAATAAAAACTAGTTGTAAAATGTGGTGAGTCTATCATGGTACGTTCTAAACCAGTATAGTTATATTAGTTATATTCAAGTCATAACCTTTAGAAACTCAAAAGTGGGGGGCAACCACTTCCATGTGGAGCAATGGACAATAATTTTAGGGTTTAAGACAGTTGGACTGCTTTCTCAATATTAGTTGGCTATTAAATATAAAATAGGTAAAGAATTTCATTATCAAAATTAGACAATGTATTCAGGAAACAGACTGTCAAGCCAGATCTTGGTTTTAATACTAGGCTCATATTTCAATATCTATGTTATTTAAATTACTCCAATTCTTTGAAGTAGAATTTTTATAAAGTTTAATTGAAATGGCATAATGTTTTTGTCTTGGAAATGAACACAAGAAAAGTTGTGATAAATATGTGAATTCAGTGATTTAAAACAATACGAATTTATCTTTCAGTTATGAAGGTCAAAAGTCCAAAGCTAATGTCAATGGGGATGTTTCCTTTCAGAGGATTTAAGTGAAAATTATTTCCTTGCTTTTCTCAGAGTCCAGACTCTAAAGGCATGCGTTAGCTGTGGTCTCTTTTTGTCCTCAAACATGTCAATGGCCAGTTGAATTTTTCACATACATTACTTTACTCTAAAGTTCTTCCTTACAGGACCCTCATAATTACACTGGGGATACCCATATAAGCCTGGGTGGCCTTCCTATTTTATTATTTGTTAATTAAAATGATAATTTTATCTGGTCTTTTGATTCCCTTTTGCTACGAAACATAAAATATATGTAAATTTCAGGGATTAGGGCTTACGGATCTTTAAGAAGCCATTTTCATGAAAAACACCTCTTGTATTTTGGTCTATTTAGCCTCACCTACTCTAGCCTTACTTTTCAGGTAGTAACTGATAATCTTATGTACTTCACTAAAGTTATTTTAGCAGAAAAGAGTATGAAACTGCTCATTGTATTCCAATGGTGAGAAATGCTATAAGGCTGACTCATTTATTTTGAAAGTTGGTGTCGGAAGTGTAGTTTGTGGAACATGGCTCGTCCTGGCCTGGCCAGCTCCCAGCTCAATCCAGCCCAGGAGGAACAAAGACGGTGGATAGATAACAACTGGATACAGAGGCTCCCTGAGATAGTCAACTTAGAATCCAACATAATACAGAGTGGGGAGCCCCAAATAGAGGCAGATGAGTTCTCTCATCCCAAGAAGAAATTAAGGTGAGAAGAACCAACCAAACATACAATCCCGGTGCTATTATTGAAAGAGCTAAAGGTTCAGTGTTCCCATTGCAATAGCGACTTGCTGACCATCCGAGGTCCTGCTGCAACCTGCTGAGATCCCCTTGTGAATTCCCCAGCGATCCAAGGTCCCACCACTTGGACTCACTGGAGGTGCAGTTACATTGAGTTTGGGGGCTGGTGAGCCGAACAGAGAGCTGAGTTGGCAGGGAACCTATACCGACCTGTGATGAGTGACGGGATTGGAGCCATTCCATAGAAAGAGGGGTTCTGGTAGATGACATTCTGGGACCAGGCAGGACTCGCAAGTACTAGGGGCAGCAGTGACTACAGTCAAGTGTTCCCTTCCCAAATGGGATTGGTGGAGTGAGCTAGGCCTAGGTCACGTGACCTGGCTGAGACTCAATAGGTTATCTGAAATCAACTCTCTACAGCAGTGGCACATACTAACCACAAAAACCCAGTGAAGCCTCAGAAGTTTGACTGACCCGGAGGGGAGGCAGCACATAGAAATACAGTGCAGGCCACAGCAGCTTGACTGACCCAGAGGGAAGGGGCCAGCATATGCTGCCCCTGTGTGCAAATCACTAGCACATGGCAGTGGGAAGATTCATCTAGCCAGTGCGCTTCAAAAGAATTGTAACCAACAAAGAAAGAAACTGGGGCCTCCTGGGTGAAGCAAAAAAGATGGGAAGGGGAAGCAACAACAAAAAATTCCCAGGTCCTAACCCTGAGAACATTGACCCAGGACAGGTAAATACAAAGGAGAATGAGAACAGCAAACATGCAATATCAGACACGGTGCCAGTGGATATAAAGAGATATATTCAGGACTTCATAGACGAGTTCATAAGTGAAATATTTAGCCAAGTAAAGCAAGATATAAGAAGATTAATAAAAGAGATGCAAAGCACCCCTCAAGCAGACAGACAGACAGAAGAAGGGAGGAACTCAAACAAGGGAGAGAACCATTTGATGAAGAATACAAAAAAAATATAGAATACATGAAGCAGATTCAAGGAGATTACCAGGAAATTAAAAACTCTATGGAAAGATGGCAAAGCAGCTTGAAAGAAATTAAGGATAAATTATACTAACTGGAGGACAATTTTGCAATGTGGGATTATGAAAGGGAAAACTTTAAAAAGAACAACAAGCAGTAACAGTACAAAGGCTAGAACACAACAAGAGGATCTATAACTTGAGAATAAAGAATGTAAATGAAGAAGCAGGGGTACAAACAAAGGAACTACAAATGTTATTCCCAGAAATAATTAAGGAAAACTTCCCAATCATAGAAAAAGGAAATGATATTTTGATATATGAAGCATACAGAACTCTAGCCACCTACAACCAAAACAGAGCTACACCCAGGCATATAGTAATCATGATCCCAGAAGTTCAAGATAAGAATATTAAAAGCTGTTAGAGACAAGAAACAGATAACCTATAAAGGAAGGCCCATCAGAATAACAGCAGACTTCTTGACACAAACCATCAAGTCAAGAAGAGCCTAGAGAGAATATTCCAAGTCCTGAAAGAAGATAACCTCCATCCCAGATTGATATACTCTGCTAAACTGTCTCTAGAAATTAAAGGAGAAACAAGATGGTTCCAAGACAAAGAGGAACTTGGGAAATTTCCAGCCATCAATGCAACTCTACCGAGAATACTGCAGGGCATTCTAGAGAGAGAGAAAAGTACTAGGATTCCAGGAACAGTAGCAGAGAGGCTTCAATGAATGGAGCAGAAAACAGAATGAAGATAAACAGACAATTGATGGATAAAAAAGAGCATAACAGAAATGAGGCAGAGATTTATTCAAAACTGTTATGATTCATAGTATCAAGTCTGAGAGTACAGGCAACTACATTGAAGATGACAAGACTCTACAATACACAATCTGATTTGATAACTGCCGGTTTTTGAAGCTCTATACTATACACAAAGTTGTGATTTTATTAATACTGTTATATACTGATATATATGATTATACTACATCTGATGATATAGCCAATTCTATTGGAGATAACAGGAGCCAACACGGGCACCATGGTAGAACTCTTTGTACAATGGTCTTATATGGTTTTTTTCATTTCATGTGTTTATAGAATATGTTTTGTTTTGCCTTGCTTTATTTTGTTTCTCCCTCTAATATAGAAAGGATAGAAATACATGTTAAGACTCATTCATGTGTAGAATCTATAAACAGTATATGAGAACTGATCTTGTGACACATGATTAAATGAACAGATACTTTGAAGAAAAAGAGACACTAAAATACCCAGTGCTGATCCTAGAGTGTCATAATGTGAAACCCAGCAATAGTATTATTCTTTGTTCAGAGTGATATTGGCCTGCTTGGGTTTATTCAATGTCAACATAATTGATAATATGGAAAACTGCATGTAAGTTTATGTGTATAGGATTGATAAACATATTTCTAAGTTTTTGTCGCATAGTTGAACAGAACTGGTTGCAGTCTCACTGTTTGAATCCCCACTTTGTATGCTCCACTTTAGTGTCTTGAATACCTATTTGTAAGAAGACAATCTGTAATCATCAACTAGTGATTTCTTACTGTTTATTTTTTTCTTTGAAATTCTGTATTATTTCTACCTGTTTTATGTTTTGTTTAGTCTTTCTTTAAATTAAATTTAAAAAAAAAGACACTACAGTACCTAGTGCTGAGCTCCAAGTGTCATGATGTGAAATCCAGCAACACTATTATTCTTTGTTCAGAATAATTTTAACTTGCTTTAGTTTGTTTAATCTAAACATAAATGAAGATACGGATAACTGCATGTATGTTTCAGTGTGTAGGGTTGACAACCATGTTACTAAGTTTTTGTTGGACAGTTGAACAGAACTGTTTGCAGTCTCTCTGTTTGAATTCCCACTTTACGTGTTCCATTTTTATATCTTGAACAACTATTTGTAAAATGACAATATGTAAACATCAACTAGTGATTTCTTACTGTTTATTTTTTCCTCTGAACATATGTATTACTTCTACCCATTTTCTGTTTTGTTTAGTCTTTCTTTAAATAAAAATTTTTAAAAAAGTGTAGTTTGTCATTTTATTATTTGTATAGCCTAAAAAATAGATCCTACCACATCCCTATCTACAAAAATCCACTTGCCATGTAAAGTAGCATTTCGCAAATTCACAAGTTTAGTACATTATTGAGAAAATATAACAAATTCTCCACAGCACAGAATTTTTTATATATTGTTTTCACTAGCATCATTGTATCTTTTGTTTATAAACAGCATATGCTAATAATTTATGATATGTTTCAAAGGTCATTCAAATTTTGATCTCCACACATGGAGATTTGGTGGAACTAATAATATTCACTCAGCATTTGAAAAGTGTTAAATTAGAGTCAGGCAAACCATACTACAAAATAAGACGATAACAAAATATAGGTGGCAATATTTAAATTATTCCATTCTGCAGAAAGTCAGGGGAAGGTAGCTGTTAGCTGATTTGCATACGTTCACTTTCATATAAGACCTACAAGAGGTATTTGTGACTACATTCAGTTTAAAACTCAGTAAAGTTTGAAGAGTATATTTTAGAATAGTAGATTATAAATAGTCATCGCAGTTAATGTCTAAATTAGTAATGGACTCTTTCATTATAAAGGTTTAGTATGCTGAAATTCAATATCTGTGTGAACTATAGTAACTTTTGCTATATAAGTAAAAAAATTAAAGGTCAAATTAACATGCTTGCTATGAGTATTTTTTGTATTTTAGGTATTTTCACATTATGAAAACAATATTTGTCTACTATGATGTTAAAATATTTAACTGTACTCCCATTCTTAAGAGACTTTTGCTTGAAGCATCAAAAAATTAAAGATTGCAATCTCTTTTTCCTCAGACACCAGGTAATACTAAAATAAATTACTATAATTTATCAAAGAAGATTTCTAGATGATTTTTAGAACCCTTGGTAATTCTTGAAAAGTGTTTGAAAACTGTCATTCTTTTCTGTCTCTGCTGAATACAGACATGTTTGTGCTGTAAGTATAACATGTTCATTTTATTCAATGAGAATATTTTCAAAGGTAGCAGACAAAATACCACATCGTTAATGTAGACTTTAAAAAAAAATCTATCTTGCAATAACTATGTACTATAATCTGTCAACATTCAATAGTTGTTACAAAGAACATTAGCTTGTTGAACTATAATTTGAAATAAGTCACAATTTAATCTTATTTTAAAAACACTTTAGTTAATTATAATTAATGTTTGACAGTTTGAAAGACATCTGTTATATTAACATAATAGTCTTATTGCAAATGAAATGTGCCACTTTTACTCAACAGAGTTGAATTATGGTATTTTGCAAATAAAGAGAAAGGCTTTGATAAAAACGTAGTTTTTTCCAGTATTTGATAAACAAGTACAATCTTTCTCTTAACCCAATAATTAATAAAATACATGTTTCTGTAAAAGGAAAGTATGTGTCTTACTGTTTTATTATAAACTTGGTCATTCTGGAGACAGTTAAATCTGTATTTTCCAGTTTAAAAAGCATTGACATACTTTATAACTTCGGGCATTAACTTGTTAGCTATGAATGACAGAAGTCCTTTAGAGTTCTAGATTATTCCTTGCTATTGTAAACAACATTATAAATAAAGACAGGAAGGAAGCGAACTCCCTGTGCCATACATCAGGGATACTTCCAGCCTTTTTATAAGAAAGACCTTTTCTGTCTTTCAATCTGAAATGTTGATAATGCCAGGGTTGCAAAACTCTTTCTTAAATTAATAAAAAGTTCAAAAAGCAAATTTTAAAATATGGATACATTGACACAGTAAGGAGTAACTTTGGCACATAAAGCGCACACAGGCAAACTTAATACATGCAAACAAATCTACTTCAGTTGCCTATTCACTCAATATATTTGTGTTTATTAAAATGGCTTTGAATGTGGCTTTGAGACTCACCTTTTAAAGAAAGGGAAGCTAGGAATGATTAATTTGGCCAAGCATTTGTTTAATCAGCGTTTATGTTTCTGTGACAAAAATGGAAAATCTAAATTAAAGACATAAAGTCAGTATGTTAGAAAAATGATTGTTCTAAGAGAATAATTTTAAAACAGGACAACATTAATATAAAAAAGTGGATGCTACGTGTACAAGTAGCAAGAATTTGGCTACTTAAGCTACCTGTTGGAAAACTGTAAGAGGAAATCCTACTGAGATGCAAGGTTATTGGGGTCTCCAAATTCAATGTCACCTACAGGTGCTCCTATATTAAGTGGCTCTAACACAATGCCTGAGACACAGAATTTGCTCAATATATATGTGTTAACTTATTTAGCCTAATATGAGTAGTGAGCAAACAAAAATGATAGGAAAATTTTTCATGAAGTAATAAACCTCCATTTAGAGGTGCGGCTCAAATATGGCACTTCTCTACTCTTGCTTCTGCCTTTGTTAGCAATGTTTTTCATATCTTATCTGCTTTGCTATCCCATACACACATCTTCTTGGGAATGCACACATGCTGTACTTCCCCCAAAATAAGATTGGATCTTATATTAATTTTTGGTTCAAAATATGCAATAGGGTTTATTTTCAGGAGACTTCATTTTTTCACATTCAATTTATGTGTATTCATGTACAAGAATCTACATTTATTCAAATACATTCACTTTCACATCATCTTCTTATGAAACATCAGCATAACTTTGCAAACCCGGAATTCCAGTATGAATTTCTTGCAATTTTGTTTCTGGGAGAACCACTGGCCCTGATCTTTCATATCCAGCAATACAGCTTTCCTTAAATAACTACTTCTTGTCCATATATCTGCTCATGACACACTGGTAACTCAGCTGTCAGTGATCTCACACTATAAATTCTTCACCTCAGTCATGACTTCTTGCAGATGAGGCCTCACAAAGTTGCTGCTAAATCAAGACTTTTGAGACGGGCTGGGGATTTAGCTCTGTCACATAAGTACCTGCCTTGCAGGCAGGCGGTCATGAGTTCGATCCTCGGTACCGATAAAAAGTTAAAAAAAAAAAAAGACTTTCAAGACAGGAGCGGCAACAAAAATGATGACATTTAAGAACTATAGTCTAAACAAAATGATGAAAAGTTGAAGGTACCAAATTTCAGAAAACATTTCTGAATTTCACACAAGTGCATTACAACACACAACATGTTGAATTATTCTGACTTGTATTAAACACACTCTGTCCATTTGTTAACGGACATGAACCTTTTGTATGTGCAGTTTCTGTCCTCTGATCATTCAGCAATAAGTTTCAAGTTCTTCTGTTTACATAGGCATTTACCTCTTGCCCAAAGGTTCTTGTGTGGGTATTTATACATAGTTAATTATAATTTATATTACCAGTTATTTTAAATATTAATGTAAATGATATTTATTTATATTTAATTATATATTAACATTTTGTAATTCAGTGTTATTCGTGTGTTTCAACTATGTACTAAATGAGTCTGTCTGTCTGACAATCTTAACTGATGCTTATTTTTAGTGTAGGACTTATATTGTACACTTCCTGAAAGGTCATGGTAGGGCTTATTTTCCAGTTAGGTCTCATTTTGGGGGAAATATGGTATAGCACAACACAGCATGCTTGATAAATCTAAAAAGGAAGTAAACAAATAACTCCCTCAATTTGGTATCTAAGACAAAATGCTAATAATCACTATATGCTAGGACTGTTTTGGTTCTTCACTTTTTAAAAATTGTTCCTATTACTCTATGATATAAATGTCTTAATCCTGGAGGTAATATTCATCATCTTATTGTTAGTCAGCATAAAATATTTTTCTTACAGCTCCCTTTATGGGTTTGTTCTTCTCCTTATTTTCAAAACTCCTCCATAAGCATATATTCAGTTTCAGTCCCTCCTTAGACCAAAATTGCATCTTACAGAAAAAGAAAAACCATCTGTTTTCTTAGCCATAGGAACTCTTTTCTCCTTCTTTTAATTAAACTTTATGAAAAAGATACTAAGTGTATCAGTAACTTCTCATTGAAAATACCCCATTGAATTTAATTTCTTAAGATAATAACTATATTAGCTATTGGTTCTGTAGTTTGGCAGTATGAACTAATCTTCTAGGTGACCTGTAGTCTTGGATGGACTTCCTGCGAATCTTTAATTTACGTTTAGATTGTTGGCTTGCCATTGGCTGGGGAGATGGGGAAAACTGTACTATCTGCTTCTTGACATGTGGCAGGAAATCCTAGGTCATTCTAACTGAGAAAGTTTTACAATCACGAGTGGATTCCTTGACTCAAAAACTGGCACAGTGTGTTGTGTTTGTCATAGCACATCACATGGACAGTGCAGATTCAGTGTAATGGGAAACAAATTCTCCCTCTTGATGGGAATAGTCACATCATTACTCTGCAGAAGGTCTTATACAAGTCCAGTCTCTCCAGCCCATCAACATTTCAAATCTCCTTGACACGAAGCAGATCATTTTGTGTGCAGAGTTTGGTATATAGTAGAGATTCAAGATAAACTGTGAATCAGTGAATGGTTATTTTTAATTTTACATTTTCCTGTTATTCTTGGTTAAAATCTTAAAAGAGTATCTATTCATACCTCATCCCTCGCTGTAACTACTTCTGGTCTTAAATACTAGCCTGTTTCTATGAATTAGAATGATTTTTCTAAAGGAATGTATTTCAGAGGTGAGAATCTATCAGTATTACATATTCAAAAACTTAATTTTTTAAAACATTAAAATTTTTAGGAGTACTAACTGCAGTTAGTCTTTGTGTGTCTGATGTATTTCACTTAGTGTATGTCTTTGTTCATCCATTTTATAGCAACTGAGAGCAGTTTCTTCTTTTTGAGGCTAAAAATTACATACAGCCTTTGAATACGTATCCAGCAGTGGAATTTCTTGATCATATTGTGGTTTCATTGTTAATTTTTAAGGAACGGGGATAATGGCTAACCCAGATTATACACAGACCAGCAGTAAAGAGATCCTTGTGCATTACACCTTGCGAACTCTTACAATGCATTTATTTTTCAACAAAAGCCATTCTAAACTGTGTGAGGTTCTATCTCATCATGATTTTGATTCTGTAACTAATGTCGTTAAATAACTTTGAATATACTTTTAACCATGTGTTTGCCATATTTTGAGAAATGTCTATTCAGATGTTTTGCCTATTTTTAAATATTAATTGACACATAATATTTGCATATGTGAAGACAGTATGCAAATTGAATACATGTATAAAATGCTATGTGCTCTTAGTTGAAGAAGTTAATTTTGCTCATTTAAAATAGTCTCTTTTTTCTGAGTTGTCTACATTTCTTATGTATTTTGAATATTAGTTCCTTTTTGCGTAGAAGGTTCACAAGTATTTTCTCCCATTCTGAAGCTTGCCTTTGCATTTTGTTAGTTTTTGTTTTCCTTTCCAGTAAAATGAATTTTTTTAGTTTCTTTCTTTCTTTTTTTTTTTTTTTTTTTTTTTTTTTTTGTTGCCTGCTATGGGTGACATAACTGAAAAATCATTGCCAAGATTACAGTGAAGGAAACTTTCTTGTATTATTTTCCTCATGTAAACTTTTACGGAGAGCATGTTTTGCATTCTTAGATTTTAAATCTTTTATTCATTTGAGTTGATTGGCATGCATAATGCACACAACCTTTACCTTCAGGTAGATATTCAGTTTCTATATTATTTGTTGAAAAGACAGTCCTTTCCCCATTATGCATTCTTGGTGCTCTTATGAAACATTTATTTCTGACTTCTGTATTGTGTTTTCCTGACAGTGCTATACTCTTTGTTTTTATGCCAGTACCATACTGTTTTGCTTGCTACCACTTTGTGATATAGTGTAAAACCAAGAAGTATGAGGACCCTTTCTTGCTTCTTCTTTTTTGTGTAAGACAGCTTTAGTACTTGCGATCCCATATACATTTTTATTTATTTATTTTCTGCAAACAAAGGTAACTTTCCATTTTTCTGTCTTATTTGTTTACCTATTTTTTAAACAACTGCTCTAGCCAGTCCTAGGTCAAATGGAAGTGGTGATAGGGAGGGTCCTTGCCGTGTACTGAATCATAGGAAAAAAGGTTTTAGGTTTATTCTGTTGCTTATGATGGGGATTTTCATAAATGGCTTATGTTGTGCCAATATAAATTTCTTTATATCTACTTTACAGAGTCTTTGAAATCACTATTGGATTCAGAAATTTATCAAGTGCTTTTCGCATATCTGTTAAGATAGTCATGTGGTTTTCATCTTTGATTTGATTAATGCGGTATACTACATTTATTTATTAGCATATGGTTAATCAACTCCACATCCTATGACTAAATAGTAGTTGCAGATGTATTTTGAATACAGCATCCCATTCCTTTCTGCCCTGTAAGTTTTCTTGTAAAACATCCTCTATTAGTCATGTAGAGTTTCTGTGTAACAGATTGCCCTTCTGCTTCCGTTTCCAAAATTCTCTCTTTTTTTTTTTTTTACATGATTATTACAAAGGGTGTCAGTACACAGTCTCTGGATGTGTCTTATGTGTTATGCTTGTTATCTGGGGGTTTCCTTTTGTTTGTTTGTTTGTTTTGGTTTTTGGTACCAGGAATACAACTAGTGACCTCGTACTTGCCAGGCAGGCGCTTTTGCCACTGAACTAACACCCGGGTCAGGTTTTATGGTTTTATTTGTCTGGTTTCTATTGTTGAATTTGAGAAATTTTCAGCGACTATTTCCCTGAATAAACTTTCTACTCCCTTCACTTCCTCTTTTTCCAGGACTCCCATTGGTCAGCTTGATTGTTGTCAGCTAATTTTCTTATGTGGTCTTCACTCTAATTCGTTGTTTTTCCTTTGTTCCTTTCATTGCGAAATTGGGAGTTGGCTGATCTTTCCTTCTTCATGTAGTTGTCTGTTAAGTCCTTTTAAAATGTCTGTTTAGTTATTGAATTCTTCAGCTTTCATTTAAAAAGTAGTTCTATCTTTTTAACAACATATTTTTTTAAAAAATTGATCTCATAGAAAGTGATAGTAGAATACTGGGAACCATGAGAGGGAGACAGGAAAAGGTTCATCACTGTGTACTAACGTGCACTCATAGGAATTAAAGCTCTAGTGTGCTATTGTATAGGAGCATGCTACAATAACATACTGTGTATTTTAAACAGAAGAATTTTAAAATGCATTCATTATAAAGGAGAGATAAATGAGGAAATAAGTATGTTTAATATGATTAAACATTACACAATATGTACTTGTATCAAAATACCATTGGAACCTCAATATGTATAGCTTTTATATATGTGTACAGTAAATTTTTTATTATTACCTGTTCACCATACATAATGGTCTGATTCATCATGGGAAATTTATACTTGTATATAATATATCTTAATTATCTCCTCCCCTTTCCATTTGCAAAAGACTTATTTCCATTTTTTTCTTTCAATTCTTTTCTTACAATTTCTTTTCTTTTCCTTCCTTTCTTCCTCCACCTTCCATTGTTCTGCTTTCCAGTTGAGCAAGTTCTTCCAATTTCCCAATATCTATCCTCCATTTTCTTCTTTATTTACTCTGGGTTTCCTCACACAAGAGAAACTTGTAGAAAAGTATTTTCTATTGTTTTGCTGAAATTCTAAGTTTGTTGATACATTGCTCTCATGCCAGGTGTTTTAAACCGTCTTTCAGGTAAACCACATATTTCCATTATTGTGATTGTTTTCTAGAAATTTACCTTATTCTTTTGTTTGAAACACAATTTCCTTCTTCTCGTCATCTTTCTCCTTCTCTCCCTTTTCCTCTTTCTCTTTGCTTTATATTTGTCCTCCTACTTTTCTTTTCTTTCTTTTTGAATCCTTGTGTTGGTTTTTACACACTAGATAAAACAGCTACCTCCATATTTACTAACTGATTTTATATAGAAGAAAATTCTCACCCATCAGGGTAGTCAGAGAATCTGTGTACCGCTAAACTTGTGTGACAAATTTTGTTGTATCAGTGCTCCAATAGAGATGAGGTAAAAGCCAGTTTCTTTTTCTTTCTTTTTTTTGTCTTTTTCCTTTTTACCGGTACCAGGGATCGAACTCACGACTGCCTGCTTGCAAGGCAGGCGCTTATGCTGCTGAGCTAAATCCCCAGCCCCCTAAAATCCAGTTTCTTGAAGATTATGTAGAAATGTTCAGTTTTAGATGAAACCCTTAGCTCCTCAGGGAGAAGGCTCCCCTCCCCCCCCCCCAGTTATAGGATGCTGTGGTGTGGAAAGAGTTGATAGAAGACTATACGCTAAGTTTCCTACATTTCAGTGTAGGCATTTTCTTAGTCATTCGGGGCAAGGAGATGTTCATCCTCTGTATCCTCTTAGAGTTAACAATCCATGTATTCAGTTTATTCAGTATATCTTTGGGCTGAGAGAGAGTTCAGGCGCTCTTCTGGCCTGCATCTTGCTGACATAATTCTGGACCATTTCTCAAATATCGATAATGTATTACTTATCAGAAAAATAGTGATGGAATTATGCCATTAATTGTTCATGCCATATCTTTCACATTGAAATCCTTTTGATTAATTTTTTGAATTATCTGTTAGTTATTTTCCTGTTACATTTAATCTTTTAGTGTGTCCTCTTAGTAATAGATACTTTTAATTTTATAATGAAATAGTTTATAAAGTAAGATATTAAATATCATCTATTATCATAATAATGGCAAAACAGTAACCTGCAAGTTCTAAGTGAATATCCAAGGGACTCTCTTTTAGGAGAAAATAATCAACTTTTATATGAATACAGAACAATACAGATTTTTAGGAAACTTGAGCTCTTTTTGCTTCTTCCCTAACATGTCATTGTGGACAGAAAAATTGAACATGCTTCTAAGTAAGAATACTTTCAGAAAGAGGAATTTTAATAGAATTAACATAAATGTTGTATTTTGCAGGGCATTTAGAAGTCTCAGCATATGTAACTTTGAAGAGCCCAAGGAAAAGAACAGAAGGGAGCATGAGAAATTTTAGCATATTCAATGATTTCTTTCATAAGGTACATTTTCCTGTCTTAATAAAATGAAAAATAGATAGCTGTCTTCCAGGCCTGGCTTGGATTTTCTGCATAAAGTCTAGGCAACTTATTTATTTATATAATGTGATGTGGTAAGAAAGTTAAAAGACACTTTCTCATCCTTATCTATGTTCAAAGAAAAAAAAATCTGCTTAATGACTATTTCCATTTTGTCTACACCGTTAGAAGTACTTAACTTTTATAGTTCTGATACATGCAATTGTTTTGACAAATATTTTTCTTGAGTTAACATTTAAAATTTTTAAAATAATCATTGATGATTCTGATTTTATGAAGTAGTGAAAATCAGAGAATTTTTACTTTTATAAAGGTCACGTTAAGACATATGAGATAGTCAAAGATAATTTCAGAATAGACATTTTTGACCCAACATGTATCTTCATGGGACACTGAGTTTTAACATTCATTATTGTGAAGAGGAGCAAAGCCCCCCAAAATATTGTGAACTAGCTTGAGTTATCCTAAATCACAGATATAAGAGCAGAGTTTATTACCAAAATGATGTTTACATTTAAATATTACTTTTATTGGAGACATAATGCTAGTATTTTAGGCAGGCTTCTTTTTTCTATTAAGACTTTGGGAAGGAGAATCAGTCAGTCTTGATCTATTTGAATCTCCCAAATATATAGATAACTCATCCCTAAAATATTTTAGGATATTGTGCACTTTTTAATTAATTTCATTATAGCATGGACTAAGGATGACTTTTTGGTAACTAGAGACAATTTTTTGATTCCACATCTTTTGGAGAAATATATATATATATATATATGATATGTAATAAAAAAAAACTATAGTGATTGTTATGACTTTTAAAAAAAATTTTTTTTTGTCTTTTTCCTTTTTACCAGTACTAGGGATCGAACTCACGACTGCCTGCTTCCAAGGCAGGTGCTTATGCCACTGAGCTAAATCCCCAGCCCCTTTTTAAAATTTTTTTACAGTAAAAAACACATTACCACGACTGTTGCCCCATACTCAAGCTCCCTAATTTTGAACATCCTTATCCCATCATATTTGGCAATGTATGTTTTATTGTAATAAGGTTTAACTTAAATATTTAGCATATTTTTCTATCACATCTATAATTTGGTTCTATTCTGTATACTGCAGTACAAGCTAGCTAGAGCTCCTCCATGTTTGCACCTAGGAGAGGGATGAGAGTCAAGAAAATACCTTACTTGACTGATCTATTGTAGGCTGATCTTGTGCTTATTGGACAGCGCTAAGGTTTAAAGATGGTGTATAATTTTCAGTAATTTTCCATCGTCCTAGAATCCTTCAGACCTGTGAGAATGCACTGCTTACTAATCATCTATTCCTTCCTCGGTTTTTATGAAGCTGGTGATATTTTCAACATCTGTTAATTTTCCATCTACACCACCACATAGGTCTCAGAAACAGTGTTCAAGATAATCCTCTGCCTCCTCTCTTTCACATCATCCACATTCGGTCCATGCTTGTGTTATGCACAAGAATCTCTAAAGGCAGCAGTCACTCCTTTGACAGCTTCTTATCAGCAATACCTATCAGCAATTATCCACTTCATTGCCTACACTCTGGATTTATTTTTTAACTGACAAAAATCTTATACATTGATGAAGTATGATATAAATATATATATATATATATATATATATATAAACTGTATACATTTAAGGAGTACATGAATAGATATATGAATATGTATATATAGCAAAATAATTAAATCAGGCCAATTAACATATTCATCTGCTTGGCTACTTTATCTTTTTCTTTCTGGTGAGAGCATTTCAACTGTACTACTTTTGAAATTTTAAAGTAAAGATTATTATTAACTCTAGACAATATTTTGTCAAGTAAATTTCCTGAACTTAATCTGCCTAACTGAAACTTTCTCCCCTTTAACCGACATAGCCCCACCCGGGCTGCGGTGACCACTATTCTACTAATTGCTCTTATGATTTCCATGTGTTGAGATTCCACGCATTTCTATTCCACATATCAAACAGATTATGTGGTCTGTGTCTTTTGGGGCTTGGCTTATTTCATTTGACATAATTTCATCTATTTGCCTCCATTTTGTTGACATAGTAAGATTTTGCTCTTTTTAAATGCAGAATAATATTCAACTATGCCATACCTACCACCATCCATTCATATACTAAATGATCATTTGTTACTATATCTCAACTACTATAAATAGTGCTTAAATGAAAGAGCAAATCAGATACCTGTTTACTATATTGATTCCATCTCCTTTGAATGTATATACATAAGTGGAATTGTTGGATTATAGAAAAGTTTTATGTTTCAATTTTTAGGAAAATCTCCATACCATTTTCATAATGGATATTCCATGTATTTTTTAAAATTTGCTTGTTTGTTATTGTTTTGTAGTACACATTTGAAACCAGTCTTACAAATGCTAAGCAAGCACCTTCCTAGTCAGATAATATATAAACATAACATGAAATACATAACATATATATATATATATATATATATATATATATATATATATAGTTTTGTTTTTGGTACTGAGAGTTGAACTCAATCCTGTGCTTACCAGGTAGGTGCTGTGCACTGAGCTATATCTGTGGCCCAACCAATTTATATTTTGAAAGAATCAATTTTCTAGCATTTCACTTAAGTATTGTGGATATTTTCTGTTTATCTTTTTCAAAAGTAAAGTATTGCTCAGTCATTTTCATTTCCTAAAAAAACCAGTGTACCCTTTCATGCTTGGAGTTTCTATCTGGGGATGTTTTAATTACCATGGTATAAAAGCTCGATGTCTACAATAACCCTGTACCCTAACAGAGCTACAGATTTGGAATGGAATTTCCCCCAAGGCTTAGTGTAAAGACTTGGTGAACAGACATCTAGAATGTACTTGCTACAGTGCCTCAGTTTTGTTATGTTTAGGACATGATCAAAGAGAAGTTAAAAATAATGCTCCATATGTTCCCCTTTCATGAAGTTGTTACAACACTGTAGTACTGATTAAGGCTCAGGGGCAGCAAAAGGTATGCAAGATGTTTAAATCCTTTAGGCATTGGCTTAAATCAAAGAGATGGAGCAGGCCTGGGGATCAAGCATGCCAGAAATCAGGAGACAAATGTTCTTTTAGTTCGGCATGGTGAGAGAAGTTGGGATGGAGGAAACAGGTCTCAAAGAGGGAACTAAAACTGTATGGCTGTCTTCTCTGGTTCAGGATTTGACTCTGCCTTTGGCCTCAGAATGTGATCAGGAGTATAAAGCACAGTTTCTTCAATCTCATGACTTTTCCTATCTCGAGTTCTTAGAACACAGAGCATGGGCACATCAACTATGATGATGATGATGAGTTTGTAAATGAAGAGATATCTTGGAAAGACCACCAGGGGATGGTGGAAAATTCTTAGGCAAATAATGAGTCTGTCCTTCAGATAAACCAGTGATAACATCTCTCTCGATTATGTTCTGATATATATATATATATATATATATATAT
Source organism: Cavia porcellus (assembly GCF_034190915.1). Classification (NCBI taxonomy): domain Eukaryota; kingdom Metazoa; phylum Chordata; class Mammalia; order Rodentia; family Caviidae; genus Cavia; species Cavia porcellus. Next base: position 86,383,923 of record NW_026947487.1, read on the forward strand.
ATATATATGACTAATTACTTGAAACAGAAACATTAATGAGAGGATGATAGCTTAACAAATAATTATAAAGTAAATGCCCATATAATCTCTTGCCTGTCCAAGGCTTGCAGTAAATATTGTTAGGACCTTAAAAAAACCCCCATTATTCCATCTTTCATAATTTTAACTTTTTATAGTAATTATGCCTCTCATTTTCTATCTCTCTACAGAGTATACTATTTAGTTATGATTAGTTTAGAATTTTGCATAATAGAATCAGATGTTTTTAAAAATTTAATTTTAAAAGCATGTTTTTAAAAGTATGTTTAAAACTCTAGTATTCTTTTAGGGTGACTGCAAATTATATTGGTACCCTCTCTTTTATACCTAATATTAGCAGTGCTCTGATCTTCTCATCTTCTCTTCTCTTCTCTTCTCTCTTCTCTTCTCTTCTCTTCTCTTCTCTTCTCTTCTCTTCTCTTCTCTTCTCTTCTCTTCTCTTCTCTCTTCTCTTCTTCTCCTCTCCTCTCCCCTCCCCTCCCCTCCCCTCCCCTCCCCTCCCCTCCCCTCCCCTCCCCTCCCCTCCCCTCCCCTCTCCTCTCCTCTCCTCTCCTCTCCTCTCCTCTCCTCTTCTCTTCTCTTCTCTTCTCTTCTCTTCTCTTCTCTTCTCTTCTTTTCCTTTCTCTTTTCATTTCCCTTCCCTTCCCTTTCCTATTCTCTATCATATTCTCTCTCTCTCTCTCTCTCTCTCTCTCTCTCTCTCTCTGTCTCTCTCTCAATATGGATCTCAAATTTTACTAGAATTTTCAAGAGGCTAATTTTATTTTGTCAATTATTGTTCTTTTGTGTTATACGGATTTCTGTTCTTTAAAAATAGCTTTATAATTTCTTTGGTTTTAGTTAATCTTTAGTAATTTCTTACTTTAAAATCTTAAATCACTGGTTTTAAATATTTCTTTTCTTCAGATAGGTAGTTAGATAGATAACAATATAAACTATGAGACCTTTTTGAGCAATAAAATAGTATCAAATGTTTGAAATTAAATAGAAAAGAAACAACTTCAAGTTTTTTCTTTAACTTTTCCTGAGTTTTAATACAAAATACCTATCATACTATAATCCAGTTGTGTATGATCATTCCTTCAAAAATTTTCACCCCTTAAATATGACATGTTCTGACAATAATGAGGGAAGTCATACGTGTTTAAAGCAACACAATTTGTAATAACTAAATTTTAGAAGCAACTCAAATGCCCATCAATTATAGATATTGTAAGAATGATGGGGGAACAATCTGCTTGGAAGGAGAGGAGTGCATTCATTATTTGATGCAACTAACAATGCACAATGTATTAACATTAGTATTCTCCCGTTATTTTATTTTGAAATTGTGTATCATCATTTTTATCTTTTTATTTTTAAAAAAAGAAGTAAATTTAGGGATATACAGTTTGAAATACCAAGTTAAGACTAAAAAAGTAATAAAATTCATTTATAACTTATATTTGCTTCAAATTAGGAGATCTAAAGATATAAATGATGTGCTTAAAAGTTGTCTTATAGAGTAGAAATATTCTTATAGAGTTGAAGTATTCTAAAGTGATAAACTATTTCATGATGGTAAAATTTAGAAAGCCAAACCATTGTGAGTGGTTTTATTCTTTTTGTAAATGGTGACTTAGGTAATGAAGTGATTAAACCTTGAATTTTTTGCTGTCCTGAGGCATCATTTTGCATATGATCTCCAATTTCGTTGTTTGAACTTGTAAGATGTCTTATTTGTTTTATTTGTGGTTGTTGCTGTTTTTTGCCTAGGGTTAGGGTCAGAAATGTATAATAGAATACTTCAAAATAATGCAAGCATTATTAGTTTGCATTCTACTGTATCTGATATCTAGAAATTAACCCATGAATACATATATTTCCATTTCATCTATTGAAAGTACTATGAAAATACTTGCTTATTCAACGTCCTCTTGCTTTCCTAGGACAACCAATAGCATTATAGGTACTACTGCATAAATAAATTCAAATAAAATGGCAAGGAGAAAGATGGATAATGAGTGAAAAAGTTCTGTATCTTCTCAAACTACTCATATTATTTTTGCTAATATTGTTATTTTAGAAATTTTGATAGTTCACTATTTTTCCCTTATACTCTTTGACTAGTACTATAGGAAAACTCAATGTTTCTCTCCTTGTAAGTAATTCACAAACAACCTATGTCCAAGAGGAGAAAATAATCGACATGATTTGGTCTAGAAAGAAAACAAGTTCCTCAAAGAATATTGCATATTGAAACCATCAATATAAGAATTTAAGATAGGAGGCTTTTACAGGTGAATGGATGCAACTTGAGACCATGCTCATAAGTGAAATAAATGAGACTTATATTTTACCTCTACCCCAGCAACAACCAATTAATTGTCTCATTGTTTCCTTTCTTGCTTTCCCAAACCAATTCTCTGTTCAGGAAGTAAACATATTAATACATGGTTTTTGTTGTTGTTGTTGTTGTTGTTTTTTTTTTTTTTTTTTTTTTTTGCTCTACTGTTGAAATTCCCATCTATAGCAGCATTAAGAATCTAACTGTATTTCAAAAACAACACACACATCTCTTACATGTATGCATAGCTTGACTGCTGCAGACTTCCAAAATCCACACCTTGCACCACCCACTTTACCTACTGCTATGCTTGGCATGTCACTTGTCCCCACCATAATTTATATTGAAATTTGTTTGCCATTGTAGCACTATTATTTGCTGGGATCTTTAAGAGGTGACTGGGTCATGAGAGCTCTTGTTCATGAATGGATCAATCTGTTATCAGATTGGCTTTTGCATACAAGTGAGCTCTCTGATATTCTTGCTCTGTCTCAACACATGCTGATGATGATCTCTGCCATGTTTTAACATAGAAGGTTCTATGAGTCACATGTGCTGTGCTTTTGGACATTTCAGTTTCCAGAACTGACATAAAAAAAAAAAAAAAAAAAAAAAAAAAAAAAAAAAAAAACCTCTATTATACTTAAATTACTCAGTCTCCAATATTTTGTTACAGCAACAGAAATAGCGTAAGACACCCACTCTCCTTCAGCTAATCCACCTGGAGCCAGATCTTCAGAACCACTGTGTGAGCTAATATTAGGACCCACACATTTACAGCTTCCTTACTCAGAAAACATCCTCCTGACAGCCTTCATATCTGGCTCTTCCTTTGATCTTCAGTGTAAGTTTTCTCCGCCCAAACTTCTTTACCTCTCCACACTACTTAAGAGGTACCATTCGCCCATCATTTTGATCTTCAGTGTAAGTTTTCTCCGCCCAAACTTCTTTACCTCTTCACACTACTTAAGAGGTACCATTTGCCCATCATTTTGTGTCTACAACTTGGGGCCTTCAGTGTTTATTGCATGTAAAATTAGGTTAAGTGTTTATTTGCTTACTTAAACTTCTTTACCAGACCATATTTCAGGCTCCATAAGTGTAGAGAATCTGAACATTTTTTCACTTAGTGCTGAACATGGCATGTAATAAGCATCACAATCAATATTTTTGAATTAATGTGTAAATAAACCATGCAGTATTTGAGAGTGAGGTTTCCAAATAAGAAGTTGTCAAGAAAATGAAAAGCACAAGGAATTGAGAAATTTGTCTGTAATGTTAAGATAATGCTGAAGTTGTTATTCTGTTTTTCTGATATGACCATTAAGTGTTACCTCTTTCATGGGTTCTACGTAGACTCTATTGGTGTTAAAAATCTAGCTTTTACAAAATCAGTTTGGTAGCTACTGTTACACTCTGAATTTCAAATTAATGTAATGAAACCACAGTATTTTGGGGGAAATCAATTAAAGCCAGGAATGAAATTATCATTGCATATGCTGTCATACAAAAATACCCTTATACCTCAAACTCATTGTATATTTGCAAGACATTTTAAAGGAGTTACAAAGTATAATGAAATTGGGAATTTTAGTATCATTTCCAGAGTCAAACTGATTCTTTTATGAATTTATATTCTTTTACTTGATAGTTCATGCTATGGAGAGGCTTCAAATTTTTCTTGTTTTAAATGAGGAACTAGTGGGAAGTTTTTACACTTTTGATTACTAGATGATAACCTACTTATATTTATTATTAATCTCAATTTGGTGTATTCCAGTCATGAATCTGATTTATTTACCTATGATTGAACAAAATGTTTATTTTAAACATATAAAGACTTGTTATCAAACTGAAAGCAACCATGCCATATCATTAAAGCATTTGATATTTTAAGGAGATAATTTTCTTGTCTATATTTTTAAAAATAGTTTTGTAGCATTTTAAAATTAAGTATTTTAGTTCAAGTTTTCATTCAATTTATGTTTTCATAATTTCCTCTCTTCATTTTAGAAAGTTTTAAAGTATTTAAATAGTATATTTGTAAATAAGCACAATGACAATGAAGTAAAATACCGTGTATGTGCCTGTGTGCATACATATATTTGCATTGCCAATGATTTTTTTTATCTGTATACAATTTTTGTATAGTTTGTTTTCAATAATAGTACTGAAAATCATGTTCAGTTCTGTTAATAAAAAGGAACTGAAAAAAGGGTTTTAGGATGTTATGTGGAAAAGCCGTGGATAACGACAAGCCTTTTTCAAGGACCTAGATTTTCCCCAACTTGTCCTATGATTAGCTGGGAAATAGAGGTGGCTCATTGGGAATCATACAGAAAAGAGCTTCATGCATAGACTTTTTGCGATATAAATATCATCAGGACAGTGTTGATGATGTTTTCATTATGTATGTGATACATCTATTGCTTAGTGTTAGTATTTTTCATCCTTTCAGTTTGTGTTGCACATGAAATTGGGAAAATAAACCAATGACCTCAATTCAAAACCATTTTTTAATAACAAAGTGTAATCTTACTTATTCTTGTTATCACTTCTATTCAGACTATCAGTACTACACAGAAAAGAGGGCATAGGGGCAAATAGTTTTGAATTCAAAATACATAATTTGCCAGTGGGTGACCTTGCACAAGTTATGTGACATCTCAGAGTCTGAGATTCATCCTCAGCAAAACACAGCTAGTAACACCTTTATTGCAAGGTGTTTGCAATGTCTGAATTATATAATTTATATTCTAGTGCATTAAGTGTGCAGTAACAACCACTCAGTAGAGTTATTTTTTCTACTATTTCTTTATCCTGCTTTACTATTTTCTTTGTCTCTGCTTTATTGCCATGGCAATGAAAAAATCTAATAGCTTTTGGGAATCGACAAGGGTCTAAAGTTTCCCAGGTTTCTTGGAAGGTGGCAGCCTGGTATGTGTGTATATTTTGGAGTAGCAACGACAGCTCATTCTCAATTTAACAACATTTACATAGACTGTCCTTTACCAGAGACTCGCCATGGCAAAATATAAAAGTTAACAAAACATTCAAAGATCTTTCTTTATCAAGCTTAGGTCTAGTGAAAGAGGCACACACAATAAAATAAAACAAATGAGTAACAAACAAGGCTCATACCACCATTTTTGCTTGAAGTATAATAATAATGCAGGTTAGGAAAAAATGCCGTATCTCTTAGATGCTTTATAGTTCTTGTCCTGGGGGAAGTCGCTGGGCTAGGGATAGTAAAAGGCACAAAGAGTGACAAGGGTGGTGAGAAGAAACTGCTCACTGATTAAATGTTGTTCAAGCATAAATTCAGAGGAAGTGAGCATGTGAAATATACAGATTTCTAGGAGAATAGCATCTAGGCAGTGATGTCCACACAGGAAAATATTTGTATGTCCCAGCAAGTCTGATGTGGGCTAATGAGGATCGGGTGAGGGTAGGAGTGGGGAGACATGAGATGGGAGAGAATGGCAAGTCTGTGCTTGTCTTAAGACAAGAGAATGGCAAGTCTGTGCTTGTCGCAAGACTGCTCTCACTGTTCAGGAGTTTTGGGAAATATATTTAGACGAGCAGCCATGACCATATGTTGGCTTATAGAGATGTGTTTCTTCTCTTCCTTTCCATTGATATCTTCCTTAAAAGACACAACACAAAGCTCATACTAAGGCTGGAAAACCACTCACAATTTTGCATTGTCTGTTTTGTACCCAAAGATACATTAAAGGCCTTATGAGGTGATTCGTGGACTACCTTTCTAGTGCAGAATTTTATTCTGTATATTTTATGATTATGCATGCAAAACTAAAAACAATGTTAGCTATATTTTTAGACAGTGCTTAATGTATTTTTAAACTGGTATTCTATCTATCTATCTATCTATCTACCTATCTATTTATCTATCTACCCATATCTATCGATTGTACTGTGGATGTAACCCATTGGTCTCATGCTAATAAACAAGCACTCTGCTACTGGGTTATACCATCACTTCCAAATGAGCACTTTTTCCCAACTACATTATAACTTCCATTCATAGGTCAGATGGCTCTGTGTTCCAATGTGGGTCTCTGGTGCATTACTCATGTAACAACTTGGATCACTACACTACCTATGTATTAAGCTGGGCAAATTAAACAACCTCCCTTTTTTCTCTGGGTAATGAACTATTATACCCTATATCACTGAAAGGGAGCTGACATACTGTGTGACACAAAATAGGTGCTTTCTGTACTTTCTATTCACATCAATTTCATTAAATAGGTATGGCAGATTTACAATTATGACTTATTATAAAAGTTTGTTGGAGCATGGAATAATTAAAAAAAAAAAAAAAACAGACCAAGGAAAATGATTGCATATGTTGTAAACACCATTTTTTTTCTGTAAAACTGTTATCTTATAGTACCTAGAGAAATGTGTGTTCATTATAGCCAATGACAGACAAAATATGTTGGTAGAAGTCCTGGTCAGAAAGATGAGTATCCCTTTAGAAAAGAGCTGCAGATTAGCTAGGACTGGATCAAGATGGAGTTTTCTATGGTAGCAATAAATCTTGTCCCTACCATGTCTCTGGTTGGACAATGCTCAGTTCTGATGGATGGTGCTGTGGGAAGTCCTTCACTATTAAAAAACTTATTTATTTAATGCTATGAGTTATAATTGAGGCAATTTAGTCCTCTGATCTCTAACCCCCCATGGAAGGTTTTTAATAAACAAAGTGGGAGAGTTTTCATCCTTGTAATCTTCCAAAGAGCACAGAATATCTAAGAGATTGTGGTTCCAATCTCGTTTCTGAATCCTTATGTACCTCATTACCAATTGACCCATTCTCTTATAAAAAGGCTTGTAGTCTGTTTCTGACTCTGAAGTTTCTATATCCATCCAATACTTTGTGTATCTATGATAATTTTTAAAGTTACCCAGGTAATGTGCAAAATAATTTGGAACGTTCAATGCTGTGGTGACATTTAACATCATAGAAATCCCTTCTTTAGACTGCGATATCTATCAAGAGGGATGACAGCTCTGAAAAGCAGTTAAAGTGCAAGAGAATTTAACAACCTTCTATTACCTGCAAATTTACAGAAGATTTGAAAGTTGCAAACAAATTCTTAGGTCTGTGTTCACTGAGTGGCCTTTAACTTGAAAACAGGTGTGTGACTGAACTCTGTCTTTGAAACTTGGCATTTTAATGAGGCTCAATTCCTTTTGAACAAAGGTAAGGAAAACGAGCAAAAATGCCATGTCTGGTAGACACTTGATAGTTTTGTTCTGGGCAGGGTTGGGAGGGTTTTCTGTTAGAGCCCACGTACGTCTATGTGCTCCAGTACCAAAAAGGCTTTCATGCAGAGGTCAACTCTTCATGTCCTTTGGTACCCACCTGTATCTAAAGATAAGAAAGTAATGAACATATCCAAACTTATGGCACCACATTACCAATTCATTTTTTTCTGACATTTCAAAGTGATCCTCTACCTTTGTGACCTTTAGAACAATAGATTATTTATGTAGGTATTTCAGAAGATGTACAGAGCATTAAAGTTACTGAAGCATTTTGTGGGCTGTTGGGAATAAGGGGAAGACTCAAGTGTAAGAGAAACGCTGTTCCTCTTTTAGTTACTTTGAAACGGCTTAAATCATCTCCAGAATAAAGGTTATACTAATAAATGTCTCATTTGTTTTAAATGCTCTGAAATGTGAACACTTCCATGGAACATATAAAATCATATACAGTAAATGGGCTGTGGTGAGATATTGTGCATTTCTATAATTCCTTTTTAAATTTGCTCTTTTATTCTCCTTCTACTTGACCAAGTTCTAAATTACAGTACCATAGGGGTAAGGAATATAATGTAAGGCAGACACAGTATTTTTTGTTTGAAAATAGTATGAAAATTACAGGGACTCAGAATGAGTTTTTCATTGTTAGCAAGGCATAAAAGAGATGCTGTGAAGTGACAATCATGTGCTCTCCAGTACGTTCATCCTCCGCTTCCTCCTTTCCCATTAGGAATAGCAGGCTACCTATAATTTTCCAACTATGACATGCCTTTGCTCCTGCCTTGTCTAAAATGTCCATTCCATTAGTTATCTTGTTACTTAGTATTTTCCTCAGAAAAGATGACTATTTTGAAAAGCACAAGTGAAAGAAAATTAATCAAAGTCTTCACAGTAATCTTTCTCAGAAAATGTTTAAATAATTCATTCTGAAATCAAACTGTCAGAAGACAAACCTTGGCTTCATGCTGTATTTACTGTAAAACTCTATATGAGCCTTTTATCCAAGGTTATCCAAAATAGGGAAATAAAGAAATCAGTACCATATGTCTTTTGTAAAAATTATAAAGATACGTGCCAAAATATGTTAAAGTAGTTCTTAGCACAAAATGTGTTCAACAATTGTTAGTTATTTTTATTAAATCTGTCCTCACACATTTCAAGCAACATGAAAATTATGTGAAACCTCTGACACTGTAAACATTTCAGCCCTTTGTGTCCTATGTGGAATGATAATTATCCTTTTGTACTAATCTAATTCAAATCCGTGTTGCTGCTCGTTTGGCCTTATCGCTTGTACCAGTGCTCTCTGCCTTCCGGCCTTCATCAGCTTCTCAAGGACTGCCGGTACTGATTTCTTGTTTTCCCTTACAAAGCTATGTTCAGTTAGGGAAAGCCTTGTTTTGTCTTTTTCTCCAACCATTATGAATTGAAATTCTCATTCATTGGAAATTTTTGGTTTATCTATATTTCATATCCAAATAACTTGTGTGTTCTAGGACATTTGTTGCCACCCAGCAAAAATAACTTAAACATGACAAAATTTAGGCTGCAACATGTTTCCTAAGTGCATCCATTCGATTACTTATTCAAACTCCAGAGGCTGTGCTAAAACACAAATTTACAGCAGATGCATATGGTAATCCTAGACCTTCTCCCCTTTGGTATTTAATGAAAGTATTGTTTTCAGGAAAAAAAATATCAGCAGAAAACCTACTAACTTTAAACTACAAGAGAAAATAAAACTCTAAAGTAATTATTTAAACACCTGGATACAGCTATGTCATTTACATCATTTAATTCAATAAGTAATAGGTTACATTATTAGTAGTAGTCACGGTAATAGCAGTTATAGCACTTTGCTTATATTTGGTTGTGTGTAGGCTCTGTGAACTTACACTGCAAGAGAACTACTCCTACACTAAACAACTATCCTAATCTAAAAAGAGGCATAATACCATATTGCAACATGGATGTAAACAATGGGTCCTTTCATGCTCCATACATGTCCTGAGTGCATAGCATGCTGTTGATGCTACAGGAGAAAGTTAGTTACAGTACTAAGCAACACACATAAAGTCTATGTACTCTTAAGTCTCAGATTTTAGATGTATAGAACAATCCTGGGTCTGGAACATGATAAAAATGCAATAGTTACTTTTTCTTTCACTCCTTCTGTCCTTCTGACATTATTTGGGAACTCAATCTTTTGCTATGAATCCAAATAAAATATAATTTTATATATAAAGTATGAGAACATTTAGTTTAGAAGTTTACACCTTAACATATAGGAAAATGGGAACATTTCTTCAAGAAGTTCAGAGATATTCTGGAACATATTGTTATCTTCAATTATTTGAGAAATGTCACTGTCACACAGGATTTTAAAGAAAAATATCAAGATCAATTAAGGACACATATTTTTACTTAGTGTAAAAGCTTCTTTCTCATAGTCAAAATCATGTCTCTCATGGGGTCAGGAACCAGATCTGTGTTACTCCAATAAGCTCTACGCTATGACATCTGGGATATATGATAAGCTTCAATAAATACTCATTGACCAAGTATGGAAGAATTGACTGTGTGAAGAATAATAAGAGTATGACAAGCTGCCTCATAGTTTTGTATCTTTCCTCACTTAAAATTTTCAAAAAGCCTGATTGAGTTTCTCTTCAAAGTATCCAATAGCTGTAACACTTTTTTGGATTTGACAAAGGCTAAGTGATCTTTAAGGATCTATTTACACTCCATGTATACACACTTTCCGTAATTCTATATTTTATCATAGGTTAATTTTCCTCTCTTTTCCCTTTATTTTTTTTTTCAATTTTTCAACACAGAGCTGATTTCCTTTTAAATCAACATTACTGTGTTCTGCTCTATTAGTCTCTTAATCTCTTTGCTAATTCCCTTATGTTGCTGCATCATTTAATTAAGGGCGACACTGCTGTGTGGCTGAGGCTCAAACAATGTCCTTTCCTGCTGTGAGAATACCCAGTCACCAGGGGGCATAGAGGGACTCACTAGGTCTGGATTTCAGAAAACTCAGCCTAGTTTACATTTCTGGAAAACTTCCTGTGAATGGAATGCATGCCTGCATTAAAATGAATCAAATTTGTGGAACTGTTGACATTTATTCCATGGTTTTTCAATCAGAAAATGTAGAGTAAACCTATTATCCTAAAATATGGAAACTACATTTTGTAAAGTGCCTAACACAGAGCTAGGATGAGATCATAACCAAGAAGTAGCTTAATTATCTGCCAAGTATCTGACTCCAAATAACAGTAGTTTCAGTGAACTTCAGATTTACTGCCAGGAAGATAAGAATGAAATAAGAATGTACTTCAGTTTTCTTTCACTATTTACAAGTTACTCTGCTAGGTATTTTCCAAAAGTAAATATTGTCTGTCAACAATTCAACAAAATATAGTGAAGTTGTATTTGCTTTTTAATCTATAAAAGGCTTGTTTTACAGAGTGGAGAGTTGATACAATTTTAAAACATGAAGATTGCTTGGTATTTTGTTGAAAAGTTTTTGCTTTGCTCACAGTCTATTAGAGATCACCTAATCTACGTTAATATCATACATACAATAATAATAATTAAAAGTTTATGATTTCTATATGTCTTAAAAAGATGCTCTAAGTGTTCATATTATATCACTACTAGAAATACTCAGAAAAAGAGACAGAAAACATAAAATTCCTAGAACAGTTATCTCAAAACATGTTAATAACAGAAGTCATCATTTTCCAAATTACTTACGATACACCTGGAATATATGTCAGTTGACTTCATCACAAATTAAGAAAGTGATTGTGTTCTCATGTTTTTAAAGGAAAATGAAAATCATGAATAATATATTTGAAAGAACTGGCATTTAATCTGACACAGAAAATCCTCAAAAGGCTATGGCAGAACAGTTTTCAGCTTCAACATGTACACAACTTGAAGCCACCAGTTAAACCCTTACAATCAGGAAAAGTTATAACAATTAAATAGCAAGAACTATTGGGACCATTTGTGAATGGTCCTTTTCAGGGCTTTTCAGGGCAAACCAGCACTCAGAAATCTGTGAAGACAGGAAAATCTCACTGAATCAAGTAAATTCTACTAATATAAAGCAGAAGCTATACATAAGTAGAAATATTTAAATGGTATCTTGGAAGAACTGCTAGAGGCTGATGCTGAGCCAGTGTTAAGGGAGCTCTCACACTTCATGGGTTTCACCTCCAGAAACCTCATCAAGTTTTATAGTAAATTCTCTAGAAAAAATCTGCATATGACTCTGGCAGGAGAAAAGTTAAAGTAGTGAGTAGGCTTCTCTGTAACTCCAGAAGTAAAAGGTTTTTCATAGTCTTGTCCTTAGTTTCAGGAACAGGGTGCTCCATCCAGCCAAATATAGTTTTACTGTGTTATCTAAATGGGGTTGAGAGAGCTATACAAAAGGAACATTTGTAAATGGTCATAAGCAAGAACAAAGACTCACTGAAACATAAAACTATAAATGAAAGATGAAATAAATTTTGTTCTCCAAAGCTCATTGCTACACCAATAGTAGATGATAGCAGAAGGAGTTATAAAAAGCAGACTTTCTGAGATGCATTTAAGAAACTTCAAAGTCAAGAAGATAAACAAAGAAAGAATAATAGATATTGAAAACACCAACTTCCACACCTACAGAAAACATAAAATAACTCAACTCCTAGTCAGATTAACATAATCCTTACACTTGATGCCTGTGTTCCTTAGTTCCTATTACACAACGCGCGTTCACTTCTGAGGAAAAAATTAATAAATCACTTCAAAATGCTAAAATGTGGTCTAAAGAGCCAAAGCAAACATGAGAACAAGTTTCAGATATGACACAGATGTTCGTAACTATCAGACAGAATACAAATAATTACCATTCATATGCTCATGCCTCTAAGGGCAAAAATCACCCATTACAAGAACAGATAGATAATATAAACAAGAAGAATGGAAGTTCTGATAAAGGACCAAAAAGAAATGATAAAAATCAGTGACACTGTAACAAACCTGAAAAGTATCTTTGACAAGTTCAAGCATCAACCAATGCAGCCAGAGAAAGGAATGCAACTTGAAGATTGGTTAATAGATATATTTCAAACTGAACTGTTAAGAAAAAAATGAGTGATAAAAGAACAAAGAACAAGATCCAAGAAGTATAAGATATTTTCAAAAGGTGCAATATAGGTACACTTCCAATATTTAAAGGTGAAGAAAAAGATAGAAAAAAACAGACAGAGGAAGAAATAATTGAAGTAGTAATGAATAATGTAAAAAAAAAAGTTGGAAGTTAAGTACACCTAACCCAGAGAGCCTAGAAAATATCAAACGTATGACAACTTCCAATACCTGACAAAAAACTGAATCTAGGCTTACTTAAGTATACAAAACCAAACACAAAAAGGTAGTGTTGAAATAAGTTGGAGAGGGCAACATATCAAAAAAAAGAGAGCAAGAACAAGAGTTAAACACCCTTTTCATCAGAAATCATACAAACCACAAGACAATGAAGCAAACATGAAGAGTTAAAAGAGAAAAAACCCACCTAGCTATAATTCTATTTCTATCCAAATCATACTATAAAAGTTAAAGAATAGTGAAGACATTTCCAGACACATACACAAGTAAAAATTCATTATAAGAGAACCACTTTAAAAGAAAGTTTAAAATTTTTCTTCAGGCATAAGGAAAATAGAATGTCATAAATATGTTAAGGATGTATGTTAAAAATTTTAAGATATTTCTTTTTTTAAAGAAATCCAGAGTCAATGGTGCATCAAGAGAGGAGAAACAATAAAATCATGAAAAAGGTTCAGTTGAAAGCAGAAAAGTCAAAAAAAGGACAAAATTTCAAAAATGCAACAGATAGAATGCAGTCATAAACATAGTCTTCCAAATATGTAAATACAGACTCTGAATGTAAATGCCATGACCAGACAAATTAAAAGACAGAAATTAGATTTTCAAAAAGTGAGTTCGAACACTTGACTAGCTACAAAAAACACCTAATTTAAATATAAAGATTAATAAGTTCAAAATAAAGGAAAAAATTAAAATGCATCACGGTAACACAAATCAAAAAGTTAAGTAATTATATTAATTTAAGACCATAGACTTTAAAACCAGGAAATTTTTCATTGGTTTTAAGGGAGTATTACATTTCAATAAAGTGGGCAATTCTCGTTAATAAAAATATCCTCCAATGTGGCTACACTTAAAAACAGAAAATCAGAATAAATGGGCAAAAACAGATAAAATTTACAGAAAATGTTGACAAATCCAACTAAAAGGTTAAACCTCACCTGAATTGCCCTATCCAACAATTTGATTTAATTTATACTTATATAATATTTCTTTCTACAATAGCAGAAAATGCATTATTAAACTCACATGCAACTCAACAGGATAGACCAGTTCAAGGCCACCAATTTCATTTTAATAGATAAAAAAGATCAGACATTATACACTGCTTTAGTTTTAGCTAATAGGAAGATAACTTGAAAATCTGCCCCAGATCTTTGCAAGTTAACTGGCATACTCCTTAATAATATATGAATAAAAGAATAAGTCTTAAAACACTTAAGTCTTCCCAAATAAACATACTGAAATTCGTGAGACACAGTAAAACAAGTTATAACAAGAAAAAAATCAGAATATTAAAAAGATTCAAATTAGTGATCAAAACTTTTACTTTAAAAAAAATAGAGAAGTTTTATTATGGCTGATGGTATGGGAAGCTATTTTGAAGATAACAAGAGGCATTATGGTAGCCACTGTTGATGTCCTATTATCTTATTTTGAAGTCTTGTATCATTCTCATTGTTTTGCTCTGATTGGATTTGCTCTTTCATTTTGTTTGGTTTTATTTCCCTAAAAAAAAAAAAAAAAAAAAAAAAAAAAAAAAGTAGAGATGTAAGAGCAGTTAAATCAGGCCAAAAGTAATAAAAGTTAGGGCAAAAATCAACAACATTGATCACCATAGGATATTCTCCTGAACCAAAACTTGATCCTTGGAAAGATTCTTTGGTAAAACTTCTAGACAAGAGATATAATGTTAATTATCATGAATTAAATACTAGTAAATTTAAAACAGCTATCATTGCTAACCTCAATGGACATAAAAGTGATAGTAAAGAAATACTAGCCAACGTATGGTGCCACATGCCTACAATTTCAGTGATCTAGGAGACCAGGGCAGGGGGATCACAAATTAATGCCTAGTCGGGGAAATTTAGCAGCTTAGCAAGGCCATGTCTTAAAAAAGAAAAAGAAAAAAAGAACGGACTATAAATATAGCTTAATGAGGAGGTCTTGGGTTCCATCCCTGGTACAGAGAAAAAAAAAATAGGAAGAAATACTGAAAGTAATTTTCTACTTAAATTTGAAAATTTAGATGAAATGGACCAAACCCTTGCCTGACATAAACAGTAAAATTCATACAAGGGGAAATGACAATCTGGACAATTATTATCTTACAAAATGAATTAGCAGGCCTCCCTGGTTTTATCAATGAATTATATGAAACAAGAAAATGTGATTTTAACTTTCCATGATTGAATTCAGAAAAGAGAAGCAAAACAAACAGTTCTTACCCAGTCTATAAGGTTAGCAAGTCTTGATGAGGAAGCAGAGAAAAAAGAACAATGGGAAAATACATAGAAGTTATATTTTAGAAATTGCCATCATGTTAAGTGAGATAAACACAGCATATAATGCCTTTTTTCAGAGACTGAGGCTAGCGGTTCACAGGGGATATGTGGTTAAAAAATACAAGTGTCAGATAGGAGGAGGAATTATGTCAAGAGATAAATGATACAACACAGAGACTGTAGCTAACAATGACGCAGTGTGCACTTCATTCTAAGCAAATTTGTGTTCTCTGTCACATGCTCAGGAGTGATATGTCTGTGAGGTAACAGTAACGCTAATGAACTTAATTAAGCTATTACACAATGTACACATATTTCAAAATATTATGTCATACACCATAAATATACACATTTTTCAAAATTAAAAAATGCCATGTAAGTAAAAAGATCACTAACCTAGTACAAAACCAGACAAATGCACTATAATAAAGATATACTCATATCTTACATGAATACAATAAATATTACTCAAAAAATATTTGTATATTGAGCAATGAATAAAATAATAACACACCACAAAAATTGGTCTTTATTATGAAAATATAAGGTTGGTTTAATATTTTTAAAATAACGAACATGATCAATAATGCAAAGTAATAAAAACTCATATATCCATCTCAGTTGAAACAGAAAAATAAATTACCAACAGTTACTGTCCAAAGATGGGAAAAATTCAGCAAGCCAATGACAAGGGCAAGCTTTTTCAGTTTTAAGAACACACACAACAACCTATAGTTAACATTAAACTTTATTGTTAAGAAACTGCTTTCCTCATATGATAGGAAAAAAGGGAAGACATTCCTAACACTTCAATGCAGTGAAGTATTAGCAAATAAAATGAGAAAGGGAATGAAAGTATTGAAAAGAATGAGCTTAAATGTTTGTACTTGTAGATGATACATCTATATAGCAAATCTCAATGAACAATGAAACTTACAAATAATGAAAAAGTCTAGAAGGACACAAAATATAAGGCAAATATGCAGAGGTCAATTAGCTTCCTACAAACAAAAATTGAACAACTGGAACTATAAAAAATATGTATATGTGTACACATATATATTGTATAAATAATTTATAATAGCACAAAACAGATTGCATATCTATGCATATATAATAAGGGTAAATATTTTCACTCCAAAATTAAGGAATAAGAGGGGAAGTAAATGGAGCAAAGTAATACCAAAAGCAAGCAGGGAAGACATTAAATTATACAGCTCCACGTCCAGCACCCAGGACAGGCTGTGGTGAGATTTGAGCTGCAAAGAGCTCAGACAGCCCAGCTCCTTATGGCATTGCTGGTTTAAGCTCCATGGTGTCTCTATGGGGCTGGAACTGCTCACTGCTAATGGATTTCTTCAACACACAATCTACATTCCTGTCACCTCAACTTCCGTCAGCTTCACTCTCACAGCTTCATGTGTTGTCCTCTCCATAAGCATACTGCCTGGCCCTCCAGGCCTTCCTCTGAAATCTGAGTGGAAGCTTCCTTGAACAAATAATGGTTGCATTCTACATACCTCAAAAATCAGCATCACATGAGTGAAACCAACGTTAGACATCAGTTTGAGCACCAACTGCTTGGTGCTGGAACTTCTTGGACCATAGCAAGAATGGCCTCTAATTGCTGAACTGAGGGACATAGCAGTCATGAATGAAAAACCTTTGTTCCCAAATGAAAGATTTATAGTTTTGTAGTTTTGAAACTCTGATGTATTTTCTTATGTGTACTCAAGGCATCTTTCTTCCTTTTTCTATACAAAATACTCAGTTTCTTTATATTAATCTTTTCAACAAGCATTTTCTCCTTTGCCCCACACATGTGGCTCTATTTTTTGTTCCTGACTCTCCTTGTAGATTTGGCTAAAAGCAGCTTTAAAAATTCCTCTGTCAGATTAATGAGTCTATTGTGCTTAATCTCAGTCTCCTTGAAAGTCCAGGACACGGAAAAATTTTAGACAAGTTTTCTACTATACCATAACACACGTGGTTTCTTGTCCAATTGCCAAAGAAACCTTTGGTCTAATGGAAACCTCTTGTGCATGGCCTTTAGAGTCTGAATTCCTATCAGCTTTCCAGTCTTCTGAGTTCTGACCAGAATCACACATCAGGCACTACTTAAAATGCTGCAGGACTTCTCTAGCCCGAATCTCCAAAACATTCCAAATTCCTCTTGTAAACTGATTCCAAAGGCATCTAAGATATGGGCCAGGTACACTTACAGGAACAGCCCCCAAAACTTGGTACCAATTTTCCATAGAAGCCACTTTCCCATTTTTGAAACAAAATACCCCAAATCAGCAAAGTTTATTTTTGCTCACAGTTTCAGTGGGTTTAGTGCATAGTTGGCCCGCGCCCAAGCCAAAAGGGCATGGCAGAAAGGCAAGGTGAAGGAAAGCTGTCTACTGCACAGCAGCTAGATATCAGAGAGAAACGGAAAGAACCAGGGACCAGAATGCATCCCTCCACATCAGGCCCCAGTTCCCTAACTTTTTGACTAGGCCACACTTTTACCTAGACCATGAAACTTGAGAGATATTCCAGATACAATTCATAACAACCAATCTTCTAAAGAATAAAGTATAAAAATGAAGAAAAAAATAAATTTCCAGTATAATTAACTACATAGGTGACCAATGTTAATATGAACATAATATATTAGAAAATACATGCCCTTGATATGACATGATGAAAACATCATCTTACCTATTTGGTCTTCCTTTCAAAATTCCATTCTACTTATGAGAAAAGTTTCTTATGGACCATAATTGAAGGATAGTCCACAAAGTATCTGAACAATGATCCTGATAATGTCAATGATCATCATATGCAAAGAATGTCTGAGAAATGTCACAGGCCTGATCATTTCAAGAAAACATGACTACTAAATGCAATCTGGCATTTTGGATAGGATCTTGGAACAGAAGAAAAATATTTGGGGAAAAATAAGGAAACAAAGATAATGTATGGATATAATGTTAAATGCACTGATATCAGTTTGCAAATTTTGACAAATGTACTATATAAACAGAAGATGTTAGTAATACGGGCAATTCAGGGTGCGATACAAGAGAAATGCTTGTATTATTTGAAAAATAATTCTGTCAATCCAAAACTGTTCTAAAATTAAACAATTATTCTGAAATAAAGACTACAACATCTGTCTTCATATATTGGAGGATATCTAGAAGAAAACATTTGGTGGCATCATGACAATTTTCAGGCTACATCTAAACTGACAGTCTAGATCTTGACTCACTATGGAGAAAAGCAAGAGCAAAGATAATGCCACAGTGATACATGCCTTTACATGCTTGTACACACAGACACACACACACACACCTTCACACATACACATATCTATTTAGATAAGCTGGGCTCAAATGGTAGTGAAACATCAGAAGAATTTAAAAGAAGACTGGAATACTAATGGTGATTACTGCAATTTTAGCAATACATGAAAATTATATTATTGTTACTATGGTTTCTGGGGAGGTCATATGATGTGTTTTTGTAAATAAAGTTTTATGAGGACACAATTGTTTATATGTTGTTTATGCTGTTCTTGTACCAATAATGGCAAAATTGAATAGTGATAACACAGTTGAGCCTGTGATAACATAGTAAATTAGTTACTGTTTTAGCCCATTATAAGCAAAGTTTCTTGATCTTTGAATTAGGTCACTTAACATTTTGAGTCTTAAAAACTATTATTACACATTTCAATCTTCTCTGCAAAAACCTGAGTTGAAAGCTTATCTACTATCAATGCTAATCCACTATATTCAAGGCACTGCTTAGTAAGTCCTTCCCTGCAGTATGTCCTATCTGCTTAACCAAAGAGAAAGCAAACATTGCTTCCAAATAAACAATAATGATCACACAAAAGAATGTATCAAGTGTCTCATTGATTTGGTCTCTGAAGACAGGTGTAAAAAGTGAATAACAGGATAAGCAGTGAAGCATACAATATTAGTGTACGCAACATTACCTGCCGCACATCGTTATAACCCATTTATGCACTTCTCACCCCAGAATTCAAGTCCTATCAGTGATACAAAGGTGATGCTAATGCTACAAGACATGTGATTTCATTAGCACTGAAAGGCGAGATGCTCTTTCCTTGCTTCTAATTTCACAATAGACAATTGTCACTTTTTTCTTTTCTTTCTTTCACTCTTCTTTCTTGCTTTATTCCTCCTGCATGTCAGTTTTGTTTGCATTTATCTATTGAAAATATACTATACATAAGAGTGATATTTAGGATTAATAAGATACAACTTCTTAAGGAACTTATCTTTTGGAATGCTGAAAAATTCCTCAAAGATGTATTATGACTTACAAAGTACTAGATAAAAGGTAGAAATAATGATCTATTATGAATTCATGTTACTTAACGTTAATTTTTCCTACTAGGAAGAAATGGAGATCTTTGATTTGAAACATTAGACACAGGGGTAAAATAACTCTCTCATCACTTCTTATATCCAAGAAGATTATTAATAGATATCTTAATAATAAAGTATGACTTTTACTTACTTTTAGGATAGTCCATAGCAATTTACAAGTACTGTAACATATATTTCAAAAAGAGGCTTATGAAATATAAAGGATCTATCAACCAAGAGGCGACTAGATATATCTGTTGCCATTTCATTCCCAAATCTCTATTCCAGAATGCTGTCTCCCACTGAGTTGGTTCACCACTCACATTTCATTTCAGAAGGAGTTTTGACAATCCCCCAAGATGTGACACTTAGGTTGAAAAAAATCACCCACTTCTTTTGATAAATTGCAACACCTTAACAATGCAAAAGCTACTGGGAAATATTTTTAAAAGTGAGAATTGTAAAAGAGAACAAGAATGCGTGAGTTTGATTACTCTGGAGCTTTCAGTATAATTCCTAGGACTCCACTTTCATCAGACCAAGGTTACCTCAAAGGTAGTGTTCATATCACTAGTCTCCTGTGCCAATCACAGTATTCAGTACCACAGTGCTCAAAGGATTTGGGTTTAATTGAATTAATTTTTCTCTTTTTTAATGACTTCAGTTCTCAGTAACCCATAGTGGTTGACATTTTAGGGGCATTTTCTGCATACTGTGTATTTGCCAATACTAAATCCATTGGCTTGAATTATCATAGATATGATTCCCCTGGGACTTTTAAATTACTATGCTAGATCCACTTGTCCTTTCTAAACAAGTGGGCTTGTTTTGGTAAGAAATGAATTTGGAGTGCTGTGTGATCAATTATCCTCTTTTTTCTTTATTTTTTATTTGTCGTATAAAGAAATGTAGAGACATGCAATTATCCATCCTGTTCCTGAGTAGCCTTCGTTATGAAGCTTTCCATTCTGAAGTAGGTTGATGTACACAATGTGTACTACTCTGTCACAAAGAAGGCACTGAAGGATAAACTTCAGTCTTTGTGAGAAAACTGATGCATCTTGAGACTTTAACGCTAAGTGAAGTAAATCAGACATGCAAGCTTAAATAACAAATGGTTTCTCTTATATAAAATCTTAAACTAAGAAATGAGACAGGTAATAAGAAAAAAGACAGGGAAAAAAACCTGTTGTAATCCAGCACAGACAATGTATCTAAAAGTCTACCTCATGTAAAATTTCATTTTGTGTTTTATATGTTTCTTGACCTATTAATCTGGTTTATATGATAAATAACTTTTTAAGCTTTTGTAAAATAAGTGAGTTGGATGCTGACAAAATAAAAGAAAGGGAAAAGTAGAGGAAAAAAGAATTGAAATGTATTATGTACATACCAATCTGCTACAATGTACACAATTATTACGTACTACAAAAACATAATAAAAGTGAAAAAAGTAAAAGAGGACAGGGAGGAAATGGATTATATCCTATTTCTGCCCTATAAGCTTCAGTGCATGAATGCATAATTGAGCTGGGAAAGGGAAATTTCACTTTAGATCTAGTTCAGATTGAATTCTTAGATTATTATGTGGGCTTATGTATTTTAATTTTTGACTATATTTTTATAAATGTTATTACAAACCTTATCTCCAAAAATGAATCTTGAATTCTCAAAGGAAAGGAAACTAGTCCTCCCTTATATTTAAATTGAAAATAACGTGTAAAATAAAGTTATCCATTTTTTCAGTCAGTATAATTAAATTCTTAGATTTCAACATCAATAGACACAGAAAATATCTCTATAGGCTAGCATCAGACACTGGAAGGTAAAATCAATACAAACAATGTCATTTCAAATACCATATATAATTGTTGTCTTTAATAACAAATATTGTGCACTGTATGCAATAAAACTCACTGAATATTACCAAGACAGTTCTAAAGTAACTAGTTAAATAATAAGATATACCCAAGTACCATAGATGGGTGATGACACTTGTCTGTCAGTTCTCAAGTAGTCCATGTGTCAAATTCAATTGTATTCCAATTCCTCATATAATGCTTTGTAGAAATCAAAAGACTGATTTTCATTATTTTAGAAAAACATCAAGAATTTAGAATTAAATTTCAAAATTTACAAAGTATAAAAATGTTAGATTCGTACTGACTTCAAAACTTTTACAAAGTTGTCACAGTGAAGATATGCTTTTTAGCATAAGGATAATCATATGCAACAACAAAATAGAATGAAGGATATAGAAATTAGGCTTATATATATTTTGGGGACTATTTTAAAAAACAATGACAAAATAAGTCCTCTGGCAAAAGACAGTCCATAAACAAATGGAGCTGAAACAATGAGACATACATGGAGAAAATTAGTAGCAATATTTCCCTGACACCATGAAAGAACCAACAAAGAATATTAATTATAAAATTTCAAGGATGAAAACACCACCATCTTGGGATGAGTAAGAATTTTACAGACAAGACAAATAGCACTAACCCATTAATAAAAAATTGGATAATGTAGACTTCATCATAATTTATATGAAATGTCCCTAATAGGAAAACCCACAGAGACAGGGAATAAATTAATGATTGCTCAGGGGTAGAAGAGGGAGAAATGGGAATAACTGCTTAATAGTTCTGGGATTTCTTTTGGGCTGATGAAAATGTCCTGGAACCAGATAATAGTGATAGTTTCACAATAATGAGTTTTGTGCTATAAAGTGGTTGAGTTATGTGGAGCTTGATTCAAAATCTTCTACTTTTCAAAATATAGCAGTATAAGATGAAAAGTCAATCACAGAATAGGAGAAAATATCTTCAATAAAAGTAACTGAAAAAGTTTATGTCTATAAGACACTATTTTTAGAACTAAATAAAAAGACAATATAAAGTATAACAAAATAGAGTTGAATCGCTACCTCATAAAGAAAAAATGGTCATTGTGCTTAGTATGGAAATATCTTCAGCTTCATTAGTAATCCTGCCACCTGATGCACTATTGCATAGATATTGGAATGAATAATAACGGCTTTACTAATACTGATACTGCTGTAGTCAGGGGTTTTACACAGAGAACAATTCAGATCAGGACATGGAGTTTATAATATTTTTATAATGGTCACCGGAAGTTAACACAGGAGAATGCAGGAAATCTATCTGCAACACTAATGACATAGATTATTTAGTCAAGAGTCTAAACCCCACGGCAATGTACCACATGAGTCCAGATAAAAACACAGAGCTCAGAACAACACCTCCACGAGTCCAACTGGAAGTCCAGAGCCCACAAGAAAGACTCACATCAGTCTCTTTTACAGATTCGTGACCGGGAAGACCCAAGGGTCAGCGGTGGAAACCAGAAAGTCTATGCCAGCAGGATGAAGGAGCTGTGCTAGCGGGATGAGGGTTCTACACTGGAGCCGAGAAGTCACATGCACAACAAAAAGCTGGGCTGTCCTGAAAGGAACCACAGCTGTCCTCAGTGACACAGAGGCCCCGAGCTCCTCCGACGACAAGCACAGTTGGGTACGTGCCAGGAAGCAGCGTGACGAGTTCATCCTGGAGACCAGGCAGCACATGTCTTCCCCTCTGGAGCCAGGAAGCAATGTTCCATGTGAAGACCAAAGCTTCTCCAGGAGAACCAACAGCTCAGACAGCAACTCGTAGGAAAACCCACAATGTCTCCTTCACACCTCAATCCCTCTCAACACCTCTTCTTCTCCACCTATTTATCCTGGCAACTCTCCTCAGGTGGAGCATCTTCTCTCAATGCATGTTGATGTAATTCAACTGACATTAAGTTGACCACTAGTTATCAAACCATAACAGATACTAATAATGAATACCTTAGCAATGTTTCATAGCATTTAAAGAGAAAGATAATCCATGATCTAAGAGTTGCATCCCATGCTCCTTATCATAGAACATGCAAACATGTCCATGAAATATATTGTATGAATGTTCATGACAGTTTCATTTGTAAGAATTAAAAAGTTAAAAAAACATCAAAATCCATCAAAACTAGAAGGATAAACCCATTTGAGACATCCATACAGTGGGATCCTGCCGAGCAATTAGAGTAATCAGTTACTGATATTTAATTCCATCAGCGCATCTAAAATATATTTTTGACAAAAGAAACTACACATGTACTATATGATTCCATTGTTATCAAGTTTAAAGATGCACAAAGCTAATCTATGGTGATGATATAGTGGTTTTTATTACAAAGAAGATTTGACTTAAAAAAGATTCTGAGACAACGAACTAATACAATTACATATCCTGTGTTTTAGTTACAATCATGAGTAGAAAGCTCATTGAAGCGCACACTTAAATTAGATGATTTTGAAAATGAAAGCTGAACTTTAAATCGAAAAAATGAATGGTTATTAATAGTCTTGGCATCATTTTATCATAGAAATAATTTCTGTATCTTTTCTATTTTGCCTTCCTCCTAAGGCACAATAAATATCATCTATGATATAACTAGGTTTAAACATTGTCACTCTGTGGTGTAACTAGGTGCAAACACTGTTAAATTGAAATCCTATATCATAAAGTTTTTTTTTTGTTATTGTCATTTTGCTTTTTTTGTTGTGTTTTATTTTGTTTGCTTCTTTGTTTTTGTCTTTTCAAAATAGGGGGCTGGGGATTTAGCTTAGCGGCATAAACGCCTGCCTTGCAAGCAGGCAGTCGTGAGTTCGATCCCCGGTACCGATAAAAAAAGGAAAAAGACAAAAAAAAAAAAATAATAATAATAATAATAAAAATAAATAAATAAATTGAAAAAAGAAGTGTGTGCTAAATGACTTATTTTGGTAAGAGTAGATTTGATCCTTCAGACTAGTATTGATTTCTAGCATCCAATACTCTGTAGAGCGCTCAAGAGGTCTCATGATAGAGAAACAGAATGGCATTTGGAGTCACAGTGACAAGAATACTACAACCAGATCTACCTTTTGTAAGCTGGATTTTTAAGAAAGAAATTAAGCTGTCTTAGTCTCAGTCACTTCATTTGTGAAATAAAAATGGACCCTATCTAACAGTCCCACATGGCATTAACATTCATATTTATTAGGTATCCTCCATAAGTAATACATTTTTTTCTCTTCTTTACTAAAACAATTAACTGAAGAATTCTGATTAAATTCTTTATAAATCAGAAATTAAATACTATTTCTGATTTTCTTACATTAATTTTTGTATCTGACACACGTTAGGTGAGTGTAATGGTTGAGTGTCAGTTTGAGAATTTTAGTTCATAGACGTATAAATCAGCTCAGCAGTTTCTTACCCTAGCTCATGGAATAACTACCCTATGGCAGTTCATGGCCTGAAGTGGGCAAAGGGAGAATGAAGAAGGACTTCCAAGTATCTCCAGTGTTTGCCTTCATCCTCTGACATCATCTCCGGCACAGACTCTTTAGCCTTCCATTGTAGAGGACCTGTAAGTCTCCTAATACGGACTTTTATTTTTATTTATTTATTATTTTTTCAATATGGACTTTTATGAGACACTGTAGTGAGCTCTAGACCTTGACTGAATTCATCAGGTTCATGTCAGACAACTCCCTGCATTCATCTGACTTTGTGACCATCATAAGCCAATCTTATAAATTCTTATACATCTGTGTATCTTCTGTTATATCTGTTTCTCTATTAAAACAATCTTATGAGTGAGTTATTTAATACCACTTTTATTAGTACATATTTATAGTATTTAATGGCTACATTCCTAGTGGGGAGTTGTTACATCCACATAATGCATCTTAAGTCTCTCCCATTTCTCTTCCCATTTTAGCCACCTCCTTACCGGCTGACATGTGTATGATCTATCTCAATTTCTTGTTATTAAGAAACATTATGAGTGTTCAACTCAGTCCCATAATGAATTTCCAGATATAGAGAAAAGCATAAACTTTTTCCAAATACTGCAGCAAATAGGAGTTTATTGAATGGACATGAGTTAATCCATGAAAACAGTTGTGGTGTTATTGCACATAGGTAGCTAAAAGGAGCAATCAATACTTCTGTCACTATTGTTAGAGGATAAGGAAACCACTAGATTTATTAATTCTTAATGGATTCATTCAATCAGTCATTTTTGAGTCATTTATTCACTAATATATGTATTTAATTTTTTAATAAATGTTTAGTAAATACTTTAAAACTATGTGCTGGACATGATGTGAAGTTAGAAGTGTTTCTTTGAACATTTTTTCTGTATCTTTTATAATCATAGACAGAGGAGGACTGTATGTGGATTATTTAATGCATTGCTGCTGAGAAGGGTTACTAACTTGTGTAACGATCCTTGAAACTCTCATAGTAACATTCAGTTTTCAGTAAGCCAATTCTTAAAATAGAAATAAAATGCTGCTGGGGATTCTGTGGAACAGAACCTTTGGACAGACCTTAAAGCAAAGAGCTAGTGTTGTTCTAATGGTAAAAATATTGCCCATGGGTAATCAGTCCCCTAATACAGCCTTCAAAAGTTTCACCGGGGAACACCATGTTTGAAACAGGCATTGTTTGTTCTCAGGTTTGTAGCATTTTACTAACAAGGTTTCTTAACAATTAATTACACCTCTGCTTTACAAGTGTGACTCTTTTGATTTGTGAACTTTCTGGAGCACTTCAGGGAAATTTAAATTGCCCTCCAACAACTACCCAGTTCACTGCCCTGCACTGTGCAAATTTGATATTAAATGATCAAATGTGGACCCCAAGCCTCATGAGGTCGTGAAATCCCTTGATTTGGGACCAGGTGTATAGAGATGTTCAATTATTAAATAATTAGTTTGGAAACAATAACTAGTGTAGTTTAATTCTCTTGCTGATTTCCTAATGTTTATTAATTTAAGCACCTGTGTCTTCCTGTAACACTTTCCTGCAGAATGCTTACCAGGATATGCATAGCATGTAAATTTACAATGAATATAATTACCTTTTTGCAGTTCCCTCCAGGTGCCTAAGTGAGCAGAAATGAATTATGACTTTAATTGTCAGAAAGGTTTCAACATTCTGAGTCTAATCATTGCAAAATTGTTTAAATTTCTAACTAAGCAATAATATGTTAGTGTTAATTAAAACACCAAAATATGATGTTTTTAGGCTAACCAAGTGTTCCATTAAAGAAGAATCAGGAAAAATAATTAGATAGTGGAGACAAGCTCTTGTTTTAGCATGCGTAATTTGTTCTAGAGTATTTCAAGGATGATAGAAGTTGATGATGAATTTTGTAGCCTTCAGCAAAGTCCCTAGCTCTTTTTCTTTGACCTTCCCCATTTTTCTTGGGAGTCAAACAATATTTTCCTATGCTGAAAAATATTTCATTGATAATTCCACTTCATGTAAAAGTTGAACTCATTATCTTCCTTTAAAAGTGTCTTCATAATAGCATAGAACCTAAATAAGAATGTAGGTATATCTTTAGATTTCTCTACCTTTCTCCAGCTTTGTATCCATAGATTGCAACTTTCTCTCAGGCACATCACCAAATTCCCCAAGCCAACAACTTATTGTGCCTGGCTTAATCTGTCACAGTAGTGGTTTCCTGTTGAGTGGATTCTATCTCTATGACCCTGTCTCCAACTCCATGCTGTGACCTTCAGACTATTCTCTGAATATTAAAGTTATTTTTCCAAATTACATTTTATGAGAAGAGAGGGAGGAAAAGCTATCTCAAATACTGAGTCAATACTGATTTGAAAATGAGAGAAAATGATTTTGGAAGGTGATGGATACCCCTATTGTCTTGTTGAAAACGACCTGGAGATCAACTCTTCATGAAATCTGGTTTATCAGAAAGTTATGCAATGAGTCCTCCCATGAGAGAAACTAATACCTCCAAGTTACACAATTACAAACAATATACAAAGAAGGAAATTAAAAGCGTAACATCTTCCTGCTATAGAAATACCATACAAATAACTAGATCTCCAATTATATACTCATTCAAGACAATAAAGGGATATAAGGTTGTAGTACAGTTATTGATAGATCATCCTTGATCATTATCGCACAATTTTGTTACATAGCTAAAGATAAGGCCATAAAGTTATGTAAGAAGTTAAATCTGTTAAAGTACCCTGCTAGCACAAATTTATTTGAAAAAGACTGACTGAATTTTTACCAAAATAAAGTGTTACTTTAATGGGAGTTTGGCAGGGTTATCCCTTTGTGTGTTATAACATATAGTACTTCACTGGTAACAGTGTATGTTAAAATGACAGGAAATAGTAGGATTGAAATAGGAATGAGGTTGCCTGCATATAGCATTTCTTAGAAGCATAATTATGGGATCACTGAAGCATGAAAGTAGCCACACATATTTGCAGGCATCGTAATCAGTATAATTGGCTTGCCATTGCCTCCAGACCCTCCTTCAATTATTAAAAGTGTTTCTACTGGAATGATACAGTCCATGCATGTGTTTAATTCATGCTGTTAAATCACATTGTCACCCTCCTCCAAACATATGGGTGCTGTATCGTATGACAGTGTTTCTACAAGAGATTAAACTGCTATACATGCTTCCAAAGTTTCCAGAGTCCGTAAAATAAAGGGACACAAGACTTGTTTTCATAGATGTTATTCTTTCTTTTTTTTTCAGTTTTTTTTAAATTTTATTTAAGGAGAAAAGAAAAAAAAGCAGGGAAAGGGTACAAGTTATACAGATTTACAGAAAAAAAATGAACAGTAGGAAATCACTAGTTAATGGATTACATATTGTCATCTTAGAAATAATTGCTCAAGTCACAAAATTAAAGCTTGTAAAGTGGACATTCCATCAATGATACTGCAAAAAGTTCTGTTCATTGATCCAATAAAACTCTGTGATATCATTTTCTATCTTATACACTTAAATATACATGCAGTTATATAGTTTGGAGCACTTTCTTTTCCTCTCTTTTGTACCATGACTATTACACATTTTGGGTTTCATTGCTCCCACGGTTCTTATTACTTTTTTGGAAGAGAGTAAAGCCAAATGTGACATAACAGAACAGAATCGGTCAAGTCAAAAGGGTGGACATAATAGATAATGTAAAAACATAATACAAGGTGATGTTATTCTTTCATTCATCATTTCAGGATCCACTCACAAATGTCTAACAAATTAGTTCTCTCTTTGGTCATCTTTGATTGCCAATAGTAGCATTCACATTAAACACACTTGTCTAAGAGGGTGAGTAAGTATAAAATACTTTTTTTTTTTTTTTAAAGGAAGGGTGTTTTAAACTTCTATGGTTACCTATGGCAAATTCTAAGGAGGGTATCCTAAAGTTACCTCCTAATTGTTATTGCACCAACCAAAACAAATTCAGTCACAGTGAAATCAAATATTTTGTTTTCACCAAAAGAATGACACATGGTAGATTAACAAGCATTGTGTTCATATACTTACCTTTAGCTTTAACATATTGAAAAGGTCCTACCTATGAAACTCAAATCCCCAAGCTGTTGTTTTTGTTATTAAACATAAATGCTGAATTCATATGCTTAGTGAAGTGTCATCATAGACTGAAAAAGTAAACATGCATATTTTTATGTCATATATCATGATAATTCAATAGTTGTCCTCATGTGTATAACTTTGGTCATACTATATACCTTTTTATCAAAAGTTATCTTGTAAACAAAGTAGTTGTTGCTGTCTTAACTGGCTCTACGCATCAAAGAGAAATATACCATCTACCATTGAAATATATTTAAATTTTATGAATTCATCCAATCAGATGAATGGACAGCACTAGACATTACCTAAGATAATAAATAAAAGTCCTTTACTGAGACTTAATTTGATCTCATATAACTGATGTGTGCTTGTCAGACTTAATCATTTTAAAACTGCTTCTGTCCATAATATCTTATATCTCCCCTAGGCAAAGTTTTACATTATATATCATTTTATAACTTTATGACAGGAACAATTTTGATTTCTTTTAAGAATTGATAGACTTCCTATTTACAAAAGTGAGTTTTGTAATTCAGGGAAAAATGCATTACAATCATTATAATTTTTTTTTTTTTTTTTTTTTTTTTTTTTTTTTTTTTTTTTTTACTATCTAGCATTTGGTTCCATTTTGGTAACAATAAAAAAAAAAAAAACTGGAGAATTTCCTTCATCATTGGGTAGAGTATCCAATGGGCTCAGCAGCACCGGTTTGTTATCTCAGCACTCTGGGAGACTGAACAGTGGGATCACAAGTCAAATCCAGCCAGAACAATGTAGTGACTTAGCAAAAACCTGTCTTAAAAAAAAAAAAAAAAAAAAAAAGATTTCCTGTTGCCCTGAAGATATGTCAAATTTATGATTACTTCCTGCAATCTAAATAAACTTTAAGCTGTCCAAGAAAAACAGTGGAAATGTTTGGAGATTATTAACAAGTGAATGAATCTCTTTGATATACAATGGAGCCTCAGGTCCTGGCCACTTCTAGGGCTAATTTCTTGTTGAAATATGAAATACTCATTATTTTTCCAAAGGATTCATTTTCCCCATTAGTTACACAGACCCACAGTGTACTAAGAAACAATCCATAAGTAGTATTTTAGTGCAGTGGGGCACACAGTATCTAAATTGACTTTTACTGCTAGAAAACGCTTATCAAAATTAGATACTTTATTCTATCAATTTTGTTTTGCACTATGTTGTTCAATTTTATGGATTTTCTGCTTAGTATATTCACAATAATTGTATTTGTTTCTTATTGTTTATAAATCTAATCAGGTTGATCTTAAAGATTCAGAATACTTTTAAAAATTTATCTATAAGTGGTTTCCTAATATGTATTTGATGGTTCAATATTTCATAAACTCTTAGTCCAAATAATTTCAGAAAATGACTGTTGTTTTTCTTAAATATTGAGACTCATTTTAAGAATTTAGGTAAGAAAAATTATACTAGCTAATATATTAAATTAATTATGATTATAATGGTGATTAAGGGCTCAAAACTAGAAGGAGGCAGACACATTAAAATTACTATAGATGATATACTATACTTTTGCATATATCTAAGTGGGAATGGATTTATCTTACTATAACAAATACTGTACAGCAATTTTTTTCCAGAGGCCAGAGTGGGGGAGCATAATAAGAATGTAATCTATGAAACAGGAAATAAGGTTCTAAATCACAGTTCTGATGGAGAAATCCTGAATGTAGCATTGTGATGTAAAGATTTCCTTTATAGGAGGAAGACTGACACAAGTGAATATTGGGGATAGAATTCTGGACAGAAAGGAGCCACGTATCAAAGTCTAGACTAACCTTTTTAAGAATATGAGGGCATATTCCTTTGTGTTTGGGTTCTATCAGTCAGTATAATGTATTTAAAATTTGCCTATTTTTTATTTTACTACTGAGCAGGTATCATTTCAGTAATGTATTACAGTCTACTTATTCACCTATTTATGGACATTTGAGTAGTTTCAAGTTTTCTTAATAATCATAATTCATTATAAACATTTGCTTTTGCTTTGGATTTAATAGTTCATTTGGTGTTGTTTCATTATCATTTGTGTATCTGGATCTGTTTGAACTAAGTTTTCACCTGCCTATGAGTTACATTTTGGGTTTCGAAATATGGATCCCATGCTTCTTTGTATGCTTATTAATATTCCATGGGGTTCTACTAATTAGTGAGTGCCAAGATTGTACTGTCTTCCTCTAGGACATTTATAGGGAAGTGGTGAGTTCATTTAAAGAGCAAACTAATCCTTTCAAATCTTGGTTTGAATTTTTTTTTTTTTTTAGAGAAAAAGAGCAAAACAGAAAAAAGGGCAGAAATAATACAGAATTTAAAAAAAACAGTAATAAATCACTAGTTGATAAATTATATAATGTTATCTTAGAAGTAGTTGTTCAAGTTACAAAATCAGAGAATAAGAACTGCACACTCAAACAATGACAGTAGAAAATATTCTGTTTGATGAACTAATGAAAATTTAGTACTATGGTTATCTATCTTGCGAGTTTAAACATTCTTTAATGTAAATCTGGAGTAATCATTATTCTTGATTCCTTTAGGTCTGTTGTTGAGATGTGACAATTCTGGACTTGCATTCAATCCCCTGAATGATCACAGAAGATTTTCTCCATTGGTTACTCGGAGCTCAAACATGTCACAACTTGTATGAATCTTATGAACTATTCAGCTTGCAACTTCCTAATATGAATTCCCACCTGATTTTTGTAGAGTTTCAATGTTCACATGAATAAGCTAGAAACAAGAAAATAGTCAAAAAGGCACTTAGAAAAATTTTTAATAATCTCTAATTGAGGAAAAATTGCTGATAAAAGAATTACAATGGAACTGAAAGAGATTTGGAGAAAATGAAATGAGTCTAAATAAAAACCAAATGTGAGCTGGGCATAGAGGTTCATGCCTGTAATCCCAGCATTTGGGAGGCTGAGGCAGGAGGATCATTGTGGGTCCGAGACCAGCCTGGGCTCAAAGAGAGCTCAAGGCCAGCCTAAAGTGCATATAAAGACCTTGTCTCAAAAAGACAAAAACAAAACAAAACAAATGTGAGAGCTAAAAATTGTCAGAAAACTTGAGATGAAATTCAGAATTAAATAACAACAACAGTGCAACCAAT
Source organism: Cavia porcellus (assembly GCF_034190915.1). NCBI lineage: Eukaryota > Metazoa > Chordata > Mammalia > Rodentia > Caviidae > Cavia > Cavia porcellus. The sequence goes on from NW_026947487.1 coordinate 86,416,269, forward strand.
TGCCCCACAGAAAATTATAACATATCTAAGTACAGCCATATTACAGTACAGATAATTCAAAGATCTAGATAAGACTAACACTGTAAGCAATAAGAACAAGAACAAAAACTAAAAGCAGGAATTAACTAAAATAAAAGTGGAAATAACTTAGAAATTTAAATAATAAATGATAGAGTCAGGAGGCCTATAGATTAGGAGAAAATGTTTGTGAATTATGTATCTGATAAGTTAATACCAAATATAGATGATGAACCCACATTAAAAAACAGGTAATTGCTAAAAATTGGAAGATGGTGGCTTGATAGATAGCAGGGTAGAGAGCCTTTCTGAGAAAAACAACCCAGATGCTAGAATTTAACAACATGGAGAAGATCAGATGAAAGGAGAGGGATTCTCATGACCCAGGAAGAAACTGAGGAAAAAGAGAAAGGAAGGAAGGGAAAATGTGGAAGAAAGGCTGGAACCAGATGCGCTCACTGGGACTGGTCCTGTGCTGTGCTGGGCATGCCTTGGAATAGGAGGATTCATGGTCACAATGAAGGTGTGGCTGTGGAAATCGGGAGTTGGTGCGCATGGGGCCCTTTGCCAGAGGATGCGGTGTGGGGTAGAGTGGAGCCAAGGTGGAGAACAGCATTAATTCACAGTGAGTGCTGGAAACTGGGTGCCATGGGCAGGTGTGGCCAGCTGAGGGCGTATTGGAGTTGGGCAGGACAGGCCTGAACCTGAAACTGCAGTAGCATCAGTTAGCTTCCCTGGCCCAGAGGACTGGTAGGATCTGCTTGGGCTGAGTCATGCCCCTGGTCAGGACCCATAGCCAGGGGTGAAACTGTCCTGAACCTGTGATGTTCATACAGCATAGACTAATGTGCTGAAGGACACTGGTTAACTGGCTCAGAGAAGTGGAGCTAGCCCACAGTTCCTGTGTTCACCACAGATAATAGTAAACTGGAGAAGGCAGCAAGCCCCCAGCCCCAAGCCCCCACTTCAGAAAAACCATAAGCAATACATAAAGGACTTGAGACATCCACCATACACCTGTCTAAAAGAAACCAGAAACATGACAAGAGAAAGAAATAAGAACAAGCCTCCAGCCACTGACCCTGGGAAAATAAGTCCAGGAGAGGTAAATATAGAAGAGATCCAGGGCAACAATCATACAATATCAGCCACAACATCAGCAGACATAAAGGAATACCTTCGTGACCTCATAGACAAGCTAAAAACTGAAATTCTAATCCAAGTGAGGCAAGATATAAAAAGATTAATAAAAGAAACACTAAGCCTCTCTCAAGAAGACACAGATGGAAGAATGGAGGAACCCAGAAAAAGAAGAGAAACCTTTGGTGAAGAATATAAACAAAAAATCTAGAATACATGAAACAGATCCAAATAGATTACCAGGAAATTAAAAACTTCGTTGAAAGCTGGCAAAATGCCTTGACAGAAACTAAAGTCAGCCTTTCAAAATTTGAAGATAGGTTTGCAATGTGTGATTGTGAAGGGAAAGACGTCTTAAAAATAACAAGGAACCAGGAAGTAACAACACAAAGGCTAGAAGATGACAAGAGGATTTATAACTTAAGAATAAAAAAGTGAGTGAGGAAGGAGGAGTAAACACAATGAATTACAAAGGCTACTCACAGAAATAATTAAGGAGAACTTCCCAAGCATAGGAAAAGAAAATGACATCCAGATAAATGAGGCATACAGAACTCCAGCCAATTACAACCAAGACAGATCTACACCCAGACATATAATAATCAAGATCCTAGAAATTCACCACAAGAACACAATATTAAAAGTGGTCAAAGAAAAGAAACAGATTACTTGTAAAGGAAAATCCATCAACATTGTGACAGACTTCTCAACACAAACTGTCAAATCAAGAAGAGCTTGAAGTGAAGTAGTCCAATCCCCGAAAGAAAATCACCTCCAACCCAGATTGATGTACCCTGAAAACATCTCTCTCAAAATTAATGGAGAAACAAGATGTTTTCGTGACAAAGAGGAACTGTGGGAGTTTGTGACCACCAATCTAATCCTATAAACAATACTGAAGGACATTCTAGAGAGAGATAGAAAAAAAATAACAAAATTCCAGCAACAGTGGCAGAGAGGCCTCAATGAATGCAGCAGACAGTGGAATGAAGAAGAAAAGTGGACAAATAATAGCAGAAAATAGAACAGCAGAGATGAGGCAGAGAAGGTAGGCTATAATCTCTAGTATAGATGGCCTTGATACACTAAAGAAAGAAACACAGGCAAAGTAGATCAGAAGATAGGTTCCACTGAGCTGCTCTGAATAGGAAATATACTCAACCTGAAAGAGGTTTAATAAACCAAAAGTCAGAAATGAGAAATGATGCTTTATGTGACAGGGAAGCAGAGAGAAATAGGGGCAAGTCATCCAGCAGCTGCAGATAGGTTGGAAAGTCATGACACTTTTGTGCAGTGGAAAACTACTCAGCTATAAAGAAGGAAAACCTTGAGGCTTTAGTAAGCAAAGGAATACAGCTCAAGGTCAAATTCAGGGGTAAAAAGGTTTAGCACCACTTAGACAGATAATCTAAAAGCTAAAGGAGTTAGTGGGATCCAAAATATACAAAGCAACCTGAGAAAGGGAAATGGAGGAATTGTCTAAAAAAAGGAAGGCAGAAGACATTGTTAGTAGTATATCAGGATTTAAAAGCCACAGTAGTTCAATCGCTCTGTTTAGTTTGACTTTATTCTGTTCTAGTCTGTCTACTCAGACTAGATTTGAGGGCACAGACAACTATTCAAAAATAGCAGGATATACTATGATAACTATCCTTAATTTCCTATTAACTTAAAATGAAGCCCTGTATTACTTACATTGTCATACTATGAAGGATCTTATTGAATTTGGTTTGTTAGATCTGTGTTTTTGTCTTGACTGATTTTATACAAATTTGGTATGCTTGATAGTATCAAGTCTAAGAGTAGAGGCAACTATTCTGAAGATGGAAAGATGCTTCAGAAAAACCATAATAAGACACTCATTCCAGTGTGAAGTCCTACATTGTCTCCAATGTCGTGTTTTTATTAAAATTGCTATGTAATTCTATATTCAATTATATTATGCCTGATGATGTAGACAATTCTACTGAAAATAAAAAGAGACAGCATAGTAACTACTGTAGATCACCTGCTATTGTGGCTGTATGTCTTTTTCATTTCATGTTTTTCTAGGAATTTGTGTTGTAGTCTTGTTTTGATTTATTTTTCCCTATAATACTGAAAGGATAGGTATACATGTAGAGATTCACACATGTGTAGAATTTCTAAACAGTTTACAGGAACAGATCATATAATACATGATGTAATGAACAGATACTCTGAAGAATAAGAGACACTAAGATACCCAGTGCTAATTCTGTAGCAGTATGATATAAAACCTAGCAATACTATTATTTATTGTTCAGAGTGATATTAGTCTAGTCTCTTATGTTTAATTTCAACATATATAAAGATATGGACAGCTATTTTGAAGTGAATGAGAGACATTATGGCAGCCATTGTTGACTTCCCTATTGTCTGGTCTTGAAATCCTAAAAAGCCTTCATCATCCTGTTCTGATTAGCTTAGTACTATATTGTTCAGTGTGTATTCACCGTGTGTAAAGATGTGGATAACTATTTGGAAGAAAACAAGAGACAATATGATAGACAGTGAAGATCTCCAGTGGTCTTGCTTTGAAATCCATGTTTTTAAAAATTGTTTCCTTATGATCTGTTTTGTTCTGTTTAATTATACCCTCTTTAAAATAAAAAAAAACAAGTAATAGAATAATCCAGTTAAAAACTAGAAACTATCTGATTTTTCTATTTTCATGTCTGGAAGAAGATATTAAAATAGACAACAAGTTTATGAAAGAATACTCAACATCACTAATCATCAGATAAATCCATGTCAAAACCACAATGACATTTGTTAGGATGGCTTTTGTTAAAAAGAAAAGTGAACAAAAATTTCAATGCTGGTGTGGAGAAAATGAAACCATTATGCATCATCAGAGCAATTTTTTTAGATGATTAGAATTGATTTCTAAACTATGTGGATTTTTTTTTAAAATTAAGAAGAGAGCTATCATTGGTCCTGAATTCTCTCTTCTGGGTAAGTAGCCACAGGTAATGGAATCAGTATCCCAGATATATTTGCACTGTATTCATTGCAACATTACTCAAAGTAAACAAGATACAGAAACAACCAAACTATTGTTAGATGAATGAGTATACTGTGATATGTACACACATGGGGTGTTACATAGATTTTAAAAATCCTAGCACGTATAATAACATAGACAAACTCAGAAGGTGTTTTATTAAATGAAATTAACCAGACATAGAAGAAAGATACTACATCATCTCATGTATATGTAGAACTTTTTAAAAATTAAGTTCATAGAAATACACTAAAATAATACTTTGACAGATGAGAGAAGAGGATATAGGGCACAGAGGGTTACAAAGAATGGATCACCTAAAAAGGTAATATACAACATGACAAATATAGTCAGTATTATATTTCATACAAATAATTTGTCTAGAAAGATTTTAGTTTCTTTTACTACCAAAAAAGAGACAAAATACAGATAGCTACAAGATTAATTTGTCTGATCACAGTAATGACTTCTTTATATATGTGTATATCAAAATAAGCATTTCAAAACATTATATTCATTTCTCAAACACATATAATTAGTAAAAGATCCATAATTTAAGGAAACAAGTAATGAGTTCAGAAGCTGAATCTTTGAAATCTTTAAAAAATATCAAATGCCTAAGTAATTAAAAAGGGAGAGAGAGAACAAATATGCAAACTTAAAAGAGAGATAATAATGGAATTAGAAATAATTCTTTTGGCAAACAATTATCAACCTAGACAAATTTATAAAGATTCATCACGATATTATTTTGTATAATGCTATGAAAATCCTACTATATAATAAAGCATTACAGTATTAATGAAGTTCATCAAGAAAGAAATCAGAGGCAAAGGAATCAGCAGAGTGAAATATTGATAATGTGCAAACATTTTCATCTACATTCACTGGAAACTTTGATTCTCAAAAATTCTACCAAATTGCTTTTGATACACATACCGTGTCAATGGAAAGACTCTTATACGGTACTCTCAGAATATTAAGGTAAACACTAGTATCAGTAGTATTACTTTTAAAATCTGTGAAGTTTAATCTTTGAAATATCTCATTGGGGATGAACAGATCAAAAATATGTTTAAAATCACATGACATATTTTGTATTGATTAACAGCTAAATAAAAATGATTCATTTTTAAAATTCATTATTAAATTTTAAGGATTTATTTCCTTCAATTTATTTTTGTTTTATTTAAGTATCTCTATATTTTCACAGTCTTACAGTCAGTTCTCAAACTGAAATATATTTGAAGAATTTAGCTTTGATTCTTGTCTCTTATTTCATATTTTCTTCTTTCCTTTTCTTTATAGCTTATACTCGTGCTTTTAGATTTAGATTTTAGATTTTCTTAAAAATTTATATTTTCATTGTTTTTTGCAATTATAATGTAAGTGTACTTACTATGTAAATATAGTAGCATACTTTCGTGTTAGATTTTTCATTATTGGGCACAATGCTTGACAAAGGCAATTTCAAGGAAGAGAGATTCAATTTTGGCTCATGATTTTTAGAGGATTCAGTCCATGGATTGTTCACTCCAAAGAAGGTACAGATTGGTCAAGGAAAACTGCTCAACTCACACTAACCAAAAAAGCATAGAGAGAAGACGGGGCCCAGGCACAGGAATACACTCTTTCAAGGCATGCGCTCAGTCACCCACCTCCTATCAAAATATTCATCCACAAACTCAGTAAGGCGCAATCCACTAATTAATACCTACCTCCATGATCCAATCATCTTCCAAATATTTCCACCTTTCAATTTGAGACCTTTGATAGACATTCTAAATATAAATTACAACAATTTTTTCTTATACTAATGTTGTCTCTAATATTGCTTTGGTCACAATACTTTTAAACTTTATGTTACAGCTGTATGTGGAGGTATTCTGCTATTTGTGTTGTTCCAAACGTACAGTAATAGATTTCAAAGATGTTATCAAGATGTATTAAGAAATCCTTTGCAGCTTGGTATAATAGTTCATGCCTATAATTTCAGCTGCTTATGAAACTAAGGCAAGAGGATAACAAGTTTGAGGCTCGACTGGGCAGTATATTAAGATTCTGTTTAAAGCCAAATAAAAGTTCTTCACTCCTGCATTGCACTGTCATTATAGTAACTCTCAGCATTTTCTATTAGAAACAAATATTTCAAAAGACAGCCCTTCACATTTGTCTTTCTTTTTTATTTCCTTTTACCAGCATATTGGGGGATTACTTAGTAAAATGATCAAGCTGCTAGTTGCTGCTAAGTTCCCTTTCCTAACGATTATAGCATGTCACTTTCCAGCAATATATGGATGTGATTACCAACAGGACAAATTGTCACCCCACCCCAGTAGTATAGATGAACAATAGCAATTCATCATAGCTCTAAATTCTATTTATGTTATTGTATGTGACTTGAAATTCCCTTTTCACATCTCTAGACCATTTCCCTCTGTGTTTTCTCATTGCCTTTTTCTCTTTTAAAAGCTCTTCACGTATTAAGGATTTGAATTATGCATGGCAAATATTTTCCAAGTTTGTCATTTTTTAATGTCTTTTGGCACAAAACCAAAAGAAATTTTGTCAGAGTGGTGCAGATCTATAAACTAAGAATCTGATGAGGCCTTAGATATAACTATATGTATAGAGGAACTTTTGGGAAAGTAAGCTTGTAAAACATCACCATATAATTTTAATCAAAAAAGTGCAGACTGCAGAAACTCTAAAAGAAAAGTAATATAGTTTCAGAAACAAACATAATTGGAGCAAGAAAAAATACAGTAAGGGAGAGGCAGTGCATTAAAAGAGAAAAGATATATCATCCATTCCCAATGAGTATATGCTTTCTTTGGATCACAATTCAAATACATTTTTCAACAAAGAAATTTTTGTATTTAGAAAACACATGAGGGAATTTAAGTACTTACTAGATATGATTAATTAAATCAATTTGGTATATTCTCCTGGAACAGTAACTAAAGGTATAGGAGAAAGAGAATAATCATGGGAAGTGACCAGTGCAATACAACAGTTGCAGCTGGGGATTGATACGAAGAGTAGACTTGGAAAACAGCAGAATATTGCTTTATCAGAAGATCAATTACTATATTTTGAATAATTATCAATATACATTGCTTTAATGTGGCAAAAGACTTTAAAACATAAAATTCTAGAGCACTGTGTATAAGGTATATTCAAATGTTCTTTTTCTAATAAAATACCTATTGAAATTGCTATTCAAGATTTGTTCGTTATTTTATACAACTGGTATCAGTGTTTTAGTTTCTGCAGTCCTATAAGCAGTATTAAAAGTAAAAGTATGTATAATAATCTCTAAAACTGAGATAGATAAAAAAGCAATAAAAAGAAGAATAGGAGATGATAGAAAAATGGAGATAGAAAAAAGGAGAAAATGAAAAAGAGGATAGAGAACTCAGAAAAGACAGAGAAATAAAGGCAAGTATGAGTAGGGTCTCAGAAGGGTACAAATTGCACTCTCTGAATAAATTCCACTGAGGTATAGGTGAGCATGAACAGTTTTCAACTGTAAAATAATTACTAAAAAAGAACCTACTAATTTTGTGAGCCATCTAGGGTTGAATTGATACCTTGAGTCTGTTGCCATCAGATACAATTTTAATCTAAGGTGAGATATACAATATAGAGTAAGTTCACTACAAACCATTGCAAAATTAAGGAAGGGAAAAAGCAAAATACACTATTTCTACATATTTGTGAAGTCAGCATCTTTCTTTTTCAACATATTTATTTGTTCACAAAAAGGCAACTTTGTGGTAGGTTAAATAAACCTACAAAATTGTTGCTGTGACATCATGGGAAATTCCTGGGATCTGAAATAACAATGACTGGAAGTTGTGAGTTGGGAATTTGTCACTGATATCAGACCTGGTTACTACTCTGTTTATTTTCATTTTATTAGCTGAAATAGAAATCTTAAGACAACTAATGGGGTTTTTTTAGGAGCAGAACATTATAATGCACATAAAGATACATAGTTTTCCTTACCAGGCCAGATTAGAGCTATGTCACAAACTGCAGAAAACTATTTTATAATTTTCAGGATTCTCAGGAGCTTGGACACAGGTATTCAGACTCTAAAAAGAGGAGGTGAGAAGGGAAAACCACAGCACTTACTTTGTGGTAGCTGGTACCTATAATAGCTTCATTCATGCTAAAGATTGACAAAATAGAATTATATTCTTGGACCTTGTTTCATAAGAGAAAAATGTTATATAGACACTACAAATTAAAGTAAAATATAAATCTCCTTTCCACATTCTTAAATGGTATATGTAAATTTGGATAGTGATATAGACTGTGGAAGAAAAGCAATATTAAATAACAATTATCCCTCTTCCTCTGCAACCACCTCCTTTTATTTGAAAGAAGCAAATGCAGTCAATAGTAAGTTATCTGTTATTCTTGTATATTAACTGAGTGAATACTGCCACTACCACCATCACTTTCAGATGGGAAAAGTGAAAACTAGAAAGCTCAAATAACTAGTATACCTTGTGTTTGGGTTTTAAAATTTGGTTTTAAATCCCCCAACAGATTTTGTCTCCTTAAATCTTATTGTATTTTCAAAATTCACCAGTGTTTTAAATATCTGGAATCTCAAGCTCAGGATTCTTACACTGGAATTAGTCTTTTTTGTTTGTTGTGTTTTTTTAACCCAAGCCCTTTCTGTGAGGCAATCACCAGGAGCTAGATAGATAGATTTGTTTGCAAACAAAAGTGCTCATAAACGGAGGTACCACTACTGATAATCTTGTAGGAGACAAGTATTAATGTCCACATTTATAAATAATAAAATAGGCACAGGAAATTGAAGTTTATTCTCCCAGTCGCACAGAGCTTGGGTTTAATGATGTGCTATGATATCTTTGAGTCATCTGACTGTATGACTTCTCTAGAATGAATAACCAAGTATGGAAAATAGTAAAGAACTGGAGATATTTTTGGAATACCATTAAAGTAGTACCATGCCACAATAATAATAAAATCTGATATGTGGTTAAATTTGAACAAAAATATCATCAGTAGATGCAAAAATTGAGTGAAGGCAGCTTGTAAGAACCAGAGTCCATGCTATGTAATAGGAAGAAAGAACTGCCAGTATGTGGAAGACCTGCCAGTTTGATACCAAAGTTTTCATTCAGTGAATGGTTTGGTGGAGGACTGGTTGTGACTTTTGATCTTGATGTGTCAACTTCATTGGATTAGAAAGTACATGGCAAATTAGTAAAGGACACTTATGGATGTGTCTGAGCTCATCATGGAGTCATGGTTTTCTGTATGACACGTTATCCCTTACCCATTCATCTCCGACATCATTCTCCTGCACAGGTCCCCAGTTGGCATGAGCTGAGCAATTTTGCTCCCCCATGTCCTGATCTTCTTGCCTTGGGGCCTGATAACCATGACTCAATTTCCTGAAATGTGAGCTAAATTTGACCTTTCCTATTTTAAATTGTGGTTATTGGGTATTGTGTCCAGCAAAGAAAAAGTTAACTAATATGAAATCACTAGCAGTGGTGATAGTTGAAGTGATTGTATTTTTCCACATAGTTTAGAAGACATTAGATCATAATTGTGGGAGAAGTTTGGCTAGGTTTAGAGATGTGAACCAGAGAAGCTGCTGTAAACAGAGCTTGATGTTCAATACTGGCCAGAGTTCAGAAGACTACAATGCTGGGAGGCTCAGGAAATTACAGTTAGTAACAAAGACTCCACTAGTAGTTGGGCTAGAGTCCATATGAATTATGTTCTGGAAGACTATTTACATTTTTCTCATTTTCTGAAACTTTGCAGGAGACTGAGATTAAGTGTGGTGGACTAATTAAAATGATTCAAAATTAATTAGTTTGATAGAAATAGGGTGTGGCATAGATACTGCTGTTACAATGAGTATTGGGTGTGAAAGGCAGGGTAAAAACTAAAAATTTTAAATTTTGACAAGAAGACATGTATATTATTGGATCCAAGCGTAGTGTAGGTATTGGATATATCAGGATCCATTAAAAATATTAATTTATACAGGGGTGAGAAGAAAAACGCAATGAAGGCACCTCAGAAATCACCCAGCCTCTGCCTCTTGCAGGCTCAAGCGTGCAAGTGTGTAATCCTTTCATTTGAGAAGAAAATCCCTTGGACCTTGAGTCAAGGAGGACCTCCTGAGGACCTGATTCCCAGGAATTCATCTCATTCTTCGCCATGGTGGTAGCCCCAGTTGGACAGTCATGGTCCAAGGGTGGCCGGCTACCCTTTCCACTGACTGCAAACCCTGACCTCTTGCCCATAAAACTGGTTTTATCAGCATAAAAAAAATGCAAGAGTTTAGAGTTTTGGGAAATCTCTACCCAAATTTCAAGGGAAGGCCTTGGGGGTCAGGTAAGAAGCTCCTGAGAGGACAATGCATGAAGCTATGGAAAGGAGGCAAAGGTGCACTAGAGATGCCAGGAGTGTGGAATAGCTAGCAAGGGCAATTTATTACCTGAGGCTGGAGTCAGGTCTAGAAAGGCTGTCTAGGATATACCAAATGATTTGGATGCAGTTCTAGAAAGGCTGTCTAGGATATACCAAATGATTTGGGTGCAGTTACCCAGACCATTTGGAACTCACATTTTACCATTATGTGCCCTGATGCCAGATATAGAGCTCCATACTTAATGCTTGCCTGCTTGATTTCAGTCTTGATTTGATCTGATTCTTTTCCACTTCCCTATTTCTCTGTTTCAGAATAGGGATATTTACTTTGTGCCTTTTTGCCTTGGGGCTATATTACTTGGTTTTGATTTTCAGAGTTCTGTAGTTAAGATTTGACTGTGAGTCCTAGAAGAGACTTGGACATGGACTTTAGAAAATTGTGGAAATGAGAGCTTTGGAATGGATTATTGCATTTCCAGTTTACATGGAATAGTGTTATTATGGTAGGTGGAATTATGAGCTAGCTATTATGTTTACGTAAAGATTAAATGCAGTTGAAGGAAATGGGTTGGGGTGTGGAGTTGACAAGGCACAGATGGGACTATTAATATTGATGTGGCAGGATTAAGAAAGCCTCCTTGGTTAGTAAACCATCTTCCTGAGTGTGATGGGCCAAGTCTCAGTGGGCCACAGAGACACGGCCTAGGGTACTCTATTTAGGCCATCACCAGTTATTCTCTGGCACTGTCCTGCTGTACCTTCCAGCTCACATGAACTGAGCAGTTTCGCTCCAAAGTTCCCTTTCACCACGAACTTCTTGCCTTGAGTGTGTCAATCATACACTGAATCTCATAAAATAAGTGCTAAATGATACCCTTCTTCCTTTAAATTGGAGGTGCTGCATCATCCCATCTTGTCCAGAATTGAGAAAGCTGACTAATAGAACATGAGAAAATTTGGAAAATTGTGAGAACCACTCTGATTCACATATATAAGGGACACCCCACAGGGAATGTAAGGATAGGAATGAAGGTGGGTTACCACTGAGCCAACTGAAAGAGATCGAATGATTAAACATCAATCATTTGTCAGAACGGGTTTAACTTTGATGTCAATTGGAATCTGAAATTTAGAGCTATCAGTATATTCACTTTTGATGATATAAACATTCATCCATTACCTTTTGTTATCTGCTTTATTCATGTGTGTATTCTATGTGTGTATACATGTGAGTTTTGTATGTGAGCAAATTCAAATTGTATCTATGCAAAATTTTGGCTCAGTGTTATAAAGATAGATTCTATAGAATAAAGTTCAATCTATTTGGATGTCAGCAGTCTAGTTGGGAAGATACTGACTTATAGATGGCAGACCTTTAGTTTCTGTTTCTCCATTCCATTGGGTATTCCTAATAAACTTTTATGTATACTTATAAGGTATATGTAATTATTTGTGTATGTTGAATTCAGTAAATGATTGTACCAGAATTCTATGTCATAATTTGTTGACCACTAAAGTGTGAAAGTTTATGCCAAGGTCATTACCATAATCATACTATGAAACAACTTATAGGGTTATAGGTATGTTGGGAAAAGATTACGTGATCAGATAAAGTAGCAGAAATCTTTACTTTTAATGTCTACAGTACAACACATACTGTTTCAATAAATATGGAATGTAGTTACAAGGAAATGTAGAAAATCAAGTCATCCAATAGAAATTCATTCTCTCTCATTTTTTTCTTTCCAAATGAAATACTAAACATAATAGACAATTTTTTATTATATTTTGATTTTAACTAAAAGAAGATAAACATTTCCATGTCATATGATTTTAAACTCATAAAAACCACTTTCAGTTAAATTATTTTTTGAGTTATGGAAGCATTTTAAACAATAAACAAAAATATTTTGCTCTATGTTTGATAGAAGGAAATAAATAAAGCTTTTTAAATATATAACACGAAGAAAAGGAATATTATACAGGATACAAAAAAGCTTCATATTATAGTTAACCTAATGGCCATAACTATCAGAAAATGCACCAATTAAATTAAGTCTCACATCCTCTGAATTTTCCGGAGCACTTTAAAGACAATTTCCTTACTTTTTCCCTAGGGAAGGTAAATGCAGGCATTTCATGCAGACCAGGCTCCTCACCATCCATCATTTGAAAGAGACATAGAATGCCTCCAAAGTACTTAAAGGCAGCTGGAAGCAAGTGTCACTTTGAGTGAAATACATTATTAAACTGTTGGGAAATTTCACATCATGGGTCATTTATCTATGTTAAATTGGGTCAAAAGCCTCTGCACTTGCCTAGATAAATGAAAGAGAAAAGCAAAATTGTCCTGTGGGAAGTAGTACTTTGACAAACTTTATGAATGTGTTTTATTTGTTGATTGACTGAGTAGATATGGGAAAAGGAGTTGAACTGTGTGTGTGTGTGTGTGTGTGTGTGTGTGTGTGTGTGTAGATGTGATTACTTTAAAAAGTAATCAGACACTGTATAGAAATAGTCTTCTCTGAAAAATTTAGACTACTATTGCATATTGAATTAGATTTAAAGTTAGATGTGGTGGTAGAAAGCACAAATAGTAAATATTCATTAATTTGGGTGTGCTTTTTGTGACATGCATTATACAATGCATGAAATGCATCAATGAAATTGGGGGTGTAAAATGAAAGTCCTGGAATGCTGTTCGGCATGGTGGGAAAAACCTGATGCCTTAGATTTTTTAGATTTTTATTTTTAAAATGAAATGTGGATACACATAAGGGAATGATTAGATCTTTTACAATCTAAAGGAGCTAGTAAAGGGCCGGTGATCTTCAGTGATGTGCAATGATTTTCCAGGTATAAAATACAGTTCCAGTATGACAAGCAATAGAACAAGAGAAGAAAAGTGGAGCATTCAGAGGTGTGGATTTATGGGATGGCATGTTATTTTTCCAAACTAAAATACTTTGTGCAGTGAAAGAGGGTACTATTAGTAATCTGAGGCAAATGGACTCATGGTTAACAGGTGCATTGCTGCCTCTGCAGTATCTTCATTGCTGATTTTTTTTTTATTTAAGAGGAAAAAGAGAAAAACACAAAATAAAGCAAAGCGGTGTAAGGGTACACGTAATACAGAACTACAAAAAAAAAAAAATAACAGTAAGAAATCACCTGTTAGTAGATTACATATTATCATCTTGAAAATAGTTGCTCAAATCACAGTATCAAAGAATACAAGGTGGACATTCAAACAGGGAGACTGCAAACAGCTGTGTTCAATGATCCAAAAACATTGATATAGTCAGCTATTTAACACCCCTAAACACACTTGCTGTTATATCCATTAGAGCTCTTTTTTTTCCCCCTCTCTTTTTTACAACAAAATTTACACATTTTGGATTTTATTACTCCTTAGTTGTTATTACTTTTTTGGCGGGGAGAGAATACAGTCAAATATGGCATAACAAAGCTGTCAGTCAAAACCAAGGATAGACATAGCACATGGTGTAGAACAGAGTACAAGGTTATCAACAATGGTTATCAACGTTGTCTCTTGTTTCCTTAAAAAGGATTGTCTATCTCATTAGATATTATAAAGTTGGACAAAACAGTAGAGAACAAGACCAATAAAACTTAGGCATTGTAAACATTACAGGACTTCCAAAGAAGACAATAGTCAAACCAGAATGGATATCTTAGTGAATCTTATTGCCTTCAAAGTAGTTGCCTATATCCTCAAACTTGATACTATCATACAGAATGGAATTCAGGATCAAGAATGTTCATAGTGCCACTGAAATGTACACTCCAAAACCAGTACAATGATAAATTTTAAACTATGTCTGTTATGGTTTAAAAACTGATGGTCAACTTAACAATAGCTGAATTAAATCAGCATGGTGCTGAGCATAGATGTTTCACCTGAAGAAAGATGCCTGCATAAATAGAGGCATGGAGAAGTAGAGTGAGGTGTTTTGGGTCTCTCTAAGTGTTGCTGTTTTGAGGGGTTGGTTCTCCTGGAGGAGCTCGTCATGACTAGCTTCCCCAGTGTGAGTTCGACCGTTGTCATCAGAGGAGCTCGGGACCTTTCTGATGACAGTGGCTGTGGTTCACTTTGGGGGAACTCTGGTCCTTACATCAAGCATCACTTCCTGGCTTGAGAGGGGAAGATGTGTGTGGTTTATTCTCCAGGAGAAACTTGTCATGCTGGCTTCCTGGCACGTACAGAACTGTTGTTATTGTTTTAGGAGCTTGGGACCTCTATGTCACTGAGGATGACTGTAGAACTTTTCATGGAAGTTGTGGTCCTTATTTTGAGCATAACTTCTCAGCTCCAGTGTAGAACTCTCAACCTACCAGCACAGCTCCTTCACCTATCACAGACTTTCTAATGTCCACATCCACCACTGACCTTTGGGCCTTCCCAGCACAGATCTGTAAAAGAGACTGGCATGAGTCCTTCTTGTGGGTTCTAGACCTCCAGTTGGACTTATGGGAGGCGTTGTCACGGGCTCTAGGTCCTCGTCTGGACTCATGCAGTACATTGCTGTGAGATCTAGCCACTCAATTGAATATTCTGTGTTTTTAGTGTTGTGCACAGATTTTCTGATTGTCCTCTGTTAACTTTGGATGACCATCTTAAAATAATATTATAAATTCTATGTCCTAATTCTAATTGTTTTTCTCACAACCCCTGACTATAACCGTATCTATCTTATTGCAGTTGAAGAAAATATAATTCGGAAACCTAGAAATGTCGGCACATTATAATTCATTAAGTAATAAGAACCGTGGGAGCAATGAAACCCAAAATGTGTAATAGTCATTGTACAAAAGAGAGGAAAAGAAAGTGCTCTAAACTATATAACTGCATGTATATTTAAGTGTATAAGATAGAAAATGATATCACCAAGTTTAATTGGATCATTGAACAGAACTGTTTGCAGTCTCACTGTTGGAATGTCTACTCTACAAGCTTTAATTTTGTGACTTGAACAATTATTTCTAAGATGACAATATGTAATCCATTAACTAGTGATTTCCTACTATTCATTTTTTTTCTGCAAATCTGTATAACTTGTACCCTTTCTCTGCTTTTTTTTCTTTTCTCCTTAAATAAAATTTAAAAAAAAGAAAGAAAAAAAAAGAATAAGAAAGTAGCTAGAGAAAAGATATACAGACAGACTTTTCCTGTCTATACTATACTCAGTGTTGTGTGACAACTATCAAAATCTACTTTTAGAATATTTTCATTACCTAAAAAAAAACCTTGCATCTATCAGCTGTTTGCACTGACCTCCACAAACACTGAGACTCCCTGCAGATAGATACTAGTCTATTATCTGGTTCCATAGGTTTGTCTGTTCCTAACATGTTGTTAAATATAATTATAGGACATACAGTTTTTGTAACCAGGATTTTTTTTTTACTTTCAAGTTTTCAAGTTTAATTTGTGTTGTTTCATGTATAACTGTTTCATTCCTTCTAGTAATCAAACAATATTCCTTTGTGTGAATGTACACATTTCATGTATTAGTTTATCTCTTCATGAGCATGTGTGTTATTTTCCCTCTGGTTATTATTGTATTTATTTTGGGTGTATACCTAGAATGCAATGGCTAGATGATGTAATAATTTTATAGTTAAACTCTTTTCTGTTCTCCAAAGTAACTATGCTATTTTACGTTTCTGTTTTGTATTAAATAGCCAATGTATAAAAGTTCCAAATTCTCCACATTCTTGTCACTTGGTGTTATCTATTTTTTATCATAACCACACTAGTATATATGACATGCTATCTCATTGTGGTTTTTATTTGTATTTTCCTGACTGCTAATGATTTTGAGCAATGTTTTAGGAACTTACTATATGAATGTCTATTTGACTATTTTACAGTATGTTCTCTTTCATTTTGAATTGTAAGTGGTCTTTATAGTTTCTAGATTCATGGTACTTGTCAGATATTTGATTAGTAAATAAGTTCTATTTGGATCATGTTATTTTACTTTGTGATTTTTGATCCACTTCATTTGGAAAATATACTTTGATTTCATTCTTTAAAAGTTTATTGGGGCCCAGTTTAAGTCCTGTCATATGGTCTATGCTAGAAAATGTTTCAACTGAGGAGAAAGTATTTTCTACTTCTGTTGAGTGCTACACAGAAGTCTGTTAGGTCTAGCTGGTTTATAGCATTTTTAAAATGTTCTATGGCTTTGTGGATCTACCTAGTTGCATTTGCTGAGTGTGGAGTATTAAAATCTTCAACTACTATAGCTAAATTCTATCAGTTTCTGTTTCAAATATTTTGAGGTTCTATTTTAGGTGGAAATGTACATATTTGTTAGCTATTATATGTTCCTGATGGATTGACCTTTCATTACACAAAATCATCGTCTCTCTCTAGGACTGTTTTTTTTTTTTTTTTAAGCTATTAATATACCACCAAGCTTGCTTGAATGTTTACTTTTTGAATGAAATTTTCTACTCTTTCATTTTCAATCTAGTCTTGTCTTTGAATATAAAATGTTTATGTGTATCCTGTAGACAGCATTTAATTGAACTATGTTTTTCTAATATGTATGGAAATCTCTTTAATCAATTTTAATGTTTTTATAGATTAATGTATGGCACTTAACTTTCTATTTTTTCTATCTTATTTTTGTTCTTCTGTCCCTTCACTACTGTTTTCTTTTGAATTGACTATATGTCATTTTAATGTCATTAATTTTTCATTTTCTATCATTGCTATAGGCATTTACAACATTATACATCTTAACATATTAGAATCAACTTCTATGTACAGATAATTTAAGTCCAGTGACATATAGAAATATTACTTTTGTAGCTCTATTATGTTTTACTCTCATTTTGCTGTATTATTCTTAAATGTAGTACACTTACAGATGATATATGCCCAACATTACAGTGCTATAATTATTACTTTATATAACTTTATGTCTGTTAAAAATGCTAAGATATGGAAAAAAAGAAAGCATAATTTTTATTCTAACCTTATTTACCATTTCTAATTCTTGAGATTTATTCTGTTTTCTTTTAGTTGCCATCTGGCATCATTTCTTTATTTAGTATAACTCTGATGCCTTTCTCTTTTGTGGTATTATTGTCAAATATATTGCTTCTTTATTTATTATAAGCACAACAAAGCAGTCTATACTTACTTTGGGTATGATTACTGTTTAAATTGGGGGAGAAAGGAGATGAAATGTGAATGTATATTCTCTTTTATGATTGCATAATTATCTTACAGATACTCTGTTTTTTCATGAAGTATTTTCTGAGGTTACATGCTTTCACTCTGAGTATCTTCTTTTAGCAGCCATTCTAATACAAATATCTGTTTGCATCTGTCTCTGAATGTCTTCAGTTTGCCTGAACTTTTAAGACAGTTTTTCTGAACGCAACTACAGTCTTTCACCCTATTTGAAAGACTTTGAATATATCATTCCATCCTCTCTTTTCACGCATTATTTTGATAAGTAATCATAATATTGGAACTTTATTATATACGATGACCTGGTTTTGTCTTGCTTGGTTAAGCTCTTTATTGTATTTTAACATTTTTATTATAATGATTACAAGTGTGTATCTCTTTGTGCATGCCTCATATTAGGAGCCTGTGATGTGCAACTGTTTTAGTCACTTTCCCTGTCACTGAAACACAATTATTAGACAACTACAATGCAAAGAAGAGGTTTATTTTGAATCATAGTTTCTAGAGGGTTCAGTTCAAAATCAGGTGGCTTCAAACCAGGAGATTGGTTGAAAAGAAAAGTTGGGAAGTTAGAGCCTTCCTTTTCGTGCCACTAGTAACTTGCTTTTCTTACCTGGCTCCACCTCCTACCAACATATTCACTATGGATTTATCAGTGGATTAATCCAGTGATGAATGTAGTTTCCCTTCTAAGTGTCCCACTGGGAGGTACTTTCTAAAATCTAAACCATAACATTCCACCTCTGGCCCTCAAAAGACTCATGTTCATATTGTTGTGCAAAATAAATTTAGTCCATCTCTAAGAGTTGGTCAAGTTGTAGCACTGTTGAAAACCCTAACTCCAAAGACTCCTTTAAGACTGAAGGCAAACTCTTAGCTCAGTATCCTGCATAAATGGAAAAGAAAATTAAATACTATGGACATTGAATGTAGCAGGGTAAATTTTCCAATTCCAAAGAGACACATAAGGAAATCAGAAGGAAAGGGACAAAAGCAAGACAGAAATTTGGCATGCCAAACATTAAATCATGACTCTGTGTCTGAATCAAGTTGTGATGAAATTGAGCTCCAAATAGCCCAGAACTTCCTGTCTTTATGCTTCAGTAGTTGAGACCCAAGAGGTGGACTCCCTCTTGCTGTGGCTGTGGTTTTCCTCAGCAGACATTCCATGTTGCTGGCTCCAGCATCCTGGGGTCTTAGGCCTTCCTATGAAATCTCAGTGGAATTCTCCATGAGCCCATATATCTTATATTCTGCATGCCTGTAAGACCATGTGGGTACTGGCAAAGTCTGCCACTAGCTCAACAGTAACTAGACCTCGCATGTAATGGCTGCAGAGGGCTCAGAGTGCCTAAAGGACTGAACTCTAGAAAACACATTCCTTTTTGGCCCTAAATGAGTTGGACTCCCTGGAAACCTTTTTTAATGTAAAGTGTTTCATTCTTGTATCTTTGAGCCTTAGAAAGGTGAGGTCCTGCTGACCAATTAGACGCCCTCAGCCATCTTTCTTGTTGTTCTGCTTCAACATACTTGTCTTCTTTTTAGTGCTTATCTTTGCAGCAGCTATACACTTCTTTACTCCAACTTTGCAGGTACTTTATTTCTGGAGAAACTGAAAATTTCTAAAATACACTTTATGCTCCTGATTCTCATTTTAAATCTAGTTAAATGCATCCAGAAGCTCATAACCTCAAATTTAGTTTGTCTTGAAATTTTCTCCTCTTTCCCTTATCATAGTCTTCTATACAGTTTTAGGAATTGGACAAAATATAGAAAATTTTCTGACATCATATAATCCAGATGACTATAGTCCAACTGCCAATTGAGTCCTTGTTCCCACCTGAAACTCCTAGTCTGCATGTTACTGTCTGCATTCCCATCAGGATTCTGGTCTTCTGAGCTCTAATCAGAATCTCTAAGACTCAGTTTATTTTATTCTAGATCTTATCTGGTCAGCATCCCCAAATTTTTTAAAACGTTGTTGATAACTATCTCTAAAAACTATAAGTCACATGGTGATGTGTAATCACATAAACAACCCTACTCTTAGATCATAAATGTGTCTGGCATTTTCCTGGTCTCTGAGACACGATATTTGGTACCCATAACTTAAAAGGAAAGAGAGCTTTACTTTAGCTCATGGTTTTAGAGAATTTGGTCCATAGGGGTTTTTACTCCAAGGTCCAAGACAGGAAGAGCATAGTGGAAAGGTCTGACAGAGGAAAGCTGCTCACATCATGGAGTTTAGGAAGCAGATAAAGAGAGAATATGGGATGATTATCAACTTCTCCAGGCTATACCCTTAGTAACCCACTCTTTTAAGCATGCCTCCTCCCTAAAGCACATTCAACTATGGATGTATTAGTGCCTCTGTGGTCCAGTCACTTTCTAAACACTCTGCTTCTGGACACATGAGCTGCTTGGGAGAGGAAGGAGTTCTAAATATAAAACTTAATAAATAAATATTTTGCTACAAATTTAGGAAGCTTTAAACCATGTTTTCAAATATATTTTCTCTTTCTTCCTTTCTCTAGTATTTTTTAAACATCCTTGATATTTTGGTTGGTAAGAGTTATCTGAGTGTCATTTCATCATTTCTTGTTCATTTTTCCTCTGTTTTTCATTTGCCTAGTACATTCATTCAACCTTATTCATCATTGTATTTATTAAAACTACTGTCGGATATTTCCAGTAAGTTCTTAATTTTATCTAGAGTACTTTACAACCACATATTATCCATTTTTATTATAATCTTTATATTTTTATAAATCCATATTTGTTGGGACAATGTTATCATACTGTTCTTTGATTCTTTAGCTGTAATTTCCCTTGGTTATTAGAATATATTAATAATGGCTATTTTTATATTTTTCTAAGTCTGATATGTGGGCATTCTGAAAGCAACTTTGTTGCCTTTTCATTTAGGGGTTACTTTTTTGACTGTTTGTTCAATAAATATGTTGTTAAAACCTGAATATTTTACGTAAAAAATTGTAACTACTCTGGTTATCAATTATCTATTTGTCTCTAACATTGATTTTTTGTTGTTTTTTGCTTGTTTGGTCACCTCACGGGGCTAATTACTTAGTCTGTTTCCACACAATTTTCATTTTCTTATGTATTTTTGACAACATTGAGCATTTTGGCAGTGTCCTAAAAAGGCTAACGTCTTATCAGTGTTTCTCTGTAAAGTCTTATTAGTGTTTCACTTTTTTCCTGATTTTTCTTTTAAGCTATTTCCATTAATTTGAATCACAAAATGGTCTTAGCCTTCATTAATTGTCAGTGGATACTTTTTTGTTTGTTTTGTTTTTAATGATTCCTTGATAACAAAAATTGCTTCACAATCAGAATCACTTAAATTGAGACCATTTGTAAGGGTCATGTTTGAGTCCCTATTTTGATGTTTATGCTCTGGAGAATTTTTCTTCCTGCAGCTTTTCCTACTTTTATCTGCACAATTCTAACTGATTTGCAGTTTCACTTTTCATTCTCCAGGAGCTACCAGTTTTCGCTTTATTACTTATCATATCATCTCAATGGGGCCCTTAGGCTTGAACTTTTCCACACTTTGTTTCAAATAAAGTCAGTACTTTTGGAGAATTAATTTTCTTACAGCCTTTAGTCTATTTTGATGGCTTATCTTGCCTCCTAAGGAAACCTTGTGTTACTGCTCTCAACTTGGGGGAAGAGACAGTACCCAACTTTTTATGAGATGATACCCTAACTTCATAAGTAAAGCAGTTATGTGATGAACTGCTGCAGATCTTAGCCTGTCTGTTCTGATGTATAATTTTTACCTTATAAGCAACTTGACAGTGAAAGCACTTAGTGCTACTGTGTTTTAAGTTTGTCACAACAGGATCATACTTCCATCTATGAGTGTAGAGAGAGAACTCTCATCCTGTATAAAGCAGAGATCCTGTAGTACTGAGCTGTGGGGATCAGAAACATTGGTAGGGTGGAGCTCTCAGGGAGATATGATGACCCTCAGCTTAGAGGCTGTGAGGAGGGAGTCCTCTGTTCTTAACTGCATTCAACAAAGAAGCCCTCGTGTTACTGAGTAGGGAGCTACTATTGGATTATATGTCTAGTGTTATGTTTTAGTAGATTTTTCTTAATTCAGTGTTTCTCTGCTGGTCATAGTGTGGTATTAAGTTTTTCAAATATTTAAATTTACTTAAATATAATTCTTCACTATGTATGATTGTTTCCTCATTAAAAGTGTCTGCATTGCTCCTCGTGCCTCTATTTTGGAAGTCATCTCTGGAATTCTCTCCTGAAAATAATTTATCCAATTTGAAGGTAGGTCTAAAAACATTTTCATTTTAAAGTAAAAGTAGCCTGCATTTATCAAAATTAAGTAAACCAAAAGAGCTCTAATGTTCTCATGGTAATATTTTCCCTCTTCTCCTCTGTTGTTACTACTATTTGATTATATTTGGTATTAATTCTAGCAACAAAACCACTCAACAGCAACTGAACTTTGCATTAAAGTTCATCTGACTCATTAAAACATTAACATATGGGCTGCTCTTATTATTTATATACTTCTCTACATGCATATTATAAATTTGAATAAAGGAGATAATGATATTGCATGCCCAAAGAGATACTTACGAGTTTTAATGAAATGATTAGCTATTATTATAACAGTAAAACTATCCAGGTCTAGTCACCTAGTAGAAAAGTCATTGCTAAAAACCAGGTGCCATTTTAACCCTGTTTAACACATGAGTACATGGAAACTCAAGATTATGCAGCAGATAAGTGGTAGAGTGGGCAATAAACTCAGACAGATCAATTCCAAAGCCCCTGTGTTTAATTGCCTCACTTTTTCATGGTGCTCCAGCATTAACCAATGATAGAAAAGTTTATTTAACGCAGTGTTTTTCAAAGTGTAGTTTAGAGATCCTTGAGTTTCCTCATTATTCTTTCCCCAGGGATTCATGAAACTATTTCATGTACAGTAATAGTTTCATCCTATGAAGACATGATTTGCTTCTTTCAATCTATTTCTTTCATTGATATACAGTGGAGTTTCTGGAGATTACTCTAATTGAGAGTGCTGTGTGGCTAGGAGTACTTGTACAGATGCACATCAGCTTGGCATGGGGTTGCACGCCAATGAACCCAGAGATGCATTTAGTATACCTGTCTTCCTGAATCATAGCACAACCTTGGCTACATGCCCTCATGATTATGTGGTGGACTGAGAGCCACAGCTCATTGCCACTGTCCACAATTGTGAGAAAGTGTCATCCTACATATTGCAGCTTTGGAAAAAATAATATTCAAACTTGAGGTATAGTTTCTACTGTTTTATATGATTTTCCCATCATTATGAAAGCAAAACAAGCTAAACCATTGTTAGTTGGGGGCTGTCTGTATAAACTTTTATCCTCTCAGTTTGCATTGCCAATATGTTACGCGTTGACAGTATAACACATGAAAGTCACTGGGGTCCTTAATTTTTAAAAATGCAAAAAAATTCTAAGAAAAAAACATCTTCACTTTGAAAACCACTGATTTAATTAATGCTACTATGATTTATTTTAAAGCCATCTAGAACTACTGTTCTCCTCTATAGTTGACATTTTAAGGATTTCACATATAAATCTGATTACACAGTATTTTTTCTGTCTTACTTATATCATTTATTGTAATGTTCTCTAAACTGTTGCATATTGTTGAACATACAAATATCTTGTATTTTAAAGCTAAATAATATGCCATCTTATGGGAGCAAATGAGAATATACATAGCTAGTCACATAAATCATGATAGTGAAGGTTTTCTTGAAGTGGTGACCATTGAGATGAATCTTGTAGAGTGGACAGAAATCCATAAGACTGAGAAGAAGACTGGGACAGAGAAATGGAAAAACAGTTGTGGAGTGAGGCATGATGGAGGCAGCTGGATAAATATATGCAAAGATAAGGGGAGTGCATTAGTGTTCCTAAATGTCAGGTCACAACGAGCTGGCATTTTTAAGCAGAGATGCTGGTAGAGCAGCAGCTGTAATCTTCACCACTTAGATTCTAAATCTCGCAGTGTACTCATTCACAGGTATTTTGCTCTTAGCGATGCTTTCTGTAGCTTTTTTTCTCATTCATTTGCCTTCTATGGTTTTAACAGAACAAAATGTCAGAAAATGCAGACTGCAAACTAATTTTTTTTCTGCAATTAGGAGACAGCAGTTTAAAAAAAGAACAAAAGTGTGTTCTCTCCTTCTCCCTCTCCCTCTCTCACTTTTTCCCCCAGTCCATCTTTTTTTGTTTCAGAAAAAGCATAAGCTTCTTGCAGCAGAGAGAAACCTATAAAATGATTTGTGATGCCAAACTGGCCTTCTTCAATTGTATTTCTTCCAAAAGGGGTTTTTACTCCAGGCTAGGAAACTACACTATGTTAGAAGGGAATATTCTCAACAAAGAGTGAGCATTTGCGTTTAATAAACCATTTTGCTCCACTTCAAGAAAACTTTCCAGATATTGCAAAATATGTGGCACTATTGCCTTTAAAAGGTAAAAAAAAAAAGAACCACTCATTTGCCTTTTGGGAATTAAAGTGGGTATGATTCCACAATTACCACAGATGGGTGTGTAACTAGCTCCCTGGATCAAAAGCAATGCTGTTCACTTATGGCACATGCATGCATGGATGTGTTGATTACACAGTAGTCTAAAATGAATATATCTAGAAGTACACGAATTTCACTGTTTGTAAATTTTAACGTACGGTACTTAAGAGTTAGCACTAATTGTTCGAAAGAGTGACATCTTCGTCTGTAAAAGAAATTTAGAAAAGGATAGCACAAGACAGGATGCTATGCTGCTGATCCCATATGGAATATGTTTAGAGTTAAATTGGTTATCTCTCTGAAATTGAATTTTATCTTTATGCTATGCACTTTTATTTACTGAATAGTGCAAACCTGAGTCACTCAATTCTAACTGAACTACCAGAACATAAGCAGCCTGCTGATTTAAAGTTTATCCTGTAAAGTGTCCACTATTGATGAAAACTATTTTCAGAGTTTTTTCTCTTCTGTATGGAAAATGCTGGGGCTGGGGCTCTGGAATGCATTTATTTGCAGTATAACTAAAAGCCCAGTGATTACTTATTATAATACCTGTTTTTAAAACTGTATATCAGTTTACATACAGTTGTGCAGCTTTATATACAGGACTGTCTGAGCCTCAGTGTTCTTATAAAATGGAGATTATGTTGCATCTACCAATACGTAGCCAACACAAGTTGACCAACAGACTGGCACCTGATGCTGCATGAAAAATAAACATTACGCTTTCAGAGCTTTTAAACCGGTCATCCCTTCCAGCCTCATCCTAGTATAACTTGAATGTTTCCTTCTGTGGTGGTTGTAGAAAGTTAAAACCATGGGACCTTCACTGAGTCCTGCCCAGAAGCTACTGTGATGACCCCAAGCCAATTCATTTCCTCAATCTCCAGGCCTTTTGGGCATCTTGAAAATACTACTCTGATATTCTAGGACTCATGTTGTACAATCCCTGTTTCATGTTCTGTTTGTACGTATTTAACTCATAGTTCTGAAGAATGGGAAGTCCAAATTCACGTGGTCACACCTCGTAAGGTTCATTTTGATAGTGGGAACTATTTAAACAACATCAAAGAGACACAGTTTATTGCATGGCAAGAAAGACTTAGGGTCCTATCTCAACTCTCTCTTTTTCTTATAAAAGAAAATAATATAGTCACATGAAGAGTTTATTCTCTTCCTATTTCACAATGTGCATTAAATATCAACGTGAATTTTTAAAGGGAATAAAAAGTAAAAACAACAATAAAACAGTTTCAAAATAGGTTAGTCGGACAGGTACAACAATAAATACATTGCATATTGTTGTCTTTGTAGTACTTATCCAGAATACCAGATATAGGCATGATATCTTGTCTAAACAATAATAGTATAAGCATTTCTTTTCAATGAACTAAAAGAAACTATAACTATTTTAATTATCTTGTATGTGTATATATGTATGTTTTTTCTTTTTCCCTTACTTCCTTTTACATTTACCTCATCACAGTTTATCTTTTGAGCAGTTTCTTGCCAATTCACAGTATCTGTTGTACATTTTAGACCTTATTTACTCATTCAGATTCTCATACTAGTGAGTCAATATGAATTTTACATGCGTGGATCTGATTTATTTCCCATATGAGTAAGATCTCAAGTTGCATCCATTTACCTATAAAAGTCTTCAGTTTACTCTTCATTACATCTGAGTAGTGTTCCATTGTATAAAAATATCACATCTTTTTTTAATCCATTACTCAGTTGATGGATATTAAAGTTGTTTCCAAATTTAGTTTTTATAAATTGTGCTGCTTGATGATATTGGCTAATGCTTTCAGAATTTTATTTATTCTATCAAGGAGCCAACTCCCTCATATGAGCTTTGGGTTTGATGTGTTCTTCTTTTTCTAGAAGTTTCAGGTTAATATTAAATCATTTATTTGAGCTCTTTCTGTTTTGTGTGAGTTCATCACTATAAATTTCCCTTGCAGGCCTACTTTCATTCGGTCCTATAAATTTTGGTATGTTTTATCAGCATTGTCATTTCACTGTACAAACTGTTTAATTTTGTCTTTAATTTCCATTGGTTGTTTATAAGAATGTTGCTTAATTTCCATATGCTAATGTAGTTTTTGTGATTTCCTTTGTCATTGATTTCCAGTTTCATTGTGCTTTAGTCAGATAGTATGTATGGGATGACTTCAGTTCTTCTCCATTTACTTATACATGTTTTGTCACCTAATATGTGGTCTGTTTTAGATTATGTCCCATGTGCAGCTGAGAAGAATGTGTATTCTGATATTTTGGGGTGGAAAACTCTGGACATCTATCGAGCTCTCCTTGATTTGAGGGTTTGTGCTGAGAAGACTACTATTATTCTGATGGATTTTTTTATAGGTAATATGTTTCTAGATGCTTTTTGATGTTTTTTTCATGTGCTGAATTTCTGAAATCTTGATTATTATTATTATTTTTTTTTGAGACAAAGTCTCACTATGCAGTTGAGGTTGGCCTTGAACTCACTTGTAGTCTGGTTTAATTCTTACAATTTTTTGATAGTTGATTTCTGTGTGAGACTAGTGTGTGTATGAGTGCCCCTCACTACAGTTGTGTTGATGATTATTGGTTTTCACATTTGTAAATATCTGTTTTATGTAATTGGTTGAATTTGTGTTTGGTACATAAATATTTGTGATCGCTATCTCTACTTGTTGGACTTTTCCCTTAGAAGGAAATGGTGATATTCTTTGTCTATTTTGATCAGTTTCGGCTTAAAGTTTGCATTGTCTGTAAGTAGAATAGCTACACTGCTTTTTTCTGTGTTCCGGTGGCATTGGGAATTGTTTTCCAACCTTTGACTTTTAGTTTGTAAATTTTTTTTTCAGTTGAATATGTTTCTTGAATTCAGCATATTGTTGGATTTTGTTTCTTGATCCATTCTGCCTGTTTCTTCTGATTTGTGAGTTGAAATAATTTATGCTGATGGTTAAAACTGATGCATATGTGATTTTCTTTTTTATGTTATTTTCCTGTTGTTTGTTCTCACTCTTTCTCTTCTGTTTAATTGCTTACACTTCCTGGTGACTTCGTTCTATTGGTGTTCATGTGTTTATGGTCTTTGTTGTCTCTTTCTAATATATCCTTTAGAACATTCTCTAGAGCTGGTTTGGTGGTCATAAATTTCTTCAGTTGTTCTTTGTCATGGACATATCATACTTCATTAATTTTGAAGGATAGTTTTGTAGGGTATGATAATCTAGGTTGAAGACTGTTTTCCCTTAGGGCTTGAATACTTCACTCCAAGTGCTCCTTGATTTGAGAGTTTGTGTTGAGAAGTATCCTGTGGTTCTGATAGACTTGCCTTTATAGGTGGTATGTTTCTTTTTGCTAGCTGCTTTCAATATTTTTTAATTTGTGCTGAATTTCTGAAATCTTGATTATTGTTTTTTTGTGATTTTTTTGAGACAGAGTCTCACTATGCAGTTCAAGCTGGCCTTGTGGTCACTTTGTAGCTCAGGCTGGTCTCAAACTTGCAGTGGTCTCCCTGCCTTGGCCTCCTGAGTGCTGGGATTACAAGAGTGTGCCACCATGCCAGGTGAAATCTTTATTATTAAATGCCTTAGTGTAGATTTATTTTGGTCATATCTATTTTGAGTTCTATATGTTTCATCAATTTGTGTTTCACTAATTCTTTATCCATGTTTAGGATGTTCTCTGGCATTATTTCTGTGAAGAAATTTTTAATGAATTTTTTGCTGTCTACAGCTTTCTCAGTGATTCCAATCAACCTTGTATTGTTCTTTTTTGCTTCATCTTATAGCTTTTAGATTGATTTTTTTGTGGCTTCTTGCTATTTTTAAGATATATTTCTTTTCCTGGTCACTAGTCACTTTCCTGTCTTTTAGATCTATCCTCACTTTCATTCCATATGCTGTGTATACTTTCAATGGAGCTTTCAATCTCCTACATTCTGCTTGCATCTGTTTTCTTGATTATATTTCTTATCGATGTTTGACATTCATGATTTTCATGACTTTCCTGAGATCCTCTATTTGTGTATCTGGGTGTACTTTAACATCTTTTCATTTTGATAATTATTTCTTTTAGCACCTTAGATATTGTTTTATCCTGTGACCTCTTCCATCTTTTTTTTTTCACTTCTGGTGCTATTATTTCAGAGAGTTCCATTTGTTGGCTTCATATTATCTCTATCTCTTTGTGCTCTGGACTTGTCCTGGGTGGGCTTGGAATTTTGGATTGCATTTTACTTCTTTGTCTTGTCATTTTCTATTTTATTTTGTTTTCTGTGTTTATACCTATTGATTTGTTGTTAGCCTTATCACTAGGGTCAAGATTTTCCTAGGAGATGTATATTACTCTGGATATCTTATAGATATAGGTGGTTTTGGTCTTCATGTCTCTCTCAAGTACCTATCTTCTCAATATATTAAGGCTGAAGAGGTGCTATTTGACTTAAGTCCCATTCGTTTGATACTATTACGATTTTTATGACCCTTTACCATAGTGGTGTTGTCATAAGGGGGAAAACTGGGTATAGTGTGTATGACATCCTGGTTAAAGTAGTTCAGTTGGCAATAACAATAGACTCAAGTACAACCTGGTAACTGATAAAGTGTGATAACTGTTAGCCTGATATCCATAATCCTAAAAATGAGGTTTACCAAATTATGATATCATCCAACTTATACCAGGAACTTGTAAGCAACAGTTTTCCACTTAGTAGAGTGATTTTACCCTATTGTGTGTGTGGGGAGAGTGGTGGTTAGAGAGAACAAGAGGTAGGATGGAGAGAGGAATGAGGTTAAATATAGTAGGAGAAAGGTTGGAGGCACAGAATGATTCAGGTTTTGGTTAATTGTACAAAATAGAAGGGAAGGATTGAAGAAGGCCAAGGAGTCTTAAAGTGTACTGGAAACAGAAGAGACAATGTTTACTCACATGAAAGTATCATAAAGTCAAGCAAGATAGTTGACTAAAGAGAGGAAGAGGATTATTAGAATGAAACGAAAACAAATGTGAGAGATCTATATCGTGAATGAGAAAGAAAAGAAACAAGAAAAAAAGAGCGAGAAAGAAAAGGAGAAAAAAGTTAAAAAAAAACAAACAGAAAAACAATACACTAAAATATCCTCTCATAGGGAAAAAACAACATCAAAAAGGAGAGTAAAAAAGAACAAAACAGAAAAGAGAAAAGGAGAAAAGAAAATGAAAACAAATAAAAAATAATAAACAATAAAGTAATGAAAAAGAAAAGCAAACAAAACCAAACATTGATCCAGCCAAATACCAAGAGACAAAGAAACCAGTCAGACCAAGAAAACCAATCAGACAAAGAAAAAGGAAAGTGGTGAATTTCTTGCTTTGTCTGTAGCTCTGTGGTAGGTCCAAGTCTGGTCCCAGAATATGTACTTTTGCCAAAACTGGAAGTGAATCTTTTTTTGGGGGAGGTTTGATTCTGATCTTTATCTATGGATTTGGGAAATGGAATTAGTTTTCTATGGCTGTGAGTCTCCATTTAGAAAAGAAAAACTAAGAGAAAAACAGAGAAAATACAAGAAAGGAGAAAGAGCAGCCCCAGCTCACTCACTTCTATTTCTGCTGTCTTTATCCCAAGCACACCAGTTCTAATTTACCAACTGTTGGCTTGTCTCCTTAGTGTTGGACGAGACATTTCCCTGCCTGAAGTTCTGCCTGTCTGTTGGGGCTGGGGATTTAGCTCGGCGGTGTAATCGCCTGCCTTGCAAGCAGGCAGTCATGAGTTTGATCCCTGGTACCGATAAAAACGAAAAAGACAAAAAAAAAAAAAAAAAAAAAAAAAAAGTTCTGCCTGTCCATTGTGTGTGCCTTAGCCAGGGTCCTACTATGTGGCAGGCATTCCTGCAGACCCTGAGCCCCACCACTGGCAGAAGGGAGAGAGGAATCTGAATTCTTTCTATAGCTACGCTGTCCTGGGTCAGTGAAGGAAGGGAGGAACCTAATTCAGACTCTGCTTGTCAGATGCCTCCATCTCGGGTAGATGGAACAATTTAGGAGCCAATCTTGGACTCCTCTCACTAGTGCACTGCCCCAGGGCAATGAAGGATGGAGGAGCACAAGCTCACCCTCCTCACACCATCCGTGCCCTCTGTACACAGTGGAGGAAGGGAGCTCAACACAATTTTTGGTGGGGTATTAAAGCCATAACAGTCTGTCTTTTCTCTTTGGCATAGTTAAAAATGATACTTTTTCTGCGATATACAGGTGAGAAAACTGAGAGTTAAGCAACCAAATTAATTTATCTCAAATTAAATAAGATAGTAAACTGTAGAGCTAAATTTGAGCCCCACTTAATCATTAAACTATGATGTCATAAAAGATGAAATTCATATATGTTTAGTACAGTACATGACACATGTTTCATGTCTCTTAAATACAACCCAGATCTGAATAAAATGAAGAGGTTAGTGTGTGGACATCACAGTAGGTTATTTATTTGCAATGTTTTAACATCTCCATTGGACTCAGAGCTTTCCTAGAAGTAAGAGCTTACAGGCATTAACAAACCACCTATTTCTTGCAAGCACACTGTTCTCTGTGGAAAATGCACTGCTTCCATCAGCTAAGACAGCATGTTTATTTTCCAGTCTCACATCTTTCATCTCCAGCCAGTTTGCTGGAGGCTGCTGACTGGCTGTAAGCAGGGACACCCCCCATCTATCACTAGTGTATGGTGAGCCTTCCATACATTGCCTGTCAAGGAGACTCATGCTCTGTGTCTTCTCGTTGCATGAGACATGGAGAACCATCTAATTTGAGAGTCCAATATTTACAAGTAGTTCTCTGTCTCCTTGTTTAAGGTACAGTGAATCCCTCCCTAGTTGGAAAGTGATATCTGACATTTCTCTGATATACCATGAAATCACTGAGAGGTCAAAAATGAATGAGCAGGGTTAGATAGCTTGGGGAAAACACTGAGTTCTTAAAATTATCAGAACCTGGATTACCAACATTCCTGAGCTAAGTAGCCTCTAATTCTTTGGCATTCGGAGGACATTTGTTTTCTGCTTAGTACTCCTCAAAAATTTGATTTTACATAGCATACATATATTAGGCAGCATAATGACCATTAAAGCTAAAATATTTTTGTTATAAATTGAATTTTATCAAGGAGTATAATACATATGCTCACAGAATTTTGTAATATTAAACTAGTCTTTCTAATAGTTATAAAACTATTACTTCCCCTGCTGTTTCTATTCTACTGATGGGACTACCAGAAATAGTAGTAAGTAAGCATTCCCTAGAAGTAGCAGGCTTATACTATACTCTGTGCTTTACGTGTAGGAAGTCTTCCTCATTGCTACACTATGAAACAGCCTAAATATCCCCTCCATGTCTTGTGCTTTGCTTTGTTGTTTTTTTGTTTGTTTGTTTGTTTTTTTGATGCAGGAGCACAGTGTGACATCTGCTCATATAACTCGGCAACTTGACAGCTCTACAAACATTTGAGTCACATCCATATGACTCTGGAGGTTCTTTTTATATTGCTTCTTACTACTTCTTTGGTATCTAGATATCTTTAAACATCATCTCATTTGACATCTTATAATGGGAAAGTGTGAGGTCCTGAGAACTGTGTAGCTTATCCAGGGTTAGAAGTCAGAAATTCTGGAATTTAGATTTCCCTGGCTATAGATAAATATTCACTTTCATTTTATTTTCAGTTAAGTAAGTTATGAAGCCTGTATCCTCAATGTTATCTTTTCTAATGTCAATGCTAAGTAAAAGTTCTAGTTTAGGAAAAGACACTTCCAAAGTTATACTACACTAGTGGGAAGCTGAATCTCTGAGGAAAAAGGATGGAAGGGTATGTTGTATGAGCTAATTATGTTTAAGTCCATGGAAATACTATATATTCTTTTCTGTCTTTTTGTCTTCTCTAGTTTTTCCTGGTACTATTTACCTTGATTTCCAAAAAAGAGCAGAGAGCTGTTCAAGATGAGTCCACGACATAGTGCACATAGAACTCTTAGAATTTCTCACATAGCTCTGTAATGATTTGTTTACTTCTTTATCTCTCTTACTAGACAGTAAGGAACTTGATGTGAGAGGTATATTATATTTTTATTGGCATTTCACTTTCTCAGATAACTGGCAGTTGATATATCTATAATGACCTTACAGCTGGCTGGCTGACTGGCATTAAACTGCCACTAATTTCAAATGGTTTCATAGTAAATATGTTTTTCCCCCCGGTATAAAAAATGGAGGTAACATGTAAAACACGGGGGCCTGAGGGTCAGAGAAGCATGAAGAGAGTGGTGGTAATAAAATGTAGGCAATATCTTGCATGTGCAGCTCCATAAAGATTATACGAAGGACAAACTGACAGCAAGTAGGATATGTGATGCTATTTATAAATAGATTATTCAATTATGGACATTTTTCCTTAATATAAAAGCATTGCTGTGGTTCAGGCAGTGCAGCACACAGAATACTCGGTATCATCAAATCTTTGATGTTCCCTGGGAAACAATGTGTTCAGTGAATGCTCTTTCATGCATAGAATACCATCAGTGCTATTCACCAGGTGACCCTTAAAGTGTCACAGTAAGATGAAAAACTTCTGAGGGTGAAAAATTGCAGCCAGAGTATTTCTTTGATTTGCTTAAGGCACATTACAGGGAGGCCTTCAGAATAAGAATGAAGTAGGGAAAAAAGGCCACCAACTAAAATAAGAAACGACTTTAATGCCTTCACTGTTGAACATCATGAGGTATTTTACTAAGTGGCTTAAGTGGAAAGTATTTTTTAAAAAGGAAAAGGATGACAGGCATTATTGAGCTGGACTAGGGAAAGTGTTTTAGGTAAATCCTCAGTGATACTGTAGGAAAAAGTATTAGCAACTCTTGGAATCATAGCACAGTGTCCATACATATTCAGAGCAATTTATTCCCTGAAATGTCAGCATATTATGTTATTAGTTCATATCTGATTTTCTGTCTGTTCTTGCATCTAGGTCTCTTTAGGAATTGCTGATTTCAGATTATAGTTATTTCCCCAACTGAGTAACTTTGAACATTTAGGGCACTAAGAAATCAAAACCTAGAAGTTGTCAGTCCTGAGACACCTGCTGTGCACATGCTCTGCATGTGTGAGTGGAATTCATGTGACAAGGAGAAATGATGACTGGGATCTTCCCTCTGTGAGGGAGAAAATGCTTCTGAACAGGTAGTAATATGGCTAGGGGTGTTTGTGGATGTGCAGGCCATTTCCTTCTGTGGGAAAGCAAAAAATAAAGCAAAAATGATAGATACATGGTGAGATAGAATGAGAGAAGATTGCATAATAGAAAAATGTAACAGTCAAAATATTTGATATGCTTAAAAAGGATTTACATTACTTTTATAAATGGCTAAAGTAAGATTTTTTTATTCATGGATAGAGTTTTTTCAGAGTGCAAAATAAATTACCAATTTTAGCAATTCCAAGTGTTGCAAAAGATATATAGCGACGGGAACTCTGAGACTTACTGGTGGGAGTATACATTTGTAAGCACTCACCCTACTCACAAGCTGTGTGATGGTGGGTGACATTATTTTTCTGGACTTTTTATTTATTATTGAAAAAAGAATATTCAATGCAGCTTAGTGTTTAAGAGGTTGCCTAGCATGCTTGAGGTCTGGCATTCAATATCTACCATTGCAAAAAAAAATAAATTAAAAATATAAAGGAGACTAATTATATTTTGTCAAAACATTTTAAGGGTGGGGTATAATCTATTTGGTTTTGAGCATAAGCATAGAATAACTGAACAATACTCATCATTGCTACTATGTTGATGAAAATGATCTTTAAAATGTCAGCATAAGAGATGGTTGAGAAGCAAGTCTGACTTTTTCCCCTGTGCCTTTATAAATGCTGTCATCAGTGAAACTCACACTAACCAAGAGGGCATCTGTGCAGATCAGGGACTCCTGGAAGACATAAGGGGTTACACTTAACTGAAAACTGTTCTCAGTTGAAGTGGAAGGTTCACCAAAGCACAGAAAATGCTTTGAGGAGATGCCCCTCAAATATTGCAATTTATGAGTTTTATGTTCCAATGGGTGCTAATCTGTCAAGAGAAAGAGTTTGTTAATGTACATGTACAATTCTTAAAATATGAAATTTGAATTATTTTGTGTCAGTTGAAATTTATAAGGTAACCATGAGGTAAGAGTACCAACTGAGGTCTAAAATGTTGGGCACACAGAACAATATAGAATAATTGATCATTCTGCTTGAACCATTTGTTCCACAGGGACATGGTTAGAGGAGCATGAGGAAGAAAGAAGAAAAGTTTTATATTGTTTCTCTTTTTTCAAAATTTTAAATAGGGTAAGATTAAGCATAACAAAACAGAACAAAACAGATCATAAGGAAACAATTTTTAAAAACATGGATTTCAAAGCAAGTCCACTGGAGATTTTCACTGTCTATCATATTGTCTGTAGTTTTCTTCCAAATAGTTGTCCACATCTTCACACACAGTGAATACATACTGAACATTATAGTACTAATCTAATCATAACAGGATGATGCAGGCTTTTTGGGTCTTCAAGACCAGACAAAAGGGAAGTCAACAATGGCTGCTATAGTGTCTCTCATTTTCTTTGAAGTAGCTGTCCATATATTTACGTATGCTGAAATTAAACATAAGAGACTAGACTAATATCATTCTGAACAGTGAATAATAGTATTGCTAGATTTTATATCATAATGCTACAGAATTAACACTGGGTATCTTTTATTTAAAGAGAAACAAAAAATGGAGAAAAAGAGGGTAGAAATAATAATAGAAATAATAATACAGTAAAACAAACAGTAAGAAATCACCAGTTGATAAGTTTTATATTGTCATCTTAGAAATAGTTGTTCAGGTTACATGTAAAGTGACATTCAAATAATGGCTCTGCCAACAGTACTGCTCAATGATCCAACAAAAACTTAGTAATATGGTTATCAGTCCTACACACTTGTTTTTTGTTTTAAAGAGGGTAAGATTAAACATATCAAAACAGAACAAAACAGTTCAAAAAGAAACAATTTAAAGAAATACAGATTTCAAAGCAAGTGCACTTGAGATCTTTACTGTCTATATTATTGTTTCTAGTTTTCTTCCAAATCGTGGTCCCAATCTTCGCACACATTGAATACATACTGCATATTATAGAACTAATCAAATCATTACAGAATGATGAAGGCTTTTTAGAGCTTTAAGATCTGACATTGGGGATGACAATAATGATTACCATAGTGTCTCTCATTCTCTTTGTAGTAGCTGTCCTTATCTTTATGTATGCTGAAATTGAACTTAAAAGACTAGAATAATATCACTCTGAACAGTGATTAATAGTATTGCTAGATTTTATATCATAATATTACAGAATTACCATTGTATTTCTTATTGTCTCTTCTTCAGAGTATCTGTTCATTATATCTTGCATTATATAATCTGTTCCGGTAAATAGTTTGAAAAATTTTTTCCCATGTGTGAATTTCTACATGTATATCTATCTTCTCTGTATTATAGGGAAAAACAAATCATAACAAGACAGCAAAGCAAATTCCTAGAAAAATATTCAATGAAAAAGACACGTAAGACCACAACATTAGGTGATCTACTGTAGTTACTATGCTTTCTCTTGTTATTTTCAACAGACTTGTCCATATCATCAGACTTAATACAGTTAAGCATAATATTACCTAGCTATTTTTATAAAAAACACAACTTTGAAAACATTGTAGGACTTGAGAGTGGTTAATAATCAAAACTGGTATGGATATCTTTTACATCTTGTCATCTTCAGAGTAGTTGCCTCTACTTTTAGACTTGATACTATCAAGCATACCAAATTCGAATAAAATCAGCTGAGGCAAAACTGCGGTCTAACAAACCAGATTCAAATAAGATCAGTCATGGTAAAACAATGTAAGTAATACAGGGTTTCAGTTTAAGTTAATAGGAAACTAAGGATAGTTACCATGGTTAACCTGCTATTTTTGGGTTAGATGTCTGTGCCCTCAAATCTGATAGGAGTGAACAAACCAGAACAAAATAAATTCAAACTAAACAGAGCGATAAGACTACTGTGAATTTTAAATCCTGATACACTATTAACAGTTACCTCTGCCTTCCCTTTTTAGGTTATTTTTCACCTTTCCCCTTCTCAGGATGCTTTGTATGTTTTGGATTTCACTAGCCCCTTTAGTTTTTAGGTTAGGGGGCCAGCCCATTGTCTATCTGAGTGTTGCTGAACCTTTCTACCCCTGAGCTTGATCTTGAGCTGTACTCCTTTACTCAGTAAAGTCACAAGGTTTTCCTTCCTTCCAGCTGTGTAGTTCTACACTGCCCCAAAGTGTCATAGCTTTCCATCTATCTGTGGCTGCTGGATGAGTTGTCCCTGTTTCTCTCTGGTTTCCTGTCAAATATAGCTTTGCTTTCTCAACTTTGCCTTTCAGTTTATTAACCCTCCTTCAGGTTGAATGTATTTCCTATTCAGAGCATCTTGATGGAGCTGGTCTACTAATCTACTCTGTCTGTTTTTTTTTTTTTTTAATTTTAGTGTACCAAGGCTAATATATTAAAGATTATAGCTTACCAGCTCTGCCTCATGTCTGCTACTCCACTTAACTGCTATAATTTGTCCACCTTACTCCCTCATTCCACTGTCTGCCCCATTGATTGAGGTCTCTCTGCCACTGTTGCTGGAATTCTGGTATCCCTTCATCTCTCACTCTGGAATGTCCTTCAGCACTCTCTGTAGGGTTGGGTTTGTGGCCATGAACTCCCTCCTTGTCTTGGAAACATCTTATTTCTCCATTAATTTTGAGAGACAGCTTTTTTGGGCGCATCAGTCTGGGTTGCAAATTATTTTCTTTTGGGGCTTGGATACTTTCTCCCCATGCTCTTCTCAACTTGAGAGTTTGTGTTGATAAGTCTGTTGTTATTTTGATAATTTTCCCATTGTAGTTAATGTCCTTCTTTTCCCTGGCTGCTTTTAGTATTCTGTTCTTTTCATGGATTTCTGGAATCTTGATTATTATATGTCTGGGTGTAGATCTATTTTGGTTGTAGGTGGCTGGAGTTCTGTATGCCTCATTTATCTGAATATCATTTCTTTTTCCTATGCTCGGGAAGTTTTCCTTTAATATATCTGTGAATATTCTTTGTAGTTCATTTTTGGTTATTCCTGCTTCCTCGCTCACATGCTTTATTCTTAAGTTTGTATCCTTTTGCCATCTTCTAGCCTTTGAATTGTTTCTTTCTGGTTCCTCACTATTTTTAAGAGGTCTTTTCTTTCACAATCATATATCATAAATCTCTCTTCAAGTTTCAAAAGGCTAAATTTAGTTTCTGTCAAGGCATTTTGCCAGTTTTCAATGGAGTTTTTAGTTTCCTGGTAATCTCTTTGGATCTGTTTTATGTAGTCTAGGATATATTTAAATTCTTCATCAGAGGTTTCTCTTTCTTTTCTGATTTCCTCCGTTCTTCCATCTGTGTTCTCTTGGGAGGGGCTTATCTTTTTTAAATTAATCTCTTTATATCTTACCTCACTTGGATCAGAAGTACAGTTTTAAATTCATCTATAAGGTCATGAAGGTATTTCTTTATATCGGCTGATGCTGTGTAGTATTAGATGGTTTCTGTGCTGGTTCTCTTCTGTATATACTTCTTCTGGGCTTATTTTCAAAGGTTTGTCAGTTGGAGATATTTTTAAATTTCTATCTCTTGTAACATTTCTGGTTTCTTTCAGACTGCTGTGGGTCTCTGGCCCTCCCCGTATTTCTTAGGGTCTTTCTGAAGCATGCTAACTGGAGTTTTTGCTGCCCTCCCCAATTTGCTGTTATCTGAGGTACAGGCAGGGATGCAGGGATGGTGCAGTCTAGCTTCTAGCCTCTGTGTCAGTCAATCTGCAAGTTAGACCATACCTTGTGGATGTCACACAGTTGCTATAATTTTGTATCTGCTTATTGGGTCCCAGCCAGAGGTGTAGTTCAGCCTCGGCAGACCCTGCCAGTTCTCTCTGTGCCAGGGATGGCTGACTGATGTCACCGTGGTGCACTGCTCAATTCCAAGATGTCCTCCACCAGACCTCTCTGTGCCAGGGGTGACTATCTGATGTCACCACAGTGCCAGGCTCTGCCCAACTCCAAGATGTCCTCCACCAGTCCTCTCTGTGTCACTGATGCCATTGCAGTGCCAGGCTCTGCCCAATTCCAAGATGTCCTCCACCAGACTTCTTTTCACCAGGGGTGACTATCTGATGTCACTGTGGTGCCAGGCTCTGCCCAACTCCAAGATGTCCTCCACTAGTCCTTTCTGTATCATTGATGCCACTGTGTCACCAGGCTCTGCTCAATTCCAAGATGTCCACCAGCCAATGACAGCAGACGTGGGATCCAGTCCCTAGTACTCACCGGGAATCAATTCAGATCTTCCTCTTGGGTCCACTGCACACTGCACTGCGTGTTTTCACTGGGTTCCCAGCACAGTGCAGACCGGTCAGAAAACTGTTCCATGTCCAGCTTTGGAGCCCAGGAGCTTCTCACAGTCTCCTCTGGTGTGCCCAGGTGGCTTTGGCTGCTTCATGGGGCCCCCAGGTCTCAATTTTCAGCAGTCACTGAGAGTCAATATAGCTTTTCCCCTTAGATCCACTGCTCACTGTGCTGTGTCCTCTCTTTAAAGGCCTGGGATTTGCCGACTCCGATTATTGGCAGCCAAGGTCTCAGCATGACCTTGGATGTCTGGGCATGCCTAGTGTAGCATGGAACAGGGCTCAGTGAGCACATTACGCTTCAGCTCTCCACCTGTGCTTTTCCTTCCTCTTCCTAGTTCTATTTTTCCCTTTGGTTACTGCCTTAGTGCATAAGAGTCGTTATCCATTTGTCTGGCTCTCTCCATGTTGTCGTATTTTAATATCTGACCTGATTTCTCTGCAGAGACTATACCCAGCCCCCTAACGACCTGCCATATTTTTCTGAATCCAACACTGGTATCTTAGTGTCTCTTCTTCTTCAGAGTATCTATTCATTACATCATGCATTATATAATCTGTTCCCATAAACTTTTTAGAAATTCTCCACATGTGTGAACCTCTACATGTATACCTATCCTTTCTGTATTATCAGGAAAAACAGATCAAAACAAGAACAAATTCCTAGAGAAACATGAAACAAAAAAGACATATAAAACCACAATATTAAGGTGATCTACAGTAGTTACTATACTTTCTCTTGTTAATTTCAATAAAATTGTCCACATCACCAGACATAATTTAATTGAACATAGCATTACATAGAAAAGTTTTGAGAAGCTGGAGAAGTTTGATTGGATTTGAATGAGACTGGTATTCATAAGTGACATATTGCACAGGACCATTCAGCAAAAAGTAAGTAAAAATTTGAGATGTGTTTCAGGTTAGGATAAAAAGATTTTAAAAAATCTATATATAATAATAAATATAATTATTTTGTAGAAATATTTATAAATAATAACTATATTATATAAAGTAATTGAAGGTAGCCTACTAAATGTGGTTTATCCCTTCTTTGGAGATTTACAAAAGAAAGTGGGTAACTATTGAAAAAATAATTTAAAAGGAAAGACCACCATGAGTACAGTACAGAGCTGTATTGCTCTAAGGTTATTGTTAGGACCTAACAATTTAAGAACTTTGATTATATGGACTATTTGTTTTGCACGGTTTTATTTTCATTTTGTTAATTTCTCAAATATCCTGTTACTGGCAAATGATGGGAAATGGGAGGATGCAAAAATGGGAGATTTTACTATTTTACATGTCTAAGGATGGAAATTTTTATCAGTTTTCTTAATAAAATCTCATGTCAAAATGTAACTTGCATTTAAAAAAAAAACCCTGTATTATTCTTGCCCTGCCTTAATCAAATTAATTGCAGGTACTATGAGCAGATCAAACACATTCTTTTAGAATATCATACTGAAGAGAATTTTATGTGATGTTTAAAAGTGATGTTAAATAAGATCATTAGGTGATGCATTATACTGACCTTTGTGTGGCTGCAGAAATATGGAATGGAAAATCATGTTCAAGAATAGAGAATTCTGAATTGTCTAAGTGTTCCTACTTGTTACTCAATACAAATATTTTTCATTCAATGGTTATTTCTTTGAGTTGCCATTAATATTCAGAGTATAGTAAAAAAATCATAATCATCAAAATAATAGTGAATTACAACAATAAGGTCACTGCCAATTAAGAATATAAAACTAAAACACTTTAATGATGTCTATGGCTGGAGTGATGTGGCATTTCCATGGTGACAAGAAGCATTTTTTTTTTTTACTAAAGCCCATCTGTGAAGAATGGTTTAAATTCTGGTAGTCAAATGTGCCCCAAAGTAGACAGAACTCAAACCTATGTTGGAACACACATGTGCCTTTTCAACTACCTGTTATTGCAACACTTTCTGGTAACTCACTATTCTTGAAAAAATTAAACAGCTCAAAAATGAACTCATTAGCCCTCTTGTGATTCTAA
Source organism: Cavia porcellus (assembly GCF_034190915.1). Classification (NCBI taxonomy): domain Eukaryota; kingdom Metazoa; phylum Chordata; class Mammalia; order Rodentia; family Caviidae; genus Cavia; species Cavia porcellus. The sequence goes on from NW_026947487.1 coordinate 86,457,239, forward strand.
TAAGAGCTGTGATAACTACAGACTTCAATCTGTAGTTTCTGGAAAAGTAATTCTCAATTTTTCTCTAGCTTGCCATCAGATATCAGGAATGTCTTGGTGAAAAACAATTTTCTTTCCAAATCACCTTTTAAATAGTTCAAAATAAGGTCTAAGACTCTTATTTGCCTATATTTCCTAACCAGAGATAATAAGCTCATAAGGAAAATAACATTTAGTAATTATTCATATCTAATATGTACTATGTTCTCTGTAAGGTAAATTATATGTTGTTACACAAATGTAAAATACACAGAATTTCTTTATTACTAAATAATGAATGTGCAACAGCAAGGTAGGATAATTTAAAATTGAAATTGTAATATTCTGGAATATGACATTCTGTTGTCTTCAGTTGAATTTCTCAAAGTAAGCTTAAAATCCTCTACTATCCCTGCTGCCACACATATAATGTGAAAAGCACTTCTCATTTTTTCCTGTTTCATAAGTATTCTAGAAATCATTGCATTGAATGTTATCATAGTTCCTTCAATTAATGATTAAAAGTCATGTAGTGGTAATAAAATTAAATTCATGATCACAAGTAACCAAATATAATTCATATTAGTAACATGTAAAGTATAGTTTTTATTGTAAACAATTTTATTCAGTGAAACATGAGACAATCACCATTTTACCTGATTCTGAGATGTTTTACCAAAGGTCAGGTAGTAAATCAGGAATGTGTTGCACAAACCAAAACATTTCAGGTAATAAAAATTAAATTTTAAGTCAATGAATGATGATACATGCCCAGACAAGCTGAATTTCTTGAGCCTTTCAGAAAGTATACATCAAAGCACATTAAATGTTTAGCCTTTGAAATTCAGCTCAGACTCAAGTTGGGCTTTGTGGCTGATTATCCTTTTCCAAACTGTTCAAAGACATCATCAATCCGATTTGAGAGTCCTGGAATGAGTATTAAATTCAGCATGTGAGAAGATTAGATTCCAGTATGAGAAGAAGAAATGTGTCTTTCTTTCATTAAGGTTGTTTTCTGAAGACATTATAGGCTGCAGCACTGGTCTTTTATGTTAGCACAATGAAGTCATCATGCAGAAGTGGTGCTAATGCACATATGCAAGCAAGAATGTGTGTATGATACATAGAGACCAAAACATGAAATCCATAAAGTGCTATATTTCTGGCCACTCCTAACTGTGGCTACATTTGCAAGAGGCTGAATTTACTCTCAGCTAAGGAAAATATTTCAGCAATAACATCCTGATAATTAAATGATAAATGTCAATTAAGTATTTTCAATGTCTTATCATAATCTTGTGAATAGTTATTTCTTGCAGTTTTGGCTCATTACAGGTTACAATTTTTTCAAATACGATAGTCAACAGTTAACTGTCTTATTGGAAGTTGGTAATTGTCATCCTATTTCTTGTCTATTTTTGTTTTTGTGCCACTCCCAATATCCTAATGCAAACATATCTACTTATGATATTACTGGTTTTCATTTTACGGACTGCCAATACTAGGATTTGATCTAAAACTTGGAAAAATAAAAATAAGTATCATGGATGACTGTTGAGTTTTATAAAATGTATCAGACATCTGAAATATCTCCCTACGTTCCCTAACATTAATAGATCTTTGTTTTCTATTAAATTCTATTAAATGATTTCCCTAAGAAACAGTAAATAAATAATTGCATAAAATTAAATAAATGCTAATAATGATAAATAACTGACAGTACATGGGCTCTTACCTATATGACTTGAATTATCTCATTTTTGTTCTCATGACATGACAATCTTATGAGTTGGTACTGTGTTATTAATCTGTTTTATAAGTAGTAAAACAAGCTAAGGGAAAGTAATACACCCAAATTTCCACATTTGGTAAAAGTGAGTATTTAGATTCAGTTGTAAGTAATATCCTCAAGTTTTTGTGTGCGTAACTTCTTTTATGCAAACCTAGCTTCTTGTGATTGTGTGTAGCTGCATCACAGTCTGCAAAAATGCCACAGGAGTATTATCAAGTGCATTTTGTCTTGCCCAGAGCATTTGGGATCAATCGAGTAGCATGGTTCCCTGATTGAATGAGTAAAGATGTAACAGAAGAAAAAAGGAATGAAACAGTTCTTTTTTATTTATACTAATTAGATTGCAAAAGACCTATATTTCTAATACAGATGTATGGTATTCAACCTAGAAATGTTAAAAATTCTTGAGATATCATAAAAAATTGTGAAGAATATATTTTCGCTTCCCTTTAAGAGCCATTTGTTCTCACTTTCTAGTATGTTATTTCACTAGAGTTGTTGGCATAAATAAAGCCAATTGATGTTATAGGCTAGTGTTAACACTATCTCATTCATAAGAATATTAAATTATTTTAGGCAAAGTGGCTGTGTCAAACTGAATAGAAATAAAGGGAAAGTGGTAATTAGACTATGTTAAAATATAACCTCCAAGGATATTAAGCATGCAAGAGCTCATCCATGAAAAATTAGACTGCAAGAGGTTATACCATGTATTGGCTTATTTTGTAAGATATCAAATTACCTCTCATGAATAAATATGACTAATTATGGTAACTCTATAATTTAAGGCTATGATATTAAGAATACTTTTTGAACAAGAAAAATGTAGTTAGAGATTTGGTCTTTTATCATTACTGAACCCCAAATATACAGTAATTAAATGAGAAGTTTATCTTGACTGTATCAACCAAATTTTGATTTTATATTTTAAATTCTATTAAAGATATCTTATATCTAGTTAAATGAATAGTGATCTTTAATTGTTTTGGAATTAAAATTTTAAATGGGAACAATAACAAAATATCTACCACATGGTTAGTTATCTGAAATAGCATAATGAAGAAAAAATGATATAATTTGCTATATATACAATATAATGGCAATGTGCTGAATTATAAGGGAAAATAATGAAACATTAAAAATTGCACATATTAACAATTTGAAACAACTTACTATTTAATATTTTTTAAGAACTAGAAAGCAGGAGATGTAATCCCTCTCTCATTGACATGAGGAGGCTCTAGATGGAAATGAATTTAAAGTAAAAGTCTGTTGAGGGAGTAGAGAGATATGTGCAGGCCTTTTTGATTCAGAGTGTATGCTATTTGGATCCTAGGTTGCTTTGTATTTCTCTTTTCTGGTTTTGCTCAGAAACTTTTCCATCTGCTTTAGTATTTCACTTGCTTGTAAAACTCCTTGCAGAAAGTTCATAGTAGCTAAAGAAAATTTTCAATAATTTTTTTTAATTATTCCTTAAGCAAATACTATAGATGTGACAAAGATTGCTTAGCCCAGGGATGAAAAATTAAAGATTACTGGCACTCTCCCTTTCTTTTACTACATATGAACCCACTGGAGTGACATACACAAGTACATCTTTCAAATGCAGCAAGGTATTAATCTCCATGGTTATAAGCCAAATAAGAATTGAGAAGGAAGATAAATTACAATAAGTCAGAATAAGCTCAGGAACTTTGTAGAGAAAGTTGAGTATTTAAACTGATGATTAAAAGTTTCATAGACATTTTCTGTAAAGCCAGGAATGAGTAGGTTGCCCTAGGTGAAGGGGAAAGATGTGGGGAAAGAGAAGGAAAAAGACAGCATAAATCATTTGAAAAATCTAAGTGTACTATTCCCAGACCACGAGATTCATGTGTCTCAGAAGTGGAGGGAATTCTGTTCATAGGAATACACAGAGTCAGATTTTTTTATTCATGAAGAGTGCTGCAAAAGTCCAGTATGAAAATCCTTGCTGTCTTTCAAACTTCAGCCTTACATTTTTAATTACGTAATGGGCACACTGGCCTGCACTTCAAAGACTACATAAACACGGAGTGATGTAATAGTTTCTCTCAAATTGCTCCTTGTTTTGGTATGGGGAAAATGTAAAACTGCACTATATACAATTGTAAACCACCCAGAATTGAGCGAAGTCTGAGTCATACTCTAGAATTTTTTCCTAGCCTGCAGATTCCAGTAAAAGGCTATTATATTGTGAGCCACAGTTGGTATTCTGTACTTGTGGGTTCTTTATTTATGGTTTTTTAAAATGAATTTAATTGTAGTGACCATATACATAATTGTTTCCTGTCATTATTCCCTAAATAATATGGCATGAAGACTATCTATGTTGTCTTTACATAGTACTAGGTATTACAACTAACTTAGATATGATTTATAATATAAGGGTAGATGTGTGGAGTTCTTTGTAAATGCTATGCCACTTTATATAAGGGACTGAGAATTTTGGTTCTCATGAAGCTTCCAAAACCAATCCACCATAGGTATGGAAGGATGATTGTATACATTTTGTTTTTCATCCACATTGTGTGGATCATATCTCCTAAACCCTATAACCCCTGAGTGACTAGAGCATAGGTGCATTCTCTATTAACATATGCTGTTCTTCTCTTTCAAGTTACTACTAATACAGTGGCATTTCAGTTCATGAAATTGATTCCACAATTCTGACCACAAACTATGGTTGACAGGAATGAAATCAAATGCAATTGTTAGGTTTAATGTTGACCTTATGGAGAAATCTGATTCAGTTCTCATTCAATTTGGTTTGCAACTACAATCGTGGAGAGAATTTAATTCATGGACCAAGGAACCACTGTATTTAAATTTTCCTTTTCTTCTTTTTGTAATTAGGCTGGGAGAGAAATTTCAAGTTTTTTTTTATCTGTTTTTAAGAGTGGGAAATTATATTTGAACTAGAAGGCTAAAGAATATGAAAATGGCGATTCTCTGATAATATATAGTTCAGAGCAATGCTAGCTAGAATTTTCTTTACAGTTATCAATAGCCAAGTTCTTAAATTTATAGGGGAATGTAAAGAAGCTCAAAAATCTGAAGCAAGCTTGAAAAGAATATCGCAGCAAGAAATATCAAATAGCTAATTTCAATACTCACTATAAATTCACAGAAATAAAGACAGTATATTAATAACCCAGCAATAAGCATAAAAATTTGTAGGACTGAATAAAGATTGCAGAAAGTAAAACATGTAAATATAATCAATTGAATTTCAGTTCCAAAAAAAGCTAACTTTCATGCAAAAGAGCACATATAACATAATTTTATTTAATATGAGGTTTTAGAGATGATAAATTTAATCTACTTTAGAAAATATTGAAATAACTTTTTAGAACCATATGAATAATGGTTGACTTTAAAGGGCACATATGGGACAGTCTGGAATGATGTTAAGTTTTTTTTTTTTTTTTTATAAAAATTTGGGTCATACCAGCTATGATTAAAATTTAATAAATGTAAAATAAAATTTTCACATTTTATTATGTTTAAAAAATTCAACAATAAATTCACTTTAAAAGCAATATACTACCATAACTTATATAACTGTCTAAGATGGACATTTGCAAGACAAAAGTACTGCTAAGTAAATACATAGAATTCAGAATGATTTACTAAACAGAACTTTCATACTGTTATTGATATCACTATCTGATTTTTTTCTAGTTAGAAATTTCATGTAGAGAATGAATGTGGAGAACGTGCAGGAGAGCCATAGAATATCAACAAAAAGATTAAAGAGATAGAAAATAGTCTTGGTGAAGAAAGATAAAAGGTGCTTGTGTTATTTTGTGTAATTTTCAGAACAGAAGTTGAGATATTGCTTAATGGCCACTTTTGCCATTTGTAGAAGAAATGTATTGTGTTCATGGAGCCCCAGGGGAATAGTAGGAATTTTGAGTGTATCTGGTTCAGCTTCCTTTTATAGGGGACAGCACTGATGCTCAGGGGAAAGATGTTATTTACAGAAAATCTTATAGCTCATTAATTGTTAAGTTTAAATATACACTTCAGTATACGAGAACTCTGATATCACAACAAATTATGCCTTAAACTGTGAGTACTCAGTGTGGAAATCTCAGGAAATATTCTGTTAATACATAAATATGAAGTCTAGTTGAAAAATAGTGTCTTTGCAATATGTCATTCATGTATCCATGTTCCCAAAGTCTGCTATTTCCTGCTAAGTGTCTCTGAATACAGAATTCAAAATTCTGAGAAAGTTACTTCCAGGTCTAAGGAAAGATCTTTGGTTGGAATGAGAAGATTAATCATATCTTATTTGTTGTAAGTACTAGGTGAGGTAACTAATCTAACCCAAAGCCAGTAGCTACCTCCATGGAATACTCTGAATGTACAGGCTGGTTTCCAATATGGTTCACTCACAGGGCAAGTGAGCCTTGTGCCTTGGAATGTTAAATACTTTGATCTCCTTTGGAACATTCAGGGATACAAACATGAAGCTTAGAATCTCTAGCCACTTTTTGGATGAGATTGGCAACTGAGGATGATATGGCTGTATGTTACAGCTACTTCTTAAACATGAGGTAGATCAGTTGGCCTGCCTCCTGTGAGCAGTCAGCACAGGCAGGGAGAAAGCCAGATCTGCCCCTCTGTGCCTGCCACCATCCAGATGCTTGCTTCCCTCAGGAACCAGCATGTGCAGGGAGTAACAGCCAGAGACACCCTGTGCACCCACAGGTCATCTTTGGAGATGTTTACTTCCTGTGGGTACCATCTCAGGATGGGAGAATCAGACAAACATACCTCTGTGCACCTGCTGACATCAGGGCTGAGAAGAATAAACTTCACCATTGTGCAGCCACAGCCATCAGGGAAGCCTCAGTATAACCACACAGGTCTGGAGTAGCTCAGCTTGTATCTCACAGCCTCTCTGGGAACCTAGGTTCTAAGAAACTCAAGTGCCTAACCCCTTACCCTACTCCTCAGAGGAACATCCAATGTGGGAAGCACCTGGGATCTCACAACTGGCTTGTTGGGAAGAACCCAAGAATATGTCAAGATGAAGGAGCTAAAGGCAATCTCAGATGTCCAGCCACAAAAAACAAATCTGGGAGGTATAGACATGGAAAAAAATGGAAGTCACACACCTGAAATCTCTGAAAGGATAGCAACTCAAATAAAGAAACAACTTCATGAGACTATAAAAGTAATCAGATCAGAAATAATATCTCAGAGCCAGGGGTTTAGCTCAGCAGCTTAAGTGCCTGCTTGGCAAATGCGAAGTTGTGAGTTCAATCCCCACTATAAAAAAAAAAAAAAAAGATGGAAACCTTGAATAAACCATACAGGAAGGAATTACAATACATGAAACAGATTCAAAGAGATATGCAGGAAATTAAAAACTACATTGAAACCACTTGAAAAAAACTGAAGATAGATGTTCAGATCTTAAAGACAGGATGGCAGCTAGGGATTACAAAAGAAAATTTCTCTTAAAAATAACAAGGAACCAGGAAATGACACTTCAATGACTGCAAGATGCAAAAAAAATAATTTAAGAGTGATAAATGTCAGCAGAAAAGTGGGGGCCAACACAAATGACATAAAAAGACATACAGAAGTAACAGCAGAGAACTTCCAAACATAGGCAAAGGACTGACATACAGATATGCGTGGCCTATAGAACTCCAAATATCCATATTCAAAGTAAATCTGCACCCAGACATATAGTAATCATGATCCCCAATTTCAGCACAAGAACAAAATATGAAATTCTGTTAGAAAAAGGAAACATATTAATTGTAAATGAAAACCCCTAAGAATCACAGCAAATTTCTCAATCCAAATTGTCAAGTTAAGAAAAACTTGGAGTGAAGTGTTTCAAATCTTGAAAGAAAGTATCATCCAACCCAGATTGATGTACTCTGCAAAAGTATATTTCAAAATTAATGG